>NC_136422.1:76543750-77250000 GCF_052625555.1 Lactuca saligna
CCCAAAGGACCATGCTCAATCGGGTCTAGTACTTACAAAATATAGTTGCAGCCTTAGACACTATTCCAACAGTCTCCTATTTGGTTAAGTTTAGTAACTATATATACCGATTAGCAATCATAGCTCTCAAAGACGCTATCAAACTCTGATCTTATCAGTCATGTCCTTTAGATTAGGGATCGTACAATCCTCTGTTTAGATATCATGCAGACAATACTATGGAACCATTTGGTTTCTCAATCACAGATTTATTCGACATAGAACTTAATCGAACACATCAATGTAGTTCTAACCACGCCCGACACATAAGTTGAATCAAATCATCGAACGGCCAAGATATCGCTTTTACCCTCTTAGGATAAAAGTAACAGATAAACTTGGACTTATATGCATTTACTTATTCATTAATCAATTATACACCACAATGCGTTTTATAACATCAATTTACTGATGCGGTTTCGCATTATCAATGTACAACCAATTAACAAAAAAAAACCATATATCTAGGTTATAAGACCATATGATATTATCGTCTTGTGATCAACCTTTTCGTCAAATTCCATAAGGTGATTCTAGCAAGTGCAGCTTTCTTCCAATGCTCAAAACTAGTTCATAAGCACTCATGAACGTTGCAACAAACTTTTTGCTATGTATAATACCATTTAGACAATCTACACACCAATTCATGACAATCTTCATTCATACCTACTTCCAACATATGAACGATTGTGGATTGTTTGAATAATTCGATTATTCCAAATAAACTCAATTATTCTGGAAGTCAAAACATGCAAAGTGAAACAATAGTTAAACATTTAACATAAGACAATAACCTTACTTATAAATAATACTACTTTATTTATTCATCAAATGTTAAATTACATTTATCTATTATAAGTTTCTAAAACTATGTAATCTAATCTAATTACATCTCTCAATCCAATACTTCTAGCATGCTGCAAATGTTTAACCCTACTCAGTCCCTTCGTAAGCGGATCTGCTGGGTTATCTTCTGATGATATCCTCCTCACCATGAGGTGTCCTTCTTCTGCTTGATGTCTAATGAAATGATATTTTCTGTCGATATGACGAGGTCTACCATGATCCCTCGGTTCCTTGGTCAAGGCAATCGTTCCTTCATTATCACAAAAAATTTCCATAGGCTCCTTTATGGCAAGCACAACTCCAAGATCACCAATGAAGTTCTTCAACCATATTGCCTCCTTCGACGCTTCGCCCGCTGCAATGTACTCTGATTCACACGTTGAATTAGCTACGGTTTCCTGCTTGGAACACTTCCAAGTTACTGATCCTCCATTAAGGGTAAACACCCAGCCCGACTGCGAACGGTAGTTTTCTCTGTCGGTTTGAAAGCTGGCGTCACTTTACCCTCGCACCTTTAGTCATCACTCCCTCCGAGGACTAAAAACCATTCCTTGGTCCTCCGAAGGTACTTAAGGATATTCTTGACCGCAATCCAATGGACTCTGCCAGGGTTCCCTTGATATCTACTAACCATGCTCAAAGTAAAGGCTACATCAGGGTGAGTAGAAGTCATAGCATACATGATTGATCCAACTGCGGAAGCATAAGGTACTCGGCTCATCTCTACTATCTCGGCTTCGGTACTCAGACTTTGAGTCTTACTCAACTTGGCATTACTTTCTATCGGTAATTCTCCCTTCTTCGAATTTTCCATACTAAAACGTTTTAGTACTTTATCTAAGTAAGTTTTTGACTATGTCCTATTAGTCTCTTAATTCTTTCTCTCACTATCCTTATTCCCAAAATATAGGAAGCCTCTCCGAGGTCCTTCATAGCGAAGCACTTCCCGAGCCAGGACTTAACCTCCTGCAGTGTCGGGACGTCGTTTCCTATGAGTAGTATATTATCGACATACAGAATGAGGAAGCTAACTATACTCCCACTGGCTTTGACATATACACATGATTCATCTTCGCTCCGTACAAATCCAAAGTCTTTGACTTTCTCATCGAAGCAAAGATTCCATCTGCGAGACGCTTGCTTAAGTCCATAAATGGACTGTTCAAGATTACACACTCTATTTGGATGCTTCGGATCAACAAAACCCTCTGGCTGAGCCATGTATACATCCTCAGCCAACTTCCCATTAAGGAAAGAGGTCGTGACATCCATTTGCCAAATCTCATAATCATGAAATGCGGCAATACCTAGCATCACTCTAATAGACTTTATCTTCACAACTGGTGAGAAGGTCTCATCATAGTCAACTCCGGGAGTTTGAGTAAAGCCCTTCGCAACAATCGCACCTTATATGTGTGTACGTTTCCATCCATGTCGGTCTTCTTCTTGAAGATCCATTTGCACCCAACAGTCTTACGTCCGAGCTCATTATCAACCAAATTCCAAACATGGTTGTCATACATGGATTGGATCTCGCTGTCCATTGCCTCTTTCTATTTTGCAGACTCCGGGCCTGTCATGGCTTCCTTAAAGCTATTAGGTTCATCTAGATTGATTAGTGTACCATCACTAATATACGTGTCCCCTTCGGTAGTAATATGAAAACCATAAAAATGGGGTTGAACTCTAACTCTTTCAGAATGTCTAAGAGGTAAGTACTGGTCAATAGGTTCAACTGGAGTTTCCTCCACAGGTTGATTGCTAGTGGTATATGTTCCTTCATCAATCGATTCTAGAATCTCTTCAAGCTCGATTAGCCTCCCACTGTCTCCTTGGCTTATGAGTTCTCGCTCTCGAAAAACCCCTCTTCTCGCAACGAAGATGACATTGTCACTCGGTCTATAGAAGAGATATCCAAAGGATTTCTGCGGGTAGCCGATGAAAATACATCGCTTACTACAAGGTTCGAGCTAGTCGTGACTATCTCATCTTACGAAAGCCTCGCAACCCCAAACCTTGATATGTGCTAACGAGGGAGCTTTCCTTGTCCACATCTCGTGAGGTGTTTTGGCAACCTTCTTCGTAGGGACTCAGTTAAGGATATGGGCGGCAATCTCTAAGGCATAGCCCCAGAATGAGATAGATAGTAAAGCACGACTCATCATAGAACGAACCATGTCTAGCAAGGTTCAATTACACCTTTCTGCCACACCATTCAACTGTGGTGTCCTAGGTGGCGTTAATTGCGAAACTATTCCGCATTCTTTGAGATAGTTATGGAATTCAAGACTTAGGTACTCTCCTCCTCGATCGGATCGAAGCGTCTTGATTTTCCTGCACAATTGATTCTCCACTTCATTTTTGAACTCTTTGAACTTTTCAAACATTTCTGACTTTTGCTTGATTAAGTAAATATACCCATATCTACTATAGTCATCGGTAAAAGTCACATAAAAGCGGTTTCCATCCTTTGTGGTTGATCTATAGGGTCCACATACATTGGTATGTATGAGGTCCAATAAACCCTCACCCCTTTCACATGTGCTAGTGAAGGGCTCCTTGGTCATCTTTCCAAGTAAACAAGATTCACATGTGTCATCTTCCCTAAGGTCGAATGACTCCAACACTCCATCCTTTTGAAGTTGGGCTATGCTCTTCTTGTTGACATGTCCAAGACGACAATGCCACTAGGATGCTCTATCCATACTATTGGAGGAATCCATGCATAAAACATCATTTCTTATGTTATCTACAATCCTAACAGTTTCATAAATTCCATTACATGGCATTGCCTCAAAATATAAGACACCATTTAGATAAGCATAAATTGAACCATTCTCATTATTAAAAGAAAATCTAAATCCTTGTCTAAACAAACCATGAAACGAAATGATGTTTCTTGCCATTTCTAGCGAGTAGTAACAATTATTCAAATCTAAACATAATCAATTACTAAGCACTAAAGAATACACTCCAATCTTGGTCACAGGCGACGATCTTCTGTTCCCCATGATTAGATTTATTCTTGCATGCTCCACATCCCTATTTCTTCTTAGTCCCTGCAATTCAGAACAAATGTGGTAACTACACCCGGTATCGAGGACCAAAGAAATAGCATGAGGCGAACCATTAGATTTAATTGTGTAAATACCTGCAAAAGACAGCTTGATCTTTCCTTTCTTGATGGCTTGCAGGTATTCTGGGCAGCTTCTCTTCCAATGCCATATTTTGTGGCAATGGTGGCACTCTGCCTCCTTTGGGTTAGAGTCGGGCTTAGCAGGATCAACTTTGGTCCCACTAGAAGAGGAACCATCTCGAGACCTTCCCTTGCGGTGGATCTTAGATGGAGCCTTCCTCTACTTTCCTCTTCCCTGCCCAATAGCCAAAACAGGAGCAGCGGGTGGATTGGGAGTTGGTGCAACAGACTTGTCCTTGAGGTTGCTCTCAGCAACCCTTAGGAGACCTTGGAGTTTGCTTAGGGTGACCTCTTCATTGTTCATGTAGTAGGTCATCCTAAATTGGTTATAACACAGAGGCAAGGAATGAAGTACCATGTCGATAGCAAAATCTTCCCCAAAGTCGACATTTAACTTGCGAAGACGATCGACATACCTTTGCATCTTTTGCAAGTGTACGGTTAGAGATTCACCATGTCCCATTTTAGCAGATATCATGCTAGTGAAGATCTTGTAACGTTCTTGCCTCGCGTTTTGATGGTATCTCTCCAATAAGTCTTGATGCATTTCGTACGAATACATGTCCTCATAGGACTTTTGGAATTCAGGGTTCATTGTGGCTATCATGATGCAATGAACCTTCGTTGTATCACGCTCATGAGTCTCAAAAGTAGTCATTTCAACCGGAGTAGCGATTTCTGGATTGGTCTTTTTGAGCTTTTCATCGAGGACATACTCCTTGTCCTCGTAGCGAGCAATCGTGCGAATGTATCTTATCTATTCACTAAAGTTCGTTCCATCGAAAGTTACCTTTTGGCAAAGTCTCATCAATGTGAATGAACTAGCAGCAGCGTTGTTCGCTTTCGGCATCTATAAATAGAAAGGACAAAGATTGATTAGAATTTGAATTCCTAATTATCACCGCATAAGAAAAATTAGGCTACGATCCAACAACATTATTTACATATTAGAAAAGGGATGCCGTAATCCAACATGCAAACAATTTGAAGGTAAGTGAATGACGATTCACTAATTCTCCACCATGAAAACCTAATCTTAAGTTCTAAATGCATTGAGAATTCCTAGGTTTCGATGAGATTCATTGAACTTTTCAATGACATGTTTAAATCTCGATATGCCCCTCTCGTTTGTGACTGGGATGCCGAGGATCACAAAGTGGGTGTGAATAACCATGAAAATCTACACGGTGCCTTCATTGTAACATTCACCTATTGAATGTGCTAGTAAACCACACACGCTCCACCGAACTATGATAAACAATGAATCACCCTTTGCCACCTATGCTTAGAACCAATTAGTGTGCCGGTAAACCACACACGCTCCACTAACTTCTTAGCAAGGGTGCAAAGTGTAATTTCATTGGATTGCATCAATTCACTTTTCCTAAAGTTACTAGGATTGGGAATTTTTTGAAAAACATGTAGTTACTTTGTATTTAATATTATACTTTTAACGAGGAGATAGAGTTCCCTATCCTACCCGTTCGGCTAACGACCCTCCACCGATCAAGCAAGCAGTGGGTGTGAGTGTACACCCATTAAGCGCCATTTTATAGGCAGCAACCTTATACCCACCTTATAGACGGACTTCGTGAATGAGGCCTACTAACGGTAAGACTAGCATTTTAATTATACATATATATATATATATATATATATATATATATATATATATATATATATATATATATATATATATATATATATATATATATATATTAAGCTTGTAATCATATAGAGTATAAGGTTGAATTTTTAAACTTTTAAAATTCTAGGGTTTAAAATTTAAATTGTCCAAACTAAACTTTTAACTAAATTTCAAAACTTGAGGATTAGTTTTAAACTTTTCAAAACATAAAGGATCAAATATAAAATAATTTAAATTAATCATTTAATTTCATAATTATCCATATTTGATTTATTTAAATATTTCTTGCAAAACAATTTACCAATTTAATTAAAATACTCAATCAATTATCACATAAGGAAATTATTATTCAATTCATTGGTAAATATCTTGAATTAGGTCAAGGATATACTCAAATATATATTAAAATCGGATTTATATAGACCCATTAAGATAATGGCAAATTTCCATAAGATAAACAGCAAGGAATCCCGAAATTAATTATCTCCTCCTGACGCTCGGGCTCGCCGAGTACCACAATGGAATCGCCGAGTTGAGGCCTACTCGCCGAGTCCACTATGGGCTCGCCGAGTTCATCAGGAAGATGGACAAAAATCGAATTTTGCAATCAACAATCAAGCAACCAATACATCAATTCAATAGAAACCAATCAAGGCTCTGATACCACTGATGGGTTTTAGCCATAAGAACATTCCTATTTGCACCTACAAACCCTAATGCTTGGATCTAGGTTTCTCTAATTGAACATGCAATGTATCCAAGACTTTGATTGATAGATCTAGTATAATAACATAAGAAATCAGATCTAAAAGATTACCTTGAATTACTTGCTTGAATCTTCTTATCCTTGGAGCTTAGAGTCACAAATGTCACTCCTCTAATGGATTACAAACACTAACTAGCAAGAGGATGATTAGAGAGAGAGAGAGAGGGCGAGAAAATTCGGTCAGGGTTTCTCTAATACCAAGGGTGCCGATTTTCTTAACCCTATGGGTGTATTTATACTAGTAAGCCTCCTAAGGTTTCACCCTTAAACCCTAATTGGATAACTTAGGCCCTAAGCCATCCAATCTCCTTATTGATAAGCCTTGGACGATTTCTAGGCTCATCAAAATACAACTATCATACAATTGACAATTTATGCCTCTTTATTCAATTAATCTCTTTAGGTCACCAAATTAATTCCTAATTAATTTATGAATTATATTAATCAAATAATAATATTATTATTCCGTATATTATTCTCATAATATATTAATATTATTTATTCTCTCATTATAAATCATCCTTTCAAGTTGTTATGGTGAAGGCAACCCAAAACGACCATGCTCAATCGGGTCAAGTACTTACCGAATATAGTTGCAGCCTTAGACACTATTCTAACAAAAACAATAAACATGTTAGAAAATATTGGATTTTCTTGGCAAGCATGCATACGTATTTCAGAACTTGATAACAACGCTTTTCGATATAATCGACATTTTACTTATAACGGAAAGAAACTATTTATACAAACTCAGTGACTAGTTTCAATACAAAAACATGCGTATGAACTCACCAGCTTTATGCTGATACATTTTCAAAATCGCTTGTATTCTCAGGGCAACGATAGACAGGTACCTAGCCAACTTTTGGAAAAGACGGATCATTTTTGGAGTCTCATCTTAATCTTTTGTTATATACTATTATGTTCAAACTATGTTATTAAAACAGATGTAAATATTCATATTGTAATGTAATGGTTGTGTTTACTTTGATTGCTATGTTACGATTGTTGTGATACTACGTATGACGTCACCAGCCCCTAGACATTTTCGATGCTGTTTTTTTTTACGGTTCGGGGGTGTGACAAAGAAGTTGTTCCTACCTCCACAATGGAATGGGTTGCTCACCCTTCTTCACAAAGGTTTGGCTGAATGAGTTGGTGGCTTTGATTGGTCAAACATGTGCTTTATGACGATCATGTACGACATCTACAATGGGATTAACCTGGACTACGGGTCATTGATATGGTCCCAACTGGTACAGAGCCTATCCTCTTCAACCAGGCACTCTAAAATTTCATGTGGACGGTTTTGGACCATCTTCGCCCAACGGGCTATAACATCACTCAATGTACCAGTCATGAAGGATTCTCTACATTCCTCTATTTCCTCCTTTCATACCAAAAAGATTATTGTGTCTGATCCAACCAAGTTCTTGCACAACGGCTCAATTCCGGAAACCATGTACCGTTCTGTCTCTCAGGAAAGAAAACTCATATTTGATTATAATTGCTTCCTCCCAAGAGTCCTCGTCAATTAAATCCAGAGATGCAAGCTGTGTTGGACGAGGTGGAGAAACCTACAAAGCGAGGCAAGAAGGCAGTTGTCAAGTAAGAAGCAACTGAAGAAACCTCTTCCAAACCGACTAAGGCAATGAAATGAAAAGATGACAAGGGTGATTCCTCTGCACCCAAGAAAGTCAAAAAAATGTCTCGCCGAACACGAACTCCTTCACCTTCACATCAAGAACAGAAACAAGAGGACTCTGCAGGAGAAGAAGAAGAAGAAGAGCAACATGAAGGTTCACACAGAGGAAATACACCTCCTCTGTCTCCAACTCCGGTGAAAGTTTTCAATGATTCTGTTCCTACGCCCCTTCCTCTCCACCCAAGACAATAGTTCAAGATTCGGTTCCACCTCCACCTGTATCCCAACCTACTTCAAATTGCTTCACCACCAGTTGTTACGTCTCCTCCCATTATCACGGCTTCAATACCAACTCCTATCATCACCTCTACCACAGGTCCTTCTGTCAACGTCAACACATCTGATGTGGGGGCGAAGACTGAAGAACCCTCTAAAGTAACAACTGAGCCAATTTCCCCAACTCTTTCTGCTGATTCCAGTCTAGTTCTTGGAGGATCTAAGTTTGAGTTTGATTCCACTTACTATATCCCCTACCGAATCCCAAGTGAGGAAGATGAATCTACTCATGCAACCAAGCAATAACTTGATAGTGTTCACGAGAAACTTGATACATTGATCGATTCCACCAAAAAGTACAATGATGTTGTTCTAAAAGCATTCATGGATACAACTCTTCATTAATATACCGAATCCATTGATAAATGTATTGCAGTTATGGATGATACTACTTCAATGTGCAAAAGAGCCACCTCTGAGGTTAAAGATATTTTCTGAGATTCCCAGGTTTTTCTTGACTCTTTCAAGGGTCATGCTGATTCAAATGCTGCCAAGGTCACAGAGTCAATCAGTTCGCTTTCTCAATCCCTTCAAGCTGAACATACAAAGTTTGAGACTGTCTGTTCCGACATCTCTACTAATAACAAGAATTTCTTATCTTCCATTGACTCTCGGTTTGAAAAGCTCATAGCTGATCTACTCCTCGAAAGGCAACTCCGAGAGGATCTTGCCAAACAGACTGTTATCAATGTGATACAGAAAGCTGACCTAGCCAAAGCAGAACACGAAATCTCCTTGCTGAAAACCGAAAGAACTGTGTTTCGCAGTTGTGCTGGTGATGTTTTGTTACAACTACACAACGTGCTTCAAGCTCATGATCATATTCTAATGCTCACCATTTGCAATCATCTGACCTCCAAACTCCTTCCTTCACTAGTACTCTTATGAGAAATGAAGGGTGTTTCGGAGAGAATTGTTCCTCTGCAACAAAGGGGAGAAGAAGAAAAGCCACAACCAATTCCCCATAAACTGAAGGTCAAAACTGAACCGAAGGATAAATTAGCTTCGGGTTCTAGTAGTGTTCTAAAAGGCGCGCCATGGTGGGCGCCAAGGTGCGCCATGGCGTGAGGCGCGACGTCACCGTTACGAAAAGCTTCATAACGTTGTTGTTAGGCGTGGCGCGTGGCAAGGCGTGATATGGCGTGCCATGGTGCGTTATGGCGTGTTATGGCGCATGTTTTTTCCTTTGAGACACGTTTTTTTGCTCTTTTTTATACCTTTTCTAATCGGACATAGAAGTATTGTGTTTTTTATTAACTTTCTGTTATTAGTTGTTGATATAACACTTCTAAAAACTAGGTATATTTGATATAAATTTATATTTATGCGGTAATATAATTACAAATTAATACAAAGTCGCCGCCTTACATCACGTCTTGAAAAACGCCATGGCTTGCCATAACTCGTTAAGATTAAGGCTTGGCCTTGCCGCCACGCCACGCCACCCCTCACGCCTTTTAGAACCTTAGGTTCTAGTATCAAAGAGATGAAAAAGCCTATTATTGGTGAACACGATGAAAGTGATAAGGATCAAGAAACTATCTCCGAGATCCTGAAACGCATGAAGAGGGATGCGGAGATTGATGAAACCCTTCGGGTTGCTAAGGAAGCTGAGGAAAGAGAGAAGAAAAGGAAAGAAGAGGATGATGCATTAAGTTGCAAGAAGATGTTGTTCCCTCTGTGGACTAAGGAGACACCGATCAAAGAAGCCATAGAGTCTCCAAGAACACTTTAGCTGGAACTTGTGACTTCTTTTGACTGTGATAATAGAAGGGATTCACAGTTCGATATGCCTATAACCCGAAAGGCATTCGTTTTTCACTGGTTTGATTCAACTGTTGAAGTTCCCTCTCCTCATCCTCAGGTAGACCGTGAACTAATTGATTTTTACCTCAAGTTCGGTCAGCCTTAGTATCTGACCTGGAGTGCACAGAAGATTATTAATGTCAAGGTACTGAAGCCATCGCATGCAGGGAAAATTATCAACATCTCTTTCAAGATAACCCGAGGTTAGGATAACTCGGTGTCGGTTATCTCCCTTGCAGATCTTCCCAACCTGAATCCACACGATTGGAACCTGCTCTTCAATATTTTGCTTACGAATGCAAAGGAGTATGGACGAATTCTGGAGCATCTAAAAAGAATGATTGCTTGCTATATCCACGAGGTAGTGAAATGGATCGGAAAGTTGCCAATGTTCTGAAAAAGAAACCAATGGTGAAGCCAACTGCAAAGCCAGGAGACGTCAACAATAACTCTCGGTCAAATCGATTCTGCTCACCTAACGGTTATGTTTACAACAGACAAAGGGGAAAAGTTTTTGTTTGCTCTAGTAAACAAACACTTGTTCTCTACTGACTGCCTGGAGCACATTATAAATATCATTCATTGGTGCAAGGCGAATTCTAAGTCAGATAAGAAGAACTTCACAAACATGCTCCGGTGGTAAATTAGTTTGAGACAAACTCTTTTGTCCATTATACTGGGTGTGTTCAAGACTGTAAACAAGTCGGTAGTAGCTCAACCGAACTGAGCTCTCGGCTCCATTGACGCAAAGGGGGAGATTGTTGAGTATTATGTGTTGTGCCATGGGCTAGTATTTTGTATATCCAGTTTCGGCCAATCCAACCATGATTAGGGTTAATGTAGTATTATAATTAGTGTATGCATATATGCCATTAATAGGCTAGAAGATTGACTATCGTATTGCATTGATGTGGGGGCTCTACAGTTCTTTGTCAAGGTCTTATGGGGTGTTAAAGTTTAATCATTCGACATCGTTCAAATCATTCTTGTGTTCTTATTGTTTCGTTTGATGTTTATATGTTTGAATCTATCGATCATTAAGGTACATTATTCCAACAGGTTGCATGCATGATTAGGCTCACGACACCAGTAAACTCAGGATGCTCGATCCGTTTATCCACAATGCGAACAATGCCCACACGCAACAACCACTCCCGATCACATTGAGGAATCCTGACATCCGCCTGAACATTGGCAACCAGCTTATCGTGATCAGTAACATTGCGCTCAAGACTTTCGTTTTGAATCATTAGCCCCTCGTTCACTTGGATCGAGTAGTTCACTTTAACCTCCAAAACAGGTTGAATTTCCTTTACAATAGTTTTCTCAGAAGCAAGTAGCATACACCTCTGCTCTAGAGCCTTGACCTCGTTCTCAAGCTCACAAACCCGACGCCTTAGATTGTTCTCCTAGGCGCTACAGCCCGAGTTAGCAACCTACATCTCATTGAGCAACTGAGTATGACGACCACCTGCAACAAGATAGAACATGGCTTACGTAGCGGAATAAGACATGTTGTGATACATGGCAGGGCTATCCATAGCTTCCATATCGAAAACAACAATATGTGGAAACGTATGGCAGGCAAACTCCACCGCATTGGTATGAACCGACAAACGATAATCATTGTCATGATTCCAAGCATGCACAAACACGCAAAGACCAGGATTACCTCTAGAGCCCCCGTCAAGGGGAGGAACTTGGTGCTGCTAGACATTCCCAGAGCCCCCTCAGGGATAAAAAATGGAAGAAGATTAAAGAACATGTTAAATAAGAACTTTAGGCTACTTAGTTTCCCCTTGAATTTCCTCAGACTATTGAGCATCATCATCGGCAATCACCACAATCGCCTCTGGTGTCGAAGATATCGGGGTCAGTAGGCGAGTAAAGTTATGCCTTGATTGAACTTGCTTGCCAATATTAAGCACACCAGTAGACTAGAAACCTACCCCATAGCCAATTTGGCCTTCCTTTTGGCTAACACCCGATGAGCATTTTAAATAATGTCGTCCTTGCTATACTCGACACCTATGTGGGGCTGGGACAGGCATCAGAAGGAGGAGCAACGGTCAAGATTTTACGGGCAGCCAAAGGAGGCTCGCCAACCGACATTGATGATCCTTCCACTGTAGGTGGAGTAGGAGTAGCCGCAGTTAAATCAAGCCGGTCGACGCGACGAGGGGGAGGGATGCTATCAACCAAATTCATCTATTAATGCCCCATCTTTCCCCGATAACGTTTCTGTAGCACCTCGTCCATGGAAAATGGAGATTCAACGCCTGCACAGGCACCACCGGATTAGGAAAGAAAATAACCAAATGCAAAACTAGCCTACTTTTCCTTTTCTCATCAGTAAAAAAAAGAATAAGGAAAGAGGAGAAGAGGGAAAAGGAAAATGAATAGCAGAAGTACTTACCATCAATGGTAGTAAAAGGATAGGTATTTCCCCCGTTGTCTCCAGGAGGGACTCATTCCCACGCTAGCAAGCAAAGCCTCAAAGTACTCTTCAAGAGAAACTTGGATACCCTTCAGAAGATCGGCGGCAACCTGGTTATGAGAAAATAGCTTAGGAGTAACATCGGCAAGAGTATTCGCCCAGTACCGGCCAGTACCCACGAAACTTTGGTTCACCCATAACCATCTATCTTGCTAATTCTTGGGAGTCTTCCCATTAGAGACCAAAGCATGCCCTCGCCGATGAACAGAGAAGGTGTACTTATCGCCGGTGGCTCAGAATCTGAAAAAGTACTTGAAGACGACATAATCCAGAAGCAAGCCACTAGTACGACATATCATTTTAAATACCACCACCTTGTTTACGACATTAGGAGAAAGCATCTGAACACTGCACCCGTCCTTCTACAATACTTCTTCTTGAAATTCCAAAAGGGGAAGATGCAACCCAACATCAAGAGTCTTCAAATAAACCCCCACCTTACCTACTGGGGGATATAGGATCATGGAATCAGGTGATGGGAACTCGACACCATCTGCTGGTGAAAGACCGTAAGCGTCTTTAAGAAGTTTTAAATCGGCCTCAGAAGGGTTTCACTAGGTTGACCGATCATGAAGAGAAAGAACGGGAGAACACTAGAGAAGAAAAGGAAGAAGAAAGGTAATGTTAAAAGGAAACGCTACAAATGTTTATATAAAGAAGGAGGGGCAGAATGTTCAAAATCCCTGACACAATGACGTAACTAACAACCATATTGGGCGGTCATCTCGCCACAAAATTCTAAGCGGCGGGCAAATTAGAAATGGACGTGTGTACATAGTAGTTAAGTCCAGAACGCCATAACTTGCATAACAACACTATGCCCACTAGACTAGGGGACTTGATGACGTGACCTAACGAGCACGGAAGAGCCACGCCCCGTCGTAGCAGAGCGCTTAAAAGCATTCCTCACCCGACAGACCAAACCCGGTGGAGCTTAGTGCCTGCCAGCGCCCCTAAGAGCAGGGTGCTCCCGAAGAAAGGCTCGCCCCAACTTGGGGTGCGTTCTGCTTCCGAAAAAAGGCCCACCCCCGATTGGGGCGCCTTCCGCTCTACGATAAATTCAATGGTCAAGCAACAAAGAAAATGCTCATACATTACCCCAGAGCCAATTGCTATGCTTTAACAGATAGAGGAGCATTATCCTCCAATCAGCGCTCCTGATGTTGTCGGTTCTGACAACCCTGTCTCGTACAGATGATCAGGAGCGCCTAGTGTAAAAGGCTATCCACAATGCCTTGACAAGGAAGTGATCTTTCTACAGTTATACTCACTAAACCCTAGAAACACCCTACTGACTTGACAGTCGGAGCGTCTTTCCAAGAGCTCCTTCTGGGAAACGGTTGATGGCCTCTACTTGTTGTGACCACACAGGATCACCAAAGTCATTCTTACCGAAATACGATCAAGGCAGAGTTCGAGGTCACATCAATATTATATATATATATATATATATATATATATATATATATATATATATATATATATATATATATATATATATAACCACATACAATTTACACAACCTAAAATTGTTAATAAATGATAAAACATTGCGTAACAAATTGTAAAAGTATCTCTATGTTTGTCGGTCAAGTTGTCGTGAACCCTCTTGTAATAGGATTTACTGTACATTATTTCTTATTTTTGAATGCAAATAAAGTTACTAGACTTAGAATTGCATACGGAATATTCTCTCGGTCTCAAATAAATGTTGAACACTAAAGAACGAAACTCAATTCACAAAAGTATGTATTAAAAATAAATTTTATGCTTTAAGTATACTTATGGAAAATTGATACTTAATTTAGATAGAACATGTTCACAATATTTAGTGGATATAAAGAACATACAAACCGGAGATTATATTCAAGAGTTATGCCCTTTTTACGGATGCAAATCAATTATATAATTGAATTTCCCCGAAACGAACATTGTATCGCTTTGTTGGGATAAATACATATTTCGTTAAGTGTTTTCGAGCATGTTTTTGAACTCATGATATATGCTAATATTTGATTCCATATTCGAAATATTTTTAGTACGAAAATATAAAACTTTTGCTAAAACTATCGAAACGAGAAAACTATAAAATTAACCGAAGTATAACTTTGACCATGTTATGTCTTCTAAAAATTTGAATTAAATATTCAAAACCAATATACTTGGGACAATCGATAGGTATGTTTGGAAAAATTTTAATAAATCAAACTTCGGGGCACGTTTCTCGAGGCGACATGTGGCATGATGTAACACCCACAAATTCATGCAATACATAATATGTAATAATTATTGAAATTTAAAACCTTGAATAGGTTAATCTATAGTTGTGCGCGCTGCAAAGTATATAATAGAAGTTTCGTATTAATGAAAAATAGGAAAAGCAACTTATTCACCCATAAATCGTTAAAATATGTGCAATAAAACACACACACACACACACATATATATATATATATATATATATATATAAGGTACACATCATCCTAATCCCGAATATATAAGTTTCGTAAAAATCCGACTCTATATGAATTATATATGATTTTTATAAGATTTAAAAGTCAGTCGCGTGCAAGGAATGTGCGATATAAAAAGTTACAAAGAGAAATATTGAATTTTAGCTAAAGTCACCAAGAGGAAAATTATAGCACTCTTTAAGATAAGATTTTTGAGAATAGGAATGCCAAAAACGGAGTCCATACGAGAGAGTTATGATTTTAGCAAAATCATTTAATCATATAAAAAACAGGGATAAAAAATAAATTTAGAATTAACTGATGGATACTAAAAGAAAGTTACAGATCTTGTCGAGAGATTTCTAGGGCTATACAGAACATAAAAAACGAAGCTCGTATGAAGAATTTACAAAAATTACAAAATATGTGTTATTCACAGCGCACAGTGTACGTTGAGTGCGCAACATGCGCCTCTAGAAGGTGAAAATTCAGACCATAGAGAAGTTGACACATGACACAAATTGACTCGAGAGACATCTCCTTATGCGCAAGACATGCACTCCATTTGCACGAGGTGCAGGTCTGATTTGGTCCTATAAATAGCCAGCCACCCTCATTCTTTCTCCATACTTCCCATTCTTCTCTCTCGATTTCCTTCGATTCTAGCCTATTTTCCCTTAGTTTCTATGTTCCGGTGAAGCCCTGCAAACCGTAAGGTATTCAAAAAAAATAGTAGCTATCCATTAGGAACCTTACGAGTACGATTTTCCGTACTTTGGTTAGGAAGAATCCTTGTAAGTTAAACCACTCATGTTGTTTTCAGTATAACTTATACTTATAATCATAAATCGTTATTATGAGCATATAAATAAGATTTACTAGTAACTCTGTTTCATTATACTAATTGATCTAATTATGGGAGAGAAGTGTAGAATGGTTACGTTGTCTTGGTTGTTGGATTTTAGAAAATCTATATGCCGAAATGATCATACCTCCTAACTGTCCTGCCTGGCTGATGCTTACTTGATAGATCTTGATGTAAACAATGGAATTAGTGAGGATCTAGACTATTATTAATCTCTAGGATCATTAGACTAAAACTCTATATTAATTATACTTAGTTCAGCTCAAGGAATATCTAAGGTGTTAGATGAAACTCTGCCCAGATCATCAGTCACCCACCTATTGTAACTCCCCATTCCTGGTACGTATTTAATTCATTAAATGTTCATTTTATAGGAGATACTCGACAATTTGGTAGCCCTAACTCGTTGAGTAAAGGCCAGATAAAGCGCGGGTTTTAATGAGGCTACTCGATGAGTCGAATCCCAGACTCGGCGAGTAGTCTGGGCTGGATGAAACCCTAATATTTAGGGTTTGCACCCTATTTAAGAACCATGATGGGCCTTTATTCCAGCCTCCATCACCTCCAGAGCATTAATCTTGAAACCATAATCCTCCATAAGTGAACTTGAGCTTTCTTGCCCATTTTGAGTGTTATTTGGTGTATCTTGAAGCTAGTGAAAGAAGTGGAAGATAGAAGACTCAAAGGAGAAGGAGTAGATCCAGGAACTACACCCTATTTTCCATCTTTTTTGGTAATCAAGCTTCCAACTTGATCTTGTTTCTCTTAGATCTATTTCCCCCCATATTAAGAAGGTTTTGGCTCAAAAACCTTAGTCCTTGGTGTTGGGATGTCCCAAGTGGTTCATATCTTAGATCTAAGTCCTATGGAGGATTACATGGCATAAAAGTGAAAACATTATGGCCATTAGAGCCTCATGCATCTTGTAGACCTCGTTTTTGGGTGTTTTGAGCATAAGGACCCACGCATGGACATAAAATTCTTAACTTTAAGTGTTATATCAAACCTAATAGGCCACATCTACCCTTTGGATGAGATGAGCTTAACAGAAATCGAGTTTATGTTCATCGACTTTAGGGGACTCAACGAGTTGTTCTTAGGACTCGGCAAGTTGGGGATTGGTTCCCTAAACTTTGTTATTTCTGAGGAATCTAGTTGAGTCTAGAAGAGGGACTCAACAAAATGGAGATGATTAGGGACCTAGAAATCATCGGACTCGGCGAGTGTGTGAGCAACTCGGCGAGTCCAAGACAATCTCCTAATCCATGAAGATGGACTCGACGAGTTGTTCATATAAGTCGGCAAGTCATAGACTGGACACATTCATATGATGAAGATGAAATCAACGAGTTCAAGGATGAAATCGGCGAGTCGGCTGAAGATAGTCCCTATGTTATGGTTAAAGGAGAACTCGTCGAGTTCCAACTAGGCTCGATGAGTAGAGTCGGGGATGGAGTCATTATGGAAGGATAGGGACTCTTCGAGTTGGTGGACCAACTCGGTGAGTCAAGTTAACTGGATGTTGACTTTGACCATGACGTTGACTTTGGCCAGGGGTAAAATGGTCACTTTACCCTAAGCGTAGTTATCAGTTTTTGACTAAGTGTCCTTATGGAATTTATAGCAGGGGAGTCACCGGAACAGCAGGCATGGATTTCTCGTTTGGGATTCAGCAGACATTCATCTTTGCGAGGTGAGTTTTCCTTTAGTAGGAACGGGTCTAAGGAACCAATTCCGATCCGTTTAAGTAGCATAGTATGTCGGGGCGAGCCCGATGCCAAGTTTAGCCCGATGAAGTTTATATGTTTCCGGACTTGGGTCCGATGAGGGGGCGGTCGCGAGAAGTAGTTACATATTCTTGATATATTTATGATTCATGCATGTTTATGTTATGTGTTATATGTTTTGGACTCCGGTCTGATGTCGGGCAAGACTGATGTAGTATATGTGATTATGTTATATGTTATGTGTTACGTGTTCTGGGGCAAGCCCGATGTATGTTAGGTTATATGTTATATGTTATATGTTCCGGGCTTCAGTCCGATGTCGGGGCAACCCAATGGAAATTATGTGCTTATGTTTTGTGTCTATGATATATGTTATGTTGTGTATGTGCCAGGGTAAGCCCGATGTCGAGGTGAGCCTGATGCCCTGTGCATTCGGATGTCGGGGTAAGCCCGATGCTGGGCAGGAGTTCGATGCTAGGTAAGCCGATGTCGGGATTCGTCCCGATGCAGTTGGGAGTAGTCGTATAGTTATGTTATTTTTTATATATTAACTTTATGGTATATAGTAGTTTGGGGGAGCTCACTAAGCTTCATGCTTACAGTTTCAATTTTGGTTTCAGGTACTTTAGCTAGCAAGGAAAGGGCTCGCATTGATGGCATAGCACACACCACAGTTCTTTAGCCTGGGAGATTACTCTGATGTTTCATATGAGATTAGTGATATGTTGACAGATATTATGACATTTTAGATACTTGATTTATGATTTGATATTTTGGTGATGATATTTATGTTTATTAACTAATTTGAAAATGAAATTTTTAAACCATATTTTTGGGTTGTTTCACCTATGTCAAGTAACTGCATAGTCCCTTTCATGAACATGATATAATACACGTTTTAAATTAAAGTATTAAATATATTTTGGGAATTGTATATGAATTATATGCTTGTTACCTGGACTATATGTTAATATATATGTATATATTATGCTATGTGTAAACAAAATATTGTTCTATTTTATGTTAGGATTAAATAGATAATAACATATAATTGTATTAAAAGAAGCATTGCTGAGAAGATAAAAGAATAACAATACCTAATGCTCTGTAGGGAATATAAATACACTAGAGATAGGTTAGTGTGACCCAAGAATATAGTTGGTATTAAAAGTTGGTTACAGTAACTATAATATAGTCTAGGAAGAAACTTAGATTTGTTGAAAGTACCTAGTTCAATTAAGTTTGATATAAAGTAGTCTAATAAGGAAAATGTGTGTAAGTTAGGAACGAAGGGTAAAGTTCTACTCCATGAAACTTTCAAGTGCCAATGTATGGTAGCTCCATACGGAAGTATGATATGGTATTCCCATTGGGATGATGAGATATGATGGGTCCTGATCAGATAACTGTAATGGTATATTTGCATATTCTTGGATAACTATAAGTGGTAGGTCCTGATCAGACAACTGTAATGGTATTTATGCATATTGTTTATGTCTTACACATACCAATGAAGCCCCTAGCTATGCAATTAATCTTTTAACGGTTCATCATGCAATATAATTTTTCTTTGATAATCATGACCTAGGATATGTGACGATCGGTAGGAATATATATGTAGGAATGTAAGCCTATATGTTTATAGAATGGTACACAGTTGGTTTTGCAGGTCTGATAATGTAGGAATATTATCATATCAGTATTATGAGATTAAAATCCCTATATATCTCACCAGGTTTTCCCAACCTGACCCACTCAATTTATATGCATCACAGGTATCAAAATTTAAGCTACTGGATCTTGATTAGAATGCTGAGTGATTAAGAGACAGTGTTCAATAGTATTCAGGACCAACATGTCTTTACATCGTAAGTTATGTATTTGTATTGATTATGACATCGTATTGATTATGACATCCTTAGATTTTTAACATTTTGGAAATAAACATTTGTAATAAAAATGATCTTTTGCACTTGGATTTTCCACAAAAATAAATAAATGATTTTGGTGAGTTAAAAACTCTTAGATCGATTAGATCTTTCACAAGTATGACAAAAGTAATCAAACAGTTTAAGAATAATATGAGTAAGAACACAAAACTGAATCAAACTTATGCTTATGATTCAAATAAATTCACGCCTCAACAGAGCTCGATGAAGAACTTCCGCTGTAGAGGCGTGCTAGGGTTTACAGTAGATCTGAAGCAAAAACAATTAAAGCGCTAACTTCTAAGTCTGCATGCATGCAGCTTATATACTAAACCCTAATACAAAATTATGCACGGCTAGACAGGCCCAATACCGGCATTCAAACTGGGCTATGGACCGAGCCCATGACGCAACCCAATAGAATCAACAATCTCCCTCTTGGCGTCAAATGAGGCGAGAGATTATTTCTTCTGAGAAGGCCTCGCTGTCTTTACATCTTTAAATAGTTTAGGAAGAATGGCAAGAAGAGTCTGTCGGAATCGAATGTACCACCTTAGCATGTCAACAAAAAGCTTCTTATCAGCAACACTATTCTGGTCACACCTCTGTATGATCTCCAAGATAAGCTCAAGACAAGACGTAGAGAAAAGGTGTTTATCAACAAGGGCGAACATACATTTTTGACCTTCGCCCCTGAGAAACATGACCATGTGATACGTTGAATCTATCTTCCCCTGGATCATAGTATTGACATTGTCAGATTTGCCCATGGGTTTGATCGTTGGTCGCTTGTGTATGGGAGAGGCAATTTCCTGGTCCATCTTCGCTACCTCATGAATGTAGCAAAAAAGCATACGCTTGACATGATCTATTATTGGCTGATACTCCTGAGGATTTAGCAGAAGAATATTGTTGAGGAGTATCCAGTCATGGGCGTTGAGGTTTGGTAGATCAGCAAGGGAAAAATGGTAGACTGTGCCTTCGGTTCCTCGAGTCACCCTGAATTTGACATTAATAAATTTCCCTACTAAATAGGGCTTCATCACCTTGACTGTAGTTATCTTCTTTAAGCTCCAGGTCTGGTTTTGGGGTTGAGCAAACTCCATGTAAAACTCCAGAAGATCCCTATCTACCTTCGGGTCTGGAGAAGGAATAGCAACAGTCGAGTTAAAGCAGTGGAAGAAGAATGCCTTTCGGGTGATTGGCATGTCAAACTATGCATCCTTGGAGTTGTCAAGACCGAAGGACATTATTGGTTCGAGCCAGAGAACCGTTGGCTTGTCAACTACACATCTTTGAAGCGATTCTTTTGTCCATATAGGAAAGAGGGACTTTTTCATTTCAAGGAGCTCAGTCTCCTTTCGCTTCATTTCCAGCTCAGGTTGCTACTTCTTGATGTTTTCTTCCAGTTCTTTTTCTGAAGTTTTAACTTTCTGGAAGGGATTTGTTGGATTTTCAACATATAAATCTTCTTCATTGTCTGTTTCATCATCACCGCTTTTCTTCTTCTTTTTGTCTTTGTTGCTGACCGAAGCTACATTACCCTTCGGTCCAGCAGACGGTCCAGCTGATGGCTTTGATCCGGAAGGAGGAGGTTACGATGACACTTTCTCTCCCCCTTATTTCGGTTGGACCCCGGTAACCGGAAAACCATCAATGTGGTTAAGAACATCCAACGTCGGTCTGAGCTTTTCCGCCATATGACGTCTCACAGTGATAGTGATGACCGGATCATGAGCCTCAACAAGATGAAGAAGGATTGAGTGAACGTCTCCAGCAGAACTCCTGATAACTTCCCTTTCTAACTTGAGATCATTAAGGGTAGCCTCAGTAGTACGCAGCTTCTGAGTTTGCAATTTGAGCTACGAGGTACGTCGGTCAAGCTCATCCATAATTCGATTCTCCACAGTTAACTCCGCTTCCAGTTGAGTTAAGCGATTGTGGACATTAGCCTGGAGTTTCTCGTTGGCTTGTTGAATGGCTAGGCGTACTACTTTAAGGTTTGAGCGCTCAGCTTGAATATACTTTTGAAGGTTCTCGACTGAAGCGTTGACCATTTTAGCATTTTTGGCAGCAGCAACCTGCAATGAATCTAAAAATATGTGAACTTTGGAGACTAGTTTATCAACTTTTGCGGTCGCCTCTTTGCATTCCTTGGCGGAAGCATCAACAACAATGGAGGCCTGTTGGAATTGGGAAGTGGAGCCCGCAATTGCCTTGGCTACATCGGATAGAGCAGTGCTGTGTTCGGTGACAACTAAGGAGAACAAGGCCTTCAAGGCAGCTTCAAAATAAGCACCAGATGTAGAGGAAGAGGAGGAAAGCAGCTTGTCAAGCTTTTCGTTTACGGCCTTTAAATGACGTTTGGTAATTGGCTCATCATCATCGTCATCGCTATGCACTATGTAAGGATTGAAGTATGTGGAATCAAACTCCAAATCCTCACCACCCAGTATAGGGGTTGTTTCAGCAGATTGCGTAGGAGATAAAGGTTTTGAAGAAGGTGGAAGTTCGGTTATAACTTGTGGTTCGGTTGTGACTGGAGGTTCGGGTGTACGCGGATCAGGAATGGTAAAGCGAGTTTGTGTGGTAGTGGTGGTATCTTTGAATATGGGAGTGGAAATGGGAAATGTAGTGGATGGTTGACAGGTGAAAACTGGGACAAGCATAGGTGAAAGGGGATTGGAGCGAACTGTAATGTCTAGGGTAGGAGAGCGAGGTGGAGTATCACCTCGGCCCGAAGACTCTTCGTCTGAGCTTTCGCTCTCATATTTTGATGGAGGAGCGTTCTTGTGCTTAGGAGGGACATATTCTGAATCACTTGAAGATTGCAGATTAAGTCTTCGAGCTGGCTTCTTTTGCCTTTTTGGCTGAGCTTGAGAAGGGGCGGCTTTATCAGTTTTTCGCTTCTTGGGGGTTTGCCCCTTGGCTTGCTTGGTGACCTGTTCTCCCTGAGTTTCAGGCTTTTTGCCCCTCTTAGCTGGCTTGTCAACCTCCTCAATGGACTGAACCATTGCATGTGTAAGCTCTCTTGGGCCACCCGATGGACGTTTCCTATATTCTTGTAGAACATTACTCAACTCAGAAATACGACTAAGCATCGGTTCAGGAATGGAGCCAATAAACAAAGAGTTCGATGGATCAGTAACAATGATCTTCGTCGTATGAAAGGTAGTAATGTATGAGAGCAAGGAATCAGCCATTATTGGAACACGAAGGCGGTCCATTACCCATTGGGTGATGATAGACCAAAAACGCCCACATGATATCTCAGAATGCCTGGATGAAGAAACCAGGCTTTGAACCAACTGCTGCCATATGATGGTCCCATAATCTAGGTTAATGCCATGGTACAACCCGTATAGTACCGTCATGAAGGATTTGCTTGCACCATCGGAGCTGGCGCTTCGCTCAGACATTCCTTTCAATAATAACGTAAAAAGGTCATTCCATTGGGGAGGAAGGCAGGACTTCTTGAACTTCGTAATGGTTGTTAGGGTTTCAGTATACCCCATTTGATAGAGCATTGAAAGTAATGGACTAGTAGTAATGGAGTCGGGATTTACCAGAGAGGAATCTTGAGCAAGACCGATTAGGGCACAAAATCGATTCTTAGAGATGGAGGTCTTCTCAGTGTGAATTTCAAAGTGAATGCGTTCACTTATCCTGTCATAGAAGGCAGAAGAGAAGAGAAGAGACAAGCACGACATTGGAACCACTTCAACTTTAGTTAGTGCGTCGAAGAGTGGTGAGTATTTGAGACACTCAACCACAAACAACATATATGGCTCATAGATGAATGGTGTAAGATCGATGATCAGATTCTGTTGAGGTTTGATGGTGAGAAGGGTTGATGAACTGAGGTATCGTGAACTGAGGATGAGTCTGCCATTGATGTAACTTGAAGAAGATAATGAATAGTTGCAGATAATCATTGGGTTTCTTTGAGAGGATTTTGGAAGTGATAAACAATGAGAGTGTGTCATTCCAATTCCTTTTATAGGTACACTGAGGAAAGAGAAAAATTTTGGCTGAAATCTTGGAAAATCTCAGAAATAGCGCCTGAGTTGACGGGTCTACAGTTGGCATGCCGAGGATGACACACGAGAGAGAAACAAACGTTCCCTTTTTCACGCCGTTTCATAAAATACATTTTTTTTAAATCTCCAAGTCGTTTGGATAGCTGCTGAGTCAGCGTCCACTTTAACTCAATCGTTTCGTATGACACTTGAATCTCTGAACCTATAGCACTTTAATGATCAAACGAAATCAGAACTATAATTTGGAAAATTAAAATTTTCGTACATAGGGTGTAAAAGATAAGGAAATAAAACGAGATTTTAGTGATCATATGTGATGTCGAAATCTGACATAAAACAGATGATTCTAGGCAGAAATCACTTCCTTCAATGTCAAGAGAGACATTAAAGTGCTTCCTTGGTTTCCCATGGAATAACGATCAATAACTTTTTGAGAAGTTTTGAAAGGCCTCTTTTAAATATTAAAGGAGTCGGTTTTTGCTTCAATTCAAAATTTCGATACTTAACATAAGACCGAATTTGAATGAAGTACTTGTGAGATCATTGTGATCTGTTGAACAAGTTGGTAGGATAAACTTTATAGTGACAAGGAAAAGAGGAAATCTCAAAAAAAAATTAAAACTAGATCTTTTAGGGTTAGAGAAGCGTTGGTGAAAGTCAAACTCATAGAGATCACTCAAAAGAAAAAGGAGATTTCATAGGGTAACAAGTAAGATCTTGAATCGTTAGATTCACCGTCAATTCATTAGTGGTGTTGAACTTTGGGTTTCACTTGGTACATAGTAGCTTGAGACTAAGATCATGAGCACGCATGTTGTATAACCATAAACTTCAGTGGTAAAGACTGAGAGTCTCAGGGGTTATATTGATTAAACCAATTATAATGGATAAAGATGATAGAGATGGTTTAAGAAGCAAAACTACCTCTACATTAAAAAAAATAAGGACCGAGCAGAAAACTCTAAACTCAATGTGAGTGGAGTAAGGTAGCTCATCATTAGAGTGAATCACATAGCCTGGATTGGGAAAACATGATTGGTATATATCATGTTATTAAGGCTTCACTCAAAATCTGTCGAGGCATTAGGCAACATACAACAGCATGCTTCTAGGGACCCTCAACTAGGAAAACTATTTACTTGTCTTAGTAATGCCATTGAGAGCCACAAAAAAAATTATTTTTGAATTTTAATAAGGAAAAAGAAGTAAAGAAAAAATGTACTTAAGTGAACAATTGAAAACGCCTTAAAAAAATGAACAAGTTTAGAAGGACCGAACCCGAAATAGACCGAATGCTCGGTTTATTTCGGTTCATGGACCAACTTCACCCAAAATAGACCGAAGGTTCGGTTCATATCGGTTCATTTCGGTTGGCTCAAATTCGCTTGTTACCTTTATGAGAGCGAAGGCAATTTCAGTACAGAATCGGCTTGCATCATTCCTAGACCTTGTAGAATCTTATTGAAGCTTGCTTCTTGTAAGGCCTTCGTGAATATGTCTGCCAATTGATCAGTCGTTCTAACTAAGTGAATTTCTACGTTACCATCTTCGGCTTGATCTTTGATGAAGTGATATCTCAGAGCTATATGCTTCGTCTTGGAGTGTTGTATTGGGTTGTGACAAATCCTAATTGTGCTTTCAGAGTCACAATATAGTGGGATTTTCTTCAAGTTTAACCCATAATCCTGGAGTTGACATTGTATCCATACGACTTGAGATGTACAGGATGCTGCAACAATGTACTCGGCTTTTGCAGTGGATAACGAAACACATGTCTGTTTCTTGGATTGCCAACTGAGTAATTTACCATCAAGAAATTGACATCCTCCTGTGGTGCTTTTATGATCCAATCCACAACCACCCAGATCTGCATCTGAAAATGCTTGAATGAAGAATCCTCAGTTGGCTGGATACCATAGGCCGAGAGAGGAGGTTCGCTTCAAATAGCGAAAGATGTTCTTCACTGCTTGAAGATGAGGTTCTCGTGGGTTGGCTTGAAATCGTGCATAGTAACAGACAGAGAACATGATGTCATGTCTACTGGCGGTGAGATGCATCAGAGATCCGATCATCTGTCGATATAGGGTTACATCAGTTGCTGGTTTCTCCAAGGATGGTGTGAGTTTAGTACCAAAAGCCATAGGCACTTTCACTTTGGAGTCTCCCATCATTCCAAACTTGGTTAGCAAAGTCTTGGTATATGCTTCCTGATTAATAAAAATACCTTCGGGCCATTGTCTAATGTTTAAACCAAGGAAAAAGTTAATTGGACCCATTGAGCTCATCTCAAATTTAGTTTCCATTAACTTTCTGAATTCCGCTGTTAAGCTAGGATTCATGAAGCCAAAGATAATGTCATCAACGTAAGTTTGGACTATCGTAAGGTGGTTACCTTCTCGCTTACGAAAGAAGGTTGCGTCAACCGAACCTTGTTTGAATTTAGACATTTTTAAGAAACGGGTAAGAGTTTCATACCATGCTCTGGGAGCCTGTTTAAGACCATATACGGCTTTGTCAAGAATATAGAAGTGATCGGGATACTTCTCGTTCACGAAGCCCGGCAGTTGTTCAACATATACGGTTTCTTCAAGTTCATCGTTGAAGAAAGCAAATTTGACGTCCATTTGATAAACTTCAAAGTTCTTGTGAGCAGTGTACGCAAGAAAGATACGAACAGATTCTAATCATGCCACGAGAGCGAAGGTTTCTTCATAATCAATTCCCTCTTCCTGACAATATCCTTTGACGACCAGCCTCACTTTGTTACGAATGATGACCCCCTCTTTGTCCATCTCGTTCCTGAATACCCAATTGAGACCGACAACCGAAGCATCCTTAGGAGTTGGAATAAGACGCCATACCTTGTTTCGCTCAAATTCATTTAACTCATCCTGCATTGCTTGAACCCAGAATGAATGATCAAGAGCTGTGTTGATAGTTTTTGGTTCAATTTTAGAGATGAATGAGTTGAAAATGCATAATTCTACTTTTGAAAAAGTGCAGCCTGTTTTGCTTTGATTTGAGAGCGAGTTAGCACTTCTTCCGATGTTTCCCCAATAATCTGAGTTTGTGGATGATCTTTGGTCCATTTAGAAAGTTGAGGAAACGTTGGTTCATAAATAGGATCTAGTTCAGCATTTACTTCTTCCCCTAGTTCAAACATAATGTCATCATCACCAACATTGGTGTTCTCCCCCTCGAGAAATAAACGCTGTTCAGGACTAGCATTTGTATCTTCTTCATTGACAGGAACTTCAGTGGAACTGGATGAATTTGGCGATGAGTTCTCTCCCTGGAATGAAGGACCGTGATCGTGATGACTAGATGAACCCTCCCCTAGACAGTAGGATGATCACCAGAAGGTTCGGTTGCGTTTGTGCCTTCGATTTTCAGCCATCTTCTTAGTAGCATCTTCTATAACTTATTTAAGATTATCAACTTTGTTGTCTTTTGTATTTGATTTAGATTTAATCGCCTTTTTAGGCTCATTATTCAAGAGCATGAATTGGTCGAAAAGATTCGAGATGGAAATGGTAACCTTACCATTCTTCGAAAATATATCTTGTGATGCATCTTCTGTTGATTTCAGCTTCTTAACATAACTATCGTCAAAAGTGACATAGTATGTTCCTTCAATTTTCTTCGATCATTTATTGAGAACTCTATATGCCTTGAAGTTCAGGGAATAGCCTAAGAAAATTCCTTCATCTACCTTGACATAGAACTTGTTTCGATTCTCTTTGGAGTTAAAAATAAAACATCGTGAACCGAACACATGAAAGAATTTCACGTTTGGTTTTCAATTGTTCAATATCTCATAAGGAGTAATTGAGAATCATTTATTTAAGAATGATTGATTCTGATTATAACATGCAACCGCGATTGCATCAGCTCAGAAGTACAACGGCAAGGACGCCAAACATAACATGGTACGAGCAGCTTCACATAGTGACCGATTTCTCCTTTCAACAATGCCATTTTGCTGCGAAGTATAGGGAGATGAGAAATTGTGAGTCGTCCCCTATTCGGCAAGAAAACATTCAAAATCTTTGTTTTTGAATTCTAGGCCATTATCACTCCTTATATTATGAATAACCTTTCTTAGTTGCGTCTCGATTTGTTTAATGAAGAGCATGAGCTTTAGAGTTGCTTCAGACTTTTGCTTGAGAAAGAAAACCCACGTAAACCTCGAGAAATCATCCACAATAACTAGAGTGTATTTGCTTCTCCCAATGCTTTCGATGGACGAGGGACCACATAGATCAATGTGCAATAATTCCAGTGGTTCTATCACCTTGGTATTGATAATAGAAGGATGAATTTTCCGACTTTGCTTTCCTATTTCGCATGCAGCACAGAGATGTTCTTTATCGAATTTTAGAATTGGCAGCCCTCGAACATGATCACCTAAAACTAATTTGTTGATGTCCTTGAAGTTCAGGTGAGAGAGTCTTCTATGCCATAACCAGCTTTCATTGGAGTGAGGCTTTGTGAGTAAACAGACTGCTGGTTTACCTCTTATCAGATTGAGGTTCAGTGGATACATTTCTCCTTTTCGCTTGGATTTTAATAGAACGTTGCTTGACTTCTTCTCGACAATTTCTGAGCCTTCATCGTCGAATGATACCTTTAACCCGGTACCAACCACCAGTTGTGATACACTGCTGAGATTGTGTTGGATCCCTTCAACGTATGCAACCTTCCTTATAGAGAATTTGCCATTAGTAATCATTCTGTAGCCTTTAATAGTTCCAAAAGAGTTGTTGCCATACTTTACAATACCGCCATCTTTGAGAGAGCGAAACTCCCTTAGTTCCCCCTTCCTTCATGTCATGTGACGCGAGCAGCCACTATCAATGTACCATTCTTCGTCGAACTGCTCATCACGTATAACCTACAAAAAATTAAGCAGATTCAGGAACCCATAGTTTCTTGGGTCCTTGTGAGCCTTTTACAGGACATGGTATAGTAAGAGAAATATCAATCATATATGTGCGTTTAATTAAAGTTGTTTCATCTTTTCTTTTAATGGTGAAAACTTTAGTTTTTGTTGACTTAGGAGGACTAGGGTTTTTGACAGAAGGACTGGAATTTAGAGATTTGGAATTAGGAGAGACATTGGGTTCTAGGTTTTTGTGATCAGACTTGTAGGCTTGAGGACCAAAATTGTTATTCCGTTTGCCATTGGATGAAGAATCGAAACTCTCCTTTCGGTTGTTGATCGAAGATGGACCGAAACTATCCTTTCGGTTGTAGTAGGATTTGGGACCGACATTGCCCTTTCGGTTGTTGATGGATGAAGGACCGAAACTACCCTTTCGGTTGTTGATGGATGAAGGACCAAAACTACCCTTTCAGTTGTTTTCAGTCAAGAGACCGAAACTACCCTTTTGGTTCCTATTTGTTAAAGGACCGAACTCATCCTTTCAGTTCCAGTTGGTCGAAGGACTGAAACCTCACTTTTGGTTCCTTGTGTCTTCTTGTGATTTTTGCTTCTTTTCAATCTTTACAAAATCAGGATTTTGAGAATTCCAAAATTGTTTTCTCTCTGAGAGATTTTTCTTGTATCTCAAATTTCTTTGATACTTACGGTCAGCCACTTGTTTTGGATTTCTATGAATGTTGGCCTTTCGTTTAGAAGCATGGGCACAGCATGCACTTTTTGCTGAAGAGGTATCACCAGTGGTTTGCACAGGTTCATCTAAAGGAGTTTTAGTTCCGCTTGTGCTTGGCACATCATACTTTGTAGGCTCATTTAGTGGTTCGGGTATGTATATACCTTTTACCCTTCATGAGGTTTTCTGAGAAATACCCTTCGTTTTGACTGCGTTGTCGATTGGGGCCGACCAGAAGAATTCATCACATCCATCAGCATTATCTTCTTCTACCATAGCAGTTAACTCTGCAGTTTTTTGTGGAGTGATTCCCGGCACTGTGTATACTTGGTTTGGAGTGGTTTGAACCTTTTGGTACACAACAACTTTATCTTTAAGAACTTTGGACTTATCAGTAGAGGAACGATCGAAGTCAATAGAGTTTTCAGAAATTAGGTTCCTATTGGACTTGGGTTCTTTTTTGGCTAATTCAGAATAGTCTACCAAATATTCTACAAAAATTTCACTCATGTCATCATCCTCATTAAGTTCAGATGTATTTTCAGCATCATTTTTTTGTGAACTTAAATTGGCATTCAAGGAGTCAAATTTTTGCATAGTTTCGGCTCTCAATTTCAATCTATCATTTTCATTTACCAGATTTTTTAGCATGTCCTTGTGGTCCTTGGACTTTATGTAGGATTCAATTTTGTCCGGACCTATTTTGTAAGCAGGGGACACTTCTTCAGATGATACAACACTTTTCACAAGTGTAGGCTTCAACATCAATTGCATCCTCCTTTAATTCAAGGAAAGGCAAAATCATGCGATTTAGCTTCTTCCCTATTTCACAATCAAGATGCAACTGGGTGATGTTAAAATAGAGTCTCTTGGCAATTAAACAAAAAACATTCCTCTGTTTAAGAAGCTTAAGATTACCTCTTTGCAAATAAATAGAATCATCTTTAGATCTAATTAACTACTTTTCCTTCTGCTCGATCCACATTCTTCGTTCCTCACTCTTTGAAGAAATCCTGCTGATTTGATCAGTTAGGTTAGAATTCGTGATACGGGTTTGGGTGAGACTGCTACTTATGCTAGAGAATTTTGACTTCAAAATATTTAATTCCTTTTCATAATTATTAGTAGGTATTTTTAGAGAAGCAAGAATATCTTGTACCTTTTTTATCAACTCATCACATTCGTTGATTTGAGCACTGACAGGCTTGGCCGCAAACATCTGTTCTCTCGCTCTCTTTCTTCTTCAACTCCCCCATCAGTTGTGTATCCTCTCATTTGGGACACACCCTCGGTTACTGCAAAGCATCTTCCCATTGACTGCTCTACTTTTTCCATCATATCTTTTCCGTGAGTAGGCTTCCTAACTTCATCATCCTCTGAATCTGTGGACCAGACCTCCACACCTCCAAACTCATCACTATTGTTTGAACCCTGCACAATCAAAGCATTCATAGTAGAGTTATTAACAGCAGAATTTCTTTTCTTAATCTCCTCCAATCTTCTCAGGAGGATCACTTCCTCATCATCTTCGCTTATCTTCTCTTCTTTCTTTCTCAGCATGCAGTGTTTAGCAAAATGATTTTTGCCTCCACAGTAATGACAGTAAAATCCTGAGTCGCCTCCAATTTTAGCTTCCTTCTTTGACTCTTCAGATTCTAATCCCATCTTCGGTTCCTCCTTGATCCGTTCGGTGCTATAACTTCGCTGCTAGTTTCGGTTCTTGTTGGCTGGGAATTTCTTCTTGATGAATTTTCTGGGGTTTGACACCATCATTGCATATTCTTCACCGGTTAGATCAAAATCCGCAAGATCTAATTCCTCTTCTTCAACCAAACTCTTTCCTTTGGAGAAAAGGGCTAAGGAACCAAGATCCGAAATTACATTCGTTTCCTTCGATAAGGCATTCTCATGGGATTTTAAAATACCCACAAGTTTTGCTAGAGAGTATGACTTGAACTGTTCATGAGCTTTGACAGTTGACACAACGGTCATCCATTCAGGCCTGAGACTATTCATGAAAGTGACCTTTTGTTCAATCACCTTTCTTTCAATCCCATGCTTTATCATCTTACTCAAAAGATGACTGAAACGATCGAAAGTTTGGATAAGTTTTTCTTCGGGCTTTTGCTTAAAGTCACAAAAAATCAGATAACAGGATGGTTTGAATAGAGTGTTCCAGATCTTCATCTGTGGAATATAACTCCATCAATCTATCCCAGATCTCCTTAGCTGTAGCACAGGAACTTACCAAACGAAACGTATCCGGTGGCAGCGCAAACCTTATCATCCTTAAAGCTTTGATGTTGCACTGAAACTTCTCTTTTTCATCCTGAGCAATGTCTTTGACGCCATTGACAAGCTGATTGTATTCTTTCTGCGTTTTAACAATCCTTGATGTACTAGAATGAGCGAATGTGCCTGAAGTGATTGCTTCCCAGATTAGATACTCATTGTACTCCGATCCAATCACGTAATCTTCAAAATGATGCGTCCAGACTTCATAGTCTTGCGTATACAAGATCGGTATTCTTGTTGTAGATCCTATGTTGTTGGAAATATTGATCAGATTGGTCTGTGAATCGTCCATGGAAATTGTAAATACTTTTGATCGATAACCTATAAAAGATCAGACTTGTAATATTTAGCTAGGGTTGGATTAACAATTAATGAGATACGTCAATAAAGAGTCACGGCTCGATTAATATTAATCAAAGCGGAATTAAAACCCTATGAGCTCCTTCGACAGAAGAGGTGTGTATGGATTACACAGTCTATTGCTCTGATACCAATTGGTGAGTTAAAAAATCTTAGATCGATTAGATCTTTCACAAGTACGGCAAAAGTAATCAAACGGTTTAAGAATAATATGAGTAAGAACACAAGACATGTCACAACTAGAAATTTTGTGTCTTGTAATCACTATACTCAAGTAAATGTTGAATTCAAAAACTCAAGAGCATGTATGATGCTTACTCAATGGAAAACTAAACCTCAATTAACTACATCAAGCAATTGGAAACCCTAGAAGTTCTTGATTAGGTCCATTTTGGACTAGGACTTCCTTATTGGACCTAAATGGACCAATAAGCTTCCAATTTGACTATCATGGGCTTAGAACCCTTAAATGGGCTCTAATTGGACCCACATTTACTTATTTCAATATTTTGGGCCATATTGGGCCTAGAATGAAATAAATTAAAAATAATGAACTTAAACTAGCCCAACAAAGTATAAAAATCACACTTATATCTTACAATCATCAAACATAACTCTAATATTGGGCTTAGGGGCATTAAAGTCCAATACTCTCTTTTTCCTTCCAAATTTCGGCCCAAGACAAGCCCAAGAGGAAGAAGTTGACTATTACCATGACACCTCACTTTTACATGGGGGATATCCATGTTTTACACTCCAAACATCCATACAATCTCATCTTTCCATGCAAACTCCTCTCTTCTTCTTCCCCTCTCTCATTCTCGGCCGAACACCCCTCTTCACTCATCAAAAATTCATTCCAAACCTCTCTAAGTCTTGAAGAGCATTCCTCCTTCCCTCTCCTAAAATTTTCGAGGTTTAAGTGCATTCCAAGGAGATTTTTCACAAAAATCACCATCCAAGGTAAGGTTATACTAAATTCTATGATCTAGGTTCCTTGATCTATCTGAAATCTCTTCTTAACTCTCATGAAATCATGAACTTGTGTCTTAGAACCCCTCAAACTCGAGATCTTCAAGAAAAGGGTGCTAAGGCCAAAAATCACTTCATTTCTTCCATCCATTCTTAAAAAACCGAATCAACACCCAAGGTGAGTTTCATACCCCCTTATTTTCGGTTTTTATAAGTTTTTGTGGGGGAGAATACAAGCAAAGGTGTAGATCCATCGTTATGTGTATGTTTTGGTTGATTTCTATGCTTATATGTATGTTTTGTATGATTTTGATGCTAGATCTAGTTATGAATTGCTAAAAACCGAGATATATTTTATACTAGCATAAAATATACTACTACATGCAAAGTATACGAAGAAAAATAGCCAAATGGCTTGACAACACTTATTTTGGGTAAAAAAACTCATTTTTTTTGACACAAAATGTTAAAAATACAAAGTTGAAGGGCCTAAAATGAAATATTTCGAAATCTGATGGGTGAGATGAGTCAAAACAGTTTCCATAATGTATTTTCTGAAAATATACTATTTGGAGGATTAAAAGCATAAATTTCAAGCTTAATGGGCTAAAAATGAAAATTTCGGCCCAATAGGGCCCATTATGCGAAATTTTCTGTTTTGGAGGGCCAAAACTGTGTTTTTCTGTAAAACAATGGACCACTAGTGTCAAAGGTTTAAAATGCTTTTCAAATTTAAAAAGGACCAAAGTTGCAAAAATTTTCCAATTTGGGCCAAAAATGTAAAAATTGCGAAAAAGAGGGGTTACAACCGAGAAAACTGCAATTTCAGGGACTTAAACTGTTTTCAATGAAAAATATGCTGAAAAATATTAATTTCAATAATTTTTGGTGTTAAAATGTCAAGAAAAATGGTTTAAGGACTAAACCGGAAATTATTTTACCTAAAGGGGTGAAAAAGTAAATTACAAAATAAAGAGGGGTTGTAAACAGAAAATTTTCAATGATAATTCAATACACTCGTTGTGAACAAAGATTGACACTACGACTCTCGATGAATTACAATACACAATATCACCAACAATCATTACCAAACGAATTGATTCGGTCTCGAATCAATAACAAATCCAAAACTACTAACACTACAACGCTTAATACACATATGGAACTCTTGGAACTCTTTACTCTCGTGGGAATTACTCAATACGTCGACGTACACTCCTTAGGCCCAAAAGTTGCAAATCCTGCTTGTCGAGCCTAGCTAGCCCGATGACATGATCTTTAGGCCCAAAAGGACACTTGCTTACATGTAGTTGGGTCTAATACGACTCGACCGCGTGTAAAAGGACTTTCAATGGCAAACATGCTGCTGGTCCCCAAGGGTCCTTCAGTGCTGCTAGTAAAGTTGGTAACTCACGATTGCGGGTCGGGCTTCAGGCCCTTCGCAATTGCAATGGTCTTGAACGACGTAGGGAAATACCGAGGGTTTCGCACCTTCACTTTTTTCTCCTCGGTCGTGGGACTACACAAGTCCGGGAGGATTGAGTTGTGTGAATAATTGCGAGTGACGCCTAAGGGATCGCTAGTACGGTTGTCAACTGGACGTTTTCATTAACGTACGTTACAACAATTCACCACCCTCTGTATACTCAATGCCTCCGGAGCTCAACGAACACCTCTAACGTAACGAAATAACAGTACACAAACTAAGTAAAGCAAAGTGATAGGAAAATGTCAGGTTTTCCTATGGTTTTCAACAAGTACACTTATGAACTACATGTCGAATTTCACAACTCTTACGCTTACATCTATAGAATTCAAACAAGCATACTCACGGATCTTCACATATTTTTACGCTATTCTATTTTCAGAAAATATCGGATTTTCTGGTGGTTTTTCAAAACATTACAAACATTGGATTTCAAACATTACTTATGAACTCACCAACATTTCACATGTTGACGTTTTTCAAAATACTTGTATTCTCAGGTAACAGATAAGTGAAGAAAGGACTGTACTCTATGATTGTTTTGCGGTTGTTTAAGTAACAACGAACAATGTATTTTGGAATGTAATATTTTGAAACAATGTAATGGATGTAAACGCTACCAGTTGTATTATTCCAATGCTTGGTGATGTATGATGTTACGTTTCATGTATATTCACTGTGATGGTATTCAATTGAGTCACAACAGCCCCCGGACGTTTCCGCTGTCTGGTTCGGGGGTGTGACAAGACAGAATCAAACTTATGCTTATTATTCAAACAAAGACACGCCTCAGCAGAGCTCGATGAAGAACTTCCGCTGTAGAGGTGAGCAAGGGTTTACAGTAGATCTGAAACAAAAACAATTAAAGCGCTAACTTCTAAGTCTTCATGCATGCAGCTTATATACTAAACCCTAATACAAAATTATGCACGGCTGGACAAGCCTAATACCTGCATTCAAACTGGGTTATGGACCGAGCCCAAGATGCAACCCAATAGACTCAACAGATTTTAAAAGCGTACAAAATTTTTTTAATTGGTTTTGAAAATTAGAGGATGTCATACATAAGGAGAGAGGGTGCATGTGTGGACATTTTGGATATAAAAGAAGCTATATAATCCGAGATTTCTGCTCCAAATTCTCTTTCTACTCTTTCTCCTTTTTTTGTCGTCGGTGAGTAGAACATGTCATCGACACCGCCAAGCACCGCCTCGCCCTCCGTCGTGAGTCACCTAAGCTACCACCACATGTTCCCTTCTTCTCCAACACAATTTCTCCCCGACGAAGACCCCTCTCCTCTGTAACGCCTGTGTTTCCAGGCTTGCCATTTTTAGCAATGTAATGGTCTAGGTTAACCTTTGTAACCCGTTTTGAAATAATAAGATTGTGTTATTTGAGTATTATGTGTTTTGTGCTTAATTGCTTAATTATGTGGTTTGATTAATTAAGAATAAAAATAAGCGTCAAAATTTAAGTGTAAAATAAACTTGATATCTTTAGATAATGTTGTAGTAGTTGAAACAAGGTTTCCGAAGATATAAAGAATGCCGAAATGCGAGTTATAACGAGGAAGTTATGACCTGTCGAAGTTTTGCGACAGAACCGGCAACGCTGAATAACGTAAAAAGTGAAATTTACGTTAAAGCGATATTTAGCCTTAGTGATCTAAACGAGAATCGAAGATCTCGTTCTTAGTATGAAAGCGATAAAAAGTTAGGCGAGAACGGACGTCAAACGAAGAAGTTATGAATTTATAACGAAAATTTCTGTCCCGGCCTATTAAAAATAAATAATAAAAATAAATTCAAAATTAGCCGACAGAGTCTAAACGAAAGTTTTAGAGCGTAGTCTCACCTTTCCGTGGATATAAAGAACGTCGAAAACGGAGTTCGTATGAAGAAGATATGAATTTCCGAAGTTTATTAATTAATTTGTATTTATTTTTAATTGAAAATTCGGAAGGATTATCCGAAGACGAGTCACAGCTCTGATCCGAGGTACACGCCGCGTACTCGAGTACGCCCCGCGTACAGCCAAACTGTCGACACTTCGGATGACGCATGCAGTGACGCAATTCGGAGGCAGTACGCGTTGCGTACTGCAGTACGCCCCGCGTAAATGAGGCTCCCAGCCTCCCAAATTGCTAATTTCCTCTTGTTTTTATGCCGAAGCTCTGCGGTTTTACCCCCGAAGACATCCCGAAGCCCCGGTAATATTCCCGAGTCCCGAAGCGAGTCCCGAGATTCTGAAGATCCCGAGAAGTACGGTTTCCGAGCCGAAGCTCTGCCCGCGAGAAGTTCGATTTTCGTAGAGATCTTCCAGATCTGCGGAGGATTACTACTTCTGCGAGTCGTAGTGCTGTCCGATCATCTTCTGATCAAGTGAGTGTATACTACCTTTCATAAACGCAATAATAATACAAGTATGATTTGAGTGTATTAAGTTTATTGTCGTTTATACGTGTGAATGCGTTGTTACTTTCTTCTAATGTATAATTATGAAGTATTTTATACGAGATACGTGTTATGTGTATATTTTGTTGTTATGTGTGTGAATGTATATTCACCTTCTTCTATCTTACAGATATGATTATTTCTATATGAAATACGTGTTATGTGTGTGTGCCTCATCTGTTATATGGAAAATGTATTGATCAAGCATGCTATACAGGTTTTGAAAATATGTATAAAAATGTATGTTTTTATCTACTAATATGTTGGGTAGAACATGGGTAGATAGTTGGTGTGTAATAAACAGATGAGAGGCCTCGTTGTTGTTTGATCCAGTCATCTAGCGGAATTTAGATGACGACCACGGACTTTTCTAGACAGTCCAGTGGAACGCTAGCAGGCTCATAACCTGTAGGTGTTAATGAACTTGGGTGTTCATTCGCTGTATTCGATCCCCCTCATGGTTGCCTTATTTGACTTATATTGACTTATATCGCTGTATTAGGTCCCTTGTGTTAGTTATTTTAGGGACGTAAAGTGAGAATAACGGGAATGGGTAACTAGGTTATTGTTGGTTGATAATAATTAATTTAATTATTTATTGTGGGTTGAAAACCCTATATGCTCACCAGGCTCCCAAGCCTGACCCACTCAGTGTTATTTGTATTACAGGAAGTGGTGCAAGGGCGTAAGATGGATGAGCCATCAAGTTGTTTTGTTTACAAGTCTGTATATGTAAATATTTGTTGAATGACTTGTAATGTATTCGTTTATGCTTATTGGTCTGTATCGGAACATGACACCCCGAGTTTTGATTATAATGAAAATACAATTCTTTTATGAAATGCTTCGGTAAACATTGTTTTATCATGTTTTGTTTTTGGGAACAAATTCCGCAACTCTTTCAAATCAAAAGGATTTACTCTGAAAATATTTAAAAGCATAAATGAAAATCGGTCTTTTCTGGCCGAGATTTTGGGGATGTCACAGTTGGTATCAGAGCATTAGTTTAAGCGAACTAGGAATTTTTAGGATTTCTAGACTTAAACTTAGAATGCTAAGTGGAATTTTGAGATGTGTGTCTGTTATGTTTTAGACACGAGCACTAGTTTATTTTAGGAATGTTGCCTAAAATGCTTTATGTGCTAAATGTTGTATGTTGCCATATATGATATTATTTGTTCGGATCTATGGTCTGTTGCCGACCGGATCTAGAAACTTTATGTGTGTAGGATTCTAAGCGTACGTCTACGATATTAGAACTAGCATGTAAACGTTTCGGATTGATAAGGATGATTTGAATATCTATCGTGAATAAGGATCTAATTTCACCTTATTCGGTGTGTAGATCAAAAATGGTGAGAACAAGAAGTGGAGTTGGAAATGCTGATGAAAACAGGGATCAACCACCAGTGATTGAACAAAGACCTGTTGTAGCAGTAGCACCTGAGCCAATAACCATGGTTGGTGTGCAATTGATGATTCAGACGATGTTGGATCGTCAGATGGAGGAAACTAGACGGTTGCTTCAACAAAATCGTGAAGAACTGTCGATTCGTGTGGAAGAGCCTGAACTGAATGAAGGGCACTCGGAAGGTGGAAACTTCAGTGGATCAGTTGGTCAAGCCAACCCACCGATAGTTAGGCAAGATAACCGCAATGGAAGGAATGATGAAATGGGTTGCAAGTACAAGGACTTTTTGACTTGCAAACCATCGACCTTCAATGGAAAGGAGGATCTGATAGGGGTTATGGATTGGATCTCCGAAATGGAGTTAGCCTTCATGACGTGTGGCTGCAGAGGTAAGTTGCAAACTATCTATGCCGTGCGTCAATTCCGAGGTGGAGCCATTCGTTGGTGGAACACTTTAGGAAAGACCGTGAGCCCAAATGAGCCACTGCAATTGTCATGGGCAGAGTTCTTGGTGCAGTTTAAGCGCAAGTACTGCTCGGCTCAAAATCTGTTGGAGTTGGAGAACAAGTTCCTGACATTGACTAAAGGCAGCATGTCAGTTGATGAATACACCAACAACTTCACCGATAAGATGGAGTTTGCCTTGCGTATCGTTCCAAAAGAGCTGACTAAGGTGGATCGGTATGCGAAGGGACTTCCATGGGAGTACAAGGTGCCAGTACGTCAGGCACTTACTCTAGAGGCAGCTATCTGGGCTGCCAAGTCTGTTGAGAACATGATCAAGGGGAGAACCACCAACAAGGTTGAGGTTGGTGAGAAGAGGAAGTTTGAGGGAACATCTGGTTCCGGTAAGAAAAGTAAATTTTCGAAATCTGATTCGAAAAGGTTTGGTGGGGGAAAAGGAGGAGAAGCTAAGTGGTGTGAAAAGTGTAAGAAAAAGCACTTCAGGAAATGTAGCGAGGATGTAACTTGCTACAAGTGTGGAAAGGTTGGACATTTTGCCAATGAATGTCCGAACAACAAAAGGATGTGTTTTGGTTGTAATGAAGAGGGGCACATTTTGAAAGACTGTCCGAAGAAGAAGGAGGCAGCTAAGCCCAACATTCCACCAAAGCCGAAGGCGAGAGCATTCCAGATGACACTGGAAGCTGCTAAGGATGAAGCTGATGTCGCTTCAGGTACCTTTCTCGTTAACAATTTTCCTGCCCAAATTTTATTTGATTCTGGATCCAACTACTCCTTTATATCGCATGAATTTGGTAGAGAGCTAGTTTTTCCTGTTGATAGACTAGATAATGCTTTATTAGTCGAAGTTGCTAGTGGCAAGTTTGTACCTGTTAGCCATCGTATGAAAAACATCTTAATCGACTTGAATGGGAATAAGTTCCACGAGGAATTATTGCCTATCGAACTTAATGGTTTCGACATCGTGTTGGGAATGGATTGGCTCAGCGCCAATGATGCCGAAATTTTATGCAAGAAGAAGATAGTTAAAGTAAACCCACCTGGAAAACCATCGTTTATGGTGTATGGGGACAAACGCCGAGTGAATTCTGGAATCATTTACCTAATGAAAGCCAGAAAGTGTTTGACCAAGGGATGTACATCATATTTAGCATTCGTGATTGATGCTAAGAAGGAGAAGAAGGTGATGCAGAGTATTCCTGTGGTGTGTGATTATCCGGAAGTATTTCCCGAAGATCTTCCTGGATTACCACCTGATAGACAAGTAGAGTTCAGAATAGACTTGTTACTAGGAACCACGCCAATAGCAAAATCACCTTATCAATTAGCACCAACAGAGATGAAGGAGCTAATGATGCAACTTCAGGAGTTGTTGGACAAAGGTTTCATTAGACCTAGTTCATCACCCTGGGGAGCTCCGGTGTTGTTCGTGAAGAAGAAAGATGGAAGTATGAGAATGTGCATCGATTACAGAGAGCTGAACAAGGAAACAATAAAGAATAGATATCCGTTGCCGAGGATTGATGACCTATTTGATCAATTGCAAGGTTCGAGCTATTTCTCGAAGATCGATCTAAGGTCAGGATATCATCAGCTGAAAGTAAGAGAGCAGGATATAGAGAAGACTGCATTCAGAACTAGATATGGACACTACAAGTTCTTGGTTATGTCGTTTGGACTAACCAATTCTCCGGCAGCATTCATGGATTTAATGAACAGAGTTTGTAATCCGTTCCTTGATAAATCTGTGATAGTGTTCATAGACGACATCCTCATTTACTCAAAAAGCCAGGAGGAGCATGGCAGACACTTGCGAGCAGTGTTAGAAGTTTTGAAGAAGGAGAAGTTGTATGCAAATTTCTCAAAATGTGATTTTTGGATTCGTGAAGTCCAATTCTTGGGTCACGTGGTCAACCAAGAAGGGATAATGGTTGATCCAGCAAAGATTGAAGCTGTAATGAAGTGGGAACAACCGAAAAGTCCCACGGAGATCCGAAGCTTTTTAGGATTAGCCAGATATTACCGAAGGTTTATCCAAGGCTTTTCTTCGATCGCTAGTCTGTTGACAGCTTTGACCCACAAAGGAGCTACTTATGCTTGGAGTGAGAAGCATAAAGAAGCATTCGGGAAGCTAAAGAAGAAACTATGCGAGGCACCGATACTTTCTCTACCCGATGGAGTTGAAGACTTCGCTGTTTATAGCGATGCGTTTGGGGTTGGATTGGGTTGTGTTTTGACCCAAAGAGAAAAGGTGATAGCATATGCGTCTCGACAGCTAAAAGAGCATGAAAAGAATTACCTGACCCATGATTTGGAGTTGGCAGCGGTAGTTTTCGCTCTGAAAATATGGAGGCATTACCTCTATGGCACGAAGTGCAAACTTTTCACTGATCATAAGAGTCTCCAATATCTCTTTAATCAGAAGGAATTGAATATGAGGCAACGAAGCTGGCTGGAATTACTCAAGGACTACGACTGTGAGATACTTTACCCTCCCGGTAAAGCTAATGTTGTTGCTGATGCTCTCAGTCGGAAAGTCAATCTTGAAAGGAAAAGGCCAAGATCGTTGAGAATTAAAGTTTTCTTGACCATTGTGGAAAGTATAAAGAAAGCTCAAGACGAAGCTTCTGAGAAAAATGACCGAAATGAGGAACGTTTGGGTAAAACGTTGGTGTTTGGTACAAACGGTCATGGACTGAAGGTATTCCAAGATCGTATTTGGGTACCTAAGTCAGGAGGAATTAGAGATCTTCTGATGGAAGAAGCTCACAAGACCATGTATTCGATTCATCCCGGTAGCACTAAAATGTATAGGGACCTGAAACCCTTCTACTGGTGGCCGACGATGAAGCTTGATGTTGGAAAGTATGTGGCCGAGTGTGTGACTTGTGCGAGAGTTAAGACACAACATCAGAAACTGTATGGGAGTTTAGAACCTTTACCTGTACCTGTGGGTAAGTGGGAAGACATTGCTATGGATTTTGTCACTAAACTACCCAGAACAAAAAAATGGTCACGACATGATTTGGGTGGTCGTTGATCGATTCACTAAGAGTGCGCATTTCATAGCAGCTAGAGAGAAATGGTCTATGGAAAAGCTTGCAAATTCTTATGTGAAGGAAATTGTGAGACTTCACGGTGTTCCGCTAACAATTGTGTCGGATCGTGATAGTCGTTTCACCTCAAGGTTTTGGAAAAGTCTACAAGAGGAAATGGGCACCAAGTTATGTTTAAGTAAAGGTTACCATCCACAGACTGATGGTCAGAGTGAAAGAACGATACAAACACTTGAAGATATACTGAGAGCATGTACCTTGGAATTCCTAGGTAATTGGGATGAACATTTACCGTTGGTAGAATTTTCCTATAACAATAGTTTTCACTCGAGCATTAAGATGACACCTTACCAAGCTTTGTATGGACAAAAGTGTCGTACGCCGTCTTGTTGGCTTGAGGCTGGGGAAAAGCAGTTTATGGGACCGGAGATGGTTCATCAGACTGTTGAAAAGTTGAAAATAATTAGGGAAAGAATGTTAGCAGCTCAAGATCGTCAAAAGAGTTATGCTGACAAACAGCGAAGACCGATGACTTTTGAAGTTGGGGATTCGGTTTTGTTTAAAGTCTCGCCGTGGAAGGGACTCATAAGATTTGGAAAAAGGAGGAAGTTGAGTCCAAGGTTTATTGGACCGTTTAAAGTTCTTCAGAGGATTGGGAACCAAGCTTACAAGCTCGAATTATCAGAAGAACTGAATGGAATTCACAACACTTTCCATGTGTGTTATTTGAGAAAGTTCACGGGAGAAGTTCCCGATATAATTCCAATTTCCGAATTGAGAATCTATGAGAAAAAAAGGTTGATTGAAGAACCAGAGGCAATTATTGACCGAAAGACTAAGAAGTTGCGACACAAGATGGTCGAGCTAGTGCTTGTCCGATGGAAACACACGAATGGGCCGAATCTCACCTGGGAGACGGAGAGTGACATGAGGAGTCGCTATCCGCATTTGTTTGTTGATGTGTGATTCCGGGGACGGAATCATTCTAAGGTGGAGAGAATTGTAACGCCTATGTTTCCATGCTTGGCATTTTTAGCAATGTAATGGTCTAGGTTAACCTTTGTAACCCGTTTTGAAATAATAAGATTGTATTATTTGAGTATTATGTGTTTTGTGCTTAATTGCTTAATTATGTGGTTTGATTAATTAAGAATAAAAATAAGCGTCAAAATTTAAGTGTAAAATAAACTTGATATCTTTAGATAATGTTGTAGTAGTTGAAACAAGGTTTCCGAAGATATAAAGAATGCCGAAATCCGAGTTATAACGAGGAAGTTATGACCTGTCGAAGTTTTGCGACAGAACCGGCACCGTTGAATAACGTAAAAAGTGAAATTTACGTTAAAGTGATATTTAGCCTTAGTGATCTAAACGAGAATCGAAGATCTCGCTGTTAGTATCAAAGCGATAAAAAGTTAGGCGAGAACGGACATCAAACGAAGAAGTTATGAATTTATAACGAAAATTTATGTCCCGGCCTATTAAAAATAAATAATAAAAATAAATTCAAAATTAGCCGACGGAGTCTAAACGAAAGTTGTAGAGCGTAGTCTCACCTTTCCGTGGATATAAAGAACGTCGAAAACGGAGTTCGTATGAAGAAGATATGAATTTCCGAAGTTTATTAATTAATTTGTATTTATTTTTAATTGAAAATTCGGAAGCATTATCCGAAGACGAGTCACAGCTCTGATCCGAGGTACGCGCCGCGTACTCGAGTACGCCCCGCGTACAGCCAAAGTGTCGACACTTCGGATGACGCATGCAGTGACGCAATTCGGAGGCAGTACGCGCTGCGTACTGTAGTACGCCCTGCGTAAATGAGGCTCCCAGCCTCCTATAAATAGGATTCGAGGGCAGCCGGCCAAATTGCTAATTTCCTCTCGTTTTTGTGCCGAAGCTCTACGGTTTTACCCCCGAAGCCATCCCGAAGCCCCGGTAATATTCCCGAGTCCCAAAGCGAGTCCCGAGATTCTGAAGATCCCGAGAAGTACGGTTTCCGAGCTGAAGCTCTGCCCGCGAGAAGTTCGATTTTCATAGAGATCTTCCAGATCTGCGGAGGATTATTACTTCTGCGAGTCGTAGTGCTGTCCGATCATCTTCTGATCAAGTGAGTGTATACTACGTTTCATAAACGCAATAATAATACAAGTATGATTTGAGTGTATTAAGTTTATTGTCGTTTATACATGTGAATGCGTTGTTACTTTCTTCTAACATATAATTATGAAATATTTTATACGAGATACGTATTATGTGTATATTTTGTTGTTATGTGTGTGAATGTATATTCACCTTCTTCTATCTTACAGATATGATTATTTCTATATGAAATACGTGTTATGTGTGTGTGCCTCATCTGTTATATGAAAAATGTATTGATCAAGTATGCTATACAGGTTTTGAAAATATGTATAAAAATGTATGTTTTTATCTACTAATATGTTGGGTAGAACATGGGTAGATAGTTGGTGTGTAATAAACAGATGAGAGGCCTCGTTGTTGTTTGATCCAGTCATCTAGCGGAATTTAGATGATGACCACGGACTTTTCTAGACAGTCCAGTGGAACGCTAGCAGGCTCATAACCTGTAGGTGTTAATGAACTTGGGTGTTCATTCGCTGTATTCCATCCCCCTCATGGTTGCCTTATTTGACTTATATTTCTGAGGAAACCCCGCAACATGTGTTGTCACCCCGATGAAAATATTCTTAGATTAGGTCCCTTGTGTTAGTTGTTTTAGGGACGTAAAGTGAGAATACCGGGAATGGGTAACTGGGTTATTGTTGGTTGATAATAATTAATTTAATTATTTATTGTGGGTTGGAAACCCTATATGCTCACCAGGCTCCCAAGCCTGACCCACTCAGTTTTATTTGTATTACAAGAAGTGGCGCAAGGGCGTAAGATGGATGAACCATCAAGTTGTTTTGTTTACAAGTCTGTATGTGTAAATATTTGTTGAATGACTTGTAATGTATTCGTTTATGCTTATTGGTCTGTGTCGGAACATGACACCCCGAGTTTTGATTATAATGAAAATACATTTCTTTTATGAAAGACTTCGGTAAAGATTGTTTTATCATGTTTTGTTTTTGGGAACCAATTCCGCAACTCTTTCAAATCAAAAGGATTTACTCTGAAAATATTTAAAAGCATAAATGAAAATCGGTCTTTTCTGGCCGAGATTTTGGGGATGTCACATCCTCCTTGCAAACAACCAAGAAAAACTGGTAGATCTAGCAGCCATGCGTCGTCGTAGACGCAGATCTCTGTCCGGTCTCCGTTAACTATTCTAGTAGGTCCGATCAGCCCGAAAAACATATTTTCCGACTCTTTATGAGTAGATTACAAGCATGTGAAATCAGTTCACTCAAAAAGATTTCGGGTCAAAATCCTAAAAATGCAAATGAGTGCCAATCTTGAAAACAAACGCTCCATATTGATGTGAGTAAGATTCGAGTACTAAATACGAAATCAATAATAGAAATCAGAAAGAACACATCAAGTAAATAAGATCTTTTTGGCTCATTTATATCTATAAAATAGTACAAGGTTTTAGAGCGTTTTTCAATCACGAACAACCAAAATGTTACACTCTCCCTAATACTGACTCTATTTATAGGGTGTTACAGACTAACAAAAATACAACGACTAAATGTTAATAGCGAATTTGATTAGTTCTTTGTAAATACATACAATGTCGAAATCATAGATTTCACACTCTAGTAGACTCAAAGATTTTAGACTTCTCACTATCTATAATTCAAACTCTACAATCTCCCCCTTAGTGAGAAAAGTCCAATTATTCCATAAGCTTTAAAGTCTATAGAAGTAAACCGCAAACCTCTATATATTATAGAATTATCTTTTGAATCTCTAACTTATCTTCAGCTTCATTTTTCTTACAATTGTTGATACGAAAAAGGAGATTGGTAAAATGAGCATTCATGTACCTCTCCAAATCACAAACTTGAAACAATAATTTTTTCATCATCCCATTCTTGTTCTTTACACTATTTACAACTCCCAGAGTTTGATGAATAATTTCCTTATCTTGATACTGGTTTATATCAAGATTCCCCTTCAGCAAGGACTGAGGAACATTCGAAGTCCTGTTTACAACCATCGCAAGCTCAATAGCAGTTATTGCTAGGCAATCATAGTAGTTATCTATGCAAACCTTAATTTGAGTAAAACTAATAATGAAATCATCTTGGTTCATCTTAGGCAACTTCGAAACGTCAAAATTGCTTAGAATTGTTGTCACCGTCACCAAGTCATTTAGATTCATGATCGGGAAGTCAGCAATCGAAAATTCACCGTCCACATTGTTTACCCTCAAGAACACATATTGAAAGTTTTATAGAACACCTTCGAACATCTTTTCTCAAGTGACGTACATCACCTTCACAATCTTTACTAAAGACCATACTTCTTCATTTTTACCCAACACAACATGAAATCATATCTTAAGCCTTTTAAACTCATCTTATTCTTTGAAAATTCTTTGTGATTTTGAAATGTGAAGAAGTGAACAAGATGTGGTTCAAAGTGAAATCAAGTTGATTGAAATCCAAGTTCTCAATATCATAACTCCTTTTTAGCGCTTTGCGAAAGTAGTCATTCAACCCAATTGAAAGAGTGTTTTCTACCATTTCGTAACACCATTGCTTGTTGAGATCACCCTTATTCAAGCCAGGTGAGTCATTTTACCTTTGCCACATAGTGCTTTTTATTTTCCTTTGATTATACATTTCCAAGGAGTCACTACAATATTCTTTCCTTTATCACCTTGATAACCTTTCAAAGGTGGTGGCATAGAGCTCGAACTCGATCCTCCAACCTTTTCATTTATAACAATCCATTTTGTGATTGGTCTTGTTGTAGATGTTGTTGAAGTTGTAGACAATGAAATAGGGAGTGATGTTGGTTTCTGACTTGACATCACATTTCCAACCACTACTCCTTTGTCTGAAAATTTCAAAGACCCAACACCACCATATCCCTTATCTCCCGCTTGTGAACCTTACACAACATGAGGAGCATTTGTTGGCAAGCGAAGTATAAACTCAAGGATGGGTGCGAGCTCATTTTTGATATTCGTCTCAATCTTGGAAATCAATTGATAAATTTAATCCTTACACACGGTGGACTAGGTCGAAAGATCAATATTCGAAATTAAGTCCATAATATTGGATAAAAATTCCTCCAACTTGACAAACACTTAGGAATCCTTCTTGGTTTTAACATCAAGCTTGGTCAAATATTCTGTATTGACTTCAACCAACTTTGCAATGGTAGCAACAATTGTAACACACAAAATTTCAAGCCAAATTTGATTTTTTTAAAGAAACATTTCAAACCATTTGAATCATTACACTTTGTTTTCAAAATGTAAAATATCATAGTTTTCCCAGAAACATAAACATAATGTGAGGCACTGTACGATCATGCATTTGCCAGGCCACGATCCCCTGATGTACCTGAAACAATAAACTGAAACTAAAAGCCTGTGGCTTAGTGAGTTCCCCCAAAATACCAATACACATACAATCCACATAACCATGTCAACAATATCATAACATAACAAACTAAACAACATGCAATGGGTCCACAACTTTACATACTGGATTACCTGTGGGTCCAAAGTGTGAGTCTGGATTGCCTTTCGGGCCCACACCTCACATCTGGCTTGCCATCGAGCCCTCAGTACGAGTCTACCTCAGCTCGTATCTGGAATGCTCTCGACATTATTGGTTACATCACATAAAAGTATTACCTCAACCCATCCCACATAGTATATCAACATATATCATAACCATTGAGCATGTAGATAATCATATAACAAAACAGGTAGTCCTATAGATCTACCTAACTAGCATAACCACTCGCATGAAACACTAACTTCATACTCAACATATTAACACTACTAGGATAACATATCCAATGGGCTGGCCTTGGTGTCGTAGACCCCTTAGTAAAGTGAGGTAACTCACCTCATAAGTAGATTGGAAAGTAATTTCAAACTCCTCCAAATGTGGCTCCAACTCCAATACCTATATTCACCAAAGACCTTTGCTATAATTATCCAATTTACCAAAACGCTCTTAGAAGTCAACTGGTCAACCCTTGGTGAAAGTCAACTGTTAGGGTCAACAGTCCATGTTGACCTCAACTCGTCGAGTAACCTCAGCTACTAGCCATTTGCCAGGCCACGATCCCCTGATGTACCTGAAACAATAAACTGAAACTAAAAGCCCGTGGCTTAGTGAGTTCCCCCAAAATACCAATACACATATAATCCACATAACCATGTCAACAATATCATAACATAACAAACTAAACAGCATGCAATGGGTCCACAACTTTACATACTGGATTACCTGTGGGTCCAAAGTGTGAGTCTGGATTGCCTTTCGGGCCCACACCTCACATCTGGCTTGCCATCGAGCCCTCAGTACGAGTCTACCTCAGCTCGTATCTGGAATGCTCTCGACATTATTGGTTACAGCACATAAAAGTATTACCTCAACCCATCCCACATAGTATATCAACATATATCATAACCATTGAGCATGTAGATAATCATATAACAAAACAGGTAGTCCTATAGATCTACCTAACTAGCATAACCACTCGCATGAAACACTAACTTCATACTCAACATATTAACACTACTAGGATAACATATCCAATGGGCCGGCCTTGGTGTCGTAGACCCCTTAGTAAAGTGAGGTAACTCACCTCATAAGTAGATTGGAAAGTAATTTCAAACTCCTCCAAATGTGGCTCCAACTCCAATACCTATATTCACCAAAGACCTTTGCTATAATTATCCAATTTACCAAAACGCTCTTAGAAGTCAACTGGTCAACCCTTGGTGAAAGTCAACTGTTAGGGTCAACAGTCCATGTTGACCTCAACTCGTCGAGTAACCTCAGCTACTAGCCGAGTTCCATGTATAATCACTCATCTGACATGCCGAGTCTAAGGAAATCTTCATCAGACTCGTTGGGTCAACACCTGAATCGTCGGGTTTGTGACATTCTTCATCAGACTCGCCGAGTTTCTCATAGGACTCATCGAGCCTAAGGCCATCTTCATAGGACTCGCCGAGTCGACCTTGCAACTCGCCGAGTTCCCACAGTTCGTTATCTATACAGGTGCTTTTTAAGCCATGCAAAGACTCTATATTGCATATCTAAGCTCCTAGGGCGTACTTGTCACGTAAAGTTGCAAACTTTACGTGTATGCAAGGCTCTAATGGTTCATAATGCCAAATCCAACTTGAAATGGGGTTTAAAAAAAGGATGGTTTTCATACATGCCCATGCTAGAAACTCTATGAACCTAAACCTAAAAGAGGGTTCAGATCTGAAGTTGCAACTTCAGATCTAACTCATACACCATAGTAACTCCATTTCAAAGCAAAACCCTAACTTCACCCATATGAGATTTAGACAGAATTAATGTCAAGATCACGAATTGATACCTCAAAATGAAGCTAATTAAGGAAGTCTTTGTAGATCTAGACGGGTTTCTTGTTGCTAGCTACTTGACCTTCAAGCTTCCTTCAAAAATTCCTCCTTTCAAAGCTCAGACACTCTCTAATGAAGCTCACACATGAAATAAAGTTTTCTAGACTCTCTGGAGGTTGTAAGGGAGTAAAAGGAGGCTAATGAACCCTTAAATAGGGTGCAAAACCCTGGAAATTAGGGTTTCACCCTCCATCTCCAACTCGTCGAGTCACTCTTCCTGGTCACTTAGCTCGTGGCCCAATCCAGCTGCTACTCAACGAGTCTGGGAATCCAACTCGTCGAGTAGACCTTGAAACTTGAAAATTAAAGCCATAATAATAACACCTGAGAATCGGGGCGTTATAATTCTCCCGTACGTGTACTCAAACCCCTTTCGATGCTCCTGCATCTCAACCTACGACTCCCACATCTACTCAAACCCCTTGCGATGCTCCCACTGTACGTTCCCCAAAGGTATCTCCTTGTTCTGCAAAATTTCCGTCTTCCTTTCCATTATAGCCACAGGCCTCTCCATGTAATTCAGGCGCTCATCGACCTGAATATCATCCAATGACACCACCACCTCCTAATCCATAATACACTTTCTTAATTAAGAACCGTGGAAAGTGATGTGGATCCGACTAAGCTCCTCCAGTAGCTCTAACCTGTATGCCACCTTGACAACCTAGCAATGATCCTGAACGGCCCAATGTAACAGGAACCCAGTTTCCCCCTCTCCCTAAAGTGAATCACGCCCTCCCATGGTGAGACCTTCAGGAGTACCATATCACCCACTTGACATTCTAACTCAGATCGGCGTCCATCGGCGTAACTCTTCTATAGACTCTGAGCAGTTTGCAATCATTGCCTAATCTGCGGGATCTTCTTGGTGGTTTGCAAAACAACCTCCGTCCAACCCATCACCCTATGCCCAACCTCACCTCAACAGACAAGGGTACGACATCTACGCCCATACAACAGCTCAAAACGTAGGGCGCCAATGCTGGAAAGATAGCTATTGTTGTAAGAGAACTCTACAAGTGGTAGGTGGGAGTCCTAACTCCCACCGAATTTAATGACACACGCCCTCACACCTATCCTCGAGCGTCTGAATAGCCCGCTCACTCTGACCATCTATTTGTGGATGAAGTGGTGTACTAAAATGCAGTCGTGGGCCAAGTTCCTCATGGAACTTCTACCAGAAACGGGAGGTAAATCTAACATCTCGGTCAGAAACAATGGAGACTGGAACCCCATGGCGAGCAATGATCTTGCGAACATACACGTTAGCCAACTTCTCGGCCGAAGAACTCTCCCGAATAGCCAAGAAATGAGCACTTTTGTTCAATCGATCCACGATGACCTATATGGCATCGAACCCCTTCGCCGTCCTCGGCAGTTTGGTAATGAAATCCATTGTGATATGTTCCCATTTCCACATAGGAATATCCAAGGGCTGCAATATACCGTACAGTCTCTGGTGCTTAGCCTTGACCATCCTACAAGTCAAGTACCTCTCAACATACCAAGAGATTTCTCGCTTCATGCAAGGCCACCAATAGATCAAACTCAAATCCCAATGCATCTTTCATGGCCCCCAGGTGAATAGAAAATTGAGATTTATGGGCCTCCTCCATAACTGTCTGTCTGACCCCACCAGACATCGGAACCCATACCCAGCCACATCGGGTTAACAATCCTCAGCTATCCTGCACAAACCACGTTTTCTCACCCTTGATCCTCTCTAATTTCCAGTTTTATGGCCGCATGCTCTCAAGCTGAGCATCTCTAATCAAATCTACAAGCGGAGAGTCCACCGCTATCCTCATACATATCACCGGAATGGAAGACCCAATTGACTTGCTGCTCAAGGCGTCTTCCACCACATTTGCTTTACCTAGATGGTAAAGGATCTCACAATCGTATTCCTTAACTACGTCCAGCCACCTGTGCTGCCTCTTTTTCAGGTTCAGCTGATCCATAATATGTCTCAAGCTCTTGTGATCCGTGTATATGGTACAATGGACCCCATATAGGTAATGCCTCCATATCTTGAGAGTGAACAGCATCACTCCCCACTCTAAATCATGCAAATCATGCATGGGGTATCTCGTCTCATGCAGCTTCAACTGCCATGACGCATAGGCTATCACATGTCCTCGATGCATGAGGATTTCCCCCAAGCATGTGATAGATGCATCACTGAACACTACAAACTCCTCAACTCCCTCCGGGAGTGTCAAAACTGGAGCCTCGCAGAAATGCTGACGGAGGGTCTCAAATGCCCTCTACTACTCATGGCTCAACTAGAAATCCACCCCATTCCTCGTAATCTAAGTGAGGGTACTGAAATCTTGGAGAAATCCCTAAAAAATCTCCGATAGTACCCTGCTAAACCCAAAACACTCCTGATATCCGAGGAAGATCTCGGCACCTCCCACTGCATGATTGCCTCGATTTCGGCCGGATCGACCAGAATACCCTCCCGGTTAACGAGATTTCCAAGGAATTGTACTTCTCGTAACCAAAACTCACATATCGAGAAATTAGCATACATCCGTTCTCATCTCAAAATTCCTAATAGCTCCCTGAGGTGCTCCTCGTACTGCTCCCGAGTCTTGGAATATACGAAGATATCATCAATAAATACAATGACCGAGCGATCAAGCATCGATTTGCAGACCCAATTCATTAAATACATGAACACCGTCAGCACGTTGATGAGCCCAAACGGCATCACCACAAACTCGTAATGACCATAACGAGTCTGAAACGCGATCTTCTCCACATCGTCCTCTCTGACACATACCTGATGATATCCCGACCTCAAGTCTATCTTGGAAAACCAAGATGCACCCTGAAAATGATCAAATACATCATTTATCCTTAGGAGTGGATAATGGTTCTTCACCATTAACTTGTTCAATTCCCTATAATCGATGCACATCCGGTGTGAACTGTCGTTCTTCATGATGAAGAGGATCGATGCTCCCCCTGGAGAACTGCTAGGTCGAATGAACTGAACTGCTCCCTGGTAACAACAGCTCTTTGATCATCAGTGTACCACCCAGTCACCAGTCTCCACCAGTCCTTGCCCCCAGACCTTAGCAGGTTTAGAGCACACCTGACCTTCTGGTCAGTAGGACACGAGCATTTAAAGAAAGACCCCTCTACATCTGAGATCTACCTCATAGCCTTGATGGGATCCTGCATCCCATCAAAAGTAGGGGGCTTCGTGTTATCGAAGTCTCGATACTGGAACCCCCTAATGGCTCCTTTCCCTGCCATGGATACAGTTGATGCAGTTGATGTAGAATCCGTCTCTGCAAGGGGTGCGTAGTGCTCATCAAAGTACTCAACCATAGCAATCTTAATAGACCCAATCATCCTCGACATCTATTCCCAGAACATAGCATCAACCTCATCATGTAGGATCTATTGAATCCTTGCATCCAACTCCTCTATACCCATATACACCACATGATCAGGTGTTGTTAGCCTCTCCTGGCCTCCGTCTCCTGCTCCTGACCCTGAACTAGATCCCATCACAAAGCGTCTCATCATCACCATTCTGAAACATACCAAATGATATTAGATAATCAACATAATAATTGGGATCCAACTCCTGACTATACCCTAGGGGTTGTAACTTCCTTGCTACGTGTATGGGTCCTATGCTTTCACTAGTACGAGCCCATACTACCTTCCACACCTACCCATATTTGTCTTAAGTATCACCATAACACCCTAAGAATACACATAATCATAGCGAGCGCTCAATCCTCACTCCTAGAGGAATGCTAATATCTTGTAACTGACTTACCAGCCTCATACTACTCACTCATCCATGAAACTTCCACCAACCCTGCAACACTCGTGCATGCTAGCCATACATAACGTTGGACCCTATAGACTTTCAAATATTCGATCCTACCCTAAGCCCTAATCAATAAGAACAGAACATAATGCCAAATCAAACATTCTCACGCTATAAGATCTTAAGTTTATACAGTCGTGATGCATACACAGGTAACTACATTAATGATGTCAATCTCATATAAGGAAAAACTAGGCTAGCAGGCATCATGTAATCAGGCAATTCTATCATGCAATTCCTGAAGATCCCTAGCCTAGTACTCGTATACTATTCTAACATATCACATAACCAAATAATTGTATGGTATTTTAGGGTCTACTTTCTGGCTCCATCTGATCGTCCACCATGCATCCTCCTTTACTTAGTTTGAAAACCAATTTAGAAATCATTTTTTAAACCTTTCCATGATTTGAGACTGAATTCACATGAATGTTCCTCGAATTCACTCAAACCAAGGCTCTGATACCAACTTGTAAAACACAAAATTTCAATCCATATTTTATTTTTTTAAAAGAAACATTTCAAACCATTTGAATCATTACACTTTGTTTTCAAAATGTAAAATATCATAGTTTTCCCAGAAACATTAACATAACGTAAGGAGCTATACGATCATGCATTCTCTTTGCCGCGATCCCCTGATGTACCTGAAACAATAAACTGAAACTGTAAGCCCGTGGCTTAGTGAGTTCCCCCAAAATACCGATACACATACAATCCACATAACCATGTCAACAATATGATGACATAACAAACTAAATAGCAAGAAATGGGTCCACAACTTTGCATACTGGATTACCCCTAGGCCCACAGTGTGAGTCTGGATTGCCTTTTGGGCCCACAGCTCACATCTAGCTTGCCATCGAGCCCTCAGTACGAGTCTACCTTAGCTCGTATCTGGAATGCTCTCGAGATTGTAGGTTACTGCACGGAGAAGTATTACCTCACCCCATCCCACATAGTATATCAACATATATCATAACCATTGAGCATGCAAATAATCATATAACAAAACTTGTAATCCTACATATATACCTAACTAGCATAACCACTAGCATGAAACAGTAACTTCATACTCAACATATTAACACTTCTAGGATAACATATCCAATGGGCCGGCCTTGGTGCCGTAGAACCCTTAGTAAAGTGAGGTAACTCACCTCGTAAGTAGATCGAAAAGTAATTTCAAACTCCTCCAAATGTAGCTCCAACTCCAACACCTATATTTACTGAAGACCTTTGCTATAATTATCCAATTTACCAAAACGCACTTAGAAGTCAACTGGTCAACCCTTGGTGAAAGTCAACTATTAAGGTCAACAGTCCATGTTCACCTCAACTTGTCGAGTACCCTTAGCTACTCGCCGGGTTCCTTGTATAATTTACCAACTTGCCACGTCACTCATCTGACACGCCGAGTCTAAGCAAGTCTTCATCAGACTCGTGGGGTCAAGACCTGAATGGTTAGGTTTATGCCATTCTTCATCGGAATCGTCGAGTTTCTCATAGGACTCGTCGAGCCTAAGGTCAGCTTCAGATGACTCGCCGAGTTGACCTTGAAACTCGTCGAGTTCCCATGGTTCTTTATCCATACAGGTGCTTTTTAAGCCATGCAAAGACTCTATATTGCATATCTAAGCTCCTAGGGCGTACTTGTCACGTAAAGTTGCAAACTTTACGTGTATGCAAGGCTCTAATGGTTCATAATGCCAAATCCAACTTGAAATGGGGTTTAACAAAAGGATGGTTTTCATACATGCCTATGCTAGAAACTCTATGAACCTAAACCTCAAGGAGGGTTCAGATCTGAAGTTGCAACTTCAGATCTAGCTCATACACCATAGTAACTCCATTTCAAAGCAAAAACCTAACTTCACCCATATGAGATTTAGAAGGAAATAATACCAAGATCACGAATTGATACCTCAAAATGAAGCTACTTGAGGCAGGCTTTGCAGATGCACACGACTTTCTTGTTTCTAGCTACTTGAGCTTCAAGCATCCTTCACAAATTCCTCCTTTCAAAGCTCAAACACACTCAAATGAAGCTCACACATGAAATAAAGTTTGCTGGACTCTCTGGAGTTGTAAGGGACTAAGAGGAGGCTAATGAATCCTTAAATAGGGTACAAAACCCGGAAATTAGGGTTTCACCCTCCAGCTCCAACTTGTCGAGTCACTCTTCCGACTCGGCGAGTTGTTCACTTAACTCATGGCCCAATCTCGCTGCAACTCGACGAGTCCGGGCATCCAACTCGTAGAGTAGACCTTGATACTTGAATATTAAAGCCATAATAATAATACCTGAGAATTGAAGAGTTACAACAATAACATCAACCCTTCCATTTAACTTAGAATAGTTCTTTTCCATTTTCTCAACTTCTTTAGCCAATTCAAACTTAAGTTCACCCACTTTACGATCCACTGATTCTTTTATGGTTTGTACTTATTCCAATAAAACAATATAATGCTCCATGGCCACATCACAAAGCTTATTGATTTCATGCTCAAAACCATTAGAATGTACCAAAAACCTTTCAACCTGTGTCTTTTTAACACTTTCTATCAAACCTCGAAGACGATTTTCCTTAGCCTTTAACAAATACTCTGTCTCTACCCCCAAAACGAAATTCCTTCCCCCAGTATCTTCTTAGAGTTGTAAAAGATAAATAAGTTTGTTCCTTAGGATGTTGAATTGTTTACCAGACATGATCATGTCATCAAAAACATTATTATCTTCTGGGTCTAACTTCAAATCAGCAAATGACACCATGATTTCATCATTATTTGGTGGTTTGTCTTCTTGAACCATTCTCTCAGCATCTTTAGATTGCAAAGAATACAGAGAAGTAATGGGTTCATGCATTATTATGGAGTATATTGGTGAAATGGTTGAAACCGGTAGTGAAATTGAGATTGGGGATGAAAATGGTCTATCAAAGTGGATGTATCAATGGTTGAGGTTTCGATGGTAGAGATAAGAGAAGTGGGAATGGTAGAAATAGTGGGGTTTGAAGTAATAGAAGCTACCTTGTTTGACACCCATTCACCTATATTGACATTTGTATCCATATTAGATACGTTCACAATGATGTCTGGAGTTCGAACCTCCCCCGTATAGGACTCAGTTTACGAAACCCTGGATGGTATGGCCTTAATATTCTCAGGCATGGATTTAGATGTCTGATCACTCGAATTGATGTGTGTATCCATATTAGATATGTTTACATTGACACAAAGACTTCCTGTCTCCTCAAAAATCGAATTGATATGAGAATCCATTCGAGGTGAGCCAAGCCCAAAACCGTCATTAGGATTATCGCCACTTTCACTATCATTATCTATTTTAACAGTGAATTTGTCAAGAGGATCTTCAAATTGTCGTGCTTTCTTTTGAATCTTTTGAACCATTTTGAGGGCTTGACATTTCTTTGATGTTGGGGATACATGAATAGTTACATCTAGAAAAAAGCTCCACTCCTATCGAACTATGGTTGGCGAATCTTCTTTATACCCTTCTAAGAAGATTGAGTATGCGAAGAATTAACCTGGATTTGCTAAGGTTCATGGATTTATGGCCTTACATAAGAATCACGAGGCCTCTTTGTTGGCTTCTTAGTTCACTTTAGAATCCTAGTCTTCGAGGGAATAATTTCATTTGAAACTTCCTCTACCACAGGTTCTTAAACTGGTTGTGGTTTGTTAGCCTACCTCTTCTTCTTTGTAAGTTTAACAACCTTTGAAGAATCCTTAGCCCCTTTTGGTAGAAGAACACCAACATAAACATTAGCATCAATTATGTTTATCCTTTGCTTCATGTTTATCCAATCATTATCTCTTGTTTGTGACATTTATTATCATTTGCTTCCTATTTATCCTTTAACACAGCTAAAGAACCAGTGGTTCCAACTTCTACAAGCCTTTCAGGATGATAGTTTCCATTTTTGATGCATATCTAAAGATATTTATATATTCCGTTGAGATAATCTTCCATTTGATCGGCCCATTGCTCATACTATTCATGTATGAGCATTGGAATCTTTGTAGATAATACAAGCAGCTAAGAGAAACCCGTTAGCCTCTTCATGTTAAAGTTTGTCGTTATTGTACGGACAAACATTATTTTAGATTTCAAAAAGAGGTTTAAAATGTGAATCAAACAGAAATTGATCAGTAATCGATCGATATCACAAACATAGTAAATAATCGAAACAAATCAAGCAATTGAAACAAGTTTTCTGAATCAATATTGCAGAATACTTTGAATCTGAAAGAGCCATTAAAAAATATTGAAAAACACGAGAAAACTGAAACTGATTGAGTGAATCCAACTCTGATACCAATGGATGTGAGTTAGATTCGAGTACTGAATACGAAATCAATAATAGAAATCAGAAAGAACATGCCGAGTAAATAGGATATGTTTGGTTTATTTATGTCTGTAAAAGAGTACAAGGTTTGAGAGCATTTTACAATCACGAATAACCAAAAAGTCACTCTTTCCCTAATAAATACCCTATTTATAAGGTGTTACAGACTCACAAAAAATACAAGGACTAAACGTTAATAGTGAATTCGATAAGTGCCTTGTAAATACATACAGTGTCGAAGTCACAGATTTCACACCCTAACAGACTCAAAGAGTTTTGACTTCTTACTATCTACATTTCGAACTCTACACATATGCTTCAAGCATGAGTTCTATGGCTCTTTTTAATCTTTTTATATTTTTGGAGGAGAATACATGTACATCTTGTCTTTATGTCTTTATAATATGTTTATCATTGTTAAAAGTTTATACGTTTCTTATTTAATCAAGTTTATATTTTGTGTTGTTAAAAATGACTAGATTATATATAAAAACTTACATCACAAACAAAACAAAAAGATCTACAATTTTATGTCTTAAAAAGACTAAAAGCATAATATTGTTATATTTATAAACATTAAAAATCATTTATTTGTTTATAAACATCACAAGTAAAGAAAGTTGTTAAAATGTCTTTTTGATATATTTACTACTTTAATGACTTGTACATTTGCTCTATTTTTGTTGGTATTACAATAGGTAAAACTAGGTTTTGATCAAAATTTAACTGTTATGCTACCCGCTTTTTGTTAGAGACTTTAATATAGTTTTTAAACAATAAATTAACATTAAGTCTATTTAACTTTATAATTAAGGTTTAAGACACAAACTTATATTTTGAACGAAATGAACTTAGTGAGCGAACAATAGTCTAGTAAACTGTTTTACTAAAGTTTAGGACACAAATGCAAAAACATTTAGATCTATTAAAATTGAGATTTATGTACGAGTTGTACTCTTCATCAACTAAGAACTCGAAAACATAGCAAAACCCTCTATGCTATAATCGTTAATCTGTATGGAGCGAGGAACATTTGTATAAATCTATATGGGATAACCTCGCCGCCTCTGGTTGCTACCTACGTCTGGCAAGTTGGAACGTGAGAAATTGCTCTTTCTTTAAATCTCTTTCACAACTTTAATGAAGCATTGGTGATGTTCTCAAGACGATCCCTGTAGTGCTTTATAGAGCCTTACATGTCATGTATCTTAGTTATATGATCATTATAGGCTAGAGTATACTCTAAAAGCACTCTGCTACATTTATAATAGTATTTATGCATATCCAGAACACTCATATATAATTGAAATAGTATTTATACATAGCTTGAACACTCATATGAGTTGAAATATGACTATATGTAGCATGAACACTTAGGAAAATCGATAAGTTTCGATAATTAATTAAGTAAAATAAATACTTAATAATGTTAAGATACAAACTTTTATTGTTTATATGATGGGTTTGGATAACTAAAAACGACATTTTTTTATAAAAACGATTTTAGTGGCAAACAAAAGACTTTTAAAAATAACTAGTTCATTTTAGATCATTTTAACAAAACCATCAAGAGGATCCAAATACATGAACCAGAAAGATAATAACAACCATAAGATGCTTAAGAGATAACCTTTGAAGTCTTCGTTCCCACTTGGAATTGGGGAGCTGATAAGGATATAAAAAATTCAGTTATAGAACTTCTCTACAATGTATCCATCATCAAGAGTAAGACACTTGGAATGCTAGTTTCCATATTGTATAAGGTACTTAATAAGCCTTGAAGTTCTTATCTCAAATAACCATTAAAGGAGAAACACTTCTCGGCTCCATACGTGCAATAAGCTTCAAAGGAAAAGCAATAAAAGAAGTATTAAGAAAGTTATGGTTTTGGCGAGGGAGAAAACGAGTTTGACTAGCAAAAAAACAAGCCTCATGCACTCCTTATATAGTCCCATGCAAGTAAGGTCTTTACATTATAATAATATAAATTAATATTAGCATTTAGGAGCCTGAGTAGCAAATGAAGAAGGTTGAAAAGCAACCTCTCTTCTTGAATATAAATTTCAGCTACATAAAGAAGAATGAGACAATCATTTGCTAGTTACTTTAACCAAATAAAGGAAACTAATGGTAACTAACTAGTAGGTCCATAGTTAACCAAAGTGTGTAGAACTTTATAAATAACTTATTAAATCATACCATATTATATAATAACCAATTATACTCTCTTTAATTATTATTTTCATGAATATAATAATTATTCCCTAATAAAATAAAAGAATTGATATTATTTATTAAAAATCATATTAATAATAAATATACAAAATATGCCAATTTGATAAATGTTTGACCCTATAAGATCATATGTTATTACTAATATCATTCAGTAATGATTATTGAGCATATAGATCCGATAATCTCTTATTTGTACAAGATTCATTACAGATTAAGATTGATAGTAGTTGACGTCTACCAACATGATACTAGCCTTAACAGCATATGAAGGGTGCTATCTCATCAACAACCAAAATCCAGAAGTTCAAAGCTACAATTATTAGTAAATGTATTATATCAGTTATTTCTTTGTCTCAAACATTATGTTAAAATGATCCCTAAGGGTAAAATTATAATTTTAAAAAGGTTAACAAGCATGCTGCTAAAGTCAACGAGATAGAGACCAAAACCACAATTAAACCACTAAATAAAGACTTTTTTTGCTCGTAAATGTTTTTTTTGGACCTTACTCAAAGAAATTGGCAAACCACGAGGACCATTTATGTAATTTTGTCAATTAAGTAACAGAAAAAATATAATGTTTCATATATCAATTAACCATCATTATCAAAATTTTTAAAAAAAAATCAATATATAAGTAATTTCTAAACTAACAATTGTAATGTTAAATTGTAATACTAAATTGGAAATCATGTTTTATTTTATTTAAACACAAACCGTGAGTATATGATATGAAATAATATGATTTTGATAAATACATATTTTATAACACTGTTTCAAAATAATTATGAAGTTATATATTACCTTAGAGGGTGTTTGAAAAAGCTTAAAAAAAAGATTTTTTTACTTATTATCAGTTCCGTACCGGTATAAGTTAAAATGAGTATTTGTTTAAACTGTTTAAAACTCCTTATAACTTATAGTTGTCTAAGTTATTTATCCCTAACATATCAAAACTTTTTATAACTTATAGTTGTCTAACATCTCTAGGAAGAAACTTTTTGTCATTTTGCTAAACACTAAAAATGATTTATCAAGTTATAACGTTTTGATACTGAATAAGCCTAATCTAAACACTTTTTTTAAAACTCCATTTTGACATCAATATAAATTGATAAGCTATATGTTAAAAAGATAAAATCATTTTTATATAAGCTTAGCCAAATACCCTCTTAGTGTAAGATTTATTACTCCATCTATCCTAAATTTATTGCTTACTTATTGCTTACTCTTAATATTTGAAGTTTTTATTCTTCAATTTTAACCTTAAATGTTTTTTGTTTTTGATATATAATACCTAATGGAAAATTTATGAATGTATTGTGTTTTAAATGTTTTTTTCATTGTTATAAATTTCATCAAGGAATTTATAATATAAATAAAAATATTTAAGGTTAAAGTTGAAGAATAAAAAATTTATAAATTAAAACCGGACCATAAATGTAAGATAGAAATATTATTTTATAGTTAATGTCTTATTAGCTTACATATATATGTATAAAAAATAACTATATAATTTTATTATGTGCAACCTACGGATATTCGTCTAGTTTAACACAGGAATTAACTAAAAAGACATATCATTTTATTATATAGACACCTTAATTTAATTTTAAAATATTTTTGTTGATTGAAATTGCATTGTTTTTTTCACATGTCCAAATTAATTTGAAGCTACTATGTTTCTTACCTTATCTGTTACAAGGATAAACGCTTGAAATAGTTCTAAGAATCCTTCTAAAAAGATACATGATCAACTTATAATAAGCAGGATAACAAACAACATTTGACCCATCACTTCTATCTGTCACAATACATATCTCACCTTAGTGCTCGTGAAGCATGCGTATTATCGTTATCTAGCGTTCCATTTGTACTTATAAATAGTAATGATTATCGGTAATAGATCTTTCACTGTTTTTGATATTATACACAATTTTTTTTTCTTTGAGTGGACATTTATTTGCTTTAATTGTATATGGATAAAAACAATTTATCTTTAAATTATATGTTTCATATCAACTCGACACAATTATATATCTTATAAAGATTTGAGATTATCATGTTTGTTAAAAGATGCATGTGAAAAGAATTGTACCTGTGCCACGAAACCAAATGCATTGTTGGGTTGGGTTGCCACAAAAAGGAGTTGCACACCTTCTCATATTCACTATCAATTTACCTTTTTCAGTAGTATTATGAGCCACCCACACAACATTCCACTGATAGACAATGACTACTCTTGAAAAAGAAAATTTCACCAGCATCGGATTAATATACATCCTAAATAATAGAGAATTCCAAATAGTTCAATTATGTGATATTTTTTTTTTTATAGATATGTAGTGTCTTGTGATTTAAAAAAAAATGAAACTAGATTAAAAGATTTACATTGAGGTGGAAGTAAACGAACAACAATTTGCATAACTAATTTTTTTAAACCAAATCTATGAATTTGAGACTCATAACATTGTCATATATGGCTCGTTAGACTTTTGTTGAGCTCTAGAGCTTCTAGTGTAAGCAAACAAAAAACATTAAACGTGATTGTTCTAACATTTGTTTATTATCCATGTATATCTTCTCATGTTTTTCTATCACTTCGCATGGAAGAACTTTCAAAGCAATATGTCTTACAGTCGACAAGTCCACAAGCGAGAAACTCATGTCAGATCCATACTTGTGTGTTTCCTTTCTATCAACCCAAACCCCAACACATTAGCCGGTCTGAATATCGATCTTCTTTCCAATGAGTTAGTCAAGAAATTTGTGGGTGCTTCTTTCTTAGTAGAAACCCCGATGAACCTAAAAATATGTAATGTTCCCAACAAAAACATTTGTATATGTATAAATAACTAGGGTGCTACCAAATTCATATCTAAATCAATCAACTATTGCAAGCAAATAAGAATTAATAAATATCATATTTTGAGGATATGAAAATAAAATCCACTATTACTATCTTCCAAGTACTTCTACCATGTTTTAAACTTCAACTAATCTTTATCCTTCTAGTCCTTGGCTCCTGATTCCTAAGTACATAGCAAGTCGAACAAACCAGAATACGTATGTCAAAAGAATGATGGAATAAATGAGTTTAGACTAAAAAAAGTAGATCTGAAACATTCTTTTAAACATTTCGTAAAAGCTTTATCAAGTCATGAATCAATCATTATCATAACCTTATTATGGTCACCCAGTGGCGGACGCATAATATTTTAGTAGTGATGTCTCTCGTACTTCAAGCGGGTGCACCTAATAAAAAAATAAAAAAAATAAAAAATAAAAATAAAAATTTACACTACGAGCCGGAAATTAAGCAGTGACCCGGGACCCCCAATTCTCCACATAGGTCCGCCACTAGTTACCCAGTATCATATGGCGAGTCTATACCCCATTATCAATTAACTACCAGCTTCTCGTTAACCATAAGAGAGCTAATTTCATTGTGGTTGATGAGAGTCTATACAGTTTGCCACCAACTTTTTACTAACCACATGTGGTCTACGGAGGGAGTCCATGCGTCTTGACAACTATTTCTGTCGAAGGAGGTATCATCCTAGTAGTGTCTCATTTATCATGTTATGGAGGCATTTATGGACCTTCATAACTAGGAATATATTCATAACATGTTCCGAACACTTTATAATAAACATTCCAAGTGTATGTTTTTTGTTTCTTAACCCAAACTTTGTTGTTTCATTCTTTGTTACACTTTTCTCTGATTAAATAATCATAGTATCAAGTTTTGGGGTAATTTTCTACATTTTATTTTTCACAATGGCAACTTAATTATTATATTTATCAATTTTAATCATTATTTTTTTATGGCAACTTAATTAATCTTTTTATCAATTTTAAGCATTATTTTTTTGAACTTTAAATATTTAATTCTATTGATGTTTTTGAATCCTTAACAAACATCTCCAAGTCATTTGCATCACATTACAAAGGTAAGTATCCTTATTTTTTCAATTCTGGTCATTCTTTAAATCATTCTTGAAAAATGCTTAGAATCGTTTCATTTATACGGTATAATTTTTCATTATGTGATGGAATATATGTCTGTGTTCCATACAACTTAGTCGAACTTTAAAGTTACCCTTGTCTTATAATAGATCTTTTTTTTTCAAAAAATTACTTTTAATAAAAGTATAACAAGTAAAAAATGGTAGTTATAAGTTTAAGATTAAGAAGGTAACTTAAATTTGTCTTAACTTAGCTTTTTATTCATAAACACGAAGTTACCATTTTTAACTTGTTATACCTTTACCAAAAGTAAATTTCCCCCCTTTTAGACTAGATTATTATACCAAGCCAAGTAGTTATATTTTCTTGATTTTTTTGGTGTTAATGACTCTATCAATGCACGCCACATCCGATTTTAAGAGCTCCATAAAATCATTTATATAATACTAATCTCCTTTCATTTCCTTTATTACCATTATTATTATTATTGTTATATTCCTTATTATTATTATTATTATTTTCAAAATTATTATTATTATTATTATTATTATTATTATTATTATTATTATTATTATTATTATTATTTTCAAAATTATTATTATTATTATTATTATTATTATTATTATTTTCAAAACTATTATTATTATTATTATTTTCATACTTACTATTATTATTATTATTATTATTATTATTTTCATAATTATTATTATTATTATTATTATTATTATTATTATTATTATTATTTTCATAATTACTATTATTGTTATTATTATTATTATTATTATTATTATTATTATTATAAACATATTGTAACATCCCTAATTTCGAGACCAAAATTTCATATTTGATTAAACAATTCATAAAACAAATTATAGAAAACATCTTCAAGTTCCCCCATCATACCACACACCATATAATAAACATACTGCCAGGCAGTTCTGGGGTGCCTGATCTGCCCATGTCAATCAATTATGGACTCACCTCGGGCGATTTGAATACGAAAAAGCGTAGGGGTATGAACTCACCTCGGACGATTTGAATACGCAATTTGGGACGTTCAAGTGAAGCCTTGAACACGATTTGACCCTAATTAACACGTAATGACACATTAAGGAGTCAAATGATGGTATTTCACCACTAGATGTGATGGAGAACCACTCTAGGGACATGGGACCACTTGCACTAAGTGTTAGAACCTCAAAGGATTGCATGAGTGGGGGTAATGATGGTGATCATGGTGATGGTGATGTGATGGTGGTGGTGTGATGGTGGTGATGGTGATGGTGGTGATGGTGGTGGTGGTGATGGTGGTGATGATGATGGTGGTGTGATGGTGATGGTGGTGATGATGACGGTGATGGTATGGTGATGGTGATGGTGATGGTGATGGTGATGGTGATGGTGATGGCGGTGATGATGGTGATGGTGGTGGTGGTGGTAGTGGTGATGATGGTGATGATGGTGGTGGTGGTGGTGGTTATGATGATGAAAATGATGATGGTGATGATCTTAGTGATGATGATGGTGATGATGATGGTGGTGGTCGTGGTGATGATGATGATGATGGTAATGGTGATGGTGGTGATGGTGATGGTGGTGATGATGATGGTGGTGTGATGGTGATGGTGATGGTGATGGTGGTGATGGTGATGGTGATGGTGATGGTGATGGTGATGGTGATGGTGTGTTGTTGATGATGATGGTGATGGTGGTGGTGGTGGTGGTGGTGGTGATGGTGATGGAGATGTTGATGGTGATGGTGATGATGATGATGATGGTGGTGGTGGTGGTGGTGGTGATGGTGATGGTGATGGTGATGGTGATGGTGATGGTGATGGTGTGATGATGATGATGATGATGGTGGTGGTGATAATGGTGGTGGTGGTGGTGCTGATGGTGGTGGTGGTAGTGGTGGTGGTGGTGATGGTGATGGTGATGGTGATAGTGATGGTGATAGTGATGGTGGTGGTGGTGGTGGTGGTGGTGATGGTGATGACTTAGATGGTGATGGTGATGGTGATGGTGATGGTGGTGGTGATGGTGGTGGTGGTGGTGGTGGTGGGGATGGTGATGATGGTGTTGGTGATGGTGATGGTAATGGTAATGGTGATGACGGTGATGGTGATGGTGATGACGGTGGTGGTGGTTGTGGTGATGATCATCATGATGATCATGATGGTGGTGTGGATGGTGATAATGATGATGATGATGATGATGATGATGGTGGCGATGGTGGTGATGATGGTGACGGTGATGATGGTGATGATGATGATGATGATGATGATGATGTATATGAGTTTGTGAGATGTATGTGAACGTATTCATAAGTATTATAGTGTTAAACCACTAAACAAACAATGGATCTTGTATGTATACACGGCTTTATAAATGATATTTATAGCTATAAATTGGTGAAAATATAGATAATCATGTATAATAGAGGTATGAAAAAACGAAGCGAAAAAAACGATGTTTGGTGCCCGAAAAATCAAAAATAAGAAAAATACGTAGCTATTCCGTAGCTAATAAGCTACGGATTTGCTACAGATTTTTTTTATTTTTGATTTTTCGAGCACCAGACGTCGTTTTTTTCGCTCCGTTTTTTTCACACCTCTATTAAACATGATTATCTATATTTTCACCAATTGATAGCTATTAATATCATTTTATAAAGTCGTGTGCACATACGGGATCCATTGCTCATTTAGTGGTTTAACACTATAATGTTTATGAATACGTTCACATACATCTCACAAACACGTATACATACACATATACACATACATATATACCACAACTAATTATTGTATATAAATATACATATATAAACATAATCCATCAGAAGTTGCTGAAAAGTATAAACATTACAATGTTAAACTGTGAAACGAGTATTTGAACCTGAACGGCCACACGACTTTATGAACGATATTAATAGTTATAGGTTGGTGAAAATATAGATAATCATGTATAGTAGAGGTGTGAAAAAATGAAGCGAAAAAAACGACGTTTGGTGCCCGAAAAATCAAAAATAAGAAAAATACGTAGCTAATCTGTAGCTACTTAGCTACGGATTAGCTACGGAATTCTAACGGAAAGCATACTTCGTAGCTAATCCGTAGGTAAATAGTATATGTAGGTATCTCGTAGTCATTCCGTAGTTAATTAGCTACGGAATAGCTACGGATTAGCTACAGAATAGCTACGGACTGAGGTTCGTAGTTATTCTGTAGCTATTCCGTTACTAAATTAGGGCATCCCATTCCGTAGCTATTCTGTAGCAATTCTGTAGCTAATTAGCTACAAAAATTTTCCGTAGCTATTTTCTGTAGGAAAACCCCATGTTTCCTAGTAGTGATGTAACATCTCAAATTCCAACAATAAAAATTTTTAAAACAAAAATGTTAATTTTTAAAAAAGGTTTTATCCATAACATCATTAAATATAATATTTTTTGCTCACTATAAAATCATCACTAAAAGCAAAAGCTAAATTCTTGTTTTGAAATCATAGTTGCAAAAGGTAAACATAAAATAGACTTAATGTCCTCTTGAATGCCCAGATATCCTAATCATGCTAGTTTCTCGCCATTCAAACCTGAAGGACCTGCAACCAAAAACAAAAAGCAAAAATTAATGATTAAACACAATATGTAAAAACCTAAAATTTAGAGAAAGTTGAGTTTTAGTCAAACATTGACCAAAAGGACAAAATTGTCATTTATGAAAAAAAGATGAGAGTATGAAGTTGTGACTATATGAAAATGACCAAGATAAGTTTAAGTTATTTATAAGAGGTTAGATGAGTAAGTTCAAGAGAAATAATGCATGAGAATATACATTTTAGGTCAAATGGGTAGTTTTATGCTTTGTGGGCCAACTTTGTAACTTAATAGATTAAGACCATTATTAAGCCAGTGAGAGATGACATAATAGAATTGTAGAGTATGTTCTCACCTAGATATAAAGATCATAGGAAACAGGTAAGAAACAAAGAATTTGTGCATGTTAGAAGTTGGAACAAAAGTTGTCAGCTAGTGAGAGATGACATAATAGAATTGTAGAGTATGTTCTCACCTAGATATAAAGATCATAGGAAACGGGTAAGAAACAATGAAGTTATGCATGTTAGAAGTTGGAACAAAAGTTGTCCCAAAGTTGGAATGAAATCAACCAAAAAGTTGTTGTCAAGAAGTTACCATGACGCAATGGATACATCACCACGACATGGAGAACGATAGCGAGGATCTTGTCACACCCCAAACCAGAACGGCGGAAACGTTCGGGGGCGGATGACTTCATGTGGTAACGTAACAAATGAATACATAGTAAAGAAAGCAATACAACCATCATATATATAATTGAAAGTTTACATCGTTTAAAAGTGTACATGTTCAAGATCAATTACAATATGATGTCAAAATATGAAATTAAACTGGCGCCGCAATGTCCCTTCTCCAAAACCTGGTTGTTACCTGTAAGTACTGAATCCCTGGGACATACAAGTAGTTTTGAAAGAGTAGATCAACATTTAAGCTGGTGAGCTTCATAAGTATTTAATGACAATGTTTGTATGAAATGAAATGTTTTTGTTCTTTGTTTGCTTGTTCCTAGAAAATCCTATATTTTCTACTAGTATAAATGTAGCCTTCTTTCAAGACAAATGTTTGTTTCTAGTGAATGTAGGTACGTATAAAATTTCCAATACGTCTGAAAAACCCTGTAAATCAATGTGTTTTTAATACTCCATGTGAGTTTTATAACCATGCTATTGACTAGAAATGCCTATACACAACGTTCTTAAGGCTTTGGAATGTTCTGACGTTTGTCACCCCAAATGGTGGACTGTAGCTAACAGTCAGGGTGCGGGTTGTCAAGCCTGTATAGATCTATACACAAACACCATGCTCCCCCTCCAAGGGATTCTGGTATATAATACAGGACTTGAAATGTGTACTCGAACGTATGTGAAGTTAATGTCTCACAAAACATAGCATAAAACAGATTTACGTGTGAAAACGTTCGTTCGTTATTGTATAAGAAAGTAGCTTCTTGAAATAGTATTTCCATGTATGTAAAAGTTCCTAGTATTCTCGTAAAACTATACCTATTATAGTTTCCTAAAAGTGTGTTTCGTTTGTATAATAAACCCTTAGTGAAAATGTTCACTTGTTATGTGTAGTTTTTGTAGTGTGAAAACCGACACACGGAAATGTAGTATAAGCAAAGTATCTGATTTATATAAATACATAAATCGTTTCTCATTTAAAAAGATAAAATGTTGTCGTTGTATAATTTGCATATGAAAGTTTCCGTATAATAGTTTTAAATCACATATGATTCCTTTGATAAAACGCGTATAGTGAAAGTTTATATAACACACGATAATAATCGAGTGTTTTACTTGTATTCCCCCCCCCCCCTTAAAAGCATGTAAAAGTACTCATAAAACATTTAAAAGTGTGAATTATAGGGGTATGAACTCACTTGTAAGATCGGAGGTTGCGGGATGAAAACCGGACAGAATTTCGGCTCGAGAAAGTGGATTTCCTCGGGATTCTCGGGAATCTCGGGAGCACAAACGACCTTCGGGACTCGAGCAAAGTGATCGGGGCTTCGGGGTAGCACGGGCACGGAAAACGAGGCAAGAACGTAACAGAAATGAGAGAAATGTTATGTTTTTCCTGGAACCCTCGCATCCCTTTTATAAGGGCTGGGAACCAACCTCGTACGCTGGGCGTACGCGTGTACGCGGGGCGTACGCATGCGTCATGCGTAACCGAGTCCTCGACTGTCTCGGAGCTCGGATGGGACGGGGCATAGCCTCGCACAGATGCGATGTCGACGATCCGAGGCCAAGTCCTCACGTACGCTGGGTGTACGGGGGTTACGTTGGGCGTAACTCGGCCCTATCTGGTGACTCCCCTTCGGATAATACCAAGGGTTTATATTTAAATTTATATATAAATTATTTAATAAACTTCAAAAATTCATATCTTCTTCATACGAACTCCGTTTTCGACGTTCTTTATATCCACGCGAAGGTGAGACCGTACTCTACAACTTTCGTTTAGATCCCGTCTTCAAATTCCGAAATTATTTTTATTATTTATTTTTAAAAGCTCGCGGTAAGAAAATTTCTTTAGAAATTCATAACTTCTTTATCTGACGTCGGTTTTTTCCAGACTTTTTACCGCTGAAATACCATTGTTGAGACCTTCGATTCTCGTTTAGGTCACTCCGGTCGAAAGTCGCTCGATCTCTGATTTGAGTTTTTAGCCGTCTGCCGTTAAGCCGAACTTGAAAAATTCCTAACTTTCTTATACGAAGTCGGATTTGGGCGTTCTTTTTATGTACGATCACGGTTTAATGACATCTAACATAGTAGGTAATTTAAATAGTGATTTTTGGATATTTTATTTTCGAAGTTAATTTTATTACAACTAACGTGGTTACAATGCTTGACTTTTAAGGGCGTTTACATGTAGTTGAAATATCGGGTTGTCACATCATCCCCCCGTTAGAGGGAATTTCGTCCCGAAATTTAAAGCAAGAAAGATACAAGTGAATCAGAGAAAAAGATGCGGGTACTTTTGTTTCATCTGATCTTTGCATTCCCATGTGAATTCAGGACCTCGCTTGGCGTTCCAGCGGACTTTCACGATGGGTATGCGACTTTGTTTCATTTGTTTGACCTCTCGGTCCATGATTTCTACCGGTTCTTCCACGAATTTGAGGCTCTCGTTGATCTCGATCTCATTGAGTGGGATAACAAGAGTCTCATCGGACAGATACTTTTTCAAATTTGATACGTGGAAGGTTGGGTGTATTTTACTAAGTTCACATGGTAGATTAAGTTTGTAAGCTACAGGGCCGATTCTGGCGAGAATCTCGAAAGGCCCTATGTACCTTGGGTTTAGCTTTCCACACTTTTCCAAAGCGTATTAAGTCTTTCCATGGCGAGACTTTCAATAGAACGTGGTCTCCTACTTGGAATTCCAATGGTTTTCTCTGTTGATCAGCGTAGCTTTTCTGTCAGTCTCTAGATGCTTTCAACCGTACACGAATCTTAACGATCTTCTCTGTCGTTTCTCGTATGATTTCTGGACCAGTGAGAGTGTTTTCAGTATCTCGTCCTTTAGCTAGTTATGTGTCCCCAACTTCGGTCCAGCACAGAGGGGATCTGCACTTGCGGCCATAGAGGCCTTCTACCAAGGCATCTAGTGTCTGTGCGTGTATCAATTGTAAAAGTGTGTATTTTCCCAATTCCGACTATTATTAACCAAAAATATAGTTTCTATATTATCGTGCATTATGTGAATATCACAAAGTACAGTGTAAAGGGAAAATGTTTTAGTACTGTAACGTAGTTTTAAGTAACTACTGCTATACTAATTACCTTAAGCCAATTGTATATTTTTAAGGTAACATGTGATCGGCCTATATCTTGCTACTGACTTAATAGTAAAGTGACAATGTAAGATGCCACAAAAAAGACGTTTGGCACCCGTAGACTTGCAAGTCCCACTGTAGCGAGCATCAAGGTGTAGGATAGTCAATCCAGTATAGATCTATACACAAACTCATACGCTCCCTGCTTAATGGCTCACATAACTGTGTTTATGTATATATAATGTATACATAATGTATATGTAATGTATATGTGTGCTAGCTGTATTGTGCGTTCTTTCTCTATCTAGCCTATATGTTTGTTTCTCGGCATAGTATCTATTGTTTGTTTCTCCTCACTCTGTTTCATGTTTGATTCTCATCATAGTATGTATTGACTCATGTATGAACTGACTCATTGTATGTTTCATTGTTCTAGTAATAGTATTTTCCTAAACTACCCCTATGGTAGCTTACTAGTAAAGTATGAACATGTATGTATGCCCTTGCTACCCAAGAGCATGGAATTGAATGAAAGAAATAACCTTTTATATCTATATACATATACATAATATATAACTAGGATTCAAACGACCTTCGGACAACTAACCTTGATACCCTAAGTCCACATCAAACAAGAACAGGAAGCAAGGTAGACTGGTAGTCGTAAGTCCTTTCAATCCTACTTATATAACTATATTTATACAGATACACAGAATATAAGTTTAAAAGAGTTTAAGTAAAGGTATTTGACCATTTAAGGAGTTTGTAAGACAATTTGAGGTAAAACAGTTTGATAAATAGTTTGGAAAGTAAGTAAACCATTTGCTTGGTAGTCATTAATCACATGTGATTGATATAATAACTAAAATTGTTCCACTTGTATTCCTTCCCATAAAAGCATTTAAAAACATTTAAAAGGTTATTTTAGGGGTATGAACTCACCTATAGTGAGTGGTTCTGATGACAATGTTGAACTTGTTGCTAAGTATCAAGTGGTGACTTGAGTACACGCGCGAATCCTATTTAGCATATATTGGCACATATATGAATATAATTAGTGTTATGAACAACTAATCAACGAATTGGGACCACCTTAGGGACTATTAAGCACTTCTTTTGAAGTGTTACAACCATAAATTATTGTACGAAGGGTTAAAAGGCTATAATACAAGAGAGTGTATGGCCAAAATACACACTATATGTGTGTGTGCGGCCATGTGTGCTGCCAGAAGTGTGTGCTGCTAGAAAACATGGTGTTCTTGGTGTTCTTGGTGAAAGATGTTACCTTTCCGGATGATACTTGAGAGGATTTTTGAGTCCTAGCTTTGCAAGAGTGTAAGAAATGATCAAAATGACGAAGGATAGTGGTTATAGGAGGGTGTGTGCGGTTAGAGGTGTGTGTGGTTGGCCTGTGTGCGGTTGGTTGGCCGCACACAATAGTGTGCGGCCGCACACACTAGTTTTTGGTGTGTTCGGCTCGTTTTTCCAATGCTATAACCAAACTAACCCATCCTCCGACATGTATCTCAGCTATACTAAGCTTTAAGCACTCTTTTAGACCCAAAACGTCATTATAAAATAGTAAAACGAAGCTAACTTTGATATAAAAGAAGAATGTAAGCTAGAAATTTCGGGTTGTCACATTATCCCCTCCTTAGAAGGAATTTCGTCCCGAAATTAGGGGGTGTTTGGATTAGATTTTTAGCTTATTGCTTATAGCTTATTTATGGTGGGAATAAGCAATAAGCAATAAGCATGGGGAGGGATGCTTATTAAAATTAGCTTATTTAGCCTAATAAGGTGGATTTTTTCCAAACACTAAAATTAGCTTATTGTGGGAATAAGCAATAAGCACCTCTTTTTTTTTTCTATCCAAACACCCCCTTATAATTTAAACAATTACAACCAATTACAAGCAATTAAGTAAAAAGATGAGGGTATTTCAGTTTCATCTGATCCTCCCGTTCCCAAGTGAATTCAGGTCCTCGCTTGGCGTTCCAACGAACCGTCACTATTGGGATACAACTTTGTTTCATTTGCATGACCTCTCGGTCCATATTCTCTACTGGTTCTTCCACGAAATTGAGGCTCTTGTTGATCTCGATCTCGTCGAGTGGGATTACAAGAGTCTCGTCGGACAGACACTTTTTCAAGTTCGATACGTGGAAGGTAGAATGTACGTTACTAAGTTCGCTCGGTAGATTGAGTTTGTAAGCTACTGGGCCGATTCTGGTGAGAATCTCAAAAGGCCCAATGTACCTTGGATTTAGCTTTCCACGCTTTCCAAATCGTATCAAGCCCTTCCAGGGTGAGACCTTCAATAGAACACGGTTGCCCACCTGGAATTCCAATGGTTTTCCATGTTTATCAGCGTAGCTTTTCTGTCGGTCTCTGGAGACTTTAAATCGTTCACGGATCTGAACGATCTTCTCCATTGTTTCCCGTATGATCTCCGGACCTGTGAGAGTGATTTTCAGGAACTCATCCTTTAGCTAACTGGGTATCACCCACCTCAGCCCAGCACAGAGGGGATCTGCACTTGCGACGATAGAGGGCCTCGAAGGGAGCAGCCTTTATGCTTGTGTGATAACTGTTGTTTTAGGAAAATTAGAAAAGGGGTAAATGAGTATCCCATGCCTTCTCAAATTCGATCACGCAGGCTCGCAACATATCTTCCAAGGTTTGAATAGTCCTCTCACTTTGTCCGTCTGTTTGCGGATGGTAGGCTGTACTCATGTCTGTCCTAGTTCCTAGGGAATTTTGTAGCGACTGCCAGAACCTAGAAGTGAACCTACTATCTCTGTCCGAGATAATGGATATGGGAACACTGTGCAGTCGTACTATCTCTCTAATGTAAGTTCTTGTAAATTTCTCCATCTTCTCTGTTTCTTTGATCGGCAGGAAGTGTGCAGACTTGGTCAATCTGTCGACGATGACCCATATGGTATCAAGTCCACCCATTGTCATGGGCAACTTGGTAATGAAATCCATAGTGATCCGCTCCCACTTCCATTCTGGGATCTCTGGCTGTTGTAGGAGGCCTGAGGGTTTCTGGTATTCAACCTTGACCTTGGTGCAAGTAAGGCATTTACTTACGAAGGTAGCAATCTCTGCTTTCATGTTAGGCCACCGGTATATCTTTTCAAGATCCAGATACATCTTATCTGAACCTGGGTGGACGGAATAACGAGTGTTGTGCGCCTCTTTCATGACCAAGTCTCTGAAACCACCTAGTTTCGGGGTCCAGATCCGGTCCATGAAATAAGAAGCTCCGCCACCTTTAACCTCGAAGTTCTTATCCATTCCTCTCAGGGATTCACTCGCCACGTTTTCAGGATTCAAAGAGTCGAGTTGGGATGCCTGTATTTGTGTGGATAAGTGTGAATGGATAGTCATAGTCAATGATTTGACCCTACGACCAGATTATTCCTTCCGACTTAGGGCGTCCGCTACTACATTGGCCTTGCCGAGATGATAACGAATTCCGCATTCGTAGTCACTGAGTAGCTCGACCCACCATCGTTGTCTCATGTTGAACTCCTTCTGGTCGAAGATGTGTTGTAAGCCCTTGTGGTCTGTAAAGATAGTGCTCTTCGTACCGTACAAGTAGTGTCTCCAGATCTTCAGAGCAAACATAACTACTCCTAGTTCAAGATCACGGGTCGTATAATTGACCTCATGTGTCTTCAGTTGTCTTGAGGCATAGGCGATGACCTTACCTCGATGCATCAAAACACATCCGAGTCCTTGATTCGATGCATCGCAATAGACCACGAAGTCTTCTATTCCTTCAGGAAGGGATAGTATTGGCGCGGTGCAGAAGGCTCGTTTGAGCGTTTGAAACGCTCTTTCCTGTTTCTCTTCCCAGTCAAAGGATACGCCCTTCTGCTTAAGTGTTGTAAGAGGCTTAGCTATGCGGGAGAAGTTCTGAATAAACCTACGATAGTAGCCAACGAGGCCTAAAAATTGATGAATTTCTGTAGGCGTCTTTGGTGCTGACCAACTCTCAATGGCTTTAATTTTAGAAGGGTCCACGTGTATTCCCTCTTCGCTAACCACATGCCCTAAGAATTCGACTCGTCGAATCCAAAATTCGCATTTCGAGAACTTTGCGTAGAGCTTCTCCGAACGTAATGTTTCGAGGACTTGTCGCAAATGTTGACCATGCTCCTCCCTACTACGAGAGTAGATAAGTATGTCATCGATGAAGACGATGATGAACTGATCTATGTACGGAGGACACACCCTATTCATTAAGTCCATGAATATTGCGGGCGCGTTTGTTAATCCGAATGGCATCACTACGAATTCATAGTGCCCATAACGAGTTCGGAAGGCTGTCTTCGGAACATCCTCCCCTAGCACTCGTAATTGGTGATATCCGGGTCTTAAGTCAATTTTTGTAAAGAAGTTCTCCCCTTGAAGTTGGTCGAACAAATCGTCTATCTGAGGCAATGGATAATGATTTTTGACCGTCGGTTTGTTGAGCTCCCTGTAGTTGATGCACATACGAAACGATCCATCTTTCTTCTTGACGAAAAAGACTGGAGCTCCCCATGGTGAGAAGCTTGGCCTTATAAAGCCCTTGCTGATAAGTTCGTTAAGTTGACCGGACAGTTCTTGCATCTCTGCAAGTGCTAGACGATAGGGCAATTTGGCTACTGGGGTAGCCCTTGGAACTAAGTCGAATCGAAACTCGACTTGACGTTGTGGAGGTAATCCTGGGAGTTTTTCTGGAAAGATGTCAGAAAATTCGCATACCACTGGGATGTTCTGAATGTCCTTCGTTTCTTGGCTCACATCGACCACATGAGCGAGGAATGCACGACATTCCTTTCGCAAGAATTTCTGAGATTGGATGCTCGAGATGATACGAAGGTTCGTGTCGGGTTTGTCTCCATAAATTACTAAGGTTTCGCCAGGCAGAAGATTTAGGCGAACCGCCTTTTACGTAACACATGATATCGGCACGATGATGACTCAACCAATCCATGCCGATAATGACGTCGAAACTTTTAATTGAGACCGGCATGAGATCGATCGAAAATGATTGGCTATCTAAAGTTAGGCTACACCCTATGAATATGTTGCTAGTGCTTTCTGTCATTCCATTAGCCATCTCTATACTGAATGGTTCAATAAGTGCTCGTGATTTTTTCCTAAGTAAATGAGCAAATTTTTGGTTCACGAAACTCCTCTCCACTCCACTATCAAATAGAATGCATGCATAAGAGTTATCGAGGAGGAACGTACCAGTGACCACTCTGGGGTCGGCAACCGCTTCCTCATGACCTATGATCAGAACTCTTGCCGATCCACCAGCAAACCCTGCCTTCGGGCAGTTTCTTTTGAAGTGGCCTACCTCGCCACATTCATAGCAAGTTTGGCCCACTCCAGCGCCGGGGACTTGGGTGATTGGCCTCGCTGGAGCTTTGCAGAAACGGGCAGTGTGCCCCTTCATGTTGCAGTTTACACACTGCATTTCCCGACAGGCTCCCATATGGTGGTAGTTACATTTGTTGCATAGCGTTAGGCTTCATAAATACTGCTTTAACGGAGTAGCAGCAGTGGCAGGTGCTGTCGCTGCATCTACTGTCACGACCTGCCTTTTCTTGGCAGCCCTATTCTTTTTCTTGTCATCCCAGAATTTCCGCTTGGACTCAGCGGTTCTTGCAAGCTCCGAGATGGCCAGGGTAGTTGTTGTTGCAGCCGGGGTACGATCCCCATGATCAACTAGCCGCTATGCCAATCGCTTGGCACTATCAAATGTAGATGGATGTGAAGCCAATACATTTCCTTGGTATGCAGGCACCAGTCCCCATATGTATCTCTCGATCTTCTTTCCCTCTGAAGAAATCATGTTGGGATAGAGGGCCACCAGTTCACAGAACCTGGTGGTGTAGGCGACTATGTTGGAGTCCTTCATGGTTAGGCTCCATAGTTCTTCCTCCAGCTTTTGGATCTCACCTCTCGTGCAGTACTCCTCTAAAATGAGGTCTTTTAAAGATCCCCAGCTGTCACACCCCCAAACCAGAACGGCGGAAACGTTCGGGGGCGGAGGACGTCATATTCAGTATCATAACAATTCATAGAAAGGAAAGTACACACCACCATATATATTAAAGTTTCCAAAATGTTTACATATATGTATCTGTTACATGTTCAAAAGTTAAATACATAAACATCTTTCAAAAGAAGTAATTAACGTCAGCACGTTAATCTCCAAAAGTTGATTTCCAAATCTGCTTAGCGGTTCCCTGAGAATACAAGTTATTTCAAAGAAAAAGTGTCAACATTTAAGTTGGTGAGTTCATGAGTAGTGTTTTGAGAAAATGTACGCCATTCGAAAGTTCGTGTATGTTTTCCAGAAAACGCAGTGTTTCAAATGTAAAGAGTTATGATTTGTTGTGTTGAAAATGAATGTATTAGATCCAAAAAAAAAATCCCATATTTTCTTATAAAAGAATGAAATGCATATGAATGTTCGTGTTATAAGTTGCAAGTAGTTGCACCAGGAAAATCCCTTATTCTCCTATTAGTTGTTTGGTTTGTATACAGGAAAAACCCTTATTTTCCTAACATACTGGCAGTCTCCAAGACCGAAAATCGCAAGCAACCGACGTGCTCGTAAGTTGTGTCATAGTTTTACATAGTAAAGCTATACGAAGATCACACTTGTTAGGTGAAGAATAGTTTTAATAGCTACTCGTTCATAAAATCATAATACCATAATAATTGTATATCTTAACATACTGGCAGTCTCCAAGACCGAAAATCGCAAGCAACCGACGTGCTCGTAAGTTGTGTCATAGTTTTACATAGTAAAGCTATACGAAGATCACACTTGTTAGGTGAAGAATAGTTTTAATAGCTACTCGTTCATAAAATCATAATACCATAATAATTGTATATCCGGTGAGTTTTATAACCATACTAAACATAATATGCCTGTAGCGACGTTCTTCAGGCGTCGTAGCGTTATGACAACTGTCACCCCAAAAGACGGACTGTAGCTAACAGTCAGGGCGCGAGATCATGACTTCCCGTATAGTCTATACATATTTGACACGTTCTCCGAACGGGAGACTCTGGTTATAGACAGGACTTGTAGCGATACCTTTTAGCAAAAAGGCAGTATTTGAAGATGTGCAAGTCTCACAGATTCTCAACTAAGTCTGTATTAAAGTAATAGTTTTGTATGCAAAGTTTATCCTCTTCACAATGTTTTAACAAGCATAAATCATAAGTTCTTTGAATGCATAAAATGATTTAGTAAAGAATGTTACCCTTGATATGATGTATTTGTAAGCAAACGTATAAATAAAACATATTTCTATTTATAAAACATATTGTACCCCAAGAGGGTAAAGTTGTGTTGTGAGGTGTTTTGCATGATAATAACTTCCTAAGATAGTTAAAACAACAGTATGAAAAGTATAGTAAAGATCGATGTTTCACACGATTATAGTTGTGTTTTTACTTGTATTCCCCCCCTAAAAGAGTATAAAAAGCATTTTAAAACGTCTTTAAAGTGTGTTTGCAGGGGTATGAACTCACCCGGAAGTTTGAAGATAGCGAGATGGAAAACCGGGCAGAGTTTCGTCTCGGGAAATGGATTTTTCTCGGGATTCTTTGGAATCTCGGGAGTAAAATCGACCCTCTGGACTTGAGAAAAAAAAGACCAGAGCTTCGGGTTTGAACGGGCACGGAAAACGAGGCAACATTGTGAGAGAAAGGAGAGAAATGAGCATTTTTCTCGGAAGCCCTCGCATTCTATTTATAGGAAGGCTGAACCGCCTCGGTATGCGGGGCGTACGCTCGTACGCAGCGCGTACGCGTACGACATGCATGATCGAAGCCTCAACTGCCTCGACTTCGGATGGGACGGATCGGATGGGGAGGCGGGTCGGATGGGACAGCGGGTCGGACGGGTCGGTCGGACGGGCGGGTCTGACGGGTCGGAAGCCTCGGATAGGGCGATGTGGACGATCAGAGGCCAAGTCTCTCGGGTACGCAGGGCGTACAGGGGTACGCAGCGCGTACCTCGGATGAGGAAGCTGACTCCTCTTCGGATAAGGTCCGAATTTTGAATTAAATAAATATATAATTTATTTAATAAACTTCAAAAATTCATATCTTCTTCATACGAACTCCGTTTTCGATGGTCTTTATCTCCATGCGTAGGTGAGACTACGCTCTACAACTTTCGTTTAGACTCCGTTGGCAAATTCCGAAATTATTTTTATTATTTATTTATTAAAATGACGTGATTAAGGAATTTTTTTAAAATTCATAACTTCTTTATCTGATGTCGGTTTTTGCCAGACTTCTTACCACTGAAATACCATTGTCGAGACCTTCAATTCTCGTTTAGGTCATTCCAGCCAAAAGTCGTTCGATCTCCGATTCGAGTTTTTACGTAACTTCGTATTGCCGGTTTTTGGTCGGAAAACTTAGAATGGTCATAACTTCTTCGTTATAACTCGGATTTTAGAGTTCTTTATATGCTTGGAAACCTTAAGACTATATCTATTACATAGCGTACTCCAAATAGAGCCTTTGAATACTTCATTTTTCGATGATATTCTAATTTCTTTTTCAAGGAGGTTACAAGACTCGAATTTCAAGGACCTAAAATGACAGGTTGTTACACCAGCCCACATCATTTGCCACTATTATAGATAGTGACTTAACATGGCTATTCCAGCATGTTAGGGCTTTATTTTCAAAGCTGCAAGCAACATACTTCACCTTCCTATCCTCGGAACAAGAGCAGATTTCGAAAACCGATTCGGTTTTCTCGAACGATTGCGAGAGGGCAATGACTCCGCCCATCCCATTGAAGGAAAATGGTTTGCAGTTCGTGAAGTTCTTATAGGAGCACTCTCTCGAGCGCACAGGGGCTTCAACTTGAACAAACTGAATAGGGGTTCCTCCTCCAGTGGAACCTGATGAATGGTATTGATCCATGGCTGTAGCCACAACTGCAGCTATAGCAGCATTCAAGGCTATCGTGTCGAACTGAGGAGTAGGTGGTTGAGGAGTTGGTGTTTCGTTTTTAGGATTTCTCCTTCGATTTCTGCGAGGCGGCATCTTTGATCTATAAGTTTATGAAGATGCAAACATTGATAAGAATTTAATGAAAGAGTTTGTGAATATGACTCGTGGACTAACTCTACATAGCCCAACAATACGATTTAATGTAGGTCTAGAACTAATAGATGATGACATTTGGATAATAATTCCCATAAGATTAGGTATTTGTCAATATTACTGGAATTGTAGATTTAACAAGTTTTGGAAAAATGGCCAACATAAAGAGGCCTTACATCAACCATAATCGAAAATTTTGACAGACTTCGACCTAATCAAGACCTATCGGGTCTAAGATTTACAAGGATAGGAAATTAGCCTAAAGTTTTTACATAACTAGGTTATGTCCAAAAGAAAAGTTAATAAGATCCTATCGGCGACAAGAACCGTTAGAGTGAGTCCTTGAATCCGACAGAAGACGCTCGATGTCCCTTATACGCCTATCCGATCTTGCCTGCTGAGTTCGAAGTTCCTTGACTTCAGCTCGGGTTTCCGCAAGCTCCCTCTGAAGTATTCCATTGTTGACCTGAGCCCTTTCCTGCGCAGACTCTAGTTGGCGAATGTGTACAGTGTTAACATCAGTGTTGGCATCAATCTCCAAGATTCGATTAATAGATGATTGCCCCATTATCGTGTTGCGAGACATCCTTCTAAGCATGATGGGTAGGACTCTGTCAGCAGAACCCCCATCATTGAGGTTGTAGAAACTTCTATCTCCATGGTAGGGAATGGGTTGACCCTATTCATGGCTCTAGGTATTCAAGTTTGTTGCCCACAGAGGTGTGGGTCCTTGAAATGCAGGTCTAGGATTGTTATTTGGGGCTTGGCCTACTTGAGGTAGATTGTTGACTTCGGGTTCCGAGTCAGAACCATCAGAAAAGCCTTCAGCTTCATGATCATCCAAAGGGATCGGGTGATCATCTTCCGGTTCCTCTTCTAGCCATCCTGCATTGTCGTGGTTGGGGAAGTACGGGTCTCCGGGGATATGGAATCCAACCATTTAATTTATGCGAGAATAGGGATAAGGAAATAAGTAATAGACAAACTAACTAGATAGTTATTAGATGATCTTTATCAGTTACTTCAATACTTGTTTAGTGCATACCAGCTATATATACAAATGATAGGATAGCCCTTCGAATAAGTGAATCCTAACTTTAAACAAGAACAGGAAGTAAAGCAAAGATTTACAGATTCTTAGGCTATGACATCCTAGCCAAATATACCCGTAACGTATCCACTAAGCAACTATTGACATACAAATAAAGATCTTTAATTCTCACATAAGCGATTATTGTAACACAAAATACTCCTATAGTATTTTAAGTTTAGTGTTCTGATCTACTGTTCTCGTTGTAGTAGTGTTGGTTAGTTTTTTTTTTTTGACTTGTTGCAACTTCACAACCATACTTAGGCACATGCTAATCACTCCTCGGATAATGTAGTTGATCATGCTACATCTTCCCAGGGTTTACCATATGTCTCTAAGCCTACTTGTGCAGTTCAACAATCGTAATAATTTTGTGCTGTCCTAGTGACACCGATTTTAGTATGAATGCAAGCACATATACTTAATTAAACATTTTATTATTTAAAACTATAAACTCTTTATCAGAGTATTTTAATCCTGCTTGTGTTTATAGTTTGTATATCTTTTATGGGTTGATACACTCGATTCACTATAAACAATGCTCTGATACCAATCTGTCACACCCCCAAAACCGATGAACGGCGGAAATGTTCTGGGGTGGAGGACGTCATGTACAGTATCACAACAATGTAAAGTAGTAAACAAGCAACAACATCATCCATTGCATTAATAATATAATTTCATACAAGTGTGTTCTGTATAATAATTTTAAATCACATATGATTCCTTTGATAAAACGCGTATAGTGAAAGTTTATATAACACACAATAATAATCGAGTGTTTTACTTGTATTCCCCCCCCCCCCTAAAAGCATGTAAAAGTACTCATAAAACATTTAAAAGTGTGAATTATAGGGGTATGAACTCACTTGTAAGATCGGTGGTTGTGGGATGAAAACCGGACATAATTTCAGCTCGAGAAAGTGGATTTCCTCGGGATTCTCGGGAGCACAAACGACCTTCGGGACTCAAGCAAAGTGATCGGGGATTCGGGGTAGCACGGGCACGGAAAATGAGGCAAGAACGTAAGAGAAATGAGAGAAATGGTGTGTTTTTCCCGGAACCCTCGCATCCCTTTTATAGGGGCTGGGAACCGACCTCGTACGCTGGGCGTACGCGTGCGTCATGTATGACGGAGTCCTCGACTTCCTCGGAGCTCTGATAGGACGGGGTATAGCCTCGCACAGGCGCGACGTGGACGATCCGAGGCCAAGGCCTCGCGTACGCTGGGCGTACGGGGGTTAGGCTGGGCGTAACTCGGCCCTATCTGGTGACTCCCTATCGGATAATACCAAGGGTTTATATTTAAATTTATACATAAACTTAAATATAAACTTCAAAAATTCATATCTTCTTCATACAAACTCCATCTTCGATGTTCTTTATATCCACGCGAAGGAGAGACCATACTCTACAACTTTCGTTTAGATCCCGTCGGTAAATTCTGATATTATTTTCATTATTTATTTTTAAAAGGTCGCGGTAAGAAAATTTCTTTAGAAATTCATAACTTCTTTATCTAACATCGGTTTTTGCCAGACTTTTTACCGCTGAAATACCATTGTTGAGACCTTCGATTCTCGTTTAGGTCATTCCGGTCGAAAGTCACTCGATCTTTGATTCGAGTTTTTAGTCGTCTGCAGTTAAGCCGAACTTGAAAAATTCCTAACTTTCTTATACGAAGTCGGATTTGGGCATTCTTTTTACATACGATCACGGTTTAATGACATCTAACATAATAGGTAATTTAGTTAGTGATTTTTGGATATTTTATTTTTGAAGTTAATTTTATTACAACTAACGTGGTTACAATGCTTGACTTTTAAGGTCGTTTACATGTAGTTGAAATATTGGGTTGTCACAGATCTAGAAGAGACTCTGTCTTAAGTAGACGGTAATGTACTTTGTCCCTGTGGTGCGATATATGACTACCACGACAGAGTGACCAAAGTAGGATGCTAGTGGAGAAAGAGAGCCACAACATGGCAAGCAGATTGTCACAACATGGCAAGTAAGTGGCTGGCACTGATCGAGGTCAAACGGTCACCGTGGCATAGTAATAGATGATCATGGTGTAGTTACTGAATAATTTGAAGGTTGTTAAGCCCTTTAATCTCATCATTTAACACCCAAGTGCATAGGAGTAGAGCTCTGAGGATTTTGAGGATGGAATCGATCAAGAGGCTATTAAGGGTGTTTATGGCTTAGGTTGAAGGTAGAATGCTCAAGAGGTAATCGTTTTAAAAATTTTAAAACTAATTATGGTTTAATGGTGTTTTGATAAAATGGTTAGATTTATTGGGTCGATTAGCGTATAGATTAAGTATGGTGGTATTGATAGTGTCTAGAAGCCTAATTCAAGCTTAGCAAGTGATTCCCATGTACAATCAATCAAATAAGAGTTAATATTTGAGACCCTAAGTAGTGATTATATGAATTGATGCATTAGATTATATTATAATGAATTTGGTATTATGAGGTGCTTAATTCACTAGTTAGAATATATTAAGAGTTATAGAATGAAAAGATATCCATTAAGTAGTTATTTTGACTTAGAGAATGAAAAGGTCTTAATGGGCTATGACAAGTATTAAGTTGTTTATGTATTTGTATGAATAGGCCTAAGAGTAAGGAAGATGGATCCAGAATGTGTCAACGATAGAATTGAGGAAAATTAGATGAGTTTGTCTTCACTAACTGATAATGTGAGCTATTACTCTCACTCTATCCTTTTAGATTATGTTATATATATATATATATATATATATATATATATATATATATATATATATATATATATATATATATATATTGTAACACCTCATATTTCAAGACAAATATTTCTGTTTTTTATTCTCAAAATATAATTCATAAATTCAAGTCATCACTTATATTTAAGTGATTATCAAACAATATCAGAGTATCCCATAATCCTCAAATCTCCATAAGCCGACGGATGTGTATAATCATGCCACCACCTTCCTGCAGTCCTGATATGTACGTGAAACACATTTTACACAAACACTGTAAGCACAATGCTTAGTGATTTCCACAAAATACCGCATACACAAATATTAAGCCTCTCATGGCTATTTCTCGATATGGACCCTCAGGTCATGTGTCTCTGTGAAGACCCTCTAATCTCACAGCTCTGTATGGACCCTCTTGTCATTGCTCAAGATATATAAAGAATAATATAACAACATAAGTCACAAAGATAGAATGCATAATAACACATAAAGCATATAAGACCCTCCACTCAGTAATACAAATAAGACCCTATGATCAGTAAGATAAATAAGACCCTCCGGTCAACAACATAAATAAGACCCTCCGGTCAATAACACAATAGGACCCTCTAGTCACTCATGCATTACCACACACGTAAGTATAGTGAGAAGACTCACCTGGGATGATGAATTGATCCTATAAATGTTGATGTTGTTGCACAACGACCTTTAACATTGAGCCAAACCCGTAATTAACCCAGTTAGGATCTAAGACCAAGCCCCCACACATTATGTCTAAAGATGGACCATTAACCAAACCCATAAATAACCCAAGCCCATTAGGCCCACCAAGGCCTAACCCTAAACTTAAGTCCAAAATGGAAAGCCCAACACAACAGTCCAATGCATATATATATATATCTATATATATATATATATATATATATATATATATATATATATATATATATATATTCCTCTGACCAAAAATCTCCAATATAGCAAGCCCAAACCAAGACCCTACACTTAAGGCCCAAAACGAGATCTAGCCTAAAAAGCCCACAATGAGATTATGTGGGGCATACATCCCTTGGTACGATCATCGTACATGAAAATCCTAATCGGGGGACTTAATTCAGTACGTGGGTTGTACTGCACCTTACACGGGGCGTACTGTTGTGGTCCACAAACCTTAAATTTTGACTTAACAACTTCAGCCCAAAGCATCCAAACCTCAGGGAAGCTTCAATATATGTCCCTAACTGATAAAGTTGGCGACTCTATCGGTTTGCATGTCTTAATGGGACCTAACTTCCAAAAATAACCATTAAGACTTTCTTTACTCATCTTAACACATGCATGGGGAGGTCTAGATGACCCAGATCTCATTTTTGTGAATCTAGACCACTAATTACTCATGAAAGGACATTTATTAAGCTCTAGAGTTCATCAAACTCGTAAAGCTTCAAGCCTGGGACATAAAACCCTAGAAATGGACACAAAACCAAAATTATCACAACAATGAGCAAGTTTCGAACTTAATATGTCTATAGGAAGCACCAACTAGATTAGAACTCAGATCCACAAGCTAGAAGCACATGCTTTCTTTCTTTCAAGACTCCTTCTTCACCACAAGCTCCATAAGAACACTCAAAAGAGCCACAAACCGTCACACAACCTAAAGAAATGGGATTAGGGTTTGATAGGGCTTGAATATTGGAAATGGTGGCTAGAAATAAGGCCATCATATTCCTTAAATAGGGATGCCCCAAAATATTAGGGTTTCTTTTTGGACCTAGTACGACCAACATACCTTCTAATATGCCCAACGTACTAGGTGGCGTTCACGATCATGGTAAGCACATAAGTACGTTGCACGTACTTAAGTGTACGCCTAGCGTATCCAATTGCCCCCTATTTCTCAAAAAGGACTAATCTTGCCAAAACTTCAAACGATCATATCTTCATCGTTATATGTTCGTTTCAAACGAATCTTATATCCACAGAAAGGTTGTAACGACCTAATTTTTTGAAAGAATATTTTCATTTTTGATTAGCCAAAATACATTTCCTTAAACCACGTAATCCAAATACAATTGTTTTCAAAGATCATATCAATTACAATTTTATTTCAAAACATCAGAGTGTCCCATAAAATTTTTGAGAGAGTGCATGCCACGCCATCAAGCCTTGCCTTTGCCCTTGGGGTCAGAAGTACTTGAAAAAAATCCACAAATTGTAAGCTAATGCTTAGTGAGTTCCCCAGATCATACCGGACATACAATTCACATAAAACATATCATATTAGCCATAAAAGCTACATATATCACATAGGCCATGCATACAACAAATAAGGATGTCTTGGGCTCCTCCTAAGATCTTACTCTAGGATGTCATGGGCTCCGCCAAATGGTCTTATACCCAAGTGTCATGGGCTCCTCAAATGTTCTTTAACTGGAAATCCATGGCTCCCCCCACATGCTCTTACAACCATGTGTGATGGGATCCCCCATGGTCTTTACTTGAAAAGGCATAGGCTCCCCCACATGGTCTTATATTCAAGTGTCATGGGCTCCCCTGTGGTCTTCCCTGCAAGTAACACATAGAGATAGCAAAGCACTAACATAACTAACTATCACACCACGTATCTCTACAATCAACAAGTATGCCACATATCACACAGAATGAGCCGAAATTGGTGCGTTCAACCCATTGGTATGGTGAGGAGACTCACCTCTCATGAATGTTGTGCTGGCAAGATAAGATTCAATAATTCCTAATGCGTAGTTCCAACTCAACTTCCTAAAAGCATCATAAGATTAACTTGTAATAATCCCATAATTACTCTCAAAGTCAACTCTGGTCAACAGTCAAGGTCAACAGTCCATGTTAACCCCAACTCATCGAGTGCAGATAGCAACTCGTCGAGTTCCTCCAAAGTCTAGAAACGTGAAAAAACCCTATCCAACTCGCCGGGTTTTTTCATCAACTCAATGATTTCACTTGCTATCTAGAAGATGTGAAAACTCAATCTGACTCATTGAGTCGCTAAGGCAACTCGTCGAGTCCGCCTCCCTGTTTACTTATTATGATGATTCATTCAATGCAGGGACTACAAGGCTTATAACCGAAACCCTAAGGTGTCCAGAGGGATAAAGTTTCCAACTTTACCCTGTATAACAACTCTAAATGGTCTAAGGTCCTCTTCCAAGGTTGGAAAGCTCAATAGTCTTGCCATGCATTCCTAAAGCTTTCGGCATCTGGAATCCCTCCTTTCCAGAGGAGTTTCTATTCCTTAAAACGTTCCAAAGATGGAGGCTTTATGGACATGCATGTCTATTGGATGTATTTAGGTCAAAATGGCCAAAATGGGGAAATATTCTCTAAAAACCTTGCATGGCATCCTTGCTTGATCAAAAGCTAGATCTAGCCCACATTGGGACTATTTTGCCTTGGAGATCCATAAAGTTGCAAACTTTATGAACCCCATGCATGCAATCAATTGGAATGATAGCAAATGAAGAGTAAACTCAAGATCTAGCCATATTTTAAGATAAAAATCGAATCTTGAAGACTTAACACAGTCCACAAGATGGTCAAGCTCAAGAGTGAAGTCTTGTTTTAATGGATCTTCTTCTTCTTCTTCTTCTTCTAACTATCTCCCTCTTTTCAAGCTCCACAAGTCACTCTAACTCAAAAAATAAAAGAGAATGAGGGTTAGGGTTTAGCACATGCGTTCTTAGGGTTTGGAGGCTGATAAAAGGTCAGCCTCAAGGTGCATAAGGAGATTATATAGGATACAAACCCTAAAATAGGGTTTTACCTTTACAGTGCCTACTCGTCGAGTTAGCCTTCCAGCTCGTCGAGTAGGACCTAGATTTCGTATCCTCGAAATGTCATCTACTCGATGATTCTGGGCTCCCAACTCGTTAAATCCTAACATCAAAACCCTAAAAACTAAAAAAAATTAAATAATACCTAGGGCAGGTGTGACAAAGGTGGCGATAAGCCCTATGCTTCGAGCAACTCATCACATCCTCAAAACTCCACGAATAAACCCCCAAAATTCAAAAAAATCATGCTAACACATTTTCCAATACTCTTGAACTCTAAAACACAGCCCGATATCTTTTATCACACAAGCTACCTTATCCATATCCAAAGTTAGCCTAGACTTTCTCCTTAAAGTCTCTAAACCTTCTCATACTCAGATTATGGCCCACGAGCCTTAAATCACCAAAACGATTCGGAATCAGATGTTACAATTCTCCCCACTTAAATTAGATTTCGCCCTTGAAATCGCTCCTTATCAATACGTAGAACAAACCAAACGAACCTAGAATCACAACCGAAAAAATTAGAACATACAACAATATCCCCAAGATAATCGAAACAAATTAGTAACTTCCAACCTAAAGAAGGACGAACCCTTTGCCGATGCAGAACCACTTCCGCCTCTCCAAGACCAGGAATCTATATTGGTTTGTCTTCCCGAAAGACTGCCCATGCAGAACATCACCATAACAATATACCATCGAATATCAGACCCAAAAAATGTTGGATTATATGTCTATGCCCATAAGTATAATTGGTTGTACTTGACCCGATGGTAGCATGGTCCATTTTTGGTTGCATTCACTGGAAGAATTTGATAAGATGGATATTTAAGAAAGAGGTTATTTGTGATTTATTAATATATTATAAGTATAATATATTAATTGAGAAATCATATTATTTAATTAGTATTGATCAAGAATTAATTTGGAATTAATTTAATGATCAAAGGAGACTAATTAAATTAATAGGGATTGATTATGTAAATCAATGATACATATGGTTCGGGCTATTGATCCATGATGGGCTAAGTTTATGTGAGAGTCCATGATGATTTAGTCCACTTGAGTTACTGGATCATAAGCCTAAGTGTAGGGATTAGGGTTTATAAGTAACCCCTGGAATTCTACACTATAAATGTAACCCTTAACACCCTAAAATTTGCAGTAGTTTTTCATGAGTAAACCGTAATCGATTTTGGTGGTTCATAGCCTACCTCTCATTATCCTCTGCTTGTTCATGGTGTTTGTAACTTGTTTAAGGCATCCCACTTAAGGTGCTAAGCTCATGAAAGGCCAAATTCTACAAGCTACAACAAGAGGTATTCTTCTAACTAGTTTTTTTATGTTTTAGTTATCTATGTTGTATGCTAGTTATAGGTTTCATGCTTTGGATAATTTTGTTACATATATAACTAGAGAAAACTTAGATCCAAAGATTTAGGGTTGTATGTGCACCATAGGAGTGTTATAGTACATAAAACCCAACAGTGGTAGCAGAGCCATGGGTTTTTCCTGTTCTGTTGATGCATTGGTTAATTGTTTAAATTTGAAAAAATTGAAAAATTGTTGTTTGATCAGTGGACTCGACGAGTCCCGTGAGTGGACTCAACGATTTGGGTCATTTGGTGATGAACTCGATGAGCCTAGTATCCGACTCGACAAGTTGCATCACTTGTTTGCAGTTTTTCGGGTTTTTTTGGCCATAATTGGATTAGGATCATTACCATAAACTTTTTTGCATCACAAAATCTGATTTTTTTTTTTTTGATATAGTAGTGATTGTCCTCAACCAATTAAAGATAAATTGTCAAATTTTATGATAATTACTCGCTTATATGATAAACTAATTACTTGTATTATTTGATTTGGATTTATCTTGATATATGAGTGGCATTAGGACAAATTGGTAAAAGATAAAAATATATGATTATATTATTAGTTTAAAATTTTGATCCAAATGTTTTTGAAGAGTTACAAAACATGCCATCAAGTTTTGGAATTCAAAAGGTTTTTTAGGAGTTACAAAACTTGCCATCAAGTTTTAGAATCAAAAGGTTTTAAAGAGTTACAAAAATTACCCTCAAGTTTTGGAATTTGAAAAGACTTTTTTATGAAACATTGAATTCTAAAACCCTAGTATTTTAAATGCATCCTTTTGGTTTCATACTTTAAATCTAGAATTAAAATTTATAATTTTTAGAAATTTAAATGCTCACAAGTAAAAGGAATAAGTATGGCTTTATTAATAATTAATTAAAAGTTTAATTAAGAGAGTATTATTAAATCCATAATTACATGGTTTAAGCTTAATTAAATTAAGAGTATAATTTATTAATAGATTAAACCACCAAGTATTTTAAATGTGTAAAATACACCCTTATACTATAGAAAATTAAAAAGTTTAATATAATTATATATATATATATATATATATATATATATATATATATATATATATATATATATATATATATATATATATATATATATACATGGTTTAAGCTTAATTAAATTAAGAGTATAATTTATTAATAGATTAAACCACCAAGTATTTTAAATGTGTAAAATACACCCTTATACTATAGAAAATTAAAAAGTTTAATATAATTATATATATATATATATATATATATATATATATATATATATATATATATATATATATATATATATATATATAAGTAAAAGGTCACTCTTACCGTTAGTAAGCCTCATTCAAGAAGCTGGTCTATAAGGGGTGTTTCAGAAAATTGCCTATAAAATGGCAATTGAATGGGTATCCACTCTTACCGACCGTACTATTGACTAGTGGAGGGTCGTTAGCTGAACGGGTAGGATATGACAAACTTCCATTAAAAGTATAACGAAATATCAAGTAACTAAATGTTTTATAAATTCTCAATCTTAGTTACTTAGGAAAAATGTGAATTTGATGCTAACCCATGAAATTGCACATTGCACCTTATTAGTCATTAATGGAGTGTGTGTGGTTAACCAACACAATAATATGGGACTAATAAAGGATGGCAATGGGTAGCTTGTAGTTTTTATTAGATCAATGGAGCGTGTGTGGTTAACCACAGATTGATTAGATGATAAATGACTTCGAGGGTACCAAGATAACTTACATGGTTATTCACACCTTGTTTCTGATCCTTGGTATCCCAGTCACAAACTTGAAGGGCATAATCAAGATTAAACATGCCATTGAAAAATTTAATGAATCTCAAAATACTTAGGAATTTCATTTAAATCTTAATTCGTTTAAAATTTCGTTTTCGTGGTGGAATTGGTAAATCATCATTTACCTATCGACAAATAGTTTGCAATTGGATTACTACATCCCTCTTCCAAATTATAAAAATATTGTGTCGGGTCCTAGCCTTATTATTTCATTTGGGTGTTATATTAAGGACATAAATCAACTTAACTTGAATTTCTCCCTCGTATATGTCTAATTTTGACAACTATGGTCTTCCCGAATCTTATGGAAAAATCTTTCCTCATGAAGATAATGTTCCTAGAAACATACTTCACTTCCTCCACCTCCTCCAATCATACTCCCGACCCACGTGTTCATCGAATTGAAAAGTTCAAGGTCACTCAAACCCTATTGGCAAGCAAACGCCAAGAGGAAAGGTCAGTGTTTGCACATGTCTTGGAGATGAAGTAACACATTGACAGGTTGGGAATCTTAGGATTCGTTGTGTCGAGGATGCTGGCTATTGACTTGGTTTTTCAATCACTTCATGAGTCATATAGCTAGTTCATTAAAGATTACTATATGATAGACCACGACGTGACCCTTATTGATCTTACCCATTTTCTAATTGATGCTGAATCATAAATGACTTGGTGCACTGGTAATGCAAATTTGATTTGCAGTTCCACTTCCCAAACTTCCATGGACATTAACAGTGGAAACATTTGAAGTCCAGAAAAGTCTTTTTTTCCCAATGGAAAGGGATCGGCCATGGTCGAACCATTAGACCAAATGGTAAGGAGAAAGGCTAAGTCTGAGATTGTCCTGTGTGCCATTTCAAAAGAATCTGTTTGCTTCTATTACCAAGAGAGGGGACATTAGATGCGAAAGCTGTCGTATCTACCTGAAGGACCACAATGATGGTAAAGTCCAAATGTTTGACTCTGCTTCACGTAATTCCACTATCTAAGTCTATTAAGTTCCTATTTGTATATTCTTAAAACATGATGTGATGAGATTACATTTTTATTTTTTCTAGGATCGAAGAAAAGAAAGGAAGCTTAAATGAAGAGTCCGTTGAGTCTGGTCACGAAGAGATGGATTTTGATCGCATGGTTCGATGATCAGATTTTTGAACAGCTACTTAGGAGTTATGATAGATTGTGCAGAAATATGTAGTAACATAGTTTTCATTTCTAACTGCATTATAAGGACAAGTTTTTACGTAATTTTATAAATAAAGAAAATTTTTACTTTATCTTATTTTATATTTTCTTGCAATTACATTTGTGAAAATTGATGTTTGTATGTTTCTATTTTTAACAATATTGGGAAAATGGATTTGATTATTTCGTTTTGTGGTAGTGTCTAAATTTACCAATTAAGGAAAGATTTTCATCACCCAAGTTTCGATTTGATAGAAATTTGGAATCATGCAACTAGTATTGTGTGATGAATGAGAATTTTCATTTGTGGGAAATTAAGACTAACTCCTTGTTCGCATATAGATGTGGGTCAAGTGAAGGACCAGGGGATCTAGTACACATTGTTGTGTACTAGTCCAGGTCCACCACAAAGAACGATAAGACTATTCATCATGATTTACTAAAAGTTTAGTAAACATGGTTATGCTTACAAGATTAAGTGTAACTCTAAATCATTGAAAAAAATTTCAATGTATAGCATAACGAATAGGAAGAATCAATTAGGCAGAAAGATGAAAGTTACTCCAATCTGAATAGAAAGGAGAGTACTTGAGTATCGTGTTTTATGATCATCTTAATTATTATGAAAACCATATCACAATTAATCCTCTAAGCAAGCCTTAGTACATTTGTATGGCTAAGATGAGGAATCGGGAATTGTTGAAATGGTTAATTCAATTAAGGTGAATCCTACTTCGTTCCGAAAATCAAGTCTTACAGTCATACTCCAAGATTGTGACTTGAGTGACATTTATTAAATAGTTTTATAACACTTCATGAAATGTGGAGTAGAAATGTTTTCTTACATTTGCACATTTAAATTTGGTAGTTGTGATGTTTTAGATAAGACAAAGACCAACTAAGACAAATTATATGAAGTGTCACTCTTGATAAGAATCCGCTCTAATTCTTAGATATTTCTTTGTCAAGGAATGGGTATTGACAAGAGAATCTTATATGTTAAGAGTTCAATGGTAGTTTTAATGATATTTAATAGTTTCAAGAACTAATGAAGAATGAAACATATTGTTTATCACTAGCACACGACTTGAGGTTTGTAACCTATCATGTTGACATATTTTTGTTTTTGTGCTCATTCAAGTTAAAATTGACTATGCATGTGAAGTTATATGATTTCTTAATTGTTTGCATAAGGTAAAGCACCTTGATAAGTGAAAGTTGATTGATTAGTAAGGGTGATATGCTCCACATCTTGGAAGATATGGTAGACCCCTGTGCTACCAAGTGGCAAGAAATTGAGATTGAATAGGTTCAGTCCATATGAGTTTGAATTTTTCATAGACCTTGTCTTATGATATATTCACATGGATAGGAACACATATACCATTAAATATAAGGGAAAAATGGGTTTCTACCCACTTCATGAAAATGATAGTGAGGAAAAACATTCAATAAGTAGATTTTGAGAAGATAGAAATTGTGTTAACTGTGTTCGTCTCAAATTCGATTATGATTACGGCATCCCTCTTCATAGTTCGAATTGTGAGAAATGGAAAATAGTTTGAACATTCGGGACTTACTGTCGTATGTTCGGAAATAGTTTAGACACACATGACCTTTCTTATAAAAGGAGTATGATCTGAGATAAATGCTTATCGATGCATCTCGTATCAGAAATATGAACTTTGGTAACAAGTCAATAAGTATTGATTTCTAGAATTCCAGCTAATTTCTGGATACATGTCAAATCTAATGGGAGCATAAATGTTATGCTAGTAACAAAATAATTGTTATGCTAGTAGGAGCATAATTATTTGTTGGGTTTTAGTATACTACAACATCCTATGGTGCACATACAACCCTAAATACCTTGGATCTATGTTTTCACTAATTATACATGCAACTAGTTGTTGGGTTATGAGCATTCTAACACTCCTAAGTGTACATGCAACCCTAAATACCTTGGATCTATGTTTTCTCTATTATACATGCAAATATGAACATCCAAGGTATTATCCTAATCTAGCATACAAAACTATTAATGTAACAAGATAGAATACATACCTCTTTAATGGTGCTTGTCTTCATGAAGCTTGAGTGCTTAGTGCTCCAAGTGTGACACCTCAAATGGTTCACACAACACCATAAGAACTTGGAATAACTTAGAGAGAAATTGGAACACTTCATGAAATCGTCTAGCCCTCATACACATACATACATTGTCACGATTTCTTGAGCCATGGGTTTCTTTTATATGGTGGCTATTAGGGTTACACCATGTAACTCATGACTTTACCCATTCCTTATGCTCCATGGATTTTAACCTCCATGGAGCATCCATGGGTCACCCCATGGACTTAGTCCAACATAAGGAATCTTGGATCACAAGCCCACATATATAAGAATGAATGATTTACACAATCAACCCATATATTTAATTAGCCTTCTTTTGATCACTTAATTAATTCTAGATTAATTCTTGATCAATACTAATTAAATAATCTCATTATTCTTATTATTAATATACTAGAACTTATAATATATTAATAACCGTAAGTGTCTTATTTCTCTCATTATAGTCTATCCAAGTGCATGATGCCATGCAACCCAAATGGACCATGCCGGGTCGGGTCAAGTCTTACCAATTATAGTTATGGACTTAGACATTAATCCAACAGTCTCCCACTTGGATAAGTCTAAAACTATTATTGCGTATGACTTCAGGAACCAACTAGCAATCGTAGCTCTCAAAAGCTTTTGTCGAACTCTGACCTTGTAGATGAACTCTGATCTTTGTCAACGACTTGTCCATTAGATAAGGGATCATATATTCCTCCATTCTAGATATCATATAGACTGAGACATGGATTATAATCATTCTCTCTGTCCATTAGTTGTTTCCCGATTTCCGATTTATGAAGACTGACTAATTGAACAGATCAAATCAGTCCTGGCCCGGCCGAGCACTTCCATTTGTCATCATCAAATCATCAAGGGGTCCACAGATATCGCTTTTATCCCGAAGGTAAAAGGAATGGATAAACTTCGACTCATATGGCTTGTTCTACTACTTGTTGAATCATACACAAAGACACGTTTTATAACATCGAGTTACCAATGCGTTTCGTGTAATCAATGTACTATCAACTCATAGTAACAACTCATATCTCTAGGTTTGAAGAATATAAGATATTATCGTCTCATGATCAATCGTGATAAAATCCATGAAGTGATTCCAATGAGCGCGGGTTGAATCCAATACTCAGAACTTATGAGCACTCATGAGTGTTGTAGCCCTTTGTCCAACATCTTAGACCTCTACAAGCCAACCCATGACAGTCTTAATTCATATCTACTTCCAACATATGACCGACTGTGGATGGTTTGAATAACTTAGTCATTCCGGAAGAATAACCTAGTTTATTCGGGAAGTCAAAACATGCAAAGTGAAACACAATAATAATTGAATCCAATATGGTCTCAGAGCTTATGAATATAAATAAAACACTTTTTATTTATCACCATATGATTACACATTATTTATTGTATATAGTTTCAGCTATCAACATTATTCTTGAATTTAAAACAATAGTTGTCCCATGCTCCAAGCATGCACACTTTGTTTTCTAAACACTAGTCATGCCATACACCAAGTATGCATAATATGTTTGTCTATGATCTTTATTTTGTGAACTAGATCAAATGAACATAACTTCAATGATTCTCTTTTCACACTCCCAAATCCTTACTGCAAATGCAAGAATTCCAAATTCATGTCATTTACTGAAATCTGTTAGATTCTAAACTTATATGCATCGATCCTCTTGTAATGATTATGCACAAAGTCAGAAAGACTTAACAACAATCATTACAAAGCATTCCAAAGGAGATCAAGTCCTTGGAACCATCCTTCTTGCATTAAGTTTCCTTAATCTTACACAGATTGAAAATTCTAACTTTGAAACATTTCCAGATTCCATTTCGACTATCACTTCTGAACAAGAGTTGCCTCCTTACAGATTATGTCAATATGGCCCTTCCAGAATTATCACTATACTTCCAATTGTCCTTGAGAAACCAGTCTTTGGTAAACCTTAGATTGTCCTCGACAATTGTTTAATCCTTTTAGTCATATCCAGTTCTAAACCTTTTCCATTCTTAACGCCCTAGGCATTTGGAAAATTTTAGAAAGGATGAATATAGCACATGTAATCGATCCTATATCCGAAGGATATGGGACACAATTCATGATGTCTCACATAAAGACTAAACCAGTCTTTTGCTATAACATTTCCATTTCAATTTGCCAAGTTCTCATAATTCAGATTATGAAAAGGGATGCCGTAATCATAATCGAATTTAAGAACGCAAATAATGGACCCATATACAGAATTTCCTTATGTTGAGCCATTCCAACATGAAATTCATATATATATCCTTGACTAAATGATTAAAACCTCACGATCTAAGCTTATAGATTTGAGATGAAGTATAATTTCCTCTCCCTTAATTATAGCAAAACAACTTTTTCCCAATTGAAACCTTTTGTTTTCTATAATTAACATTGCTAGCTTGCAATACTTATCGTAATTATCATGCTCCCACTAACATGATGATTATTAGCATAACACTTATGCTCCCACTAGCTTTGACATGTACTCAGAAATCAGCTGGACTTCTAGAAATCAATACTTTATTGACCAAAGTTCAGATTTCTGATACTGGATTGTTTTTGATAGAACTTTATCAAAATCATACACCTTCTCTTAGATAGCTCATGGGTGTGTCAAAACAATTTTAAGAACTATGAAAAGGGATGCCGTAATCATAGTCTTGATCGTTTTAACCTTTGCCATTTCTCACAAGTCCAGGTTAGTGTGCCGGTAAACCACACACGCTCCACTAACGACTTTGAGAATGCAAATATCACAATTGCTATCTAACTAAAATCTACTTAGTGAAAGTGTTTCCTCACCATCATTTTCATGAATCGGAGAGAAACTTTATGACACTTAGATTTAATGGTGTATGAGTTATTATCCATGTGAATTGTCATAACCATAGTCACAAGACAAGAATTATGACAAATCCAAACTCATATGGATTGAACTCAATCTTAACTTCTTGCCACCTGGCAGCTCAAGGGCCTACCATTGCTTCCAAGTTGTTGTGCAACACATTGAGAACTCTAAGAACTCATATGCAAAGCCAACTTTAACTAGAATGGGCACAGAATATGTCAACACGATAGGTTATAAACCTCAAGTCGTGTGCTAGTGAAGAACTTCAGGTTTCATTCTTGATTAGTTCTTGAGAATTTCAAGACCTTTAAGACTCCTACTGTCCTCTTGACCTATAAGACTCCCTAGTCAAACATCCAAGAGATAGTGTGGATTCTAATCAAGACAAACACTTCACACAATTGGCCTAAGTTGGTGTTTGTTTTATCCAAAACATCACAACTTACCAATTTCAAATGTACTAGAGTAGAAAACTTTTACTCTTACATTTGACAAGTGTTTTAAACCTTCTTTGAGACATGTCACTCAAGTTACAATCTTGGAGTATGACTCTAAGACTTGTATTGGAACGAAGTATGACTCATGTTCTTGATTTAACCATTTCAACAATTCATGATCCCTTCTTCTTAGTCATAAGAATGCACTAAGACTTCCTTAGAGAACTAATTTTGATATGGTTTCTTAATCATTGAGATGATCACAAAGCTGATACTAAAGTACTCTCCCATCTTTTCAGATTTGAGAGACTTTTATCCTTCTGCCTAATTTGATTCTTCTTATCCGCTCTGCCATGCATTGGAACCTTTTCCAATGTCTCAGAGTTACACTTAAGCTTGTAAGTATAATCATATTTACTGAGCTTTAGTAAACTATGACGAATAGCCTTACATCTTTTGTGGTGGACTTAATCAGTGCACATGACTATGTGCTCGATCCCTTAGTCCATTACTTGACTCACACATCCATGTGAACAAGTAATTAGTCTTAATTTTTCCAATACTTGAAAGTTCTCATTCATCATGCTATACAACTTGCATGATTCCAAGTCCCGGTCCAATTAAGACTTTGGATGATGAGAGTCTTTCCTTATTTGGTAAATTTAGACATTACCACAAATGAAGGAATCAATTTCATATTTCCACTCTTGCTATTAATGGAATCATATAAGCAACAATTTTTTTTTTCAAATGCCATTGTAAGGATATTTTAAAATAAAATCAATAATTTTTCTTTTATTTTAAAACTATGCGGAAAAACTTATCCTTACAATCCATATGAAAACTTGTTGTTATCTATTCCTAAGTAATATCTCATAACTCCTAAGAAGTAGCTCAAGAATCCGATTTTCAAACTTCGCGATAGAAATCCATCTATGCGATCAGATTCAACATATTCTTTCTTTAAGTTCCTTTACTTTTCTTTGATTCTTAAAACATTACCATGTGACCCAGTCACATCATGTATCAAAAATCTCAGAATAGAAACTTAGCAGAGTTAGATAGTGGACTTTACCTGAAGTCGAGTCAAACTTATTGACTTTAACATCCTTAGGTAAATTTGGCAGCTTTGCAACTAATAACCCTTCCTTTGGCAATATAAACATATGGACCCTTTGATAATGGTACACAAGACTATCACAGACTTAGTTTTTCTCTTTACCATTTGTTCAACCGAGTTGACTATGGCCGATCCCTTTCCATTGGGAAGAGAATGCTTTCCTGGATTTCCTGTGTCACTATTGTCAATGTCCATAAAGTTTCAGGAAGTTGATCTTAGCAAATAGATAAGATCATTAAGGGTCTTGTCATAATCTGTTTCATAGGTGTTCCAAAAGAACTCACTATGTGACTTAGAAAGTAGTTGAGCCACTAACTTTCTCAAGACTTTGACACCCAACTCTCCCTGCTTGTCAATATGTGACTACATCTCCAAGATGTGATCACACCTAGACCTTGCCTTGCCAATAGGGCTTGAGTGATCTTAAACTTTTCAAGAACTTGTGGGATAGGGAGAATAATTGGAGGAGGAGAGAGAAGTATGATATCCATGGGACATCATCTTCATTTAGGAAAGCTTGTTTCAAGAGATTTGGGAAGATCATAGATGTCTAAACCAGACATGTTTTGGGAGATATTCAAGATAGTTGATTTTAAAGTCCTTAATATGACACCCAATATGAAATATTACGGCTAGGACCCAACAGACTATTTTATAACTTAGAAGAGGTATGCCCTAATCCAAGCTATAAAACAATTTGAAGGTAGGTGAATGACGATTCACCAATTTCCACCAAGATAAACGAAATGTATTATTAGGTTTTAATTGGTTTTGAAACTCCTAGATCTTTTGAGATTCATTGAACTGTTCAATGGCATGTTTCAATCTCGAGTGTGCCCTTCAGGTTTTGTGACTGGGATGCCGAGGATCACAAAACAAGGTGTGAAGTAACCATGCAAATTACTTGGTACCCTTAAGTGTTTATCCCTCAATCGATGTGCCGGTTAACCACACACGCTCCATCGATACTATGATAAACATTAAGTTACCCTTTGCCTACCTTGTTAAATACGAGTTAGTGTGCCGGTTAACCACACACGCTCCACTAACCGACTTAAACAAAGTGCAAAGTGTAATTTCATGGATTAGCACCTTCTTCACATTTTTCCTAAGTAACTAAGATTGGGAATTATTAAGAGTTTAGTTACTTAGTATTTATCATTAATACTTTTAATGAAGGGAGAATTATAGTCATGTCAAACCCGTTCGGCTAACGACCCTCCACCAGTCAAGCAAGCGGTGGGTGAGAGTGGACACCCATTAAGTTGCCATTTTACAGGCAACAACCTTATACCCACCTTATAGACCGGCTTCGTGAATGAGGCGTACTAGCGGTAAGACCGACTTTACTCTTATACATATATATCTTATTGACTTATAATATTATAAAGTATAAGGGTTGAATTTTAACTTTTAAAATTCTAAGGGCTAACTTGGAATTAAAGTATTCATAAGAGAAAACTTTACAAATTCCAAAACGTGAGGGCAAGTTTTGAAACTATTCAAAACTAATTAATTCCATAACTTATGTATTTAAAGTAGTTTTAATCCAGAAACTCTTCAAGTTCCATAACTTGTGGACAAATTATGGAAGACTTTAAACTAATAAAGAATTAACCTTTTCTTTATTTTATAACTTATGGAATTAATTAAGGTTACATATTTTATTTATTTATTTATTAATGATGTAACTCTTGAACCTCCATAACTTAAGGACAAGACTCTTCATCTTTTGTAACCATTGCCAACTTTTATGAGTTTTTATGAAACTTAAATGTGACTTTTCATATAACTTGAGGACAAGTTACAAAAACACATTTTAGAATCAACTCTTAGATTAATTTGGATTGAAAACAACTTTTTTCACTCAACTTTTCTATTAATCTAAGCAACTCATAAGAACAAGATAATTCAAATCAAACTTTTTCATGTAATTAGTCTAACCTTTAAACTAATACAAAACATGAATCTATTGACAATTATCTTTGAAAATGGATTAGCATGAACATTACCACATAAAAAAACAAGTTTATAAGTTCAAAACAACTTAGGGTAATGTTCCTAGTCCATTTCTAGCCAAAAACCTCGAAGATATGCTGTCTGGGGTCCAACTCGTCGAGTGCATGAACACAACTCGGCGAGTTGGATGCATTTTAACTTGGACTCGTCGAGTCCCTTCATGGACTCGACGAGTCAGCTGGGCTGACAGCATGAAAACTCGATTTTTCAGCTTCTATTGCAAGTATAACAAGAAAACAAGCCTAGGCTCTGATACCACTGTTGGGTTATGAGCATTCAAACACTCCTAAGTGTACATGCAACCCTAAATACCTTGGATCTATGTTTTCTCTATTATACATGCAAATATGAACATCCAAGGTATTATCCTAATCTAGCATACAAAACTAAGCACTTGGAATAACTTAGAGAGAAATTGGAACACTTCATGAAATCGTCTAGCCCTCATACACATACATACATTGTCACGATTTCTTGAGCCATGGGTTTCTTTTATATGGTGGCTATTAGGGTTACACCATGTAACTCATGACTTTACCCATTCCTTATGCTCCATGGATTTTAACCTCCATGGAGTATCCATGGGTCACCCCATGGACTTAGTCCAACATAAGGAATCTTGGATCACAAGCCCACATATATAAGAATGAATGATTTACACAATCAACCCATATATTTAATTAGTCTTCTTTTGATCACTTAATTAATTCTAGATTAATTCTTGATCAATACTAATTAAATAATCTCATTATTCTTATTATTAATATACTAGAACTTATAATATATTAATAACCGTAAGTGTCTTATTTCTCTCATTATAGTCTATCCAAGTGCATGATGCCATGCAACCCAAATGGACCATGCCGGGTCGGGTCAAGTCTTACCAATTATAGTTATGGACTTAGACATTAATCCAACACTAGTTTCCAAGGTATTAATCTTACAACTAGGATGCATTTAACATAAGAATATAATATACTAGTTAGCATGACATACCTTTTGATAGAGCTTGAATTCTTGGTGTATTTGGCCTTAAAGAGCTTAGCCCCAATAGTGTGGAAGCCTCAAATGGAATCACAACACACCATGGACAAAGGATGAACTTGAGAGAGAATTCCATGCACATAAAAGACACCATGAACTCTAAAAAGATAAAAGTGGAGATTTTAGGAAATGAAGTATCTATTTATATGTGCGATTTCTAGGGTCATCGATATAACCTAAATCCATACCCATGGGTTTTATGATCCATGATTTATGTGGCCCAACTCTTTATGTATCCATACATAAACTTGGTCCAACATGGATCCTAAGCCCAACACATATAAATATAACTAATTATCATAATTAGTCCCCATAGATTTAATTAGTCTCTTTTGACCATTAAATTAATTCCAAATTAATTCTTGATCAATACAAATTAAAACATATGACTTCATATTAATATATTATTACTTATACTATATTAATAAACGATAATTAACCTTATCTCAAAAGTCCATCCTAACAAATTGTCCTGATGATATGCAACCCAAATAGACCATGCTACTCTTGGGTCGAATACATACCAATAATAGTTATGGGCTTAGACACCTAATCCAACAGTCTCCCACTTCAATAAGTCTAAAACTATTATTGCGTATGACTCCAAAACCCGACTAGCAATCTTAGCTCTTAAATCTGTTGTTGAACTCTAAACAAATCAATGTCACGTCCATTAGATAAGGGATCATATATTGCTCCATTCTAGATATCATATGGACTGTGACATGGATTATAATCATTCTCTCTGTCCATTTGTTGTTTCCTGATTTCCGATTTCTGATTACTGACTAATTGAACAAATCAAATCAGTCCATGCCCGACAGAGCACTTATGTTTTTCATCACTAAATCATCGAGGGGCCCACATAAATCGCTTTTATCCCGAAGGTAAAAGGAATGGATAAACTTCGACTCATATGGCTTGTTCTACTACTTCTTGAATCGTACACAAAGGCACATTTTATAACATCGAGTTACCGAATGCGTTTTTGTGCAATCAATGTACAACCAACTCATAGTAACAACTCATACCTCTAGGTTTGAAGAATATAAGATATTATCGTCTCATGATCACTCGTGATAAAACCCATGAAGTGATTCAAATGAGCGTAGGTTCAATCCAATACTCGAATCCCTGTTCCAGGATTACTCATGAATGTTGTAGTAACTCTTACTATGTCCGCTACCTTGGACATCTACAAACCCGATTCATGATAGTCTTGCCTTAATACCTACTTCCAACGTATTATCGACTGTGGATGGTTTGAATAACTTAGTCATTTGGAAATAATAACCTAGTTATTCTGGAAGTCGAAACATGCAAATTGAAACACAAGAATAATACTAATCATGTATGGTCCCAAGCACCTTTGAGAGTAAATAAAACACCTTTTATTTAAACACCATATTGATTACTCATTATTCATTGTATAATGTTTCAAATAATCAACTTTATACTAGAATTAAAACAATAGTTGTCCCATGCTCCAAGCATGTAAACTATGTTTTGTAAACACTAGTCATGCCATACATCAAGTATGTACACTATGTTTATCTATGATCTTTACTTTGTGAAATAGATGATTTGAACATGATTCCATTGATGCTCATTTCACAATCCCAAATCTTTATCGTAAATGTAAGAAATCCAAATCCCTAATATTTAACGAAATCTGTTAGATTTTGAACTTATATGAATCGATCCTCTCGTAATGACTATGCACAAAGTCACAAAGACTTGTCAACCATCATTACAGAGTATCCCAACGGAGAGCATTCCATGGAACCAAAGTCTCAAATTCAGAGTACATTGCTTTGAACAACCTTCTTGCATTAAGTTTCCTATTCTTACACATAATGAATGAACAACTTCTACCATTGGGAATATTTCCACATTCTCATATTGATTGTCAGAGTTGCCTCTTTTCAGAATATGTCAATTATGGTCCTTTCCAAAAATTAACACTATACTTCCAACTATCCCTGAGCAACCAATCTTTGGTAAACCCTAGGTTTTCCTCGACAATTGTTTAATCATTTTAGTCATATCCAATTCTAGATCTTAATACCTTAGGCATTCAGAAAATTTAGAAAGGATAACTACTATAGTACATGCAATCGATCCTATATCTGAAGCGTATGAGACACGATTCACGATGTCTGACATAAAGACATGATACTAGACCAATCTTTTCCTACAATATTTTTTATTTCCCATGTTCTCAAAATTTGACTATGAAGAGGGATGGCGTAATCATAATCGAATTTTGAAAACGCAATATATATATATATATATATATATATATATATATATATATATATATATATATAGAATTTCCTTATGTTGAACCATTCCAACACAAAATTCAGATATATATATATATATATATATATATATATATATATATATATATATATATATATATATCGATGACTAAAGATGATCAAAATCCCAACCTAAGCTTTTAGAATTGAAATGAAGAATAATTTCCTCTCCCTTAATTATAGCAAAACAAATTTTCCCAATTGAAACCCTTTTGTTTTCTATAATTAATACTTAACATAATAATCATACTCCCACTAACATGATGATTTTTAGCATAACACTTATGCTCCCACTAGCTTTGACATATACTCAGAAAACAACTGGACTTCTAGAAATCAATACTTTATTGACTTTCTTACCAAAGTTCAGATTTCTGATACAAGATGCTTCGATAAAACTTTATCAAAATCATACACATTTCCTTAGATAGCTCACATGTGTGTCTAAAAAATTTCATAGAACTATGAAAAGGGGTACTGTAATCATAGTCTCAATTGTTTAGACCTTTTCCATTTCTCACAAGTCTATGTTAGTGTGTCGATTACCCACACACGATCCACTAACGACTTTGAGAAGGCAAATGTCACAATTGCTATCTACTAAAAATCTACTTAGTGGAAGCGTTTCCTCACCGTCGTTTTCATGAATTGGAGAGAAACCTTATGACACTTAGACTTTATGGTGTGTGAGTTCATATCCATATGAATTTTGTCAAAACCAGAATCACAAGACAAGGTTAGTGACACTTTCAAATTCATATGGATCGAACTTGTGCAGTCTTAACTTCTTGCCACATGGCAGCCCAAGGGCCTTCCATTGCTTCCAAGTAGTTATGGGCATAGAAATGTCAACACGATAGGTTATAAACGTCAAGTCGTGTGCTAGTGAAGAACTATAGATTTTATCCTTGATTAGTTCTTGAAACTTTCAAGACCTTTAAGACTCCCACTGTCCTCTTGACATATAAGACTCTCTTGTCAAGAACTATGGCTTGACAAAACAAATGTTCAAAGGATAGTGCGGATTCTTATCAAGACTAACACTTCACGTAATTGGCCTAAGTTGATCTCTATTTTATCCAAAACATCACAACTTACCAATTTCAAATGTACAAGAGTAGAAAGCATTATACTCTTACATTTGACTAGTGTTAATAAACCTTCTTCAAGATATGTCACTCAAGTTACAGTCTTGGAGTCTGACTATAAGACTTTGTTTTTGGAACGGAGTATGACTCATCTTCTTGATTTAACCATTCCGACAATTCAAGACTCCTCTTCTTAGCCATAAGAATGCACTAATATGTCCTTAGAGGATCAATTGTGATATGGTATCTTAATCATTAAGATGATCATAAAACATGATACTAAAGTACTCTCCCATCTTTTCAGATTTGAGAAACTTTTATCTTTCTGCCTAATTTGATTCTTCTCATTCGTTCAGCCATACATCGAATATTTTCCAATGTTTCATAATTATATTTAAACTTGTAAGTATAACCATATTTACTAAACTTTAGTAAATCATGACAAATAGTCTTATCGATCTTTGTGGTGGACTTGTCCAATGCATACGAATGTGTACTCGATACCTTAGTCCTTTCATTTGACTTAATTTTCCAATGATGAAAATTCTCATTCATCATACTATACAACTTGCATGATTCCAAGTTTCGGTCCAATTGAAACTTGGGTGATGAGAATCTTTCCATATTTAGTAAATTATGACACTACCACAACCGAAAGAATCAAATCCATTTTCCAATATTGCTATCAATGGAATCATATAAACAACTATTTTTCACAAATGCCACTGTAAGGATATTTAAAATAAAGAAAATAAAACCTTATCTTTTATTTAAAACTTGCGAAAATACTTATCCTTACAATGGAAATGCATATGAAAAATCTATTGTTATCTATTCATAAGCAATATATCATAACTCTTAAGCAACAACTCACAATTCTGATCACCGAACCATGCGATCGAAATCCATCTTCGCGATCAAAATCAGCATATACATTTTTGTAACCTTCCTCTCTTCGATTCTACAAAACATCAAAATGTGATCTGGTCACATCATGTATAAGAATCTCAAATAGGAACTTAATAGAGTTAAATAGTGCAGTTTACCCGAAGTAGAATCAAACTCTTTGACTTTACCAACCTTGTGATTGTTCAGGTAAATTAGGAAGCTTCGCAACCAATGCCCTATCCTTTGGCAATAGAAGGTTAGAGAAGTTGATCTTCTAATCAAATTCGCTTTACTAGTCCTCAAATCATTTCTGATTCAGCAGCACCAAGCAAATAGGTATGATTATTAATGGTCAAGTCATGGTCTGTCACATAGTAGTCCCAAAAGTACTCACTATGTGACTTAGAAAGTGATTGAACATCCAACATTCTCAAGACTTTGATAACCAACTCTCCCGGCTTGTCAACATGTGACTTCATCTCCAAGATGTGATCAGACATAGATCTTGCTTGCCAATAGGGCTTGAGTGACCTTGAACTTGTGGGTTAGGAAGACTAATTGGAAGGGGGTGGAGGAAGTAAAATTCGAAGAGATTTCTGTAGATCATAGATGTCTAAACTAGACATCTAAAATGCGAGATATTCAAGTTAGTTGATTTTTAAGTCCTTAATATAACACCCAAGGTTCTAAAAAGCTCGCCATGGCGCGCCATGGCTCCAAGGCTTGCACCTGCCGCCAAGCTTTGCCAAAACGCGCCTTAACTCATATATGTGTATGAAAATGAAAAATTGTTGAAAATACATATAAAAGTATTAATTATATATACAATTTCCGCCGTAAGTTATGCCTTACAAACGTCCTGACTCACAAAGGCTCGGAAAAAACTTAAGGCATGACATTGCTGCCAAGTCACGCCTTACATTATTTAGAACCTTGATAACACCCAATATGAAATATTAAGGCTAGGACCCAACACAATATTTTATAACTTGGAAGAGGGATGCCGTAATCCAAGCTATAAGATATTTGAAGGTAGGTGAATGACGATTCACCAATTTCCACCATGAAAAACGAAATAATTTATTAGGTTTTAATTGGATTTGAAACTCCTACATCTTTTGAGATTCATTGAACTTTTCAATGGCATGTTTCAATCTTGATTGTGACCTCTCAAATTTTGTGACTGGGATGCCGAGGATCACAAAACAAGGTGTGAATAACCATGCAAATTCACTTGGTACCCTTAATATTATCACCTAATTGATGTGCCGGTTACCCACACGTGCTCCACCGATCTATGATAAACATTAAGTCACCCTTTGTTATCCTTACTAGTCCAAGTTAGTGTGTCGGTTACCCACACACGCTCCACCAATGACTTGGTAAGGTACAAAGTGTGAATGTCATGGGTTAGCACCAAATTCACATTTTCCTAAGTAACTAAGATTGCATATTTATAAAAGGTTTAGTTACTTAGTATTTATCATTAATACTTTTAAGGAAGGGAGAATTACAGTCCTGTCAACCCTGTTCGGCTAATGACCCTCCACCAGTCAAGGAAGTGGTGGGTGAGAGTGGACCCCCATTAAACTACCATTTTATAGGCAGTAACCTTATACCCCCCCCCCCCCTTATAGACCGGCTTCGTGAATGAGGCCTATTAACGGTAAGACTGACTTTGTTCTTATACATATATATAAGTATTGAATATTAATATTATAATAGTATAAGGGTGTATTTTAAACATTTAAAATACTTGGTGGTCTAATTTATTAATTAAACTATACTCTTAATTTAATTAAACTTAAACCATGTCTTTATGGAATTATTAACTCTTTTAATTAGACACTTTAATTAATTTAATGAAGTCCATAAAGTTTGAACTTTAACTTTTAAAATTCTTGGGTTCGGATTAAAGTGTAATTGGAGTTTGACTTTACAAATTCCAAAACATGAGGACAAGTTTTGAACAATTCAGAAACTTATGGTTTCCATAACTCATGAATTTTAAAGTGGTTTAATGGAAAAAACCCTTCAAGTTCCATAACTTGTAGACAAGTTATGGAAGACTTTAAAAGCATTAAAAAAATGTGAGTCTTCATTTTTTCATAACTTATGGAAATTTTATGAGTTTTAAAATTCATAAATGTGACTTTTCATGTAACTTGAGGACAAGTTACAAAAACACATATTATGAACAACTTCTAGATTAATTTTGATAGAAAACAACTATCTCATAATTTTTCCTATTAATCTAAACAAACTCATAAACATGAACATTCATAATCAACATTTGTCAAGCATCATATAAACATGTATAAAACTTGAAACACTTTGCGGTAATGATTCTAATCCAAAACAGGCCAAAAAAAACTCGAAGATAAGCTGTTAGGGGATCCAACTCGTCGAGCGCATGAACCAACTCGACGAGTTGGGTGAATTTGTCCATGGACTCGTTGAGTCTGCTGTCCCGACAGCAAAAATTTTGATTTTTGTTTTTAGTTTTTTCCAGTAACTTGCATTAAGTATAATTGAAAACAACCCATGGCTCTGAAACCATTGTTGGGTTTTGGTATACTACAACATCCTATGGTGCACATACAACCCTGAATACCTTCGATCTATGTTTTCACTAATTATACATGCAAATGGTTTCCAAGGTAATAATCTTACAACTAGCATGTATTTAACATAAAAAGATAATATACAAGTTAGCATGACATACCTTTTGATGGAGCTTGAATTCTTGGTGTATTTAGCCTTAAAGAGCTTAGCCCCAATAGTGTGGAAGCCTCAAATGGAATCACAACACACCATGGACAAAGGATGAACTTGAGAGAGAATTTCATGCACATAAAAGACACCATGAACTACAAGTGGCGATTTTAGGCAATAAGGTATCTATTTATATGTGGGATTTCTAAGGTCATGGATATAACCCAAATCCATACCCATGGGTTTTATAATCCGTGGGTCATGTGGCCCAACACTTTATGTATCCATACATAAACTTGGTCCAACATGGATCCTAAGCCCAATACATATAAATATAACTAATTATCATAATTAGTCCCCATAGATTTAATTAGTCTCTTTTGACCACTAAATTAATTCCAAATTAATTCTTGATCAATACTAATTAAAACATATGATTTCATGTTAATATATTATTACTTATAATATATTAATAAACCATAATTAACCTTATCTCAAAAGTCCATCCTACCAAATTGTCCTTATGATATGCAACCCAAATGGACCATGCTACTCTCGGGTTGAATACATACCAATAATAGTTATGAGCGTAGACACCTAATCCAACATTATTATGGTAAGTGTTGTGAGTTAGCAATGCTATTTATAGGAAACAAAGTTATATTTTTCAAAGTTGCAAAGTTTGAAAAGTTGTTTCTTTATAATAAGGGAGAGGATACTTATACTTTATTTCGAATCTAGAAGTTTAGATTAAAATATTAATCAAGCTTATTCATGAGCATATATGAATACCATGTTGAAGTGTTTCAACATTGGAATTTCTATATATGCAAATGTTATAGCAAAAGACTGGTCAAGTATCATGTCTTTATGTAAGACAATATGAATCATGTCCCATATTCTTTGGATATAGGATCGATTGCATGTGCTATAATATTCATGTGTTCTAATTTTCCGAATCCCTAGGGTAATAAGAGGACTAGAACTATATATGACTAAAGTTATTAAACAACTATCAAGGATGATCTATGGTTCGCTAAGGATTGATCGCTTGTAGTTGGAAGTGATGGTTTTAATGCAAACCAACATCATATGTGCTCATGCAAAATTCCAAAGCTTGGATCTAGGCTTCTCTATTGTACATGTAATTCATCAGAGACTTGTAACCCTAGATCTACCATGCACAATTCGAAATTAACACTATATGAACAGATCTAAGTGATTACTTCTTTCAATTTGCTTGAAATCCTTTGATTCTTCTTGGTCTTGAGCTTAGAGTCACAAGTGTAACTCCTCTAATGGCTTACAAACACCACACAAGCAAGAAGGCAATTATGAGAAAGGAGGGAGGATGCTAAAATCAGCCCTAGGTTTTGTCTTGGATTCAAAGTTCCAAAAATTTCAAGTAACGGTCTTTATTTATATTGTAGGCTGCTAGGGTTTCAGTCTAAACCCTAGTGGATAACTTAGTCAGCAAGCAGCCCATGGAACCTTTTGGAATAGGGCCTATGGATGAAAATATGATGGATCAACATCATAATTTCGTTCCCCCTTAGTCCATTAGGTTTCCCAACCCAAAACTCAACTATCACATATTTGATAGTTTAAGCCCCTTTATTCAATTAATCTCTTTTAGCCAAGAAATTAATTCCTAATTAATTTATGACTAATATTAATCAAATAATATGATTTCTCCTTTAATATATTATTCTTATAATATATTAATAAATCATAATATCTTCTCTCTCTCCTAAACAATCTTGTCAAGTTGCTTTGGCGAAGGCAACCCAAAATAACCATGCACAACCGGGTCAAGTACATACCAAATATAGCTACGGGCTTAGACACTTATCCAACAGTCTCCTGCTTGGATAAGTCTAGTAACTATATCTCACATATGACTTTAGGATGTGATTAGAAATTGTAGTTCTTATATGCCACTGTCAACTCTGATCGGTAGCTTGTCCTTCAGATAACGGATCATATAATACTCTTCTCTAGACATCATGCTTACAATACTTATTTTTCAGCACTTTGTTCCTCGATCTCTGATTTGTTCGGCATAGAACTTAGTCGAACACATCCACTTTGTTCAGATGTCAAGTACAAGTTATCTATTAAATGTTTTATATTTATATCAAATGTCAAGTACAAGTTATCTATTACATGTTTTACTCTTAAATAAAACACCTTTATTTATATCTAAGGTCAAGTACAAGTTATCTATTACATGTTTTATATCTATATAATCCAAACTCATATCGTCCTTTAGCCCAATGCTCCTAGCGTGCTGCAAGTGTTTAACCTGCTCAGTCCCTTTGTAAGGGGATCTGCTGGGTTATCTTCTGACGATAGCCTCTTCACTATGAGGAGTCCCTCTTCTACCCGTTGTCTAATAAAATGGTATTTTCTGTCGATATGCCTGGATCTACCGTGATCCCTCGGTTCCTTGGATAAGGAAACCGCTCCTTCATTATCACAGAAAATCTCCATGGGCTCCTTTATGGATTGCATAACTCCAAGGTCTCCAATGAAGTTCTTCAACCATATTGCCTCTTTTGATGCTTCACTTGATGCAATGTACTCTGATTCACACATTGAATCAGCCACAGTCTGATGCTTGGAACCTTTCCAAGTCTCCGCTCCTCCGTTAAGGGTAAAGACCCAGCCTGACTGCGAATGGTAATTATCCCGATCCATCTGGAAACTAGCATCACTGTACCCTCGTACCCTTAACTCATCACTCCCACCGAGGACTAGAAACCATTCTTTGGTCCTCCGAAGGTACTTAAGAATATTCTTAACTGCAGTCCAATGGGCTCAACTAGGGTTTCCCTGATATCTGCTGACCATGCTCAAAGCGAAGTCCACATCAGGGCGAGTACATTTCATAGTGTACATGATCGAGCCAAATGTGGAACCATAGGGTACTCGGCTCATATCAGCTATCTCTGCCTCTGTACTCGGGCATTGAGTCTTACTCAACTTGGTATTGCTTTGGATTGGCAACTCCCCTTTCTTTGAATTTTCCATACTAAAATGCTTTAGTACCTTATCCAAGTATGTATCCTGACTGAGTCCTATATGTCTCTTACTTCTTTTTCTTACTATCCTTATTCCCAGAATATATGCAGCCTCTCCGAGGTCCTTAATAGCGAAACACTTCCTAAGTCAGGACTTGACCTCCTGTAAGGTTAGGACATCGTTTCCTATAAGTAGTATGTCATCAACATACAATACGAGGAAGCTCACTATACTCCCACTGGCCTTGACATACACACATGACTCGTCTTCGCTTCGCAGAAAGCCAAACTCTTTGACTTTCTCGTCAAAACAAAGATTCCATCTACGAGATGCTTGCTTCAAATCATAAATGGATTTCTCAAGCTTACACACTCTATTTGGATGTTTCACATTGACAAAATCCTCTGGCTGATTCATGTAAACATCCTCAGCCAACTTTCCATTAACAAAAGCAGTTTTCACGTCCATCTGCCATATTGCAAGCATCACCCTAATAGACTTTATCTTGGAAAATGGCGAAAAGGTCTCATCATAGTCAACTCCATGAGTTTGAGTAAATCCCTTTGCGAACAATCGCAATTTATAAATGTGCACATTATCATCCATGTTTGTCTTCTTCGTGAAGATCCATTTGTACCCAATTGTCTTACGACCCGAAACATTGTCAACCAAATTCCAAACTTCATTGTCGTACATGGACTGAATCTACTGTCCATTGCCTCTTTCCATTTAGCAGACTCTGAGCCTGCCATGGCTTCCTTGTAGCTGCTAGGTTCACCCAAATTTATCAGTTTTTTATCATTAATAAATGTATACCCTTCAGTAGTAATATGAAAACCATAAAACTAGGGTTGAACACTAACCATACTGGAACGTATAAGAGGTAAGGACTCGTCAATCGGTTCATCAGGAGTTTCCTCCTCAGGTTGAGTGCCAGTGTTAGAAGTTCCTTCATTGCTTTGCTCTTGAATCTCTTCAAGATCAATTTGCCTCCCATTATCCTCTTGGCTTATGAGTTCACTTTCTCGGAAAACCCCTCTTCTCGCAAAGAAGACAAAATTGTCACTCGTTCTGTAGAAGAGATAGCCAAAAGACTTCTGTGGATAGCCGATGAAATAACACTTCTCACTAAGAGGTTCGAGCTTGTTGTGAGTCTCTCACATTAAGAAAGCCTTGCAACCCTAAACCTTGATATGTGCCAACGAGGGAGCTTTCCCTGTTCACATCTCGTTAGGTGTTTTAGCAACCTTCTTAGTGGGAACTAGGTTAAGGATATGGGCAGAAGTCTCCAAGGCATACCCTCAAAAAGCTATTGGTAACGAAGCCCGACTCATCATAGAATGAACCATGTCCATCAAGGTCCGATTACGTCTCTCAGCCACACCATTCAATTGTGGGGTTCTCGGAGGCGTCAGTTGCGAAACAATTCTGCATTCCTTCAGATAGTTGTGAAACTTAAGATTGAGGTACTCTCCAACTCGGTCTGACTAAAGAATCTTGATTTTCCTGCCCAGCTGATTTTCCACTTCATTCCTAAACTCTTTGAACTTTTCGAAGGTTTCTGACTTTTGCTTGATTAAGTAGATATATCCATATCTGCTATAATCATCCGTAAAAGTCACGTAGAAGCGGAAAGCATCCCTTGTGGTGGATCTAAAGGGACCACACACATCGGTGTGTATCAGGTCCAATAGACCCTCACCCTATCAGAAGTGCCAGTAAAGGGTGACTTGGTCATCTTCCCAAGCAAACAAGATTCACACACGTCATCATCCTTAAGGTCGAATGACTCCAACACTCCATCCTATTAGAGTTGGGCTATGCGTTTCTTGTTGAAATGGCCAAGGCGACAATGCCACAAGCATGATTTGTCTAGACTATTAGATGAATCAATATTCAACACATCATTTCCTAAGTTTTCCACAACCAACACAGATTCATATATTCCATTACAAGGAAATGCACTGAAATAAAAAAAAAACACCATTCAAATAAACATTAATAGAACCATTGCTATTATCAAATGAATATCTGACACCCTGTCTTTATAATCCATGAAGAGAAATGATGTTCTTTGCCATATCTGGTGAATAGCAACAATTATTTCAATGTTCCATTTCCCATAATCAAGTTTATCTTCCCATGCTCCACCTCCCTACTTCTTCTTAGGCCCTGCAAATCAGAACAAATGTGGAAACTATATCCTGTATCAAGAACCCATGAAGTAGCAAGTGATGAGTTATTAGATTTAATAGAATACATGCCTGCGAAAGTGGGCTTTATGTTTCCATCTTTAATGTCTTGGAGATATTTAGGGAAGCTTCGTTTCTAGTGACCCTTCTCGTGGAAATAGAAACACTCTGCTTCCTTAGGGTCGGAGGAGGGTTTAGCAAAACCTGCTTTAGTCCCACTAGAGGATGAACCATCACGGGAATTTCTCTTTTGGTGGCTCTTTGAAGGAGCCTTCCTCTTCTTTCCCTTCCATTGACCAATTGCCAACACAGAAGCAACCATAGCAGGGTTTGATGCAACAGATTTGTCCTTGAGGTTTCTCTCAGCAGTCCTTAGTAGTCCTTGCAGCTTACTCAAGGATATCTCTTCCTTATTCATGTGGTTGGTCTTTCTGAACTCGTTGTAGCATGAAGGCAAGGAATGGAGGATGATGTCGATAGCCAAATCCTCATCAAACTTAACACTATGTTTGAGAAAAACACCGAGCCACCCTTCGCTACCAATGTCAATCCCAAATTAGTGTGTCGGTTAACCACACACGCTCCACTAACGTTTGACAAGGGTACAAAGTCTAATTCCATGGAGTAGCATCATTTTCACATTTTACCCTAAAGTAACTAAGATTGGGAATTTGTAAAAACATTGTATTTACTTTGTATCATTCATTATACTTTTAACGAGGAGAGGATTGCCCTATCATACCCGTTCGGCTAACGACCCTCCACCAATCAAGGAAGTGGTGGGTAAGAGTGGATACCCATTAAACGACCATTTTATAGGCCATAACCTTATACCCCCCTTATAGATCGGCTTCGTGAATGAGACCTACTAACGGTAACACTAGCACTTTAAGTTATACATATATATTAATTAAAATTGTAATAGTATAATAGTATATGGTTGAATTTTAAACTTGTAAAATTCTAAGGGTTTGAAATTTAAATCATTCAAAATTAAACTTTTAATCATAAAATTTAAATTTCAAAACTTGAGGACAAGTTTTGAACTTTTCAAAACATAAATGATCAAATAACAAATAATATAAATTAACCAATTAATTTTATGATTATCTATATTTTACCTAATCCAATTTTAGTCACAAGATAATTACCAAATAACATAAATAATCCATATTTATCATATAAAGAAACTATTATTCAAATGATTTAAAACCATCTTTTGTTTAGGTAAGGATAATCATTTAAATACAATAAAATTCGGATTTTATTATCATAAAACGATTTTGGCATTTATCCTATAGCAAAACAACAAGAAATCCCGAGATGAGCTCTGTCTAACTCCCGGAATCGCCGAGTCACTACCTGGACCCGCCGAGTTGGACAGACTCGCCGAGTCCAGATACTGATTCGCCAAGTCGGGTCGGGCAGAGGCCAAAAAACGATTTTCAGCAAAAACTCGACAATTACATCACATACAACAGAAACCAGTCAAGGCTTTGATACCACTGATGGTTTTAATGCAAAAGAACATCCTATATGCTCATGCAAAACGCTAAAGCTTGGATCTAGGCTTCGCTATTGTACATGTAATTCATTCAGGACTTGTAACCCTAGATCTAGCATGCATAATTCTAAATTAACACTATAAAAACATATCTAAGTGATTACCTCTTTGAATTGGCTTGAAATCCTTTGATTCTTCTGGCTCTTGAGCTTAGAGTCACAAGTGTAACTCCTATAATGGCTTACAAACACCAAACAAGCAAGAAGGCAATTATGAGAGAGGAGGGAGGATGCTAAAATTGGCCCAAAGGTTTTCTCTTGGAGTCAAAGTGCCGAAAATTGCAAGCAAGGGTATTTATTTATACTGTAGGCTATTAAGGATTCAATCTAAACCCTAATGGACAACTAAGTCACCAAGCAACCTATGGAACCTTCTGGAATAGGGCCTATGGACGAAAATATGATGGATCCCCATCATAATTTCATTCCCCCTTAGTCCATTAGGTTTCCCAGCCCAAAACTCAATTATCACACATTTGACAGTTTAAGCCCCTATATTTAATTAATCTCTTTTAGTCACCAAATTAATTCCTAATTAATTTATGACTAATATTAATCAAATAATATGATTTCTCCTTTAATATATTATTCTTATAATATATTAATAAATAATAATATCTTCTCTCTCTCCTAAATAACCTTGTCAAGTTGATTTGGTGAAGGCAACCCAAAAGGACCATGCACAACCGGGTCAAGTACATACCAAATATAGTTACGGGCTTAGACACTAATCCAACAGGAAGTATAGTAATGGAGGGACCATATTGACATTTTTATGAATAGCCAAGATTCTATTTGTAATGTGTTGTCATATGGCATATATGGAAATGTTTCTATAATCGGAGATGGATATTAAGAATCTATTTGTGCAAGAAGGATGTTCAAAGGAATGTACATTGAATTTGAGACTTCGCTTCATTAAAATTCTTTTGTTATCAATCTCCAGAGGAATACTTTGTAATATCATTAGAAAAGTCTCTGTGACATTTATACCTCAACATTACAAAGGGATCATTGCATGATTTTTTTAGAATCTAACATATTCTTATAGTGGCAAGGATTAGGTCCTCTTACACTAAGTAATAAGGTTTTGTAATTGTGAAATGAGCATCATTGAAATGTTTTCAACTGATCTATTTCATAATTTAAGGACCATAAGGAAACATAGTGTGCATGCTTTGAGCATGGGATAACTATTGTTTTAATTCAAGTATTAAGTTGATTAATCGAAACATTATACAATGAATAATGTATAATCAATATGGTGATTAAATAATAAGTGTATTATTTATTTTCAAAAGTTTTAAAACCATATTGGATTAAATTATTCTTGTGTTTCACTTTGAATGTTTTGACTTCTCGAATAATATGATTAATCAAATATTCATAGTCAATCATAATTTGGAAGTGGTAATGAGGTAAGGTTGTCATGAATCCAACTGCAGATTGTCTATGTGCTTAGACATAGCACAAGTTTGATGTAGTGTTCATGAGTACTCCTGTAATAAGATATGAGTATTAGGTTAAACACACGCTAATCTAAATCACTTCATGGATTTTATCACGAGTGATTGTTAGACGATAATATCTTATATTCTTGAAACGGAGACATATAGTTGTAGTTTACAAGTCGGTTGCACATTGATGATATCTAAACGCATCAGTAACTTGGTGCTATAAAACATATTGTTGTGTGTGATTTGTTGAGTAAATAGAGCAAACATATGAGTCAAAGTTTATCCATTCCTTTTACCCTTAAATGGATAAAAGCAATATATGTGGGCCCCTCGACGATTTAGTGATGACAACCCTAAGCGATTGGCCACGCCTTGACTGATTTGATTTGTTCAATTAGTCATTCGTCATAAATCAAAATTTAGGAAACAACACATAGACATAGAGAATGATTATAATCCATGTATCATGTCTATATGATATCTAGAATAGATGAATATATGATCCCTAATCTAATGGACACATTATTGATAAGAGTTGACAACGGCTTTTGAGAGCTACGATTCCTAATCGGATTTTGGATTCGTACTTGCAATAATAGTTATTAGAGTTATCCAAGTGGGAGACTATTAGATTGGGTGTCAAAGCCCATAACTATAATTGGTATGTACTTGACCCGATGGTAGCATTGTCCATTTTGGTTTGCATTCACTAGAACAATTTGATAGGATGGCTATTTGAGAAAGAGGTTATTTGTGATTTATGAATATATTATAAATATAATATATTAATTGAGAAATGATATTATTTAATTTTTATTGATCAATAATTAATTTGGAATTAATTGAGTGATCAAAGGATACTAATTAAATTAACGGGAACTGACTATGTAAATCAATGATACATATGATTTGGGCTATTGATCCATGATGAGCTAAGTTTATTTGAGAGTCCATGAATAATTAGTCGATTTCAGTTTATGGATCATAAGCCTAAATGTATGGATTAGGGTTTACAAGTAACCCTTGTAATTCTACACTATAAATGTAACCCTTAACACCCTAAAATTGGCACTAGTCTTTCATGAGTAAACCCTAGACAATTTTGGTGGTTCATAGACTCTCTCTCTCTCTCTCATTATTCTCCACTTGTTGATGGTGTTTGTGACTTATTTGAGGCATCACAATTGAGGTTCTAAGCGCTTGAAAGGCCAGATTCTACAAGCTACAACAAGCGGTATTCTTTTAACTAGTTTTTTTATGTTTCAATTATCTATGTTGTTTGCTAGTTATAGGTTTTATGCTTTGGATAATTTTGTTGCATATATAACTAGAGAAAACTTAGATCCAACGATTTAGGGTTTTATGTGCACCATAGGAGTGTTATAGTACTTAAAACCCAACAAAAACACTTCCAACCCTGAATCTCAATGCGACTGATGAAATCAAGTCGTTCACCATAATCAGTTGCTGATCACTTATGCCCAACATACCAGTCGACTTTGACCGAAAGTCAAATAAATGGAGGGGTCTCCTCGCAACAGGTACCAACCACTAATACATCTGTAACAACCCGAAATTTCCGTATCATTTCTTTTAACTCTTTCGTAGTACAATTCACGCAACCAATCGTCAATTCCAAATTCAATTTTCGATCTTCCGTTTAATTAAGTCATTAACTTGTACGTATTTAAATGATTTATGGGTGTCTTAATACATTTAGAAATCATTTTAACACCCAACTTTAGTGATCGGAATAATTCTAAAAATTACCGTATCGGGTTACGGCAACTCAATCGGGTACAACAAAAAGCCTCGTCTAACGCCGGTATCGGGTAGAATTCCACCGTGTTCAGGTTTTAGAACCTATATAAACGTGTTTAAGCCTCCATTTGAAGCCTTTGGCAAATTTCTCATTTAACTCTTCCCACCTCTCTCCTCATCCAAATTCAAAGGTCCAAAACTAAGATTTAAGGCTTCCAATCAAAGAGGTAACACCCCTAACTTGTTATTCAACCTCTTTAGCCTTCAAATTGATGTTTAAATTATGTTTTGGGACCAAGAAAATGAGTTTACGGCCAAGGAATAAGCTTGGGCCGTAAACTCCTAAAGATGGGGTTTTTAAGCCCCAAAACCCCTCCTAAGCAATCTTGGAGATTAGATATGGCTTAATGACTTAATGGAAAGGACTTACAACATTTAAAACATTAATTTTGAGCCATTTGAAGGAGCTTACGGCCAAGGCATAAGCTTGGGCCGTAAACTCATGTTCATGGGGTTTTTGAGCCAAATAACCCTTCCAAATCATAGTTGGGACTTAGATATGACCTTAAGGCTTGCCAATCTAGACTTGGAACACTTTAAACATGATTTTTGGGGGACAAAAGTGAGTTTACGGCCAAGACATATTCTTGGGCCATAAACTCCACTTAAATGAGGATTTAGTGCCTTAAATCATGTCCAAATGCCTTGAAACTCAACCAATGGCCTTGTGGTAAAATATAGATGCATCTAAAAATAGTTTAAGGGCTTTAAACACATCAAAAATGTCATTTATAGGAGTTTACGGCCTAGGAACATACCCTTGGCCGTACACTCACAAAAATTGTTAAATGATGCATCAAATACACTCAAATGGCTTGCATAAATTTCTAGAATCACATGTGATTGTTTTTAAGCATCAAAAACTAACTTTTCATGGGTATAATTGAGTTTACGGCCTTAGAACATGCCTCTAGGACGTAAACTCCAAAAAGTATGTTAAATAATGTTCTAAATTCATAACAAGGCTTGGAAAATTAACTAGAATCACATGTGATTATCCTTTGTAGCTCAAATCAATTTATCTTGGCCATAGTGAGTTTACGGCCGTAAACTCTTATGGTGTGGCCGTTTAAGCCATTTAAACAATCAATCACAAGGCATTTTCGAAATCCATTCCAACAATCCCCATGTCCATTTAAGCCATTTAAACACTCAAAACTACACCAACATGAGTTTACGGCTGTAAACTCATGTGTGTGTGTGTTCTATGGCTGTAAACTCCTTAAAATGTTTACTCTTGGGGAGTAAACTCAAGTCCCAAGTCCCTAGTTCCATTACACATCCGAAGATGTCACCCGGGTCACTCCAAACGCTCGTTTTGAGGTGTTTAACCTCGTTGGAGTGTAATGTTCCATATGATTTGTGAATGTATCCCTAATTGTATATGTATGGACATTATTTCATTTTACATAGGGACATCGCGAGTAATCAAACCCCGAACCAACGTCTAGTATCCAAAACCGACGTATTTCCGAGTCCGGTGAGTTCATACCCCTACCCTTTTTCACTGTTTTCAGGGGGGGGGGGGGGGAACACAAGCAAAGTACAAGGGAATTCTTGTACTTAAAACATGTTTTCAGATGTGTGTTTCATATTTCATATGCTTTTATTATTGATTACCATAACTGATAACCAATTGAACATGCAGATCACGTAACATATATTAGTAAATAGGTCCTTAAATTGTTATGTTTTACATATATTTCACAAATGGTTTTTCCACATTTTATCAGTTAAAAGCATGACATTAAACATTTGAAGATAACACATGTACACTGTTTTGTCCTCGGTAACACTCCACACACATACGCGAGTGGAGGACTATCATATTATTACTAGTAAATTTGTTAATCCTGTATGATTGGAGACACGTCCTTGGAGAACACTCCACCGAGATACGCGAGTGGAGGACTACACCCATAACCAGAATCTCTGGTATTTAGAGAGCGTGACTTGAGTGTATAGATCTATACGGGGCTGACTACCCCACACCTGGCTGCTAGCTACAGCCGAACCGAAATGGTTCAAGGGTGACGAAAGTCATAAGTATGTGGACTACTTATTGCCACATGTGGACTACTTATTGCCACAAGTTTCAGTCTATTGTATGGTTATGGAACTCATAATTAGGATAACAGAGATTTACTTATAGTAATAATGAACCACTTTATACATCTTTTACATCTTTTACATCTTTTACATCTTTCACGTACTGTAACTAACAATCAGGAAAGTACGAGACTTTCCTGGGGAAAACATGGAACCTAATCACGATTACATCTTTTACATCTTTAACATCGTTTACATTAGAAACCAACATGCAGGAAAGGATGGGGCTTTACTGGTAACACTTACATAACTAGAAAGAGTAACAAACCGGATAACATTACATCTTTTACAATTGGTAACATACAATAAGGAAAGTATGGGACTTTCCTGGTAATACATGATAAGTAAACAGAATAATTTGACAAGTCGAATAACCAAACTATACATTTTCACATGAGTATACATGTTTTCAGTGTACAAACCTACTATACTTTACATTTGTGAAACAATAACCAACTTTTAAGAAAATATGGGATTTTGTTGGTGTACATAACATTTCAGAAACAGAAAGGAAATTCGAAACATTTTCACAAACAAAAACCGCTTATGAACTCACCAGCTTTATGCTGATTTTCAAACCGCTTGTGTTCTTAGGTCAGCGTTAGAACAGGTACCCGAAGATTCCTTTTTGATCAGAAGACGGAGTACATGAAGATCCATTTCATTTTGTTTATATATACTATGTATCACAACTGTACAAACTTTACTTTTGAAACAACTGTAAAACTTTCTTATGTAATGTAATGGTTGTTTTACTTTACTTACTATGTGCATTGGATTTGATACTCAACGTGGAGTCATCCCCGGAAATGTTTCCTCCTTCGGTTTTCGGGGTGTAAATTGTAGCAGAGTATGTTACCCTCTAGACTGAGAGTGGATATGGTAAATTGTAAGGCTAGAGGGCCATGTCGGTCGAGCTTAAATGGAGTATACCTTGCGAGAAAAAATTGAGTTTAGATTCTTAGGGGTTTGACTGGTGAGGTTCCAGTTGGAGTCACAGGGTTCAAAAAGGAAGTGGAGATGATGTGTTGTGGAGGATTGCAGTCTGAGTTGAGTGATCGGCCAATGGATGGTGATGGAAACTTCTATAATGAGGATTATATTATTCCTGCTTTCCGTTTTGGAAGGAAGGGTGAGTGAGCTTTTGATTTCAGAGATTAGAGGAAGACCCTGTGGAGTACCAGATAGTTGCGGTACTAGCACCAAAGGGATTTATGTGGTATGAGTGCTTTGAGTTATCCATATACCGGGAAGTGGTCATTAGTCGGGACTATGACAAGCGAGGACAAGGATGTGCCTCAAATAAGCATTGGAAGGCGTGTTCTAGCCACCGTTCCAGGTAACCATGGGAAGTGTCTTGGGACGAAGAACTTCATTGTATATGCTGCAAATCGACTGTGAGAGTGAGGTCTTCTATTTCTATGTAGATTCTTGCGATGGGGTGTTGGTTGAGGATTCAGAGAGTGAAGTGTGTGATAGTCCATTATTTCTAGATAAAGAGTAAGGGATATCTTAGGACTGTTGGAATACCTATTTGTACAGCCGAATGAGAATTTAGGTGAGTGGAGGCAGTCATATTGGGAAGTTTCCAAGGTTTTCATCTGAGATTCGGAATACTTGGAGTTTCTTAGTCTTTATATGGAATATCATCGAGTGTTGCTTGGTACGTGCCAAGAGTCGAGTATGGTATATCTGGTAGGCCAGTCTATAGTGTAGTATGTTGGGTATTCCTATTGGTGATGGTTTGAACCCTATGTGGGGGAGAACGGGGTACTCTATTAGGAGGATTAACAATCTGTTTAAGTTGCGGTTAAAAGGATTGGGTTATGGGGATTTACGGTTCGAGTATATGAGGCTTGGATTTTGTAGTAGTTAAGGTAAAGTAGAGAGCGAGGTGATGCATGTTGTATGTCCTCAAGAGAGATTGAGTGTCTTCATGGAAGGTAGACGTTGGACATGGGTCTTATTATGGTCAGTGTTTCTTTCGGGTTTGCTAATGTTCGAGTTTCGATGAGGTTGGGTCATTGAAGTCAAGTTTTGATTGTTGAGAGATGTGCTAGTTCGACATATAGATTGCTATCTATACTCCAGGAGGGGAAGCAGTTGATGACCCTTAGAGTTGATATGTGTAGTTATGTATGGGTTTTGATCATTAGAGGATGGAGTTTTTTTTATTGTCGTTAGGAGTAGTGATGCCTAATCTGTGTGGGTGTGCGCACCTATCTATGTGGGATCACGACACATGAGTTTGTTGAACTCAATATCGTGATGGTTTAATGATGAGATTGTAGGATTGTTCGGTGATCTAGTGGATGTGAGGTGATAAGAGAGTAGATGGATCCAGGTGGGAGTCAGCACTTAGGACTGTCTGGGAAAGCCATGGGGTGAGCCGAAAGAACACCTTTCATACTTAACACATTGTTACTCCAAAACCTGCTACTTGCATATATTCATAAACATATTATATTTTACATTGTTTGTCTTAATACAAAAGACTAGATACAAATCGACTAAATTTAATATTCTACATAACTACCCTTGAATCTATTATTCATATACATACACGAACGCTAAATACAAAGATATAGTATTAACTATTCTAAATCTTCCAAACATAGTATAAGACTATACTGGATGATTATCACATGCATTTGTTAAACATTAAGAGGGATACGCAATAACGCTTAGTGAATTCAGGAAATAGGTACAATAAAATCTTATGCCAGATATATACCAATACGACAGAAGCAAAGAGGAACAAGAACAATAATAACATATGCGTATCATATGCCAGGCTTTCAATATCGACTCATGATTTAACTCAAAGATTTACCATCAATGAGACATAACGATTTCCATACTTGATATATACCAATAAAGCTTTGGCCCAAATGGCATAGAAGACACACAATTCTGATTAAACATTTTGGTAGATTTCAGGCTTTTATCCCTATCTAACCTTCTGCCAATGTCATAGAACAGAAGTCATTCCCATACGAGACATGCTCTACATGGCCAGAGGCTACATACTAGCCCTAACTAACCTTTTGCTAATGCCATAGAATGGAAGTCACTCTCTTACAAAACATGATCTACATGGCTAGAGGCTACATACCAGTACCACCGTGAATCTATGTCCTTTCACTGATCACATGGTCAAAGGTATAACTTTGCTACCAATATAGCATGGAATAACAACACGAGATAATAATACGGAAAAAGCACATAGCACATATAACACATAACATACAGTTGTTCCTATATATTGAACTCACCGTGAATTAACCGAATAATTATATGACGATTCGGGTAACACTTCGTTTGTATATATAACTTTCTTTGACGAAACTGAGGCGTTTAGTTAAAGACCGGACTTTAGCGGGTAGAGTTTTGACTAGAAATTATGATTTTCTCGGGAACTACAAATTCTCACTCTCATTCACTATCTAACCTCTCTCTAGCCCCTCTAATACCCCCCCCCCCCAAGTCCCGATATCATCCCTGAAAACCGAAGCAAGTCCCGATGCTCAAAAGTTCCCGAGAAAATCATAATTTCTAGTCAAAACTCTGCCCGTGTAAAGTCCGGTCTTAAACTAAAAGCCTCGGTTTCGTCAAAGAAAGTTATATATACAAACGAAGTGTTTCCCGAATCGTCATATAATTATTCGGTTAATTCACGGTGAGTTCAATATATAGGAACAACTGTATGTTATGTGTTATATGTGCTATGTGCTTTTTCCGTGCTGTTATTCCATGCTATATTGGTAGCAAAGTTATACCTATGACCATGTGATCAGTGAAAGGATTTAGATTCACGGTGGTACTGGTGTGTAGCCTCTAGCCATGTAGATCATGTTTTGTAAGAGAATGACTTCCATTCTATGGCATTAGCAAAAGGTTAGTTAGGGCTAGTATGTAGCCTCTGGCCATGTAGAGCATGTCTCGTATGGGAATGACTTATGTTCTATGACATTGGCAGAAGGTTAGATAGGGATAAAAACCTGAAATCTACCAAAATGTTTAATCAGAATTGTGTGTCTTCTATGCCATTTAGGCCAAAGCTTTATTGGTATATATCAAGTATGGAAATCCTTATGTCTCATTGATGGTAAATCTTTGAGTTAAATCATGAGTCGATATTGAAAGCCTGGCATATGATACGCATATGTTATTGTTGTTCTTGTTCCTCTTTGCATCTGTCGTATTGGTATATATCTGGCATAAGATTTTATTGTATCTATTTCCTGAATTCACTAAGCGTTATTACGTATCCCTCTCAATGTTTAACAAATGCAGATGATAATCATCCAGTATAGTCTTATACTATGTTTGGAAGATTTAGAATAGTTAATACTATATCTTTGTATTTAGCGTTCGTGTATGTATATGAATAATAGATTCAAGGGTAGTTATGTAGAATATTAAATTTAGTCGATTTGTATCTAGTCTTTTGTATTAAGACAAACAATGTAAAATATAATATGTTTATGAATATGCAAGTAGCATGTTTTGGAGTAACAATGTGTTAAGTATGAAAGGTGTTCTTTCGGCTCACCCCATGGCTTTCCCAGACAGTCTTAAGTGCTGACTCCCACCTGGATCCATCTACTCTCTTATCACCTCACATCCACTAGATCACCGAACAATCCTACAATCTTATCATTAAACCATCACGATACTGAGTTCAACAAACTCATGTGTCGTGATCCCACATAGATAGGTGCGCACACCCACACAGATTAGGCATCACTACTCCTAACGATAATAAAAAAAACCCCATCCTCTAATGATCAAAACCCATACATAACTACACATATCAACTCTATGGTTGATCAACTGCTTCCCCTCCTGGAGTATAGATAGCAATCTATACGTCGAACTAGCACATCTCTCAACAATCAAAACTTGACTTCAATGACCCAACCTCATCGAAACTCGAACATTAGTGAACCCGAAAGAAACACTGACCATAATAAGACTCATGTCCAACGTCTACCTTCCATGAAGACACTCATTCTCTCTTGAGGACATACAACATGCATCACCTCGCCTCTACTTTACGTTAACTACTACAAAATCCAAGCCTCATATACTCGAACCGTAAATCCCCATAACCCAATCCTTTTAACCGCAACTTAAACAGATTGTTGATCCTCCTAATAGAGTACCCAGTTCTCCCCCACATAGGGTTCAAACCATCACCAATAGGAATACCCAACATACTACACTATAGACTAGCTCACCAGATATACCATACTCGACTCTTGGCACGTACCAAGAAACACTCGATGATATTCCATATAAAGACCAAGCAACTCCATGTATTCCGAATCTTAGATGAAAACCTTGGAAACTTCCCAATATGACTGCCTCCACTCACCTAAATTCTCATTCGGCTGTACAAACAGGTATTTCGACAGTCCTAAGATATCCCTTACTCTTTATCTAGAGATAATGGACTATCACACACTTCACTCTCTGAATCCTCAACCAACACCCCATCGCAAGAATCTACATAGAAATAGGAGACCTCACTCTCACAGTCGATTTGCAGCATATACAATGAAGTTCTTCATCCCAAGACACTTCCCCTGGTTACCTAGAACGGTGGCTAGAACACGCCTTCCAATGCTTATTTGAGGCACATCCTTGTCCTCGCCTGTTATAGTCCCCACTAATGACTCCTTCCCGGTATATGGATAACTCAACGCACTCATACCACATAAATCCCTTTGGTGCTAGTACCGCAACTATCTGGTACTCCACAGGGTCTTCCTCTAGTCTCTGAAATCAAAAGCTCCCTCACCCTTCCTTCCAAAACGGAAAGTAGGAATAATATAATCCTCATTATAGAAGTTTCCATCACCATCCATTGGCCGATCACTCAACTCAGACTGCAATCCTCCACAACGCATCATCTCCACTTCCTTTTTGAACCCTGTGACTCCAACTGGAACCTCACCAGTCAAACCCCTAAGGATCTAAACTCAATTTTTTCTCTCAAGGTATACTCCATTTAAGCTCGACCGACATGGCCCTCTAGCCTTACAATTTACCATATCCACTCTCAGTCTAGACGGTAACATACTCAACATGGTACCCGAACCATGTTATCTCCCATCAACATGCTACTTAGAACCTCTGAAATTCTCCTTGTTTCAAGTATGGGTCCTATAATTTCAGTAGTACGGGCTAAATACTACCTTCCACATCTACCCATACTTTCCATAAGGATGGTCCAAGATTTCCTATGTTGCTGCTCAACCTTCCCGATCGACCAATCCCATTCCACAAGCTCAATCCCCTGCGAATACTCACCTCTAAGCAGCGTACTCTTCAAACTGAAATTACTCCCTAGGCTCTCCTAGGTTCTTACGATTATCTGCCATCAACTACTGAGGAACTCCTCTCAATTTCAATTAGTTATTCTAGCTAACTCGCATCACTCATTAGTTCCACCAAGCACAAAGCAAGCAGCATCACCATCTAGGTCCACTCTAGCATACAACTCTAATAGCACTATCCTCAGCACAAAAAGGCATTATCGAACTTAGGCAATCCTACCTCTCAAATCCATGGAGATCTTTAATCATATACATGCAACACTACCATCTCACATAACATGCATAAAGGCATCTCTCCTAAGAAGGCGTGCTAGCATGCAATTATGAGCAGATCCCTAACCTTAATCAAGTAAGGGTATTTCGGGAAATCACCGCTCGGGCTCTGGCTGATTGTACACACCGCTGCAGATTTGCTTTAAAAAAGATTCAATCTCTTTGAAATATCGTGTGATGGAAAATCATTTTCTTTTGAAAAGTCATCAACTCCTCAGTTTGAGTCCATACATACCCGAGGGTGTGCCTGAATCCCTCAAACTAAGGATCTGATACCAAATTGTAACACCTCAAATTTCAAGACAAATTTTTCGTATTTAATTCTGAAAATATAATTCATAAATTCAAGTCATTAAACAGTATAAGAGTATCCCAAAATCCTCAAATCTCCATAATCCAATGCATCTATACAATCATGCCTCCGCCTTCCCGCGATCCTGAGTTGTACCTAAAACACATTTTACACAAAAACTGTAAGCACAAAACATAGTGAGTTCCCCAAAATAGCACATACACAAATAATAAGCCTCTCATGGCTATATCTCAATACGGACCCTCCAGTCATGTGTCTCAATAAAGACCCTCCGGTCTCACGAATTAGTATGGAACCTCCGGTCATGGCTCAACATATATACAAAATAATATATAAAAATAAATCAGAAAGACAAAATGCATAATAACACATAAAGTAGATGAGACCCTCCGCTCAGTAATATAAATAAAAACCTTCGGTCAATAATATAAATAAGACCCACCGGTCAACAACATAAATAAGACCCTCTGAACAATAACACAATAAGACCCTTCAGTCACTCATGCATTCCCACATAGGTATGTATAGTGTGAAGACTCACCTCAGATGATGAACTGAACCTATAAATGTTGCTGCTGCACACCGGCCTCTAATCTGAGCCAAACCCACAATTAACCTAATTAGGATCTAAGACCAAGCCTCCACACATTAATTCTAAAGATGGACCACCACCCCGACCCATAAATAACCCAAACCCATTAGTCCCACCAAGGCCCAATACGAAATGGGCCCACCAAGGCCCAACCCTAAACTTAAGTCCAAAACGGAAATACTAACACAAGGGTCCAAGGCATACTTATATATCCCTCTGAAAAAAAATGACCAATATAGCAAGTCCAATAAAGCAAGCCCAAAATGAGATCTAGCCCAAAAAGCCTACAACGAGATTACACGGAGTGTACCTCCCATGGTACGCCCAGCGTACACGCAAATCTTGATCAGAGGACTTAATTCAGTATGTGGGACGTACTGCACCTTATGCGGGGTGTACTACTATGGTCTACAAACCTTAAATTTTGACTTAACCACGTCAGCCCAAACCATCCAAACCTCAGGGAAGCTTCATTACAAGCCCCTAACTGAAAAACTTGGTGACTTTATCAGTATGCATGTCTTCATCGGACACAACTTTCAAAAATAACCATTAAGACTCTCTTTACTCATCTTAACACATGCATGGGGAGGTCTAGGCGACCAAGATCTCGTTTCTGTGAATCTAGACCACCAAATACTCATGAAAGGACATATATTATGCTTTGGAGTTCATCAAACTCATAAAGCTTCAAGCTTGGGACATAAAACATTAGAAATGGACCCAAAACCAAAATTATCATAACAATGAGCAAGTTTTGAACTTGATACGACTGGAGGACGCACCAATTAGATTAGAACTCAGATCCACAAGCTAGAAGCATAAGATTTCTTTCTTTCAAGACTCCTTTTACACCACAAGCTCCATAAGAACACTCAAATTAGCCACAACCCCTAACACAAGCTAAATAAATGGGATTTGGGTTTGATAAGGCTTGGATACTAGAAATGGTGGCTAGAAATGAGGCCATCATGTTCCTTAAATACGGATGCCCCAAAATATTAGGGTTTGTTTCTGGACCTAGTACGGCCAACATACCCTCTGATATACCCATCATACTAGGTGGCATTCAAGATCATGGTAAGCGCATAAATACGTTGTGCGTACTCAAGTGTACGCCCAGCGTACACAATTGCAACCCATTTCTCAAAAAGGACTATTCTTGCCAAAACTTCAAACTATCATATCGTCTTCATTATAAGTTCATTTCCAAAGAATATTATATCCATTGAAAGGTGGCGAGAAGTCCTAGGCTTCGAGAAACTCATAACAACCTCAAAACTCCACGAACAAAACCCCAAAATTCATAAAAATTGAGCCAACACCTTTTCCGATACTGTTGGACTCTAAAGCACAACCCGATCTCTTTTATCACATAAGCTACCTTATCCATATCCAAATTTGGCCTAGACTTTCTCCCTTAAAGCCTCTAAACCTTTTCATACTCGGATTACAGCCCACGGGCCTTATGTCACCAAAACGGCCCAGAACTGGATCTTATATATATATATATATATATATATATATATATGTATATATATGTGTGTGTGTGTGCGTGTGTGTGTTTGTGTGTGAGGATCTTGAGGCACTAAGTGAATTCCCTCAAGTTGCTAGATGGATAAGGAGTAAGAATATACGTGTAAGAACATGTATCTAAGCACATACATATATTAAGGGTATGTGTGAGATATATGTTAGAGGCATGTAGTAGAGCATGCAAATATATATAAAGTCTGTTAGGAAGAAGAGAAGTGTATTTCTTAATACACAGGAAATAGTAGAAAAGAGAAGAAAATGATTTTACGCGGTATAATCATAATGACAAGCATGTATATCTAGACATTATTGGTATTGTATAGAATTCCAATATGTTATTAGATGATATCTTGATGAGATAAATAGAAAGACCGTCCGTGGGAAAAGTGTGATGTGATGAGTCACATAACAAAGCCAAGGATGTAAAGAAATATGATTTCGTTAGGGACAAGAGATAGAGCTCATTCGGGGACAGGACTATGGTTCCTTTGTGAATAAAAATATGGTTCCTACAAGGACAAAAGTATGATTCATTAATGAATAAGAGTATTGTTTCTACGATGAAAAGAGTATTATAACATCTTAAAAATGAAGACAAACATTTTCATTTTCAAACCAATCCAAAATCCACACTATCACAAAACACAGTTTCAAATGGTTATAAAACATGAATCAGATTTTCCCTAAAATCATAATGACATAAAATCCACGATGATGTGCACGATACAACCTTTTACCTTTCTCCTGTCCTCAGAAGTACCTAAAACCTTTAAATTCAAATTGTAAGCTAAAGCCTAGTGAGTTTTCCCAAAGTACAAACATAACCAAACATATAATAGCATGCAAATATGAGCCTTCAGCCTAACTAGACCACCTCGCATGGCCTACAGCTTATCTAGACCAGTCTCCGGGCTTCCAGCCTAACTGGACCGCCTCGCAAGGCTTACAGCCTATCCGGACCACCCCGACTGTCTTTTCCTTCAGCACAAAGCAGGACCCGTTCAACCCAACCACAATATGTCGACATATGCAAAATATATATATATATATATATATATATATATATATATATATATATCCCGCAATACAGGTAATCATAAAGATTTACCAATCTATCATATAACTAACATAATATAATCCTATATACTAGGATACATAACCTAGTAGGTCGACATTGGTGCCTTCGAACCTCATGTACAATGAGGAAAACTCACCTCACAGTTTGAAGAGAGTTGAATCGATAACTGCTCCAAGTACTACCTTTACATATCACCTATGCAAGTAACAGGGGCCAAAATGTAAATCTACTATTCAAATTATACAAAATACCTATAAGTTCCACTTGGTCAAATGCATGGTCAAAGGTCGAAAGTCAAAGGTCCTCCACATGTTGAGTACACCCTAGCTACTCTAACTCTACGCCCAATGTAGAGGGTGACTTAGTTGATTACAAGGTCCTTTGAGGCTACGCACTGCGTACGCTTAGGTACGCTCAATGTACTCAACCAGTTTCCTACTTCTTTATTAAGTGTTTATTCCCTTACGATGCTACATCTAAAACTTAGATCCTATCCCCAAATAACCTCATTACTTATAAAGTTTCCAAATTTATGTCTTTGCATGGCTAGGAAGTCCTCAAAATCCAAACCCTAACTTACTACCCAAAACCTGAGCTTCATAACCCCTGCATGGATGGGACAAAGGGACCACTATCACATTTTGGGACCAAAAGGCACAAAAATAAAGAACTAACAATATCTAATGAAGTATCCATAAAGTTCAGAACTTTATATCATCTGGAGGATGCTATAGAAAGGAAAGTTCCAGATCCATAAAGCTTCATGCTCATGAAATGCTCTCTAATGGACTCCTTGCTTCATGGATGAACATAAAACACTCAAATAGCTAAAAAAAATCTCAAATGGGGATTAGGGTTTGCAAAGGATCGTTTGGGAGGATGGAGGCTGAAGGTGGAAGGGATTAATGAGAGTTAAGTTGCTTAAATAGGGCTTAAAACCCTAGATTTAGGGTTTTCATAACTGACGAGTATGCTCTGCGTACCAATTAACTATACCCATCCTACCCCACACGCATCAATATCCATCATTAAGGGCTTACACGCTACGTAACCTTAAAATCCCCAATTTCCACTTCAACTTCAAATAGCCACAACTTGTTCGTTTCAACTCTTTTTTCGGTGTTCCTTATATGCACAGAAAGGTATTGATGATCCCTAAAATTTTATCTAATTATTTTTAACTTAAAACATGTTGCACTAAAATCCTTAACTCATGAACAAATTCTGAAGCATCTCTATTCCCATTTTACCCTTCAACTCCAATATACAAACCAAGAGCTTGGATCACATAACCAACATTATCCACATCTGATGGGGTGTAGACCCTATTCCTTGAAGCCCAAGGCCTTCACTTGATCCATTTATTGTCCATAATCTTGAAATAAGAACTTCTCAAAACGTAATGTTACAATTTTCCCCCATTTAAACTGGGTTTCATCCTCGAAATCCATCTTGGTTAGGATCTATGAAAAAACGCCAACATATTCCATAAGCTCCCTCTAACCATCTCAACACCAAGGCATCTTATAAAGAAACTTAAGAGACCACTCAGGAACCCATAGATGTCAACCTACAACCCAATAACTTGAAAATGCTCATCCAAAAAATTTCCTTTCACTCCCTAACTGGAAGACCCCAATTCTAGAGAAAACCACTCAAACCAGGAACTCTCAGAACTACAAATACAAACCAAATCCGATAATATATTCTTAGAAACCAGGAACCTATCAATCTAAACTTGAAAAACATACCGTAGGGATGATGATCATCCAAGAATCTCATGTTGTATCCAAATCCCTCATCAGCTCAGTTGTATCTCCACCTGATAAAAGACTCGATACATTTATGATGAACTTCATGACTCGAGATTTCAAGACTGATACTCAACATTGGTAATCAAGCTTCGAGTAGGTGGCCCACAAGCAAACCGGGTTCGTAGTGCAAACACTCAGCAAGAGACTTCTAATGCACAATTAATATTCCAATATACTTTTACTATCCACAAGATGCAAAACGGCTGGTCACTGAGTCTCCCAACTCCAAATCTATACACTACCACCTAAACATGCTAATAAGACTAACGATCCAAGACCTAAGAGTCTCAATCGAATGACTACCAGATCTTACCCATATGAGTCATTCCCCCATTGGTTCATGATACGTCATGAAACCATCCACCCATTAGGACAAGAAGCTCAAAATTCCTCACCGTTCTTTCCATAACCTAATCTCAGCCATGAAGATTCCTAACCAACATCTGGTGGGCTTGTAGACAAATGGCCATCATCCCACCAACCTCCAGGTATTCAATCAACGTCACTATTCATGCTTACAAAACACCACAAGAGCGATACCATTCTACAATACACATTCCTTCTATAGTCTCACAACCATTCTTGGTACGACCTAACTCATCCCATAAAATGCTACAGGCCAAGTCATAGACAAACCACACTTCAACACCCATCTACTAACCTAGTGAACTCTATGGTTACCCGATGGTCTTACAACACTTCCATAACTTCCATGGGCGTAACCCATGGTCTTGCCAACCATATACAAGAATACCTAATCATAGATCATTAAGAGCCAAATCAACGACCTGTTAAACCTTATTAGGCATTCTAATGGTACTTTAAACCCTATATCCTTCATCAAATAAGAATATCTAGCTTGATCATCATCCATATTTGTAAACATTCCAAACATAAAACCTTTTCAAAGAAATTTTCCAATTTAAATAATCGAACAAATCCTATGCTTATTCAATTGATTAAACTAAACTTCTTAAATGCTATCAGAACTGAGTTCAGATTGACTTTTTTTTCCAATCTTACAGGAGCAACCCGCCAAATTGGGATTCCGCATAGATCCATAGTCCTTTTAGAACACAGGTCAACATTACTCCGACACTCTACTCATTGGTTCAAAAATATACATTGCTCCTCACTTGAAGAAAGATTAATGCATATATAGCACCGTCAACTGATACTTCTCAAAAGTTCTTAAACAATCTCATCCACTTAATCAAAATTCATGAAAAAATTCATCCATTACACCTTAAGGTATGTTGATAAATCGACAACAACTCAAACCTTACTAATGATAGCGATCGGTTCAATGAGCTAACCAAACCTTTAATTGATATCCAACCTAGACAACAATCGCTCCTCTTAACTATATTTCGTTGTCCCAGAAGGATCAACTAGCTACGATGAGATCTTATGTAGAGGGTTCTAACGCAAGGCCTATGTGTACAACCTTGAGAGTAGGAATCTGATAGCATCTCACCCTACACCCTTTTCTAATCAATCCCCTAATTCTCTCCACCATACAAGATCTCAACAATCTCAAACACCAGAAATCCAACGAACTTACACTGCAACTTCCTTCGACCTATCTCTAGAACCATCAAAATCAATTTGTCTTTTAATCCTTTAACTAGAACACTCAATCCACCCCAACTTAGGGCTTTCTCCCTCATTGGCCGATGTCTTCCACGTCGAATCCTAAAACGGGTTCATCTAGACACTTTCTAAACACAACTCTTTGTATGCATAATGGCATATGATAATTATTGAATAATAACTAGAAAGCGTAAGGAAATCATGAACCTTATATGGAGATGTTAGAAGTTTTCCCAACATTACAGCTCCCAACCCTTCACGAACGATCCTCTTACTTTATGATTTACAAAGCACCCAGAAGGCCAAATCATTGATCAATTAAAACCTCTACACACTAAAATAATAGTTCTAGGAAGTTAACAATACAAATAAATATCCATTTGGCCCCACAGTAAACAATTACATCCATTCGAGATTAAACGAGGAACAAAATTCATAACTGTGATTTCTTGCGATTCAACCTTGACCTCCTTTCAAAGATGGGTGTTTGGGCTTGCACTCCATCTACTATCCATGCAGGATAGTTGGCTTTGAGATGACCCGACTGGTGATAGTGGAAACACATTCGATCCTTCTTATAGTCACAAATGACATTCCCTTTCCCTCCATACTTGTAGCATATGAAATTGTGACAAGCAAACTCGTGGGTTCCACCACAATTCCAACATATATGAAAGTCCCCATGACATCTAGTACCCAGCTTAGCAGCATTGAACTCTTCTGCAATCACTGAATAAGCCCTATTCCTCTTTCCATGTCGTTTTCCCATATCATGATATCCCCTATAGTCACCTCAACAGTCTCTCTCGTAGTCTGCAAGGCTGCAGTTTTCTCCTTGAACTTGGCAATTAGCCAGTCAGTGATTCAACCAACGATACCATAAAACTTTTCCAGTAATATATGTGAAACTGTCACACCCTAAAACCAAGAACGGCGGAAACGTTCTGGGGCGGAGGACGTCATGTGAGTATCACAACACAGTAAATGAAAATAAGCAAACAACATCATCCATTGCATTAAATATATAATTTTAATACATGTGTGTTATGTACAGTATAGACACCAAAAATAATGTATAACAAAATAATAAGATGAGTCTTGAATGTGCTCCATCTTCTCAAAAGCTGGCCTCGGTACCTGTCTACTGATGACCTGAGAATACAAGATATTTTGAAAGAGTTTATCAGCATTAAGCTGGTGAGTTCATAAGTATTTTAGTGTCGGTATTTTTCATCCAAAATGTTGGAACATGTATAAAGTATAAGTTTGTAAAATGTATGTAAAGATTTGCAATTGTTTGTAAAAGTTTGAATCTCTCAGAAAAACCTATATTTTCTATTAAAGTAGCCTTCTACCAAGGCTTAACTGTTTTGTATGCTTGATTGATGTAAAAATGTGTAATTTCCTAAATGTAACTATCATTTAACAAAATATAGTTTGTACATAAACGTTTAAGTGAGGTTATCACTAAAAATATGTAATGGGTAAATTATTGTAGTACTGTAGCCTTGTATTATAAGAACTACTGTTGTACTAACTACCTTAAACCGGATTTATATTAAGGCATTACGTGATAAATTGCACCATACTATCGACTAGTAACCACGACAAATGAATGGTCGTAATAACGGAATGACGTTTGGCACCCGCAGACCTGCAGGTCCGGTTGTAGCTAGCAGAAGGTGTAGGATTGTCAATCCAGTATAGATCTATACGCAAACTCACGCTCTCCCTTCAAGAGAATTCTGGCTACAACTCGAGCCATGACAGTTAATTCATGCTCCGATTTAAATCACAATAATAAAGTATTCATGTATATGTATTGTTTCTCGTTCTAGTATAGTTGTATATGTAGTGTTTCTAGCATCATTGTATATGTATTGTTTCTAGCATCATTGTATATGTATTTTTTCTAGTATATGTATATGTATTGTTTCTAGCATCATTGTATATGTATTGTTTCTAGTATATGTATATCTATTGTTTCTAGCATCATTGTATATGTATTGTTTCTAGTATATGTATATGTATTGTTTCTAGCATCATTGTATATGTATTGTGTTACCCCGATGGTAACTAACTATTGATGTACTGATAAATATGAATATGGAAGTACTTTTATGTCTATACATGTATATATGATATATAACTAATATTGAAACGACCTTCGGATGGTCACCCGAAATCCCACCAGACCACATCTAAGTGCGCGAAAAGGAAATAGGGCGGATGGCCTTCCGAAGCCCTCTAAACATTACTTATATATATACATATATGGGCATGCAATTTATAAGAAATAAAACAAAGTTTAATAAAAGCATTTGATAATTAAAAAGAGTTTGTAAAACATTTGAAGTGAAACAGTTTGATAAACAGTTGAACAGTGATAAAATCATTGGTTTTCTAGTTATTAATCACATGTGATTAATGCAATCACATGTGATTGATGTAATAACTATAAGTATTTGACTTTTATTCCCCCCCATAAAGTATTTAAAACATTTAAAAGTATTTCAAAGGTTGATTAAAGGGGTACAAACTCACTTGTGGTGAGTAGATTGAATTGATGTATCGGGTACCGTGCTAAGTGTCAAACGGAGACTTGTTCACACGTTCGAGCCTAGTTATCATATAATAAGCATATATATAACTAATTAGCCACATAATAACTTAACAAAGTAAGTTAACACAATTAGGAACATGTATACACTTTGTATAAGTGTTATAGGTCCTAATGGTTGCATCTAAGTTGATACGGGACAATGCAAAAGGGTTTGAAACATCAAATGGCCTTGCATAAGAGTTCACCACCCAACAAACCCCACCCTTTGGAGTTTATGGCCGTAAACTCATGGGTTTATGGCCGTGAACTCCTCACATGGTGGTTTTGGGTGTTTTAAAGTGTTATCTTGATCCAAGAACACTTCTAGCTTTCTTTGGAATAATACATGAAGTAGTTTAAGGCCCTAGAATGCTCCATAGGGGAGTTTACGGCCTATAGTCCATATACCCTAGAGTTTACGGCCATAAACTCCTATGGGTGATGGATTTTAATTCATTTGAGGCACTTGCACATCAAGGATGGCTTCAATGATTTTATCTAAGGCTAATAGGGACAAGATGCACACATTTAGGTCACCACTTGGAGTTTACGGCCCAAGATATGTTCCTTGGCCGTAAACTCCTTTTAAGGAGTGATTATGAAGTCCTTTGATCCCCATTCAAGTCCCATGTGTTCAAGCTAAATTGTCTTAAGGCCTTAGGGGTGTTTGTGGCATGTTTAACACAAGAAAAAGGGGTTTACGGCCCAAGATCATTCCTTGGCTGTAAACTCCTAAAACCCTAAGATCTTGAAGTGTTTTGGTGTCCAAAATAGTCACAAGCATTAGTGGTTAAAGTCCTTAGGCTCAAGGAGGCAAGTTAGGGCATTTTTGACCCATAAAAAGGGGTTTACGGCCCAAGAAAGTTCCTTGGCCGTAAACTCGAATAACTTGTGTTTCTTGGTTGCTTTTTAGTCCTAAATGTTTATACACTAACCCCTAAACAAGTTGTCTAAAAAGGAATCGGGACTAGGAAGCCTTTAGGCTCCGTTTTGGAGTTTACTCCCCAAGAACGTTCTTGGGCGGTAAACTCTCGGATCTTGCAGTTTAAACATATAAATGATGTTATAAAGCATATAACAAGTATTAAAACACGTTTAGGAAAGTAGACTCACAATCCGGGATGAAAACCCAAAGATCCGTCAGAGAGAATTGGCTTTTCTCAAGTTGGAATTATGAATAATGAATTAATTAAATTCAGAAATCTATTTATAGTCCTGGAATATTTTGACAGAAAATATTTTTATTCCGGAAGTCGGACTATAACATTATGAAACTTAAAATGTTCAAGTTTCACAATTACAGGAGCATCCACTCTCCTGATACGTCCAGAAACGTAAACCCTAATGTACACAAACTTGTTCGGACAAGTCTGAAATTTACAGAAACTGGACTAGCTTCTATTGAATAGATAATGTTCGTACAAATGGAAATTTCGGGTTGTCACATCATTCCTCCGTTAGAAGGAATTTCGTCCCGAAATTAGAATTTAAGCAGATAAGAAGTTACAAATAACTAAGCGAAAAGATGAGGATATTTCAGTTTAATCTGATCCTCGTGTTCCCAAGTGAATTCTGGTCCTCGCTTGGCATTCCAGTGAACCTTCACGATAGGGATACGGCTTTGCTTCGTCTGCTTGACCTCGCGGTCCATGATCTCTACAGGTTCTTCCACGAAGTTGAGGCTCTCGTTGATCTCGATCTCGTCGAGTGGGATAACGAGAGTCTTGTCGGACAGACACTTTTTCAAGTTAGATACGTGGAATGTAGAATGTACGTTACGAAGTGTGTCGGGTAGATCAAGTTTGTAAGCTACGGGGCCGACTCTTGCGAGAATCTCGAAAGGCCCTATGTACCTAGGATTAAGCTTTCCACGCTTACCGAAGCGTATCAAGCCCTTCCATGGTGAGACTTTGAGAAGGACTCGGTCTCCCACCTGAAATTCCAAAGGTTTTCTACGTTTATCAGCGTAGCTCTTTTATCGGTCTCTAGAGGCTTTCAATCGTTCACGAATCTGAACGACCTTCTCTGTCGTTTCCCGAATGATTTCCGAACCAGTGAGAGTACTTTCGGAAGCTTGCCCCCTAGCTAATTGGGTATCACCCACCTCAACCCAGCACAGAGGGGATCTGGACTTTCAGCCGTAGAGAGCTTCAAATGGTGCTGCCTTTATGCTCGTGTGATAACTGTTGTTATAGGAAAATTCGACGAGGGGTTAATGAGTATCCCACGCTTTTCCAAAGTCAATTACACAAGCACGCAACATATCTTCTAAAGTTTGGATTGTCCTCTCACTCTGTCCGTCAGTCTGTGGATGGTAGGCTGTGCTCATGTCCAGCTTTGTTCCTAGGGAATGTTGTAGTGATTGCTAAAGTCTTGAGGTGAACCTACTATCTCGATCGGAGATAATGGATATAGGCACACCATGTAGTCGTACGATTTCTCTAATGTATGTTCTCGTAAGTTTCTCCATCTTGTCGGTTTCTTTGATAGGTAGGAAGTGTGCAGACTTGGTCAATCTATCAACGATGACCCATATGGTATCAAGTCCACCCGTTGTCTTGGGCAACTTGGTTATGAAATCCATAGTGATCCGCTCCCACTTCCATTCTGGAATCTCTGGTTGTTGCAGTAAACCAGAGGCTTCTGGTACTCGACCTTTACCTTTGCGCAAGTTAGGCATTTACTTACGAAGGTAGCAATCTCTGCTTTCATATTAGGCCACCAGTATAGCTTTTTAAGATCCAGATACATCTTATCTGAACCTGGGTGGACGGAATACCGAGTATTGTGCGCCTCGGTCATGACTAAGTCTCAGAAACCACCGTGTTTCGGTGTCCAGATCTGATCCATGAAGTATAAGGCTCCGTCACCCTTGGCTTCTAAATTCTTGTCCATTCCTCTAAGGGATTCACTCGTCACATTTTCAGGTTTCATGGCTTCAAGTTGGACCGCCTGAATTTGATTAGACAAGTGTGAATGGATGGTTATTGACAATGATTTGACTTTGCGACCAGAATATTCTTTCCGACTCAGGGCGTCTGCTACTACGTTGGCTTTACCCGGATGATAACGAATATCGAATTCGTAATCACTGAGTAGCTCGACCCACCGTTGTTGTCTCATGTTGAGCTCCTTCTGATCGAATATGTGTTGTAAACTCTTGTGGTCGGTAAAGATAGTGCTCTTTGTTCCATACAAGTAATGTCTCCAGATCTTCAGAGCAAACACCACTACTCCCAGTTCAAGATCGTGTGTCGTATAGTAAACTTCGTGTGTCTTCAACTATCGGGAGGCGTAGGCAATAACCTTACCTCGTTGCATCAGAACACACCCGAGCCCTTGGATCGATGCATCGCAATAGACTACGAAGTCTTCTATCCCTTCGGGGAGAGATAGTATTGGCGCGGTGTACAAGGATCGTTTGAGCGTTTGGAACGCTCTCTCTTGTTTCTCTTCCCAGTCAAAGGCCACGCCTTTCTGGGTCAGGGTTGTAAGAGGTTTTGCTATTCGGGAGAAGTTCTGAATGAATCGGCGGTAGTAACCAGCAAGGCCTAGAAATTGACGAATTTCTGTCGGCGTCTTGGGTGCTGACCAGTTCTCAATGGCTTTAATTTTGGATGGGTCGACGTGGAATCCCTCTTCGCTTACCACGTGTCCTAAGAATTCGACTCTTCGGATCCAAAATTCACATTTCGAGAACTTCGCATAAAGTTTATCCGTTTGTAAAGTTCCTAAAACTAGTCGTAGGTGATCGCCATGCTCTTCCTTACTTCGGGAGTAGATCAGGATATCGTCAATGAAAACGATGACGAACTGATCCAAGTAAGGTCGGCATACTCTGTTCATCAGGTCCATGAAAACTGTTGGCGCATTGGTCAATCCGAATGGCATCACCACGAACTCGTAGTGTCCGTAACGAGTTCGGAAGGCTGTCTTGGGAACATCCTCCTCTAGCACTCGTAACTGGTGATATCCAGATCTTAGATCAATTTTGGAAAAATAGTTCGCCCCTTGCAGTTGGTCAAATAGATCGTCTATGCGAGGCAGAGGGTAACGATTTTTGACCGTCAGTTTGTTGAGTTCTCTGTAGTCGATACACATACGGAATGATCCGTCTTTCTTCTTAACGAACAAGACTGGTGCTCCCCAAGGTGAGAAGCTTGGTCGTATGAATCCCTTGCTGAGTAGTTCATTAAGTTGACCCGATAATTCCTGCATCTCCGCTGGTGCTAATCGGTAGGGCGACTTGGCTACGGGTAGCTCCTGGGACTAAGTCGATACGGAACTCGACCTGTCGTTGCGGAGGCAATCCAGGTAGTTCTTCTGGGAAAATGTCGAGAAAGTCGCTCACTACTGGAATGTTCTTGAGTTCCTTCGTTTCGAGGTTCGTGTCGACGACGTGACGAAGGAATGTGTGGTATTCTTTGCGCAGATATTTTTGTGCTTGAATACTTGATATAATGCGAAGACTCGTACCAGGTTTGTCGTTGTAGACTATAAGAGTTTCGTTAGACGGAAGGTTTAGTCAGACTGCTTTCTCGAAGCACATGATGTCGGCGAGATGAAGACTCAACCAATCCATGCCGATGATGACGTTGAAAATTTTTATTGAGACCGGCATGAGGTCGATGGGGAACGAATGATTATCTAGGGTTAGGATACATCCTAAGTATATGCTACTGGTGTTTTCTGTTTTGCCGTTAGCCATTTCTACTGTGAATTGTTCCTTAAGTGTGTGTGGTTGTGGTTTAAGCATGCGAGCAAATTTGTGGTTTACGAAGCTTCGCCCCGCTCCACTATCGAATAGAATGCATGCATAGGAGTTATCGAGGAGGAATGTACCAGTCACCACTGTCGGGTCAGCGACTGCTTCCCCGTGGCCTATAGCTAGTACCCTCCCTGCTCCTCCAGCATTTCTCGCTTTGGGGCAGTCCCTTTTATAGTGGCCTGTTTCGCCACATCCATAGCAAGTTGGGCTCGCGCCAGAGCCAGGGACTTGCGTGATCGGTTGCGCCGGGAATTTACAGAAACGGACGGTTTGTCCTTTCCTCTTGCAGTTAGAGCACTGCATTTCACGGCAGGGGCCGTTGTGGTGGAAGTTGCATTTGTTGCACTTCAGCAAACTTCCAGCATACTGCTTCGTCGGAGCAGTAGCAGCAGGGGTTACCGCGGCATGTACCGCCACAATTTGCTGTTTCTTGGTAGCTCGCTGCCTCTTCTTGTCATCCCAGAACTTCCGCTTGGTGTCAGCGGGTTTGGATGGTTCTGAGATGGCTAGGGTTGTTGTGGTTGCAGGGGTTTTGACACCATGGTCGATGAGTCGTTGTGCCAGTCGCTTGGCACTGTCGAAGGTAGCGGGGTTTGATGATAGAACATTCCCCTGATACGGAGGAACTAGCCCCCATATGTACCTTTCAATCTTCTTCCCTTCAGTGGGAACCATATTAGGGCAGAGGGCCACCAGTTCGCTAAACCGGGCAGTGTAAGCGATAATGTTGGTGCCCTTCATACTCAGGCTCCAAAGCTCCTGTTCCAGTTTCTGGATCTCGCCCCTCGGGCAGTATTCCTCAATCATGAGGTCTTTCATCGTATCCCAGCCTATGTCGTTGGCCACGACGAGAGTTAGAGATTTAACGTGGCTGTTCCACCACGTCAGTGCCTTCCCTTCGAAGGTGCATGCGGCATATTTGACTTTGCTCGCAGCAGGGCAAGAACAAATTTCGAAGACTGATTCAGTCTTCTCGAACCATTGCAAGAGAGCAATGACTCCGCCAGTCCCATGGAAGGGTTTCGGCTTACAGTTGGTGAAATCCTTGTAAGAGCACTCTCTCGAGCGCACAGGAGTTTCAACCGGAATGGAGTTAACCGGGGTTCCACCTCTGCTGGCATCACTAGAGTGATACTGTGCCATGGCAGTTGCCACTGCTGCAGCTACGGCAACATTTAGGGCTGTTGTATCACTGACCGGAGGTGGTGGAGGTGTAGGGTTATTCCGGGTAGATTTGCGAGGAGGCATCTTTCAACTATAAGTTTATAAAGATGAGAAAAGTGGTAAGAATCAATTTGTAAGTAATGTGCAAATGACACATGGACTAACTAACCATAGCCCAACAATTGAATGAGCGTTTGTGTTCATAACCAGAAAGATGTGTAGGAAAACCCAAATGTAAAGATTTATCCCACAGAGTAGGTAGTTGTCAATAATACTGGTATTACTGATGTAACGAGTTCAATGAAAATTGACCTAACAGTAGGTCTTACATCATACCATACAGAAAGTTTGACAATTCTTAGATTCCTAATTAGAGTACTGAAAGTTAGGAATATTTTACAGATAAGTGCTACTTAGAGCACAGATGTTAAAAGGCTAATCCTTAACCCAAAAGATAATGATGTACTAGACATCATCTAACAGCAATGAGTATTCCTCGGGAGAACCCTGAGGTCTCTCATTTGACGTTCCACCTCTTGAAGGTGTCGTTCATGAGCCCTTTGACGAGCTCGAAGTTCCATGACTTCAGCTTGAGCGGCAACCAGACGTTGCTGTAGGGTTTCATTGGTTCTCCGGGTCTGTTCCATATCTTCTTCGAGACGGCGAATGCGGACTGTGTTGACACCAGAGTTGGCATCAATCTGCACGACCCGGTCGATGGCTGCTCGACCTTGCTCGACATTACGAGCTATTCTACGGATAATGATAGGTAGAGCTCGGTCAGCAGAGCCACCATCGCTGACGTTGTAAAAGGTTCGGTCCCCAAAGTATGGTAAGGGTTGACCCTGTTCGTCACTATAGCGATTCAAGTTATCTACCCACAAGGGAGTGGGACCTAGAAAAGCTGGTCGAGGGTTGTTGTTCGGGCCTTGACCTACTGGAGGTAGGTTGTTGACTTCAGGCTCAGAGTCTGATCCATCTGAGAAGCCTTCAGCTTGATGATCATCCAATGGGATTGGGTGTTCATCGTCAGACTCTGCTTCGAGCCATCTTGCGTTGCCTTCATTTGGAAAGTACGGGTCGCCGTGATGGAATCCAACCATTTAGATCTATGCGAGAAGAGAGGTATAAAGATATAGTATACAAGTAGTTGGTAGTACAAAATAAACCTATAGTATTTTAAGTTTAGCTTCTATTGAATCTTCTTGTGGTATTGTTGGTAAGTTTTTAGACTTGTTAACACATCACAACCATTCTAGGGCATATGCTAATCACTCCTCGGACCAGCATAGTTGATCAGGCTATGCCATTCCCAGGACTGACCATATATCCCCGAGCTTACCTGTGATATTTAACAATCGTAATACTTTTGTTCTTGTCGTTGTGACACTGGTTTTAGTATGAATGTAGACTAGTATACTTAATTAAATATTTTAGTATTTTAAGTATAGACTCTTGGTCAGAGTGTTTTAATCCCAAATGGGTTTATAGTTTAGTATATCTTTTATGGGCTGATACACTTGATTCACTATAAACAATGCTCTGCTACCAATCTGTCACACCCCAAAACCAAGAACGGCGGAAACGTTCTGGGGCGGAGGACGTCATGTGAGTATCACAACACGGTAAATGTAAATAAGCAAACAACATCATCCATTGCATTAAATATATAATTTTAATACATGTGTGTTGTGTACAGTATAGACACCAAAAATAACGTATATCAAAATAATAAGATGAGTCTTGAATGCGCTCCATCTTCTCAAAAGCTGGCCTCGGTACCTGTCTACTGATGACCTGCGAATACAAGTTATTTTGAAAGAGTTTATCAGCATTAAGCTGGTGAGTTCATAAGTATTTTAGTGTCGGTATTTGTCATCCAAAATGTTGGAACATGTATAAAGTATAAGTTTGTAAAATGTATGTAAAGGTTTGCAATTGTTTGTAAAAGTTTGAATCTCTCAGAAAAACCTATATTTTCTATTAAAGTAGCCTTCTACCAAGGCTTAACTGTTTTGTATGCTCGTTTGATGAAAAAATGTGTAATTTCCCAAATGTAACTATCATTTACCAAAATATAGTTTGTACATAAACGTTTAAGTGAGGTTATCACTAAAAATATGTAATGGGTAAATTATTGTAGTACTGTAGCCTTGTATTATAAGAACTACTGTTGTACTGACTACCTTAAACCGGATTTATATTAAGGCATTACGTGATAAATTGCACCATACTATCGACTAGTAACCACGACAAATGAATGGTCGTAATAACGGAATGACGTTTGGCACCCGCAGACCTGCAGGTCCGGCTGTAGCTAGCAGCAAGGTGTAGGATTGTCAATCCAGTATAGATCTATACACAAACTCACGCTCTCCCTTCAAGAGAATTCTGGCTACAACTCGAGCCATGACAGTTAAGTCATGCTCCGATTTAAATCACAATAATAAAGTATTCATGTATATGTATTGTTTCTCGTTCTAGTATAGTTATATATGTATTGTTTCTAGCATCATTGTATATGTATTGTTTCTAGCATCATTGTATATGTATTGTTTCTAGTATATGTATATGTATTGTTTCTAGCATCATTGTATATGTATTGTTTCTAGTATATGTATATGTATTGTTTCTAGCATCATTGTATATGTATTGTTTCTAGTATATGTATATGTATTGTTTCTAGCATCATTGTATAAGTATTGTGTTACCCCGATGGTAACTAACTATTGATGTACTGATAAATATGAATATGGAAGTACTTTTATGTCTATACATGTATATATGATATATAACTAATATTGAAACGACCTTCGGATGGTCACCCGAAATCCCACCAGACCACATCTCAGTGCGCGAAAAGGAAATAGGGCGGATGGCCTTCCTAAGCCCTTTAAACATTACTTATATATATATATATATATATATATATATATATATATATATATATATATATATATATATATATATATATATATATATATATATATATATATATATATATATATATATATATATGGGCATGCAATTTATAAGAAATAAAACAAAGTTTAATAAAAGCATTTGATAAGTAAAAAGAGTTTGTAAAATATTTGAAGTGAAACAGTTTGATAAACAGTTGAACAGTGATAAAATCATTGGTTTTCTAGTTATTAATCACATGTGATTAATGCAATCACATGTGATTGATGTAATAACTATAAGTATTTGACTTGTATTCCCCCCCATAAAGTATTTAAAACATTTAAAATTATTTCAAAGGTTGATTAAAGGGGTATAAACTCACTTGTGGTGACTAGATTGAATTGATGTATCGGGTACCATGCTAAGTGTCAAACGGAGACTTGTTCACACGTTCGAGCCTAGTTGTCATATAATAAGCATATATATAACTAATTAGCCACATAATAACTTAACAAAGTAAGTTAACACAATTAGGAACATGTATACACTTTGTATAAGTGTTATAGGTCCTAATGTGTGACAACTGTCAATTCAGGTCATTCTTGGACTCATGCATCTTTATAATAACCATTCATGCACAACATGCCATGACCTAGTAGTATAAATTAGGTCAAAAATCTTGCATAAACTAGGATCCAACTAAGGTCTAGGACTAATATACTTGATACTTACAATTCTAGTAAGTTGCTTAGCTACAATAGGAAATGCCAATACTATAATTAGAATAAGCTTCAAACTTTGTTATAATTGAAATAGGGTATAAAACTCTAAAAATAAATTAAAACACTCTAATTATACTTCAACATGTTGTTGAATACCAAACAATGTTCCAAAAACCCTAAAGAGCCAAAAATCCAAAGTTATAAAATATAAAGCTTAAAAACTTTATAAAATTTGGCTATAAACTTCCTAGTATCAAATTATATTAATCAAATTATGGATTATACCAATGAACTAGAAATATAAATTACAAGTATTAATCATAAATTATTTGTTGAAAACAAGATTTTTAAATAAATCAAATTGCTTAATAAACATTTTATAAAAATGAATGTTTTTATATAAAATATGGGAGGGAAGTTTATAAAGTTTAAAATTTAGGAGAGAGGAGGCCAAAAGGCATGCAAAAACCGGCCATCACCTCTCCCCATGCCCTCTCTCTTCCCCAAAACACAATCATCAAGCCTAAACCCTTACTCCACCTCTTCCACTTCACTCTCTCACTTCACTCTCTTCTTCCTTCTCTCTAAACTCACGAAAATCCTCTCAATCCTCTGCAAAATTTCCAGATTTTGAATCCCTTGAAGTGTTCTTACTTCTCTCAAGATCAAAACCAAGGTAAACAACAACATCTTCTTCCATAGTTTCATGGTTAAACCTCTTTTTCTTCTTAGTCTTCTCTACTTTTCGGATTCTATGCCTTTCCATGGCTAGAAATCTTTATTCTCCCCTTGTGGTTTGTAGATTCTCACCATAACACAATGCATGTGTTAAAGATGGTGAAAATCCGGGATCAAACCCATGCAAGGAGTGGAAAAGAAGCACATATGATCATGTGACATCAAAACATAATATTTCATGTTCTTCTCCATTTCTTGTGTGTTCATGCATGAACGAAAGCATTAAACCATTTCTAGTACATCTTGGATGCTCATTCATTCCATGCATGTGTTAGAAATCGGATCTTACCAAAGACATGCATGATGTTCTTGTTGAAATACCCTAATAATGCACACAAGCAAACATGCAATCTGCCAGATTACTTTGTTCGACTTTGAACAGTCATAACTCAGTCATTTCTTAACCAAATCATGATATTCTTTTTGTATTGGTTAGTTCCACGAGTTAACTTTCTAACCCAATTGGTCTCACTGTAAAATATTAAATATCCGATTTTTAGCAGATTTTACAAAAAGGTTGCGCATACAGCTCTTTTTCTGTGATCACTATTTTTATCTTGATTAAACAATGGTCTTAAACCCAACCATAAATCTTAGGAAAAATACCTTAGAAACTTAACATATCTAGTGAATTATGGTTGAAATTTCGTGGCTTAAAACCTCACTGAATGGGCTACACAAATTCATGAACTTCAGCCACATTTACACTTCATGCATTATTGCATGCAACTTTTCTTAAATTGTTTGGAATCATTACCCTCATTTCTCTTCTGAATACATTTTTTTACATTTTTCCTTTTGAAAGCCCTTGCATGCATGAGATAATCTGGAAAATTTCAAGAGCTTTTGTTATTTATTTGATTTATTAGAATTATTGCTAAAACCAAGGGCATAAATCATATAAAATACTTCCAGAGGTCAATAAATCCTAAATAAATTCATGGATGATACTTATGGGGAGGAATGACCCCTCACCAAATTTTAGCAATTTTTGTTACTGTTTCATATGATTTCTAATTTTCTTTTATTTAGGACATGATAAATTACAAAACCACTTTTTAGGATGTGAAAATTGTATCTAACAATTTTCGCATACCTTACTTGTGATGGGTGACTCAAGAAAATAATTTCAAGATTTTTCATCATGTCTAGCTATTTTTCCCAATTTTTGGTAATTATAATGGCTTAAAAATGGGAAAAATAGTTCTGATTATCCAAAATTCATGAAAATTTGCCAGGATATCATATTATATAGTAGGAGGTTACATAAAAATTTTGAATATTTTTCTCCACTGTAAACTATTTTTCCCTTATTTTCTAAAGTTAATTGCACTAAAATTCACTTAAATATACATAAATACCCAAAACCAGTTTATACATTATGAAAACCACTTTTGATATTTTTCCCAAGATATTTATACTGTAAATGATGTTACAAAAATTTATGGTAATTTATTTTAACTGTTTAATAATATTTCTTTAATTAATGACTATTTAAAGGAATAAAACAAGGAAAAATACAAATAACCACTGAAAAATATATTTTATATTTTTCCCAGCCTATTTATGTATAATAACAATTAAATAAAAAGTTTGGGTAATTTTGGAAACTGTTTACTATTTATTTCAATTTTTATTGAAATAAATGCTCAAAAATTATAAAATATAATTAAACAGCTTGGAAATCCATTTTTATAATTTTCCCAGCTTAGTATTGTGTATTAACAGTTAAATAAAAAGTTTGAGAATTTTTATCCCTCGAATGCTATTTTTCGTGAATTTATGTTGTTATTGAGACTTAAAATTTGGAAAATTAACCTTCCAAGGTTGTAATTAATCGCACGACTTGTAAAATTTCAATACATCAGAAAAAGTGTAACAAAATGATATAAATCCAATACTAAAACGTAAATTGGCATTTCCCTATATGTAGAGTTTAGTATATTAGCATTAGATATCGACATGGAAACTCACTAGTGCGTGTGTTTGGTGTCGTAGGATCCCGGTAGTAAGACGTTGGTGCATCCCGAAGTACCGCTTGTGTCTACACAAAACATCGTGAGTATTCACCAATCCCCTATTTTATGGTTTTAAATGTTTTGGGGTGGAAAAGCATGTCCTAAACTATTTATATCCGTTGTATTTATTTAACTCGTATAAACTTGGTTGCTATATTTAGCATATTGTGAGTATTCACGCACTCCCCTATTTTCGTTTTTTATGTTTTGGGGTGGAAAAGCATGTCCAGAAAAACTATTGTTTGCATGTTTTACTTAAATTGAATTGTATCAAACATGATTGCTATTGTATTGCTATGTTTCTTTATGTATGTCTATGCAACACGGAACATGAGAACTTATCGTACAAAGGCCCTTCCCTTATCTCTAACCATTAACTCTTTGAGCCAATGGTCGTTATGGATAGCGCTATTAGGAATTGACAACTCCTCACTCGCCCGAATCGCTGGAGTGCATGATACCATATTCATCTATGGAACGATAAGCATAGATCTCGATAGGGCTTCAGTCATAGGTTTGGTTGAGACTCATTGTTTGCTCATACACATACAAACTCGTTTCTCGTTATAGCAATAAACTTGTATTCATTAATAGCAATCAACTTGTTTATCATTGAAGCAATGTACTTGTATTTACGAAAAGCCTTATTGTACGCTCGATTTTATAAACTTGTGATACTCACCAACTATTTTCATAGTTGACGCTCGTTTTACATGCTTTTTCAGGAAATAATTAGTAAGTGGATGTAAAGATTCATCATCATAGAGCATGCTGCATCGTGTTGAAGCTATTATGAAGCTATATTTTGAACAATGTTATTTTGAAAAACTTGTATTTTGTTCTTTTGAAGCTATGGGTTGTAAACTTTTAAATACTGCTATGGTGATGTATCTTTATCTTTTGCAATGAAACCGTTATCGCTGTCATACCTTGCGTTTCCGCTTTAGCGGGGTGTGACAGAAGTGGTATCAGAGCTAAAGTTATAGAGAACATCGGTTTTTCTTTAAGAAAACACAACCTATAACTAAAACTTACAAAGAAATTCTTTTTACATCAAACATATTACTAGTCTAATTAGGTCGGGAGTTGTATTATTGGACCTTGATTAAACATAGCCTGATCACCTATGTTTAATTAAGAAAAGATTTATACAAAGCTTGAGCTAATTATAATGGGAATATGTTCAACAAAAATATTTGAGAAAACCTTATTTAAAAATTTCAAAAGGTTAATTTTGGTGTGTGTAAGCATTGCATATTATAGGCATGCATTGTCATTTATTTCATATCTCATTGAAACTATGTCACAGTCCACTATGTCAACATCGTCATCTTCCCGCGCTACCTCCTCAGCCGATGAATCCGGCTACGTCACTGTTATCCCTAGACGTAATCCCCCCCCGCCTCAGTAGAAGAAGACCCATCAGAGGACACGGAAGATACTGGGAACTCAGTGGAGATCAGAAATGACATCGCCCCGAGTCAACGACGCGAGGCATCACCGACATCGGTGTTGCCACAGCCACCGCTCTATGGACTTCGCATTCGGAGGACAGCGAGGAAGAGTGTTCCCATTCCAGGAAGGATACCCGCCAGCACAGCAGGTAATGGCACGGCAGGACCTAGCGGAGTAGAACCCAGCGATGCAGGACCGAGAGCACCCTCACCTCAGCAAGTTATAGGGATACCTGTCAGACAGCCAGGTATGACCCCGGAGGAGTCCTGGAGATTGCAGTCGATAGCAGCGGGCCAACGTCACAGTCTCGCTGTGACAGCTGGGCATCGAGAAGTTTTGGATGAAGTCTTGGCAGGAATGGAAATCCTGTATCAGCATTCGATGGAGACTGCTGACACTGCTAGTGCTGCTAGACGAGAGGCAGGTCATGCGATGACAGCATATTATGTGTTTGGTGGGCTGTTCCTGATTGTGATGTGATAAGGATGGGAGCATTGACAAAGGAAAGCTCTAGTAGCAAGAGGAAGCCAGCAGATCAGGGAGAGAAGAAGTATGGAGGCAAGTCAGGGAGGAAGTAGAAAGTCTCAAGAAAATTTATGTTAAGAGCCCAGGAGCAAGAACCAGTGAAAACTCAAGGACAAGAAGTGCAGGAGCAAAAGCAGTACTCAGGGCCGCTTCCGAAGTGCAATAAGTGTAACTTCCATCACAAGGGAGCTTGCCCGGTGTGCCAAAACTGTAAGCAAACAGGCCATTACTCGAAGTATTGTAAGGTGAATAAGGAGGGAAAAAGGATATGTTACGAGTGCGGGAGTAATGATCATCTCCGTAGAGCATGTCCTAAACTGAACAATGGACCTGGTAACAATGGACAAGGCCAAGCCAGGCAAAACTTTCAAGGAAATCAAGTTGGATAGCCAAGAGGTGTAGCCTTTGTGATTGGTGCAGAAGAAGCTTGTCAGGACCCTGAAGTGATAACAGGTACGTTCCTCCTGAACAACCATTTTGCATCAGTAATATTCGATGCGGGAGCAGATAGGAGTTTTGTTTCTTTAGCATTTAGACCGTTAATTGGCTTGAAATCGGTAAAGATGAGGAATGCTTATGCTATTGAACTTACTGATGGGTATGAAATTAGGGCTAGTGATATAATTCCTGGTTGTACTTTGAATTTAGCTGATAAACTCTTTAGCATTGACCTAATTCCTATAGAGCTAGGTAGTTTTGATGTGATAGTAGGGATGGATTGGTTATCCAAAAATAGAGCAGACATTGGTTGTTATGAGAAAGTCATCAGAGTGCCTCTCCCTAATGGAGAAACCCTTATCATACACGGTGAGAAGCCAGGAAGAAGTTTAAACATAGTATCAAGCGTGAAGGTTCACAAGTACCTGAAGAGGAATTGTATTGCATTCATGGCCCACGTGCTAGAAAGAGAACTAGAAGCTAAGCAACTCAAGGAGATTCCGGTGGTTCAAAACTATCCCGAAGTATTTCCGGAGGAATTGCCCGGTCTACCCCCTTATAGACAGGTCGAATTTCGGATAGACTTAGTTCCCGGAGCGGCACCGGTAGCAAAAGCACCATATCGCCTTGCACCATCCGAGATGCAAGAACTATCCGGACAACTTCAAGAACTTCTAGACAAAGGGTTTATTCGACCAAGTTCTTCACCTTGGGGAGCCCCAGTGTTATTCGTCAAAAAGAAAGACGGTTCGTTCCGAATGTGCATTGATTACAGAGAATTGAACAAGTTGACAATCAAGAATCGATATCCCCTCCCTAGAATAGATGACTTGTTCGATCAGTTGCAGGGCGCTTCCTACTTCTCAAAAATCGACCTTCGGTCAGGGTATCATCAGCTAAGAATTCACGAAGAGGACATTCACAAGACAGCGTTTAGAACCCGTTATGGACATTATGAATTCTTAGTCATGCCTTTTGGACTAACGAACGCACCCGCTGTATTCATGGATTTGATGAATAGGGTCTGTAGACCATACCTAGACAGGTTTATAATTGTCTTTATCGATGACATACTTGTTTACTCGCGGACCAAAGAAGATCACAATAGACATCTAAAGCTAGTGTTGGAGCTGTTGAAGGAACAAAAATTGTATGCCAAGTTCACTAAGTGTGAATTTTGGATTCGGGAAGTACATTTTCTTGGTCATGTGATCGGTGAAAGAGGAATCCATGTAGATCCAGCTAAGATAGAGGCAATCAAGAAATGGGAGGCCCCCAAAACCCCGACAGAAATACGACAATTCCTAGGATTAGCTGGGTACTACAGACGCTTCATTGAGAATTTCTCTAGGATTGCTCAACCATTAACATCTTTGACCCAAAAGGATAGAAAATTTCTCTGGGAAGAGAAACACGAAGAGGCGTTTCAAATCCTGAAAAACAAGCTGTGCAATGCACCAATTCTGGCTTTACCAGAAGGATCAGAGAACTTTGTGGTGTATTGTGATGCGTCTCATCAAGGATTAGGATGTGTGCTAATGCAAAAAGATAGGGTCATTGCATATGCTTCCAGGCAACTCAAACCGCACGAGAAGAATTATACCACCCATGATCTAGAACTAGGAGCAATAGTTTTCGCCCTTAAGATATGGAGGCATTATTTGTACGGAACCAAATGCACCATTTATACCGATCACAAAAGCCTTCAGCATATTCTGGATCAGAAAATGTTAAACATGCGGCAGAGAAGATGGGTAGAGTTGTTTAGTGATTATGATTGTGAGATACGATACCACCCAGGAAAGGCTAACGTAGTAGCCGACGCTCTTAGTAGGAAAGTAAGAGTGAAACCTTCCCGTGTGAGAGCTTTGGGAATGGTAATTCAGACAAGCTTGAAATCTCAAATCATTAATGCCCAGGAGAAAGCGTTATGCAAGGAAAATCTTCCAGGCGAAACTTTACATGGTTTGGAAGAAAGATTTGAAACCAAACCTGATGGAGTTCGTTATTTTAAAGACAGGGTCTGGATTCCAAGGGTTAACAACCTGAGAGACATGGTATTAGAAGAGTCTCATCGATCTAAATACTCCATCCACCCTGGAGCAGATAAGATGTACAAGGATCTTAAAGAGTACTATTGGTGGCCTGGAATGAAAAAGGATATTGCCTTGTACGTCGGGAAGTGTTTGACATGCTCAATAGTCAAAGCTGAACATCAGAAACCTTCCGGGTTGTTGCAACAACCTGAAATTCCCCAATGGAAATGGGAGCAAATATCTATGGACTTTGTTACCAAACTTCCTAGAACTGCTAAAGGTCATGACTCAATTTGGGTCATAGTGGATCGACTGACGAAATCCGCTCACTTTCTCCCTATTCGAGAAGATTTCAAGATGGAAAAATTGGCCCAAATCTACATCGACAAAATTGTTTCTCTGCATGGTGTACCCCTATCTATCATTTCTGATAGAGATAGTCGTTTTACATCTCGATTTTGGTGGATGTTACAGAGGGCACTAGGAACCAAGATAGATTTGAGCACAGCTTACCACCCTCAGACAGATGGGCAAACAGAGAGAACAATACAAACATTGGAAGACATGCTACGAGCGTGTGTCATTGAGTTCAAAGGAAATTGGGATACTCATTTGCCCCTAATTGAGTTTTCCTACAATAACAGTTACCACACGAGTATCCAATGTGCTCCATATGAAGCATTGTATGGACGCAAGTGTCGTTCGCCCTTATGCTGGACAGAAATCGGTGACAGACAGTTGACTAGAGTCGAACTTATCCAGGAAACATCTGACAAGATTACTATCATCAAAGATAAGCTTAAAGCTGCTAGAGATCGTCAGAAAAGTTATGCGGATAATCGTCGAAAACCATTAGAATTCCAAGTAGGAGACAAGGTACTTTTAAAAGTGTCGCCTTGGAAAGGGCTTGTGCGTTTTGGTAAGAAAGGAAAACTAAGCCCGAGATATGTTGGACCCTTTGAAATCCTTGAAAGGATTGGTCCGGTAGCGTATAAACTCCAATTGCCCCAAGAGTTAAGCGCCATTCACGACACATTCCACGTCTCCAACCTTAAGAAATGTCTAGCCGACGAAACATTAATAGTACCCCTGGAGGAAATTAAGATCAATGATAAGCTGAGCTTCGTTGAGGAACCGATAGAAATCCTTGACAGGGAGGTAAAACAACTTAAGCGGAGTAAGATCCCGATTGTGAAAGTTCGATGGAACTCAAAACGCGGGCCGGAGTACACCTGGGAGCGCGAGGATTACATAAAGGAAAAGTATCCGCAACTATTCCCATGCGATGACAAGCGATGATATAGAATGAATTTCGGGACGAAATTCTTTTTAAGTGGGGGATACTGTGACAACTGTCAATTCAGGTCATTCTTGGACTCATGCATCTTTATAATAACCATTCATGCACAACATGCCATGACCTAGTAGTATAAATTAGGTCAAAAATCTTGCATAAACTAGGATCCAACTAAGGTCTAGGACTAATATACTTGATACTTACAATTCTAGTAAGTTGCTTAGCTACAATAGGAAATGCCAATACTATAATTAGAATAAGCTTCAAACTTTGTTATAATTGAAATAGGGTATAAAACTCTAAAAATAAATTAAAACACTCTAATTATACTTCAACATGTTGTTGAATACCAAACAATGTTCCAAAAACCCTAAAGAGCCAAAAATCCAAAGTTATAAAATATAAAGCTTAAAAACTTTATAAAATTTGGCTATAAACTTCCTAGTATCAAATTATATTAATCAAATTATGGATTATACCAATGAACTAGAAATATAAATTACAAGTATTAATCATAAATTATTTGTTGAAAACAAGATTTTTAAATAAATCAAATTGCTTAATAAACATTTTATAAAAATGAATGTTTTTATATAAAATATGGGAGGGAAGTTTATAAAGTTTAAAATTTAGGAGAGAGGAGGCCAAAAGGCATGCAAAAACCGGCCATCACCTCTCCCCATGCCCTCTCTCTTCCCCAAAACACAATCATCAAGCCTAAACCCTTATTCCACCTCTTCCACTTCACTCTCTCACTTCACTCTCTTCTTCCTTCTCTCTAAACTCACGAAAATCCTCTCAATCCTCTGCAAAATTTCCAGATTTTGAATCCCTTGAAGTGTTCTTACTTCTCTCAAGATCAAAACCAAGGTAAACAACAACATCTTCTTCCATAGTTTCATGGTTAAACCTCTTTTTCTTCTTAGTCTTCTCTACTTTTCGGATTCTATGCCTTTCCATGGCTAGAAATCTTTATTCTCCCCTTGTGGTTTGTAGATTCTCACCATAACACAATGCATGTGTTAAAGATGGTGAAAATCCGGGATCAAACCCATGCAAGGAGTGGAAAAGAAGCACATATGATCATGTGACATCAAAACATAATATTTCATGTTCTTCTCCATTTCTTGTGTGTTCATGCATGAACGAAAGCATTAAACCATTTCTAGTACATCTTGGATGCTCATTCATTCCATGCATGTGTTAGAAATCGGATCTTACCAAAGACATGCATGATGTTCTTGTTGAAATACCCTAATAATGCACACAAGCAAACATGCAATCTGCCAGATTACTTTGTTCGACTTTGAACAGTCATAACTCAGTCATTTCTTAACCAAATCATGATATTCTTTTTGTATTGGTTAGTTCCACGAGTTAACTTTCTAACCCAATTGGTCTCACTGTAAAATATTAAATATCCGATTTTTAGCAGATTTTACAAAAAGTTTGCGCATACAGCTCTTTTTCTGTGATCACTATTTTTATCTTGCTTAAACAATGGTCTTAAACCCAACCATAAATCTTAGGAAAAATACCTTAGAAACTTAACATATCTAGTGAATTATGGTTGAAATTTCGTGGCTTAAAACCTCACTGAATGGGCTACACAAATTCATGAACTTCAGCCACATTTACACTTCATGCATTATTGCATGCAACTTTTCTTAAATTGTTTGGAATCATTACCCTCATTTCTCTTCTGAATACATTTTTTTACATTTTTCCTTTTGAAAGCCCTTGCATGCATGAGATAATCTGGAAAATTTCAAGAGCTTTTGTTATTTATTTGATTTATTAGAATTATTGCTAAAACCAAGGGCATAAATCATATAAAATACTTCCAGAGGTCAATAAATCCTAAATAAATTCATGGATGATACCTATGGGGAATAATGACCCCTCACCAAATTTCAGCAATTTTTTTTACTGTTTCATATGATTTCTAATTTTCTTTTATTTAGGACATGATAAAGTACAAAACCACTTTTTAGGATGTGAAAATTGTATCTAACAATTTTCGCATACCTTACTTGTGATGGGTGACTCAAGAAAATAATTTCAAGATTTTTCATCATGTCTAGCTATTTTTCCCAATTTTTGGTAATTATAATGGCTTAAAAATGGGAAAAATAGTTCTGATTATCCAAAATTCATGAAAATTTGCCAGGATATCATATTATATAGTAGGAGGTTACATAAAAATTTTGAATATTTTTCTCCACTGTAAACTATTTTTCCCTTATTTTCTAAAGTTAATTGCACTAAAATTCACTTAAATATACATAAATACCCAAAACCAGTTTATACATTATGAAAACCACTTTTGATATTTTTCCCAAGATATTTATACTGTAAATGATGTTACAAAAATTTATGGTAATTTATTTTAACTGTTTAATAATATTTCTTTAATTAATGACTATTTAAAGGAATAAAACAAGGAAAAATACAAATAACCACTGAAAAATATATTTTATATTTTTCCCAGCCTATTTATGTATAATAACAATTAAATAAAAAGTTTGGGTAATTTTGGAAACTGTTTACTATTTATTTCAATTTTTATTGAAATAAATGCTCAAAAATTATAAAATATAATTAAACAGCTTGGAAATCCATTTTTATAATTTTCCCAGCTTAGTATTGTGTATTAACAGTTAAATAAAAAGTTTGAGAATTTTTATCCCTCGAATGCTATTTTTCGTGAATTTATGTTGTTATTGAGACTTAAAATTTGGAAAATTAACCTTCCAAGGTTGTAATTAATCGCACGACTTGTAAAATTTCAATACATCAGAAAAAGTGTAACAAAATGATATAAATCCAATACTAAAACGTAAATTGGCATTTCCCTATATGTAGAGTTTAGTATATTAGCATTAGATATCGACATGGAAACTCACTAGTGCGTGTGTTTGGTGTCGTAGGATCCCGGTAGTAAGACGTTGGTGCATCCCGAAGTACCGCTTGTGTCTACACAAAACATCGTGAGTATTCACCAATCCCCTATTTTATGGTTTTAAATGTTTTGGGGTGGAAAAGCATGTCCTAAACTATTTATATCCGTTGTATTTATTTAACTCGTATAAACTTGGTTGCTATATTTAGCATATTGTGAGTATTCACGCACTCCCCTATTTTCGTTTTTTATGTTTTGGGGTGGAAAAGCATGTCCAGAAAAACTATTGTTTGCATGTTGTACTTAAATTGAATTGTATCAAACATGATTGCTATTGTATTGCTATGTTTCTTTATGTATGTCTATGCAACACGGAACATGAGAACTTATCGTACAAAGGCCCTTCCCTTATCTCTAACCATTAACTCTTTGAGCCAATGGTCGTTATGGATAGCGCTATTAGGAATTGACAACTCCTCACTCGCCCGAATCGCTGGAGTGCATGATACCATATTCATCTATGGAACGATAAGCATAGATCTCGATAGGGCTTCAGTCATAGGTTTGGTTGAGACTCATTGTTTGCTCATACACATACAAACTCGTTTCTCGTTATAGCAATAAACTTGTATTCATTAATAGCAATCAACTTGTTTATCATTGAAGCAATGTACTTGTATTTACGAAAAGCCTTATTGTACGCTCGATTTTATAAACTTGTGATACTCACCAACTATTTTCATAGTTGACGCTCGTTTTACATGCTTTTTCAGGAAATAATTAGTAAGTGGATGTAAAGATTCATCATCATAGAGCATGCTGCATCGTGTTGAAGCTATTATGAAGCTATATTTTGAACAATGTTATTTTGAAAAACTTGTATTTTGTTCTTTTGAAGCTATGGGTTGTAAACTTTTAAATACTGCTATGGTGATGTATCTTTATCTTTTGCAATGAAACCGTTATCGCTGTCATACCTTGCGTTTCCGCTTTAGCGGGGTGTGACATAATGGTTGCATCTAAGTTGATACGTGACAAGGCAAAAGGGTTTGAAACATCAAATGGCCTTGCATAAGAGTTCACCACCCAACAAACCCCACCCTTTGGAGTTTACGGCCGTAAACTCATGGGTTTATGGCCGTGAACTCCTCACATGGTGGTTTTGGGTGTTTTAAAGTGTTATCTTGATCCAAGAACAATTCTAGCTTTCTTTGGAATAATACATGAAGTAGTTTAAGGCCCTAGAATGCTCCATAGGGGAGTTTACGGCCTATAGTCCATACACCCTAGAGTTTACGGTTGTAAACTCCTATGGGTGATGGATTTTAATTCATTTGAGGCACTTGCACATCAAGGATGGCTTCCATGATTTTATCTAAGGCTAATAGGGACAAGATGCACACATTTAGGTCATCACTTGGAGTTTACGGCCCAAGATATGTTCCTTGGCTGTAAACTCCTTTTAAGGAGTGATTATGAAGTCCTTTGATCCCCATTCAAGTCCCATGTGTTCAAGCTAAATTGTCTTAAGGCCTTAGGGGTGTTTGTGGCATGTTAAACACAAGAAAAAGGGGTTTACGGCCCAAGATCTTTCATTGGCTGTAAACTCCTAAAACCCTAAGATCTTGAAGTGTTTTGGTGTCCAAAATAGTCACAAGCATTAGTGGTTAAAGTCCTTAGGCTCAAGGAGGCAAGTTAGGGCATTTTTGACCCATAAAAAGGGGTTTACGGCCCAAGAAAGTTCCTTGGCCGTAAACTCCAATAACTTGTGTTTCTTGGTTGCTTTTTAGTCCCAAATGTTTATACACTAACCCCTAAACAAGTTGTCTAACAAGGAATCAGGACTAGGAAGCCTTTAGGCTCCGTTTTGGAGTTTACTCCCCAAGAACGTTCTTGGGCAGTAAACTCTCGGATCTTTCAGTATAGACATATAAATGTTGTTATAAAGCATATAACAAGTATTAAAACACGTTTAGGAAAGTAGACTCACAATCCGGGATGAAAACCCGAAGATCCGTCAGAGAGAATTGGCTTTTCTCTAGTTGGAATTGTGAATAATGAATTAATTAAATTCATAAATCTATTTATAGTCCTGGAATATTTTGACAGAAAATATTTTTATTCCGAAAGTCGGACTATAACATTATGAAACTTAAAATGTTCAAGTTTCACAATTACAGGAGCATCCACTCTCCTGATACGTCCAGAAACGTAAACCCTAATGTACACAAACTTGTTCGGACAAGTCTGAAATTTACAGAAACTAGAGTAGCTTCTATTGAATAGATAATGTTCGTACAAATGGAAATTTCGGGTTGTCACATCATCCCCCCGTTAGAAGGAATTTCGTCCCGAAATTAGAATTTAAGCAAATAAGAAGTTACAAATAACTAAGCGAAAAGATGAGGATATTTCAGTTTCATCTGATCCTCGCGTTCCCAAGTGAATTCTGGTCCTCGCTTGGCGTTCCAGCGAACCTTCACAATAGGGATACGGATTTGCTTCGTCTGCTTGACCTCGCGGTCCATGATCTCTACAGGTTCTTCCACGAAGTTGTGGCTCTCGTTGATATCGATCTCGTCGAGTGGGATTACGAGAGTCTCGTCGGACAGACACTTTTTCAAGTTAGATACGTGGAATGTAGAATGTACGTTACGAAGTGTGTCGGGTAGATCAAGTTTGTAAGCTACGGGGCTGACTCTTGCGAGAATCTCGAAAGGCCCTATGTACCTAGGATTAAGCTTTCCACGCTTACCGAAGCGTATCAAGCCCTTCCATGGTGAGACTTTGAGAAGGACTCGGTCTCCCACCTGAACAAAGGTTTTCTGCGTTTATCAGCGTAGCTCTTTTGTCGGTCTCTAGAGGCTTTCAATCGTTCACGAATCTGAACGATCTTCTCTGTCGTTTCCTGAATGATTTCCGGACCAGTGAGAGTATTGTCGGAGGCTTGCCCCCTAGCTAATTGGGTATCACCCACCTCAACCCATCACAGAGGGGATCTGCACTTTCGGCCGTAGAGAGCTTCAAATGGTGTTGCCTTTATGCTCTTGTGATAACTGTTGTTATAGGAAAATTCGACGAGGGGTAAATGAGTATCCCACGCTTTTCCAAAGTCAATTACACAAGCACGCAACATATCTTCTAATGTCTGGATTGTCCTCTCACTCTGTCCGTCAGTCTGTGGATGGTAGGCTGTGCTCATGTCCAGCCTTGTTCCTAGGGAATGTTGCAGTGATTGCCAAAATCTTGAGGTGAACCTACTATCTCGATCGGAGATAATGGATACAGGCACACCATGTAGTCGTACGATTTCTCTAATGTATGTTCACGTAAGTTTCTCCATCTTGTCGGTTTCTTTGATAGGCAGGAAGTGTGCAGACTTGGTCAATCTATCAACGATGACCCATATGGTATCAACTCCACCCGTTGTCTTGGGCAACTTGGTTATGAAATCCATAGTGATCCGCTCCCACTTCCATTCTGGAATCTCTGGTTGTTGCAGTAAACTAGATGCTTCTGGTACTCGACCTTTACCTTTGCGCAAGTAAGGCATTTACTTACGAAGGTAGCAATCTCTGCTTTCATATTAGGCCACCAATATAGCTTTTTAAGATACAGATACATCTTATCTGAACCTGGGTGGACGGAATACCGAGTGTTGTGCGCCTCGGTCATGACTAAGTCTCGGAAACCACCGTGTTTCGGTGTCCAGATCCGATCCATGAAGTATAAGGCTCCGTCACCCTTGGCTTCTAAATTCTTGTCCATTCCTCTAAGGGATTCACTCGTCACATTTTCAGGTTTCATGGCTTCAAGTTGGACCACCTGAATTTGATTAGACAAGTGTGAATGGATGGTTATTGACAATGATTTGACTTTGCGACCAGAATATTCTTTCCGACTCAGGGCGTCTGCTACTACGTTGGCTTTACCCGGATGATAACGAATATCGAATTCATAATCACTGAGTAGCTCGACCCACCGTCGTTGCCTCATGTTGAGCTCCTTCTGATCGAATATGTGTTGTAAACTCTTGTGGTTGGTAAAGATAGTGCTCTTCGTTCCATACAAGTAATGTCTTCAGATCTTCAGAGCAAACACCACTGCTCCCAGTTCAAGATCGTGTGTCGTATAGTTAACTTCGTGTGTCTTCAACTGTCGGGAGGCGTAGGCGATGACCTTACCTCGTTGCATCAGAACACACCCGAGCCCTTGGTTTGATGCATCGCAATAGACTACGAAGTCTTCTATCCCTTCGGGGAGAGATAGTATTGGCGCGGTGCACAAGGCTCGTTTGAGCGTTTGGAACGCTCTCTTTTGTTTCTCTTCCCAGTCACAGGCCACGCCTTTCTGGGTCAGGGTTGTAAGAGGTTTCGCTATTCGGGAGAAGTTCTGAATGAATCGGCGGTAGTAACCAGCAAGGCCTAGAAATTGACGAATTTCTGTCGGCATCTTGGGTGCTGACCAGTTCTCAATGGCTTTCATTTTGGATGGGTCCACGTGGATTCCCTCTTCGCTTACCACGTGTCCTAAGAATTCGACTCTTCGGATCCAAAATTCACATTTCGAGAACTTCGCATAAAGTTTCTCCGTTCGTAAAGTTCCTAAAACTAGTCGTAGGCGATAGCCATGCTCTTCCTTACTTTGAGAGTAGATCAGGATGTCGTCAATGAAAAAGATGACGAACTGATCCAAGTAAGGTCGGCATACTCTGTTCATCAGGTCCATGAAAACTGCTGGCGCATTGGTCAATCCGAATGGCATCACCACGAACTCGTAGTGTCCGTAACGAGTTCGGAAGGCTGTCTTGGGAACATCCTCCTCTAGCACTCGTAACTGGTGATATCCGGATCTTAGATCAATTTTGGAAAAATAGTTCGCCCCTTGCAGTTGGTCAAATAGATCGTCTATGCGAGGCAGAGGGTAACGATTTTTGACCGTCAGTTTGTTGAGTTCTCTGTAGTCGATACACATACGGAATGATCCGTCTTTCTTCTTAACGAACAAGACTGGTGCTCCCAAAGGTGAGAAGCTTGGTCGTATGAATCCCTTGCTGAGTAGTTCGTTAAGTTGACCCGATAATTCCTGCATCTCCGCTGGTGCTAATCGGTAGGGCGACTTGGCTACTGGGGTAGCTCCTGGGACTAAGTCGATACGGAACTCGACCTATCGTTGCGGAGGTAATCCAGGTAGTTCTTCTGGGAAAATGTCGGGAAAGTCGCTCACTACTGGAATGTTCTTGAGTTCTTTCGTTTCGAGGTTCGTGTCGACGACGTGAGCAAGGAATGCGTGGTATTCTTTGCGCAGATATTTCTGTGCTTGAATACTTGATATAATGCAAAGACTCGCACCAGGTTTTTCGCCGTAGACTATAAGAGTTTCGTTAGACGGAAGTCGGACTGCTTTCTCGAAGCACATGATGTCGGCGCGATGAAGACTCAACCAATCCATGCCGATGATGACGTCGAAACTTTTTATTGAAACCGGCATGAGGTCGATGGGGAACGAATGCTTATCTAGGGTTAGGATACATCCTAAGTATATGCTACTGGTGTTTTCTGTTTTGTCGTTAGCCATTTTTACTGTGAATTGTTCTTTAAGTGCGTGTGGTTGTGGTTTAAGCATGCGAGCAAATTTGTGGTTTACGAAGCTTCGCTCCGCTTCACTATCGAACAGAATGCATGCATAGGAGTTATCGAGGAGGAACGTACCAGTCACCACTGTCGGGTCAGCGACTGCTTCCCCGTGGCCTATAGCTAGTACCCTCCCTGCTCCTCCAGCATTTCTCGCTTTGGGGCAGTCCCTCTTATAGTGTCCTGTTTCGCCACATCCATAGCAAGTTGGGCTCGCGCCTGAGCCAGGGATTTGCGTGATCGGTTGCGCCGGGAATTTACAGAAACGGACGGTGTGTCCTTTCCTATTGCAGTTAGAGCACTGCATTTCACGGTAGGGGCCGTTTTGGTGGAAGTTGCATTTGTTGCACTTCGGCAAACTTCCAGCATACTGCTTCGTCGGAGCAGTAGTAGCAGGGGTTACCGCAGCATGTACCGCCACAATTTGTTGTTTGTTGGCAGCTCGCTGCCTCTTCTTGTCATCCCAGAACTTCCGCATGGTGTCAGCGGGTTTGGATGGTTCTGAGATGGCTAGGGTTGTTGTGGTTGCAGGGGTTTTGACACCATGGTCGATGAGTCGTTGTGCCAGTCGCTTGGCACTGTTGAAGGTAGCGGGGTTTGATGATAGAACATTCCCCTGATACGGAGGAACTAGCCCCCATATGTACCTTTCAATCTTCTTCCCTTCAGTGGGAACCATATTAGGGTAGAGGGCCACCAGTTCGCTAAACCGGGCAGTGTAAGCGATAATGTTGGTGCCCTTCATGGTCAGGCTCCAAAGCTCCTGTTGTAGTTTCTGGATCTCGCCCCTCGGGCAGTATTCCTCAATCATGAGGTCTTTCATCATATCCCAGCCTATGTAGTTGGCCACGACGAGAGTTAGAGATTTAACGTGGCTGTTCCACCACGTCAGTGCCTTCCTTTCGAAGGTGCATGCGGCATATTTGACTTTACTCGCAGTAGGGCAAGAACAAATTTCGAAGACTGATTCAGTCTTCTCAAACCATTGCGAGAGAGCAATGACTCTGCCAGTCCTATGGAAGGGTTTCGGCTTACAGTTGGTGAAATCCTTGTAAGAGCACTCTCTCGAGCACACAGGAGTTTCAACCGGAATGGAGTTAACCGGGGTTCCACCTCTGCTGGCATCAGTAGAGTGATACTGTGCCATGGCAGTTGCCACTGCTGTAGCTACGGCAGCATTTAGGGCTGCTGTATCAATGACCGGAGGTGGTGGAGGTGTAGGGTTATTCCGGGTAGATTTGCGAGGAGGCATCTTTCAACTATAAGTTTATAAAGATGAGAAAAGTGGTAAGAATCAATTTGTAAGTAATGTGCAAATGACACATGGACTAACTAACCATAGCCCAACAATTGAATGAGTGTTTGTGTTCATAACCAGAAAGATGTGTAGGAAAAACCAAATGTAAAGATTTATCCCACAGAGTAGGTAGTTGTCAATAATACTGGTATTACTGATGTAACGAGTTCAATGAAAATTGACCTAACAGTAGGTCTTACGTCATACCATACAGAAAGTTTGACAGTTCTTAGATTCCTAATTAGAGTACTGAAAGTTAGGAATATTTTACAGATAAGTGCTACTTAGAGCACAGATGTTAAAAGGCTAATCCTTAACCCAAAAGATAATGATGTACTAGACATCATCTAACGACGATGAGTATTCCTCGGGAGAACCCTGAGGTCTCTCATTTGACGTACCACCTCTTGAAGGTGTCGTTCATGAGCCCTTTGACGAGCTCGAAGTTCCATGACTTCAGCTTGAGGGGCAACCAGCCGTTGCTGTAGGGTTTCATTGGTTCTCCGGGTCCGTTCCATATCTTCTTCGAGACAGCGAATGCGGACTGTGTTGACACCAGAGTTGGCATCAATCTCCACGACCCGGTCGATGGCTGCTCGACCTTGCTCGACATTACGAGCTATTCTACGGATAATGACAGGTAGAGCTCGGTCAACAGAGCCACCATCGTTGACGTTGTAAAGGGTTCGGTCCCCAAAGTATGGTAAGGGTTGACCCTGTTCGTCACTCCAACGATTCAAGTTATCTACCCACAAGGGAGTTGGACCTAGAAAAGCTGGTCGAGGGTTGTTGTCCGGGGCTTGACCTACTGGACGTAGGTTGTTCACTTCAGGCTCAGAGTCTGATCCATCTGAGAAGCCTTCAGCTTGATGATCATCCAATGGGATTGGGTGTTCATCGTCAGACTCTGCTTCGAGCCATCTTGCGTTGCCTTCATTTGGAAAGTACGGGTCGCCGTGATGGAATCCAACCATTTAGATCTACGCTAGAAGAGAGGTATAAAGATATAGTATACAAGTAGTTGGTAGTACAAAATACACCTGTAGTATTTTAAGTTTAGGTTCTATTGAATCTTCTTGTGGTATTGTTGGTAAGTTTTTAGACTTGTTAACACATCACAACCATTCTAGGGCATATGCTAATCACTCCTCAGACCAGCATAGTTGATCAGGCTATGCCATTCCCAGGACTGACCATATATCCCTGAGCTTACCTGTGATATTTAACAATCGTAATACTTTTGTTCTTGTCGTTGTGATACTGGTTTTAGTATGAATGTAGACTAGTATACTTAATTAAATATTTTAGTATTTTAAGTGTAGACTCTTGGTCAGAGTGTTTTAATCCCAAATGGGTTTATAGTTTAGTATATCTTTTATGGGTTGATACACTTGATTCACTATAAACAATGCTCTGATACCAATCTATCACACCCCAAAACCAAGAACGGCGGAAACGTTCTGGGGCGGAGGACGTCATGTGAGTATCACAACACAGTAAATGTAAATAAGCAAACAACATCATCTATTGCATTAAATATATAATTTTAATACATGTGTGTTGTGTACAGTATAGACACCAAAAATAACGTATATCAAAATAATAAGATGAGTCTTGAATGCGCTCCATCTTCTCAAAAGCTGGCCTCGGTACCTGTCTACTGATGACCTGAGAATACAAGTTATTTTGAAAGAGTTATCAGCATTAAGCTGGTGAGTTCATAAGTATTTTAGTGTCGGTATTTGTCATCCCAAATGTTGGAACATGTATAAAGTATAAGTTTGTAAAATGTATGTAAAGGTTTGCAATTGTTTGTAAAAGTTTGAATCTCTCAGAAAAACCTATATTTTCTATTAAAGTAGCCTTCTACCAAGGCTTAACTGTTTTGTATGCTCGTTTGATGTAAAAATGTGTAATTTCCCAAATGTAACTATCATTTAACAAAATATAGTTTGTACATAAACGTTTAAGTGAGGTTATCACTAAAAATATGTAATGGGTAAATTATTGTAGTACTGTAGCCTTGTATTATAAGAACTACTGTTGTACTAACTACCTTAAACCGGATTTATATTAAGGCATTACGTGATAAATTGCACCATACTATCGACTAGTAACCACGACAAATGAATGGTCGTAATAACGGAATGACATTTGGCACCCGCAGACCTGCAGGTCCGGCTGTAGCTAGCAGCAAGGTGTAGGATTGTCAATCTAGTGTAGATCTATACAGAAACTCACGCTCTCCCTTCAAGAGAATTCTGGCTACAACTCGAGCCATGACAGTTAAGTCATGCTCCGATTTAAATCACAAGAATAAAGTATTCATGTATATGTATTGTTTCTCGTTCTAGTATAGTTGTATATGTATTGTTTCTAGCATCATTGTATATGTATTGTTTCTAGCATCATTGTATATGTATTGTTTCTAGTATATGTATATGTATTGTTTCTAGCATCATTGTATATGTATTGTTTCTAGTATATGTATATGTATTGTTTCTAGCATCATTGTATATGTATTGTTTCTAGTATATGTATATGTATTGTTTCTAGCATCATTGTATATGTATTGTGTTACCCTGATGGTAACTAACTATTGATGTACTGATAAATATGAATATGGAAGTACTTTTATGTCTATACATGTATATTTTATATATAAATAATATTGAAACGACCTTCGGATGCTCACCCGAAATCCCACCAGACCACATCTCAGTGCGCGAAAAGGAAATAGGGCGGATGGCCTTCCTAAGCCCTTTAAACATTACTTATATATATATATATATATATATATATATATATACATATATGGGCATGCAATTTATAAGAAATAAAACAAAGTTTAATAAAAACATTTGATAAGTAAAAAGAGTTTGTAAAACATTTGAAGTGAAACAGTTGAACAGTGATAAAATCATTGGTTTTCTAGTTATTAATCACATGTGATTAATGCAATCACATGTAATTGATTTAATAACTATAAGTATTTGACTTGTATTCTCCCCATAAAGTATTTAAAACATTTAAAAGTATTTCAAAGGTTGATTAAAGGGGTATAAACTCACTTGTGGTGAGTAGATTGATTTGATGTATTGGGTACCGTGCTAAGTGTCAAACGGAGACTTGTTCACACGTTCGAGCCTAGTTATCATATAATAAGCATATATATAACTAATTAGCCACATAATAACTTAACAAAGTAAGTTAACGCAATTAGGAACATGTATACACTTTGTATAAGTGTTATAGGTCCTAATGGTTGCATCTAAGTTGATACGGGACAAGGCAAAAGGGTTTGAAACATCAAATGGCCTTGCATAAGAGTTCACCACCCAACAAACCCCACCCTTTGAAGTTTACGGCCGTAAACTCATGGGTTTATGGCCTTGAACTCCTCACATGGTGGTTTTGGGTGTTTTAAAGTGTTATCTTGATCCAAGAACACTTCTAGCTTTGTTTGGAATAATACATGAAGTAGTTTAAGGCCCTAGAATGCTCCATAGGGGAGTTTACGGCCTATAGTCCATATACCCTAGAGTTTACGGCTGTAAACTCCTATGGGTGATGGATTTTAATTCATTTGAGGCACTTGCGCATCAAGCATGGCTTCCATGATTTTATCTAAGGCTAATAGGGACAAGATGCACACATTTAGGTCATCACTTGGAGTTTACGGCCCAAGATATGTTCCTTGGCCATAAACTCCTTTTAAGGAGTGATTTTGAAGTCCTTTGATCCCCATTCAAGTCCCATGTGTTCAAGCTAAATTGTCTTAAGGCCTTAGGGGTGTTTGTGGCATGTTTAATACAAGAAAAAGGGGTTTACGGCCCAAGATCTTTCCTTGGCCGTAAACTCCTAAAACCCTAAGATCTTGAAGTGTTTTGGTGTCCAAAATAGTCACAAGCATTAGTGGTTAAAGTCCTTAGGCTCAAGGAGCCAAGTTAGGGCATTTTTGACCCATGAAAAGGGGTTTACGGCCCAAGAAAGTTCCTTGGCTGTAAACTCCAATAACTTTGTGTTTCTTGGTTGCTTTTTAGTCCCAAATGTTTATACACTAACCCCTAAACAAGTTGTCTAACAAGGAATCGGGACTAGGAAGCCTTTAGGCTCCGTTTTGGAGTTTACTCCCCAAGAACGTTCTTGGGCGGTAAACTCTCGGATCTTGCAGTTTAGACATATAAATGATGTTATAAAGCATATAACAAGTATTAAAACACGTTTAGGAAAGTAGACTCACAATCCGGGATGAAAACCCGAAGATCCGTCAGAGAGAATTGGCTTTTCTCTAGTTGGAATTGTGAATAATGAATTAATTAAATTCAGAAATCTATTTATAGTCCTGGAATATTTTGACAGAAAATATTTTTATTCCGAAAGTCGGACTATAACATTATGAAACTTAAAATGTTCAAGTTTCACAATTACAGGAGCATCCACTCTCCTGATACGTCCAGAAACGTAAACCCTAATGTACACAAACTTGTTCGGACATGTCTGAAATTTACAGAAACTGGACTAGCTTCTATTGAATAGATAATGTTCGTACAAATGGAAATTTCGGGTTGTCACAGAAACCTTAGTAGCAATCCAATCGTGTAATTCTGTATTAATACCAATCTCATAGGGATATACTTCCCGTCCAAACGTCAATATTCTATTAAATAAGACCAAACCATCGTCATTACCCCCGTTATAATTTCGTTACTAAATTGAAATCTACACATCAATTCTCTACTATCTTTTTAGACTCCTCGTGACTTTCCTTGATTTGAGTATACATCCTATGCTTCCAATAGTACGAGCTCAAAACTACCTTCCACACATATCCTTACTTTCCTCAAGAATCATCTTGATCTAAGTTGCCTCTTCCTAATGATACTCCTAAAACCCACTAAACAATTTACCATGCATACTATAACACTTCCTAGGCAATCCATCTCATCCATATATTAGATACTGAAGGATCTACATTAATTCCAGCTAACTACTTCATGAATACAATCACATGCAACAAAACTTACATAAAATTAGACTAAAAGACTCAACCCTACAATTGTTGGACTCAGACAAGATCTGGGAAATTAGACCAAATCCTTCACTCTAAGACTATTTATCCTTTTCAACATGTGACTTTACATATTCATTTAATAGTTAAGTTACATCAGCATGAGTCATACAAAGCACAAAGCAAGCAACATTTAAGTAGTAAAACTCTATAGGAAATAAATCATCATGATTCAGGAAATTACATGATGTAATTCCTGAAGATCCCTAGCCAACGATTAGTATGAAATTCTATCATTATCATCATAAGCAAATAATAGTGTGGGTATGCAGGGGAATACTTTCTTGATTCGACTGATCGTACACATCTCATCCTTCCTAGATACTTTTGAAAAAAAAATTATGAAAATAGTTTGAAAAGCTTTGCAAATCCATAGTTTGAGTCAGGATTCACAGGAATGTTAATTCAATTCTCTCAAACCAAGGCTTTGATACCAAATTGTAACATCCTAAAACTCAAGGAAAAAAATTATTTTCAAATAAATCCAAAATATAATATCACAAAACATAGTTTCCAATAGTTATAAAACATGAATCATAGTATCCCCATAATCATAATCACATGAAATCTCAGATGATGTGCACGATCAAGCCTTTGCCTTTCCCCTGTTCTTTGAAGAACCTGAAACCATTAGTTCAAATTGTAAACCAAAGCTTAGTAGGTTTCCAAAAAGTATCACACATAATGCAAATACGACCCTTCAACATGATTGGACTGCCTCATAGGGCCTACAACCTATCTAGACCACTCTCTGAGCCTTCGGCCTAACCTGAACACCTTATAGGGTATACCGCCTATCCTAACCTCCTCAGGTGTCTTGGCTTTCAACAAAAAGCAGGGCTACCTCAACCCAACAATAATATGTCGACACAAGCAACAGATAAATATAAACATATATCACGTAATAAAGGTAATGACAGATCTACCAATGTAACATATAACAGTCATAACATCATCCTATCTACCAGGATACCTAACCTAGTAGGCCGACATTGGTGCCTTCGAGTTACATGTACAGTAAGGAAAATGCACCTGACAGTTAGAAGATAGTTGAAACGATAAATTCTCATAGTACCGCCTCTATAGATCACATATACAACTAACAGGGGCACAAATCTCAATCTACTACTCAAATGACCCTAAATGCCTTGAAGTCACACTTGCTCAAATCCATGTTCAAAGTTCAAAGGTCAAAAAGGAAAAGGTCCTCCATAGGTTGAGTACGTCCTGCGTACTCCAAATTTACACCTAATGTAGAGGGTGAATCAGCTGACAAGGTCCTTTAAGGCTATGCATTGCGTATCCTCATGTAAGCCTATTGTACTCCACCAACTTCCTACTTCTTTATTAAATGTGTATTCCATTAACACCCAACATCCACAACTCGGATCTAGCAGGTACTAACTTACTTCCTAAAACCCAAACATCGTAACTCTTGCATGGATGGGAGAAAGGGACGAAGATCACATTTTCATGACTACAAACACTCAAAAACATCTGAAAGGATAGCTCCTTTGGTCCAGAGTAAGACAAACTCATATATACCAAGATTATGTGACCATAAGGCACAAAAACTTAAGAGCTAGCATGATCTAATGAAGTATCCATCAAGTTCATAAATTTATAGCTTTTGGAGGTTTCTAGATAAATGAAAGTTACAGATCCACAAAGCTTGATGCTCCTCAAATGCTCTATAACGGAGTCCTTCCTTCAAGGATGAATACAAAACATCAAATAGCTCAAAAACCCTCAAATGGAGATTATGGTTCAGAAAGGATCATTTGGGAGGATGGAGAATGAAGGTGGAAGGGTATGATCAGGGTTAAGTTGTTTAAATGTGGTTCAAAAACCCTTGATTGAGAGTTTGCATAAATAACGAGTATACCCTGCACACCTATTGAGTACACCCATCATACTTACAAGCATCTGCATCCATCTTTAAGGGATTACATCCTGAATAACCTCAAAATCTCTAATTTCTACTTCTACTTCAAACGACCATATAGATAATTTGTAAAAGATTAACAATAAGAAATCCATGAGTGATTCAAGAGAAGAAGGAAGATTAAGGATTCACCAAGGATCCTAGGGGAGGCTAGTAGTCTAGATGAATGTGCCTAATAGTGATAGTGGGATGTTGCTCCCTTAGAGTATTGTACGAGAGAGGAATGTAGGGTCTAAATGACAATAAAATGTTGAGGCATTATAAATGAGTGTAGAGAGGAGAAGGGTAAGTAAATCATGAGACAAACATGCTAAGAGTAGGAGATATGGAGAATAATTGACAAGAGAGGACAACAAGTAAAGAAGAGATCTAGTAGAGAAGAGACAAAGTAAAGAAGAGATAGAGGTATAGAAAAAGATAAAGTATTTGTAGAGCATGAGATAAACCTAAGATGAGGCTAAGAAAGAGTTTAATGACAGAGTATGAGACAGAGAAGGTAGAGAAAGAAAAGAATAAATAGAAGGAATAAATCACTACACATAGTTGTCTAGCGTAGTATAGATTTTATGTTTTGCAAGTTCAAGTAGCAGCAACTGTGGTACCGTAAGAGAAGACTGGAGCACAAGGATGCAAACTAGTAGTAGGTTGATATTTATGTATTTCCTTGTCGTTCTTGTAACTAGATAGCATTTTATTATAAACCCGTGATTTTTCCTGGGAAGTAAAGTGTTTTAATTTTAGTAGAATTACGTATTGCTAGATAAAACTCTAATAAATCCCTTAGATTAGATGTTAGAAAATTTAGGCTGTTACACAATAGTTACCCATTATACAGATCATATGCAATATAAAACATAGCAAATAAGAAAAACAATAATTTACATACTACTTAAATTCTTTCAGATAACATATGATAGCATATTCATAACCACTGTGCCACTTGAACTTCCATCCGAGAGGGTATTTGCTAGAACTATAGATCATTCGATCACACATCCCTCTAAGAGACCGTTTAAGATCATAAATACTACCACGACACAACTAGAAGTTACCACCAAGTGGCTATTCTCTTGTTGGACTGATCAACCCGATCACACTTCCATGTGAGATGTTGTTTATGGTTGCACATAATATAATCACATAGTCCATATAATAGGAAAGTTCATGAGAACTCACATAAAAAATCTATAAGGTGAAATCCACAAGGGTAGGCTAGGGGTAACCAGTCTTCCTCAAATCATTATATTATAAATAACCCTAAATTAATAATTAAGGTAAAATACTTAACTATATTTCCTTATCAAGTCTAGCTCCAACAAAAGCTACTCTATAGGCAAAAAAACAATTTTCCCCTCCAAGAACCAAACCTAGCACAGTTGACCAAAAGTGAAACTTCGTTTAAAATTCAATTATCCATGTCATATCACTATGACCAACAGTGAGTCATGGTGCTACCATTAGGCTATAAAATGATTGCGATCTGCTCGAGTCTCGCGCCATGATCAAAACCTCAGATCACGGTGTGCAACACAACAATTTTCCACTTAGGGTCTTACCTATTTAAAATATGGTTTTAATGGATATGGTTTCCAACTTTATCCATTTACATATCCTTAATACCATCATTCAAAGTCTAGGTTAAAACATGACTAAAAGCTCTTAACTCATACATGTACCAAATAGAAAAATTGGAATCCTCATCTTCTTACCACTATGGGTCCAAAATTCATAAAAATGCAACCTTTAAGGTTGGAGTTCCTCAAATTACAACCAAACATTAACCAAAGGACCAAAACATGCATAAAACCATTGATCGACCTAATAACACATAAAGCTACAAACTGTAAGACATATAATGTTGTAGAAGGTCCTAAAAAGGTTGGATCTTGTGTAATGTTGCTTCCTTTCTTCCTAAAAGCAACCCTTTCCCTTCAAAGTGCACAAATAAGAAAAAGCGGCTCAAACCTTGAGAAGAAATGGAAAGAAAACAATATGGAGGCTAGGATTTCATGATTAAGGTTCTCTAGAAGTGATGGGGCTGAAAATGCCCAAAAAAACCTAACCAATCTCTTTAAATATGGAATAAAACCCTAAAAACAACATGAGCTTGGGCTACACAAATTTCATGCCATTTCACCTTATGTGTTGTACCTAGAAAATCATGATCCAGTAAGGGCCAATTTTGTAACACCCTGAATCCTGGATGAGAAATTTAAGAGTTATAATGCACTTTAGAGGACCTACTAGATGAATTGGTTGGTCCCGACTCGTCGTGTAGGGGTTGAGTTGGCCACACGAGATATGAAGCCTACTTGTCGAGTCGAAGGGTTGGACTCGACGAGTTGAGTCTATATTGAGAAAACCATAAATTTATGGCTTGCACCCTATTTAAAGTCCCTTAAACCCTCATTTCTATCTCCCTAACCATTTAGACACACTGAGAGAAACCCTAGATGAGTTGTAGTCGTTGTGAGAGAGGGAGAGAGAAGACGCTTTGGATATCGTATTCTTTTGGTGCTAGATGTCAATTAGAGGTAAAAATATATCTCCTTGATCACTCCTTTTGTTAGATCTCTTTCTCGAGATTTTTAGGGCTTTATCCCATCCACCCTTTCGTTTGGAGTTGTTGAACTGGTCATGGAAGTTGAGACTACATATATGAGCTATATGAGTCCATGTGAGCCCAAAAATTAGAGCTTTATCAAGCTTTGGGCAAGTCTTCAAGCATAAAGACCTTCATGGAGCTTGTTATGGCATTTTGAGCCCTATATGCCATACATGAATGTAAAGCTTGCAGCTTTACATGATGATTTAGCCTTAAAAGGCTAGATCCAGAGTATGCGACCTTATTTCAATCTAAAATCATCTGAATGAGGAAATGGACTGAAGAGAATCGACAAGTTGGGGATCCGACTAGACAAGTCGGTTAGGGTTTAGCCAATGGTTTGGACGTGTGATTGACTCGACGAGTTAATGAGACAACTCAATGAGTTGAGAGGGTTTTACGCGTCTTTGGATTCTGAGTGGACTCGACGAGTTGATGAGACAACTTGACGAGTAAGTAGGTTTTCCTGATCTTTTGGACGCTGCATGGACCCGACGAGTTAGCTAGCAACTAGGCGAGTAAACTGTGGTTTTTGCGATTTACTGAGTTCTGAGGGACTTGATGAGTTCATAATTATACTCACCGACTTGAGTCAACATGGATTGTTGAATTGAGTGTTGACCTCTATTGAATTTTAGATTTGGATCAGTCTTGACTATTAACCTTTGTTGACTTTGGAGTTTTGGTCAACTGTAGATTTTGGAGGCCATGGAGGTGCGGAGATCAGACCAGTAGCTCGAGTGTGGGATACATTACTTTACTCTACAAGATGAGTCTTCTCACTATACATACCTATGTGGTACTACTAAGTAACCAGAGGGTCTTATTTGAGTTCTATGATATTATACATTCTGTCTTTGTGATATATGCTATATTATTCTGTGGTTTACTAGGTAGGACTAGAGAGTCTAAACTGAGTTGTGAGACTGGAGGGTCTTCGCTGAGACGCATGATCGGATGGTCCATATGTTGGATAAGGTGTCTAAGTCCATAACTATTTCTGGTATGTACTTGACCCGACCCGGCATGGTCCATTTGGGTTGCATGGCATCATGCAATTGGATAGACTAAATGAGAGAAATAACACTTGGAGATTATTAATATATTATAAGTTCTAATATATTAATAATATTATTTGATTAGTTTGATCAAGAATTAATTTAGAATTAATTATGTGATCAAAAGATAACTAATTAAATATATGGGTTGATTATGTAAATCATCCATATCTTGTATAGTGGGCTAAAAGGCTCCATGGACTATCAAGTTAGGTTCCACCCATAGGATGCTCCATGGATGCTCCATGGAAGTTACAAACCCATGGGTCATGGAAATGAAGAGTCATGACACATTAGGGTTTAACCCTAGATGTGTCAACACTATATAAGTAACATGTTCTCCACCTAAAATCGGCTACACTAAGAAACAAGAGGGCTTGGCCGATTTTGAGAAGTGTGTGTTCTCTCATAAGTTCTTCCAAGAGCATTTGATGTTGTGTGAAGCATTTGAGGCATCACACTTGGGGTGCTAGGCTCACAAGGTTTCAAGGAACACAAACAACAACAAGGTAAGTTATTTTATCTATCGTTCAAGTTAAAATTGTTCCCCATGTATGCTAGATAGGAATATAACCTTGGAATTCAACTTTGCATGATAATTAGACAAACATAGATCCAAGGTTATTAGGGTTGCATGTACACTTAGGAAGTGTTAGAATGCTCAAAACCCATCAGTGGTATCAGAGCCTAGGCTTGTTTGCTCTTATTTGTGCTTAAAAGTTGAAAAAAGAATCGGAAATCTTGCTGTCTGCGAATGGACTCGTCGAGTCTATAGGGGGGACTCGTCGAGTTCATGAGTATCTTCAACCAACTCGGCGAGTGAGATCATGCACTCGGCGAGTAGGGTCGACTGATTGCAGAATTTCGATTTAGTTGCTGGAAATGAATTAGAAACATTACCCTAAACTGTTTTGGTAATTGAAAACTTGTTTTTGGTGGTGTAATGTCTTTGCTAATTCATTTACAACAACTAGTTATCAAAATTACAAAGTTTTAAATGTAATTTTTGATTGTGTTCATATTCATTTTCTTGTTCTTATGATGTTTTAGATGATCATAGGAATTATTTGTAACCTATGTGGTAGATTAATTCTTGATCATAATGTGTTTTAATGGAGTCCATAACTTGTCCTCAAGTTATGGAAAACCAAGAGTCACACTTGAATTAAAACCATTAAAACAAATACAAGAGTTAGAAAAATGAAGAGTCTTCATTTTATTACTCTATTAAACTCATAAGTTACAAGAAATGAAAAGTTTTGAAAGTTACAAAACTTGCCCTCAAGTTTTGGAACAAGTAAAGTTAAGTTAAAACTTTAAGTTCCAACCCCTACAATTTTAAAAGTTAAAATTCAACCCTTATACTTATATTATGATGATTTAATAATTATATATATATATGTATAAGAATAAAGTCGTCTTACCGCTAGTACGCCTCATTCACGAAGCCGGTCTATAAGGTGGGTATAAGGTTGTTGCCTATAAAATGGTGACTTAATGGGTGTTTACTCTCACCCACCGCTTGCTTGACTGGTGGAGGGTCGTTAGCCGAACGGGTAAGACAAGGACTTATAAATTCTCATTCAAAGTATGATGAATATAATAAAGTAACTAAATGTTTTATTAAATTCCCAATCTTAGTTACTTTAGGAAAATGTGAATAAGGTGCTAATCCATGAAATTACACTTTACACTTTGTCTAAGTCGTTGGTGGAGCGTGTGTGGTTAACCGGCACACTAACTTGGACTTAAAAAGGTAGGTAAAGGGTGACTTAAGGTTTATTATAGTATCGGTGGAGCGTGTGTGGTTTACCGGCACATCGATTGAGTGATAAACTTTAAGGGTACCAAGTGATTTGCATGGTTACTTCACACCTCGTTTTGTGATCCTCGGTATCCCAGTCACAAAACTTGGAGGGCACTCTCGAGATTGAAACATGCCTTTGAAAATTTCATTGGATCTCAAAGAATCTAGGAATTTCTAAAACCAATAAAAACTAAATATCTAATATTTCGGTTTTCGTGGTGAAAATTGGTGAATCGTCATTCACCTACCTTTCAAATATGGTATAGCTTAGATTACGGCATACCTCTTCTAAGTTATATTATATTGTGATTGGATCCTAGCCTTAATATTACATTTGGGTGTTTTATTAAGGACTCTCTTAAATCTATACTAAACTTGTTCTTCTTTTTCAGATGTCTTCAAATAATGCTTTTGGCTCGAATCCTAATGGCTCCTTTACTCTTATGAGTCTGTGTGGGAAAGTCACCTTTGATGGATCCAACTTCAATAAATGGATCAGAAACATCAGGATGATTACCCGCTACAAGGACAAAGAATATGTCCTTTACAAGGAGCTTAAGGAAATTGATGAGTCCACTGCAACTCCCCGGGAGATCGCTGACTTTCATACTCATGAAAGAGATGCAACCAAGGTGGCTTGCATCATGTTGGCCACAATGACAGCTGAACTCCAAAAGTCTTATGAAGATTTCTACCCTTATGAAATGCAACAAGATTCGATGGAAAGATACCATCAAAGTGCACGACAAGAGAGGTACGAAGTCATCTACTCCATGATAACAACCATGATGAAGGACGGAGATTCCGTCACGAGCCACATGCAGAAAATGCAAAGGTATGTGGATCGTTTGCTGAAGCTTAATGTGAACTTCCCTGAGGAGCTTGCAACAGATATCATTTTGCACTCCTTACCATCGTGCTATGATCAATTCCGCATGACATATCACATGAACAAGGAAGAGGTCACCCTCAGCAAACTTCAGGGACTTCTCAAGACCGCAGAAACATGTCTTATGGGGAAGTCGGTTGCTATCACTCCTACTCCAGACTCAACTCCGGTGTTGGCAATTGGGCAAAGTCGAGGCAGGAAGAGAAAGAGATCTCCGAAGGGTACCAAGGCTCGGACCCTTGATGGCTCTTCTTCAAGTGGAACCAAGAAAGGTTTCATTACTCCTTCTTCTGACCCAAAAGAGGTTGAATGCTTCTATTGCCATGAAAAAGCTCATTAGAAGCGGAACTGCCCAAAGTACCAGCAGGATGTGAAGGATGGGAAAGTCAAACCCAACCATGCAGGTATTTACACTATCATTTCTAATAACTCACCCCATTCTAAATCTTGGGTCCTTGATACCGGTTGTGGTATTCATATTTGTTGTGACTTGCAGGGACTAGGAAGAAGTGAGAATGTGGAGCAAGGAAGAATAAACTTAATCATGGGAAATAGGAAAGTTACACCTGTCACCAAGATTGGAGTTTATACTTTATCGCTAAGTAGTGGGTTAAATTTAGATTTGAATAAATGTTGTTATTCGCCAGAAATGGCACGAAATATTATTTCCTTTCATGCATTGTACAAACAAGGTTTCACCTTTTCGTTTGATAGTGAAGTTGGTTCGATTAATGCTTTCTTTAATAACGTACTTTATTTTAAAGCATTACCTTGTGATGGTGTGTATGAAGCTGTATCTGTTGTAGATAACTTAGGAAATAATGTTTTGTGTATTGATTCTACTAATAATAATAACTTGGATAAAGCATCATTATGGCATTGTCGTCTTGGACATATAAGCAAGAAACGCATAGGCCAACTCCAAAAAGATGGAGTCTTGGAGTCGTTTGACCTAAAGTCAAATGATAGTTGCGAATCGTGCTTACTTGAAAAAATGACAAAGTCACCCTTCACAGGCTCGTGTGAAAGGGGTGAAGTATTGTTGGACCTTATACACTCGGATGTGTGTGGACCATTCAAACATGCCACAAGGGATGCTAATCGTTATTATTTGACTTTCACTGATGATTACAGTAGAAATGGACATGTCTACTTAATCAAGCATAAGTCAGAGACTTTCGAGAAGTTTAAGGAATTTAAACAGGAAGTCAAGAATCAATTGGGTAGAAACATTAAGATGCTTCGATCCGATCGGGGTGGTGAGTACCTTAGTTCAGAGTTCCTCGACTATCTAAGGGAATGTGGGATTGTCTCACAATTGACACCTCCCAGGACACTGCAGTTGAATGGTGTGGCTGAGAGGCGTAATCGAACCCTGTTGGACATGGTTCGTTCCATGATGAGTCGAGCTTCGCTACCAATCTCATTCTGGGGGTATGCCTTAGAGACTGCCGCCCATATCCTTAATCTAGTCCCTACAAAGAAAGTTGCCAAAACTCCTCACGAGATGTGGACTGGAAAGTACCTAAACTAGACCACATTAAGATTTGGGGTTGCGAGGCTTTCGTGAGACGCGAGACTCATGATAAGCTCGAACCCCAAAGCGAGAGGTGTATTTTCATCGGCTACCCACAGCAATCCTTTGGTTACCTCTTCTACAGACCTAGTGACAATGTGGTCTTTGTAGCAAGAAGAGGAGTCTTTCGAGAAAGAGATTTTATAAGCCAAGGAGACAGTGGGAGGCAAATTGATCTTGAAGAAATTCAAGAGTCAAGTGGTGAAGGAACTTCAAACTCTAGCCCTCAACCTGAGGAGGAAACTCCTGTTGAGCCAATTGACGAATCTGTACCTCTGAGGCGTTCCACGAGAGTTAGGAGTGCACCTGAGCATTACTATGGTTTCCATATTACTGCAGAAGGTGAGACACTTATTAGTGATGGAACACTAGTAAGTCAAGATGACCCTAACAGCTACGAGGAAGCCATGGCAGGCCCCGAGTCTGCTAAATGGAAAGAGGCTATGGATAGCGAGATACAATCCATGTATGACAATCAAGTTTGGAACTTGGTTGAAAATGTACCAGGTCGAAAGACTGTAGGGTGCAAATGGGTCTTCAAGAAGAAGACCGACATGGATGGTAAAGTACACACTTATAAGGCTAGATTGGTTGCAAAGGGCTTCTCTCAAATTCCTGGAGTGGATTATGATGAGACCTTTTCTCCGGTAGCCAAGATTAAGTCTATTCGGGTTCTGTTAGCCATAGCCGCATTTCATGACTATGAAATTTGGCAAATGGATGTCAAAACCGCTTTCCTTAATGGAAAGTTGGCTGAAGATGTTTACATGAGTCAGCCAGAGGGTTTTGTCAGCAACAAGTACCCCAATATAGTGTGTAAGCTTGAGAAATCCATTTATGGATTAAAGCAAGCACCTCGCAGATGGAATATTTGCTTTGATGAAAAGGTCAAGGAATTTGGCTTTTCTAGGAGTGAAGATGAATCTTGTGTGTATGTCAAGGCTAGTGGGAGTATAGTTAGCTTTTTGGTATTGTATGTGGATGACATACTACTCATAGGAAACGACATTCCAACCCTGCAGGAAGTAAAGTCCTGACTTGGAAAGTGTTTCGCTATGAAGGACCTTGGTGAAGCTGCCTATATTTTGGGGATAAGGATCTTGAGAGATCGGAGTAAAAGACTAATTGGATTTAGTCAAAGTACCTACTTGGAGAAGGTGTTGAAGAGATTTAGAATGCAAGACTCCAAGAAAGGAGAGTTGCCCATCCAGAGTAACGCCAAACTGAGTAAGACACAAAGCCCTAACACTGAGGCTGAGATAGCACAAATGAGTCGAGTACCTTATGCTTCAGCTGTAGGATCGATCATGTATGCTATGACGAGTACTCGACCTGATGTAGCTTTTGCCCTGAGCATGGTTAGCAGGTTTCAGGGGAACCCTGGCAAGGCACACTGGACTGCGGTAAAGAATATTCTCAAGTACCTACGAAGGACTAAGGACTGGGTCCTTACCCTCGGTGGGAGTGATGACTTGAGAGTTGTAGGGTATAGTGATGCTAGCTTCCAGACTGATAGGGATAACTTCCGATCTCAGTCGGGCTGGGTCTTTACCCTAAATGGTGGGGCAATTTCTTGGAAGAGTTCCAAGCAAGAGACAGTGGCAGATTCTACTTATGAATCAGAGTATATTGCAGCTAGCGAGGCGGCAAAGGAGGCGTTATGGCTGAGGAACTTCATTGGAGACCTTGGAGTTGTACCAACTATTAAAGAGCCAATGGAAATTTTCTGTGATAGTGAAAGTGTTGTTGCCTTAGCCAAGGAACCAAGGGATCACGGGAGATCCAGACACATCAACAGAAAATACCATTTCATCAGACATCGGATCGAAGAAAGACTCCTCATGGCAAAGAGGGTATCATCAGATGAGAATCCGGCAGATCCCCTCACGAAGGGACTGACTTGGGTTAAGCATCTTCAGCATGCTCGAAGCATAGGACTGAACGATGATATTAGATTTAGTAGTTAGATAATCTCGAAATTTGTAAAGTGTAATTGACATCTAATGATGAATAAAAGTGTTTTATTTATGAGTAAAGTGTTACTATCTCTTGTCGATCGTTTACTATATTTCTTTTGCATGTTTTGACTTCCAAAATAATTTTGTTTGGTATAACATATTATTCAAACCTCCACAGTCGGTCATATGTCGGAAGTAGATATGAATCAAGACTGTCATGTTTGGTTGTAGAGGTCTTGGACAAGGCTACAACAATCATGAGTGCTCATAAGTTCTGAGCATTGGACTCAACCCACACTCACTGGAATCACTTCATGGAATTCTATCTCGAGTGATCGTGAGACGGTAATATCATATAAGTCTTTAAACCTAGAGATATGATTTGTTACTTACAAGTTGGTTATGCATTGATTGTACGAAAAATGCATTGGTAACTCGATGTTATAAATCGTGCTCTTGTGTGTAATTCAATAAGTAGTAGAACAAACATATGAGTTGAAGTTTATCTGTTCCTTCTTGGATTAGAAGCTGATATCTGGGCCCCTCGATGATTTTGTTTTGACCTATGTACCGGGCCCGGTCAGAACTAAATTGATGTGTTCAATGAAGTTCTTTGTCAAACAAATCGGAAATCGGGAAACAAACTGTTGGACAATAAGTAAGACATTGTTCCATGTATTTGTCCGACTGATATCTAGAACAGAGGATTATATGATCACTTATCTTAAATGGCGTACCATCATCTTCTCAGTTTCGAGAAACCTTGTAAAGAGCTACGATTGCCGATCGGTTCCTGAAGTCATATTTGCAGTAATAGTTATTAGACTTATCCAAGTGGGAGACTGTTGGATAAGGTGTCTAAGTCCATAACTATTTCTGGTATGTACTTGACCCGACCCGGCATGGTCCATTTGGGTTGCATGGCATCATGCAATTGGATAGACTAAATGAGAGAAATAACACTTGGAGATTATTAATATATTATAAGTTCTAATATATTAATAATATTATTTGATTAGTTTGATCAAGAATTAATTTAGAATTAATTATGTGATCAAAAGATAACTAATTAAATATATGGGTTGATTATGTAAATCATCCATATCTTGTATAGTGGGCTAAAAGGCTCCATGGACTATCAAGTTGGGTTCCACCCATAGGATGCTCCATGGATGCTCCATGGAAGTGACAAACCCATGGGTCATGGAAATGAAGAGTCATGACACATTAGGGTTTAACCCTATATGTGTCAACACTATATAAGTAACATGTTCTCCACCTAAAATCAGCTACACTAAGAAACAAGAGGGCTTGGCCGATTTTTGAGAAGTGTGTATTCTCTCATAAGTTCTTCCAAGAGCATTTGGTGTTGTGTGAAGCATTTGACGCATCACACTTGGGGTGCTAGGCTCACAAGGTTTCAAGGAACACAAACAACAACAAGGTAAGTTATTCTATCTATCGTTCAAGTTAAAATTGTTCCCCATGTATGCTAGATAGGAATATAACCTTGGAATTCAACTTTGCATGATAATTAGACAAACATAGATCCAAGGTTATTAGGGTTGCATGTACACTTAGGAAGTGTTAGAATGCTCAAAACCCATCACCATATTGATCAGTGAGACTGGAGAGTCCTCACCGATATGCGTGACCACAGGGTACATACCGAGCTATAGCCATGAGAGGCTTATTATTTGTGTATGTGGTATATTGGGGAACTCACTAAGCTTCATGCTAACCATGATATGTGATATGTGTTTCAGGTACATCTCAGGATCGTGGGAACAGGCTGACTTGATTATACACTCGAGACGAAGTTGTGTTTTGAGGATCCTGTATTTTTATTCAAACAATTGTGGATATGTGTTTTTGATATTTTGACACTATGGGGTTTTGTGAAATGCGTTTATTAGAACTATGTGATTTTTCAATTGAAATTTTTGTTTGAAAATTTACGATGTTAAAAGTTTGTTTTAGAGCCTTCGTTTGAGGGATTCGGATGTACTCTCGGGTATGTCTGGACTCAAACTGAGGATTTGAGAAAAATTTTCAAAATGAAATGTTTTTTTTTCTAAAACAAGTAAGAGTGTAAAGAGAATACGAGACCGAGAAGTGTGTACAATCAGCCAGAGCCCAAGCGATGATTTCCCAAAACACCATTATCTGTTGCATGCTAGAGAATAGGTCTGTGTTTCATAAATTAGGGCTATGGTTGCCTGATTCATGATGCCTTAGTCTAGGGAATGCTATTGATTGATATTATCTGCTATTTGCTATGTGTATGTGTTGAGTAAGAGTATCTAGCAAGAATCTTTTAGAGACAACTTTGAGTAGAGGAGTAATCTAGGAGAGATAGCTAGATGTGAATTTGATGAATCTACTGAGAGAGTAGTGAGACACCCACGAAAGGGCGGGTTGCCTGAGTTCTGTAATGCCTTTTAGAGTTGCAGATAGAGTGAGTGGAGTTGTGTGCTAGAGTAGTTTTATGTGTTGGTGGAGGAGATTCGATGCCTGAATGTTATTTGCTTTGTGCTTTGTGGAACTCTTGATGATGGGAGATAGCTACTAAGTGAATATGACTATATTCAGGATGTAGATGGTTGGCATCATGAGGAGTTTGTCAGCAGCTGATGGCAGAGAAGAGTGAGAACCTAGGAAAAGCCTAGGGAGTGACTTTACTCAGATGTGTAAGCTGACAAAGGGGAGTATTCCCTGGAGAGCAAACATGTGTAACAGGATTGGTGATCGAGAAGGTTGAGTAGCTACCTAGGAAATATGGGACGATTCGTATGGAAAGTATGGGTAGATGTGGCAAGTAGTATGAGCCCATACTACTGAAAGCAGAGGACCCATACTCGAAACAGGGAGAATTCAAGAAGTTGTAAATAGCAGGTTGAGGGGAGATAACATTGTGCGGGTACCATGATTCGTAGCATATTGTTTTTCCATCTTTACAAATTATCCGACGATGGGTGTTCAGACTGAGAATGGATATGGTAAGTTGTGGGGCCAGAGGGCCATATCAATTGAGCTTCTATAGAGTTTACCTTGTGAGGAAATTGAGTTTAGATTCCAAGGATTTGATTGGTGGGCTGCCAGTTGGAGTCGCATGACTTGAGGAAAAGTGTAGGTGATGCGCTAAGGAGGATTGTAGTCTGGGTTGAGTGATCGGCCAATGGTTGAGATGTCACTTCCTGTGACAAGAATTACACTATTTCCACGTCTTGTGTGGATCAAACGAGATAACAACCTTCCGGTTCCAGAATTTGGAGGTAACCCCGAGGGGTAGCACATAATTGCAATATTTTCACCAAAATATTTTGCTTCGAGGTATTTCTCATTCCATGAATGAGACATCGGTGGGGACTGAGAGGGATGAGGACAAGGAGATTCCTTAGTTGAGTAAGGCATACTTTTTAGCGGCAGTTCTAGGTGATCAAGAGGAGTATGTCGGGGTGGAAACCCTCGTTTCCTACGTGGTGTAACGACTGTGAGAGTAATGTCTCTTGCTCCTATAATAGCTTCTGCGATGGAATGTTGGTTAAGGAATCAGAGACGAGGTGTGTGATAGTGTGTTATTTCCAAATTAATAGTCGTGATTAATTCGGAATAGTTGGGATATCGGGCATCGTGTCGGTATGAGGCTTATGGAGGACTAGAGGCAGTCATGTTGGGAGGATTCTATGATTTTCCTCTGAGATACGTAACATTGGGGTTATTTGGTTATTACATTGAAGATTATCAAGTGTTGTGTAGTACATTCCATGAGTCATAAATGGTACATCTGACGAGCCAGTCTGTAGTGTGGTCTATTTGTTATGTCAATGGGCGATGGTTCAAACCCTAAGTGGGGGAGAACTAAGGATTCTATGGGTTATTAGAATCTATGATGCGAGTGTATGAGACGGGAGTCATGTAGCAGTTGATACAGTCTACAATGCGAGATGATTCATGTTGCATATTCTCAGGAGAGAAAATGAGTGACTTCACGGTAGGTGGCCGGTAGACAGGAATCTGATTATGGTTTGTGTTTCTTCGGTTGTATTGATGTATAAGTTTCGAGATGGTTGGGTTTCCAAGCTTAAGATTTGATTTCGGAGAGACTAATAGTTCAACATATGGATTGTTATTTGTACTCCGGGAGGGGCAGCAGTTGATTTGTCAGTCAACTACGGGGTCGATATGAGAATTTCGCATGGGCTTGATCAGTGGAAGATGGGGCTTGGTATTGTCATCAATGTGTTCCCAGTCATGACGATTCCTTCATGCTTCCAATTGTGAGTAGCAATACTTCAAGGCTTCGATTTGTGTGAGGGGAAGATCAGTGGTCGTGGCAATACATTGTAAGAGTCTGTAATGGTGTATCAAGGTATTCGAGTATGATGACTTAGGTTGTCGAATTATTATGAGACTTGAGTATGCGAGACGGCAAGTGGAACGTCAAGTAAATATATTCCAGATGTGAGATCTGTTGGATTAGTGTCTAAGTCCATAACTATTTTGGTATGTACTTGACCCGATGGTGCATGGTCCTTTTGGGTTGCCTTCACCAAAACAACTTGATAGGATGAATTATGGAGAGTAAGGATTAAATATGATTTATTAATATATTATGGGAATAATATATTAAAGGAGAAATCATATTGTTTAATTAATATTAGTCAATAATTAATTGGTAATTAGTTTTGTTACTAAAAGAGATTAATTAAACTTAAGGGACTGGAATTGTAATTATAGGATAATTGCAATTTGGGCCATGGATTGCCTTGTATTAAGGGATGGACGAATTCTAATGGGAAACCCATAAGGAAATCGTCCATGGGCTTAATTAAAGGAGCCTATGGGTTGCTTAGGGCTTAAGCATCCAAATTAGGGTTTCCTTGTTAGATAACCCTAATAGCCCAAGTATATAAAGACCCCTTAACACAAAAACGTGGCTAAGCTTCTTGTAAGGGTTTACACACATTTTTGGCAGCCTCCAACCTCTCTCCTCTTCATCCTCTTGCTTATGGTGTTTGTGAACCATTAGAGGAGTGACACTTGTGACTCTAAGCATTCCAAAGTCAATTCAAGGAGATTTGGGATTGTTATTGCTACATAACAATCAAGGTATGATCTTAAACCTAATTACATGTTAATATGATTACTTGCATGCTAGAATTAGGGTTTATAGTCTTGGATTCAAAGCATGTACAATAGAGAAACCTAGATCCAAGCATTAGGGTTTATATGAGCACATAGGATGTCTTATGACCAAAACCCATCAGTGGTATCAGAGCCTAGCTTGGTTTCAATTGTATTGATGCATTGTATAACTGAAAAATTCGATTTTTTTGGATTGTGGAGGCTGGACTCGCTGAGTCCATGGCTGAACTCACCGAGTCCATGCATACTCGACGAGTCCATGCCTGACTCGACGAGTCAACTCGTCAGATAATGCTTATCTCGGGATTTCTTGCTATTTTTGCATATGGATAGTTACCTTATCATGTTAGATCAATATAAATCCGATTTTATGATATATATGACTATATTCTTGATCTAATTAAAGATAATTATCAATTAATAAGATAATTCTTTCCTTATAAGATAATTGATTAATTATTTTGAGTAAAATGATAAATTGTTTTGCAAGAAATCATTAAACAAATCAAATATGGATAATTATGTATTTAAATGTTAGTTTAGATTATTTGTTACTTGATCCTTGTTGTTATGAAAAGTTTCATATTTTCCCCTTTAGGTTTTATAGTTTAAATTTGAACCCAAAATTTTTGAAGTTTTGAAATTTAAATAGTTAAAAACCCTAATGTTTTGAAATGTTTCAAAACTTGCCCTCAAGTTTTGGAATTTAAAAGTTGATTAAAAGTTTAATTAGGAATGTTAAATTCTAAAACCCTAGTAATGTTTTGAAAAGTTCAAATACACCCTTATGGTTTTATTAATTAATTAAGGAGTATCATTAAAAGAGATTTAATAAATCCATAAAAGTTTAGGTTAACCGTTTAATTGAATTAAAAGTGTAATTGTTAAAGTTAACCACATAGTATTTTAAAAGTATAAAATGCACCATATACTATATATAATATTAAAAGTCTAACATTATATATATGTATGAGTAAAAGTCAGTCTTACCGTTAGTAGGCCTCATTCACGAAGCTGGTCTATAAGGGGTGTTTAAGGAAATTGCCTATAAAATGGCGATTGAATGTGTATCCACTCTTACCCACCGCACTCTTGACTAGTGAGGGTCGTTAGCCGAACGGGTAGGATAAGACGAAACCTTCCATTATAAGTATAATGAAATACAAAGTAACTAAATGTTTTTCAAATTCCCAATCTTAGTTACTTAGGCAAAAGTGAATTGATGCAATTCCATGAAATTACACTTTGTGCCCTTGCGAAGACGTTAGTGGAGCGTGTGTGGTTTACCGGCACACTAAATGGTTCTGAGCGAAGGTAGCAAAGGGTGACTCAATGTTTGTCATAGTTCGGTGGAGCGTGTGTGGTTTACTGGCACATAGAATAGGTGATTGTAACATGTGAGGGCACCTTGTAGTTTGCATGGTTATTCACACCCGCTTTGTGATCCTCGGCATCCCAGTCACAAACAAGAGGGGCATATCGAGATTTAAACATGCCATTGAAATGTTCAATGAATCTCAAAGGATCTAGGAGTTTTCATAGATTTAAAACTTAAATTTCTTTTTCGTTTTTCATGGTGGAAACTAGTGAATCGTCATTCACTTACCTTCAAATGTTCTGCAATTTGGGTTACGGCATCCCTCTCCCGAGTTGTAGCATATTGTGTTGGGTCCTAGCCTTGGAATTTCATTTGGGTTATTTACCAAGGACTCAATCAATCAACTAACTTGAATTCGTTTTTCTCCCGATGTCAAAGTTCGACAACTATGGTCTTCTCAAATCCCGTGGAACAAGCATTCCACATGAAGATGATATTCCACGATTCAATCGAGGAACAAGAAATCATGCTTCACTTCCTCCTCCTCCTCCAATTATTCTCCCTAACCCACAAGTTCAAAGGCTTGAAAAGTTCAAGATCATTCAAGCCCTTTTGGCAAGTGAACATAAAGAAGGAAAGTCGGTGTGTGCACACGTCCTAGGGATGAAGTCACACTGTTGGGATCCATTGTCTGTGAGGAAATGGCTGTTGATTGGGTTCTTCAGTCACGTCCTAACTCGTATAGTGAGTTCGTAAGAGAGTACTATATGATGAACCACGACGTGACCCTTATTGATCTCACCTATATGCTTATTGCTGCTGAATCAGCAATGGTTTGGCGCAATAAAAAAGCAAAGTTAATTGGTGAATCTGCCTTCAAGACCTCTATGGATATAGACAATGGCAATGAAAGACATGCAATGATCGAAAATTTTGATCACAAGAGAAAGGCGATGTCTAAAGTAGTTCCATGTGTTGTTCCAAAAGAGTTAATTTGCTTTTATTGCCAAGAGAAGGGGCATTGGAGACGAAGTTACCCTATTTACCTAAGCGATCTATGAGATGGGAGAGTCAAAAGTATGACCACGCTTCAGGTAAAATCCACTATCTAACTCCGTTAAGTTCCTATTCATTGATTCTTAATACATGATGTGAGAAGATTGCATTTGAATGTTTTGAAGGATCGGTGAAAAGAAAGGAAGCTTGATAAGAGAGCAAGATGAATCTAATCACAAGAGATGGATCTCGATCTCATGGACTTGAAGATTGGATTTTGAGCTTAGATAGTTATGATAGAGTTGTTAGAAATTTTCTTTTTACATAGTTTTCAATAGATTTTGCATTGTAAGAACAAATGTTTTTCCGCTGCTTTTATAAATAAAATAAATTTTGTTTGACTTATTTATTTATTTGTTTACTTCCTTGCAATGAAATCGTTATGTGAAAAATTGATGTTTGCATATTTCTACAACGAATGGATATGATTCTTAGTTATGTTATTTATGGAAATGTCGAGAATTTACCAAATAGTGAGAGTCTCTCATCGCCCAAGTTTCAATTGGACAGAAACTTGGAATCATGCAACGTGGATGCACAATGAATGAGAAATTAAGTATTTGGAAATTAGACTAACTCATTGACAAAGTGTCAAGTGAAGGACTAGGAGATCGAGTACACAAAGTTGTGTGTTGATCAAGTTCACCATGAGAGTAACAAAGATATTCGTCATGATTTACTAAAGGCTTAGTAAATATGATTACACTTACAAGATTAATTGTAATTTTGAATTGATTAAAGGGTTTAGATCAATAGCAAAACGAATAAGAAGAATCAAGTAGGCAGAAAGATAATAGTTTCTCCATTCTAAGAAGAAGGGAGAGTAGCTTTTATGCTTTATGATAGGTCTTAATGATTAAGAACTATACGTCAATTGATCCTCTAAGTGAGTCTTGGTACAATTGTATGTCCAAGAAGAGGAATCAAAGATTGAAGAAATGGTCAAATCAAGAAGTCAATCATACTTCGTTCCAAAACAAGTCTTAAAGTCAAGATTGTGACATTGAGTGAATAGTATTAAGAAGGTTTATAACATTCATCAATTGTGGAAAGTTGTGATGTCTTGGATAAGACAAAGACCAACTAAGACCAAAATTATGAAGTGTTTTGATAAAAACTACACTAAGTCTTGAATATTTGTTTGTCAAGAAATGTTTATTGACAAAAGAATCTTATATGTCAAGGAGTCAGTGGGAGTCTTATTGGTCTGAAAGGTTTCAAGAACAAATCAAATAAACCTTAACGATTATCACTAGCACACGAGTTGAGGTTTACAACCTATCGTGAAGACATTATTTTGTTTCTGTGCCAATCTAATCGAGCTAATTATGCATGTGAGTCCTATGAGTTCTCATTTGAATGAATAAAAGGCAAGGACCTTGATCAATGGAAAGTACATTGATAGGAAAAGGTGAGTTGCTTAACTACTTGGAAGACGTGGTGGGCAGCTGTGCTACCATAAGGCAAGAAATCAAAATTAAGAAAGTTCGATCCATATGAGTTTGAATTTGTCGTAAACTTTGGTTTTTAACAAATTCACACGGATAGGAACACATACACCGTTTAAATCTAAGTGTCATAAGATTTCCTCCTTCATGAAAATGATTGCGAGAAAATGCTTTCACTAAGAAAGATTTTAAAAGATAGTGATTGTAAAATTGCATTCTCGAATTCGATCATGGTTACGGCATCCCTTTCCATAATTTGAATTGTGAGGTTTGGCAATTAGTCTTAATTGTTTAAGACACACATATGAACTATCGAAGGCAAAGGTGTATAAGTTCAAGAAGCCTTGTGTGACATCCCCAAAATCACGGCCAGAAAAGACCAATTTTGTTTATGCTTTATAAAAATCAGAGTACTTCATTTTATAAAAACGTTGCGGAATTTGTTCCCAGAAAAACACGATAAATACGTTATTAAAACATTTTCGAAGAAAATGTATTTTTATTCATCTTAAAACGTTTGGGATGTCATCGTTAATACAGAAACATAAGCATAAACAGAACTTACAATTATTTACACTAGTGATCTACATCTCTTTAAATCTCTCAGTATAATGTCACTTCATATCGCCACCTGTGATGTAAATAAACTGAGTGGGTCAGGTTGGGAAACCTGGTGAGTACATAGGGTTTTCAACCCACAATAATATAGTTATTATGTTTAAACAATCAAACAATCAACCCAATTACCCATCCCCATTATCTTCTTTTAGTCTTCCCTAAAGATATTATCTCAAGGGTCATCTCCTATATCATATTTACTTCTCATCATCATATCTCCTTACATGATTGTTCCTACGAACTTTACCTAAGGATCATCGCCTACATTGCATAGACAATACTAATCCGAGGATTACTCCCTCAATATGTGTCTAGCAAGAGTTAGGGTATCATCGCATGATTACGCAGCCACAACATCGCCTGGACTTGTAAATCATGATAAGGGTTAGTCTATCATCACATGAATACGTAGCCACAACATCACCTGGACTCGTAATTCATAATAAGGGTTAGACTATCATCGCATGAATACGTAGTTACAACATCGCCTGAACTCGTAATTCATCACCTACAGGTTACTAGCCTGCTGGTGTTTCCACGGGGTTGTCTATAATAGTCCGTGGTCGCCATCTATACTCTGGTAGATGACTACATCTCCAAATTGTCGGACAAGGTTGTAGTATCCTACATCACTGATTCATAATCACCTATCTATCATCACCTTCCTATCATCACCTATCTCTCATTATTTTATTTCATCACTCACCAACTATTTCATCTACCCATGTTTTATCCCAACATATTTGTAGATATAAAATAAATATACAGTTTAAATCATTTAAAACATGTATAAATCATTCATCCAGCATAGACAACAAGTATTCAGACAATATGTACACATAGCACGTAATTTATATTAAAATACTTCATATCTATGTGTAAGATGAAAGGGACCATGCACTCACCTGAAAGGTGGTGACTCAGCACTCGGACAACGCTTCGATACTCTCAAAACGATATTCCTTCGATAAAACCTAGTACCAGTACCACTAGGGTTTAGTCTAACGATAACCGTGACTAATTAATAGTCTGACTATTATTATTATTATATAAGCATTAAATCACACTGAATATAACTCATAATAATAGCCCAAATACTCATTATAAGTTCCTAATAATGTTACTATATTAAAACATAAGCTATACTAAAGATAGCATAGGCATAGCTTACTTACAGCGGGTTTTTCGCAAAGTCGAGCTTCGCTGGAGCAGCGTTCCCAAGCCGAAAGACCCTTTTTCTCGGGACTTCGGGAGCCTCAGGGCTTCCTTCGGGTGCTAGGGGGTTTACCTAGGCTTTTAGGGGCTTAAGGGAGCTTAGAGAGAGAGTTTAGAGAGAGAAAGAAGAGGGGTGAGGGGTGAGGAAATGAGTGAACCCAGCACCTCTATTTATAGGGGTGGAATCTGATGGACTCGCCGAGTAGGGGGGACCTATTCGCCGAGTTGGTCCATGTGGTGGCCTTCTGGTGGTGCCATGTGTCCAATTCTGGTGGTGCCACGTCACCCCCTATCGCGTATCAGCCCTCAAACTTAGAAAAATCATAACTTTCGCATACGAGCTCCGTTTTCGACGTTCTTTATATCCACGCGTAGGTAAAATCAATATCTACAACTTTCATTTAGACTCTGTCGGCTAATTCTCGACCGATCTCAAATTTAACAGTAGGAGGCGATTAGACTGTTAAATGACCGCGAAGAGTTCATAACTCCTTCATACGGACTCCGTTTTCGTCTGTCTTTTTACCGTTGAGTTCCTATTAATGAGATCTTCAACTCTTAGTTAGGTCACGTAAGCCAAAAACCACTCGAACTAAAATTCGAGTTTCAGGCCGTGCACTGCTAAGTCGAATCTTAGAAAAATCATAACTTCTTCATACGAAGTCAGATTTGGGCGTTCTTTTTATCGATGTTCTTAGTTTAACATATTCTACGAATTTTGTTTAGATTGCTAAGCCTAAAAAGTCTTATATCGTTAATTCACTATTTACGTCTCCCGGTGCCGTGTCGTTTTTGCCGTAAAACTTCGGCGGACCATAACTTCTTCGTTATAACTCGGATTTCGGCGTTCTTTATATGTACGGAAACCTTGTGACATATTCTACAACTTGGTTAAGATTATTTATTCTAAATAATCTTTTGTCGAAAAGTCATTTTCAACCCCTATTGCCTCTAAATTGACTAGCCCGGATCTGCGGGCGTTACAATTATCACCCCCTTAAGATGATTACGTCCCAGAATCATCAATGAAACAAGGATCGTATAATGACTCCATATGTCATCTCTTCATACTAGGTAATAATTATAACTTCTTTATTCCTTCAAGTCTATCTCTTAGACTTATTGATTGTAAGCAATACTTGATTGTGCACTAGCTCTCTAACTCATATTAGACTCCAAATTATGACCTATCATCATGTGATGCACATTTAGACTCAGGTCTCTTAAATTCTAAAACAGACTAAGCCTTCCTTCATGTTCTAATGTGATATAATCATACTTTAACATGTAGCATTTCTAGCTACCAACGAGCGCAATACTTGTATTGATCGCTTTGATTTTAATTGTTTGGTTTAAGTCAGACGCTATATCAAACTTGGTTCTCTGAACCACGTAACCTACTCATCGTAGTCGGACTCAATGTGATATGACCACTAGGGTCGGGATAACAACAATCTTCTAAGTCATTACCGAAACAATGGTAACGACATACTTGAATAAAACGAAATCAATTACTGGCTCCTTGGTAACCTTGTGACTTTCCCTGATCCAAGTGTGAGTCCTGTGCTTCCGGTAGTATAGGCCTCTACTACCATTCACACCTACTCATACTCGTCCCAAGTATTGTCCCGCAGTTTTTCCAAGTGACCATACAAAAAAAAACAACTTAACACATCAGATAACAAAACAAAGGTTTCATATTATTTCTTGAAACGATTACATAGGTGTTCAAGTTCACCCTAGGCTATGCCTCTAATAGGCTACTTCATACAATACTATGGCTACTGCATAACTTGATCTTCGGATATGAAGTCCTCATCCTTGATTCCTCGCACGGTTTTCTTCTTCGTCGAGGATCATGTGAAATGCCCTTGGCCTTGGTGGCGTTTCTGGTCTTGTTGCTTTATTTTTCTTTGGGCAGTTCTTTGAAATATGCCCATTATTTCCACATTCGTAGCACTTCTTGTTGTCGAATTTACAATCTCTGGAATAGTGACCGGTCCTACCACACTTATAGCACGTCACTTCTCCATCGCATCTTCCGAAGTGCTTCTTCTTGCACTTCTCACACCACTTGGCTTCATTCCTTCGGTCGTCCATGTTAAACTTTGAGAAATTTCCCTTATTATCAGGTCTTGAGGATCCTTCCAACTTCCTCTTCTCACCAACTTCAACTTTCTCCAGACCCTTTTCTCTTATTTGGGTCTCGACATTCTTGGCTGCCCAGATGGCGGCTTTCAAAGTGGTTGCTTGTTTGACCATTGGACCAAAGTCTGCTGGTAATCCGTGGGCAAACTTATTGACCATGGAGAGTTCAGTTGGAACTAGATAAGGAACAAGCTTCATTTTCTCTGTAAAACTTGCAGCATACTCGATGACACTCATCTTTCCCTTCTTTAGATTCTGAAACTCGTTGTTGATTTCCAGAAGATCCTGTTCAGAGCAGTACTTCATTTTTAGCTGCACCAGAAAATCCTCCCATGACATTTTGCTCGCTTCTCCTTTGGGCATTGAATCAGCTAGTAGCTTCCACCAGCTTAGTACTCCAGATTTCAACAGAGGAACCGCGAGAGCGGTCTTTTGCCTGTTGCTACACTCACAACTCTCAAACATTGTCTCCATCTCGGAGATTCAGTTTATGACTTCCACCGGCGTCGGGCTTCCAGATAGACTCGGTGGTTTGAACGCCATGAAATCCTTGTATTTGCATCCACGTCCATCATTTCCTCCATCCTGGTGGTTTTGCCTAACTATTGGTGGGTTGGCTTGACCAACAGTCCCACTGTAGTTTCCTTCCTCAGTCTGCCTTCGTTCAACTCGGGTTGTTCGATCTGAACGGTCGCTTCCTCTCGATTTTGCTGGAGCAAACGCCTAGTTTCCTCCATTTGACGATCCAACATCGCTTGGATCATCGCTTGCACTCCGGCCATTGAGACTGGCTCAGTAGCTACCATCACCGGTATTTGCTCAATCACTGGGGGTTGGTTTCGGTTCCCATTCGCATTTACGTTTCTGCTACGGTTTCTTGCCATCTTGATCTCTACAACGAATAAGGTGAATCTAGACCTTTACTTAGGATTGATGTTTAAATCATCCTTATCACTCCGAAACATTTATATGCTAGTTCTAATATCGTATTCGTACGTTTAGAATCCTAGACACATAAGGTTTCCAGATCCGGTCGGCAACAGACCATAGATCCGATCAAACTATAGCATCATTTAGCACGTAAAAGGAATTTAGGCATCATTCCTAAAATAAGCTAGTGCTTGTGTCTATTCATGTGCATTACCTAAATCTATTTGACACACTCCTCACAATCATTACTTAGCATTCTAAGTTTAAGTCTAGAAATAAATCCATATTCCTAGTTCGCTTAAACTAATGCTCTGATACCAACTGTGACATCCCCAAAATCACGGCCAGAAAAGACCGATTTTGTTTATGCTTTATAAAAATCAGAGTACTTCATTTTATAAAAAGGTTGCGGAATTTGTTCCCAGAAAAAACGATAAATACGTTATTAAAACATTTTGGAAGAAACGTATTTTTATTCATCTTAAAACGTTTGGGATGTCATCGTTAATACAGAAACATAAGCATAAACAGAACTTACAATTATTTACACTAGTGATCTACCTCTCTTTAAATCTCTCAGTGTAATGTCACTTCATATCGCCACCTGTGATGTAAATAAACTGAGTGGGTCAGGTTGGGAAACCTGGTGAGTACATAGGGTTTTCAACCCACAATAATATCGTTATTATGTTTAAACAATCAAACAATCAACCCAATTACCCATCCCCATTATCTTCTTTTAGTCTTCCCTAAAGATATTATCTCAAGGGTCATCTCCTATATCATATTTACTTCTCATCATCGTATCTCCTTACATGATTGTTCCTACGAACTTTACCTAAGGATCATCGCCTACATTGCATAGACAATACTAATCCGAGGATTACTCCCTCAATATGTGTCTAGCAAGAGTTAGGGTATCATCGCATGATTACGCAACCACAACATCGCCTGGACTTGTAAATCATGATAAGGGTTAGTCTATCATCACATGAATACGTAGCCACAACATCACCTGGACTCGTAATTCATTATAAGGGTTAGACTATCATCGCATGAATACGTAGTTACAACATCGCCTGAACTCGTAATTCATCACCTACAGGTTACTAGCCCATTGGTGTTTCCACGGGGTTGTCTATAATAGTCCGCGGTCGCCATCTATACTCTGGTAGATGACTACATCTCCAAATTGTCGGACAAGGTTGTAGTATCCTACATCACTGATTCATAATCACCTATCTATCATCACCTTCCTATCATCACCTATCTCTCATTATTTTATTTCATCACTCACCAACTATTTCATCTACGCATGTTTTATCCCAACATATTTGTAGATATAAAATAAATATACAGTTTAAATCATTTAAAACATGTATAAATCATTCATCCAGCATAGACAACAAGTATTCAGACAATATGTACACATAGCACGTAATTTATATTAAAATACTTCATATCTATGTGTAAGATGAAAGGGACCATGCACTCACCTGAAAGGTGGTGACTCAGCACTCGGACAGCGCTTCGATACTCTCAAAACGATATTCCTTCGATAAAATCTAGTACCAGTACCACTAGGGTTTAGTCTAATGATAACTGTGACTAATTAATAGTCTGACTATTATTATTATTATATAAGCGTTAAATAACACTCAATATAACTCATAATAATAGCCCAAATACTCATTATAAGTTCCTAATAATGTTACTATATTAAAACATAAGCTATACTAAAGATAGCATAGGCATAGCTTACTTACAGCGGGTTTTTCGCAAAGTCGGGCTTCGCTGGAGCAGCGTTCCCAAGCCGAAAGACCCTTTTTCTCGGGACTCTGGGAGCCTCAGGGCTTCCTTCGGGTTCTAGGGGGTTTACCTAGGCTTTTAGGGGCTTAAGGGAGCTTAGAGAGAGAGTTTAGAGAGAGAAAGAAAAGGGGTGAGGGGTGAGGAAATGAGGGAACCCGACACCTCTATTTATAGGGGTGGAATCTGATGGACTCGCCGAGTAGGGGGGACCTATTCGTCGAGTTGGTCCATGTGGTGGCCTTCTGGTGGTGCCACGTGTCCAATTCTGGTAGTGCCACGTCACCCCTATCGCGTATCAGCCCTCAAACTTAGAAAAATCATAACTTTCGCATACGACCTCCGTTTTCGACGTTCTTTATATCCACGCGTAGGTAAAATCAAGATCTACAACTTTTGTTTAGACTCCGTCAGCTAATTCTCGGCCGATCTCAAATTTAACAGTAGGAGGCGATAAGACTGTTAAATGACCGTGAAGTGTTCATAACTCCTTCATACGGACTCCGTTTTCGTCTGTCTTTTTACCGTTGAGTTCCTATTAATGAGATCTTCAACTCTCAGTTAGGTCACGTAAGCCAAAAACCGCTCGAACTAAAATTTGAGTTTCAGGCCGTGCACTGCTAAGCCGAATCTTAGAAAAATCATAACTTCTTCATACGAAGTCAGATTTGGGCGTTCTTTTTATCGATGTTCTTAGTTTAACATATTCTACGAATTTTGTTTAGATTGCTAAGGCTAAAGAGTCTTCTATCATAAATTAACTATTTACGTCTCCCGGTGCCGTGCCGGTTTTGCCGTAAAACTTCGGCGGACCATAACTTCTTCGTTATAACTCGGATTTCGGCGTTCTTTATATGTACGGAAACCTTGTGACATATTATACAAGTTGGTTAAGATTATTTATTCTAAATAATCTTTTGTCGAAAAGTCATTTTCAACCCCTATTGCCTCTAAATTGACTAGCCCGGATCTGCGGGCGTTACACCTTGATAAAAGATTATCAAAGCACTAAGTATTAGAAACATGAACTTAAGAAATTCAATAAGTATTGTTTTTCTGAAAGTTAAGATGTTTATGAATACATGTCAAAGCTAGTGGGAGCATAAGTGTTATGTTTTACAATAATCATCATAATAGTGGGAGCATAAAGTTATGATTGTATGATTATTAAGGCACGTATTGCATAGTTAGCAATATTAATTATAGAAAACAAGAGTAGTACTTTGCAAAGTTGTAAGAGTTGAAAGGTTGTTTTGCTATAATTAAGGGAGAGAATATTATGCTTCATTTCAAATCTAAAGGATTAGGTTGAGAAATGTTAATAAACTTAGTCAAGGGTACATAGTGTGTTCTTAAAGTTTCGATTATGATTACGTCATTCCTCTTCACAATTCGAATTTTGAGAACATAGCAAATAAAACATTATGCGTCGTGCCCCATACGCTTCGGGTATAGGATTGATTGCAAATGATTTAATGTTTGACCATTCTAAAATTTTCCAAATGTCTAGCGCATTTAGAGGGAAAAGGGACTAGAATCGGTTTTGACTAAAATAGTTAAACAACTATCAAAGGACAATCCAAAGTTCGACGAGGATTGGTTACATGTGAGTAGTTGGAAGCATGGTATTGAATGGACCATATTGACATTATGATGAATAGAAAAGATTCTATTAAGAAATTAATTGTCATATGGAAAATATGGAAGCGTGTCCATATTGGGAAGTAAATATTGAAAATCTATGACTAGATTAGAAACCTTTATGCAAAAGGATGTTCAAAGGAATGTACTTTGAGTGAGAGACATCGTATCTAAGGAATTGTCTTGTAACAATCTCCGATAGAGGACTTTGTAATATCATTGGCAAAAGTCTTTGAGACTTTGGTGCAGTGACATTACAAAAGGATCGTTGCATAAAGTGTTAGAATCTAGTATATTCTATAAGTAACAAGAATTTGATATGGAGTTGTAAAATGAGAATGATTGGAAATGTGTTCAATTTGTCTATTTCACAATAGTAAGAACCATAGGTAAACATTGTGTGCATGCTAGGAGCATGGGACAATTGTAATAATTCAAGTAAAAAGTTGATTATCCGAAACGACAAATAATGAGTAATCGATATGGTGATAAATAAAATGTGTTTTGTTTATACTCAAAGGTTTGAGGCCATATGGGATTAGTATTATTCTTGTGTTTCACATTTGCATGTTTTGACTTCCAGAATAATTGAGTTTATTAAGAATAATCGAATTATTCAAACGGGCCACAGTCGTTCATATGTTGGAAGTAGATATGAATGAAGACTATCGTGAATTGGTGTGTGGATTGTCTAAAAGAGTATTAGACATAAGCAAATGTTTGCTGCAATGTTCATGAGTGCTTATGAATATGATTTGAGCATTGGATTAAACCCACGCTCACTTGGATCACTCCATGGATTATATCACAAGTGATTAGTGAGACGGTAATATCTTATATTCTTGAAACCGAGATGTGTGAGTTGTATCTTGCTAATCGGTTGCACATTGATAATATGTAAATGCACTAGTAACTTGGTATTATAAAACATATTGTTGTGTGTGATTTGGTTAGTGAGTGCAAGCAAGCATTGTATCAAAGTTTATCCGTTCCTTTTATCCAAAGAAGGATAAAAGGGATATCTTTGGGCCCCTCGATGGTTTAGTGATGAAAAACGTAAATGCTCGGCCGGGCTAGGGCTAATTTGATTTGTTCAGTTAGTCTGTCGTCATAAATCAGAAATCGAGATATAGTACAAAGAGAATGATTAAAAATCATATCTCAGACGATATCTAGAATGGAGGAATATATGATCCCTTATCTAAGGACACGCGTATCTGATATGATCAGAGTTGACAGCGGCTTTGGAAAGCTACGATTGCATATCAGGATCTGAAGTCATACGCAGAATAGTTGTTAGACTTATCCAAGTGGGAGACTGTTGGATTAGTGTCTAAGTCCATAACTATTTTGGTATGTACTTGACCCAATGGTGCATGGTCCTTTTGGGTTGCCTTCACCAAAGCAACTTGATAGAATGAATTATGGAGAGTAAGGATTAAATATGATTTATTAATATATTATGGGAATAATATATTAAAGGAGAAATCATATTGTTTAATTAATATTAGTCAATAATTAATTGGTAATTAGTTTTGTGACTAAAAGAGATTAATTAAACTTAAGGGACTGGAATTGTAATTATAGGATAATTGCAATTTGGGCCATGGATTGCCTTGTATTAAGGGATGGACGAATTCTAATGGGAAACCCATAATAAAATCGTCCATGGGCTTAATTAAAGGAGTCTATGGGTTGCTTAGGGCTTAAGCATCCAAATTAGGGTTTCCTTGTTAGATAACCCTAATAGCCCAAGTATATAAAGACCCCTTAAGGCTCAGAAACGTGGCTAAGCTTCTTGTAAGGGTTTACACACGTTTTTGGCAGCCTCCAACCTCTCTCCTCTTCATCCTCTTGCTTATGGTGTTTGTGAACCATTAGAGGAGTGACACTTGTGACTCTAAGCATTCCAAAGTCAATTCAAGGAGATTTGGGATTGTTATTGCTACATAACAATCAAGGTATGATCTTAAACCTAATTACATGTTAATATGATTACTTGCATGCTAGAATTAGGGTTTATAGTCTTGGATTCAAAGCATGTACAATAGAGAAACCTAGATCCAAGCATTAGGGTTTGTATGAGCACATAGGATGTCTTATGACCAAAACCCATCAAGATCATCAGCTAAATTGTCGCTAAACGGGAATCGTTCAAGAGTGTGACTGTACAGAGGAAAGTGCCATGTCTACGAGAATTTAAGTCAAGAGTAGTGATGCATAATTTAGGTAGGTGTGTGCACCTAACTATGTTGGACCGTTGAGTATTAGATAGTGAACTTAGTATGGTGACAACTTGAGAATGAGATTGTGGGGTGACAAGAGAGTGAACGGATCCGGGTGGGGAGTAATCACTTAGGACTGTCAAGGGGACCATGAAGTGAGTCAGCAAGAGAGAGAGAGAGAGAGAGAGAGAGAGAGAGAGACAGAAAGAGAGAGTATCTTATGAATGCGGTGAGTCGTAGCATACATGAGTCACAGATAGGGTATCATATGACTAGGAGTGCACCTGAGCATTACTATGGATTCCATATTACTGCAGAAGGTGAGACACTTATTAGTGATGGGACACTAGTAAGTCAAGATGACCCTAACAGCTACGAGGAAGCCATGGCAGGCCCCGAGTCTGCTAAATGGAAAGAGGCTATGGATAGCGAGATACAATCCATGTATGACAATCAAGTTTGGAACTTGGTTGAAAATGTACCAGGTCGAAAGACTGTAGGGTGCAAATGGGTCTTCAAGAAGAAGACCAACATGGATGGTAAAGTACACACTTATAAGGCTAGATTGGTTGCAAAGGGCTTCTCTCAAATTCCTGGAGTGGATTATGATGAGACCTTTTCTCCGGTAGCCAAGATTAAGTCTATTCGGGTTCTGTTAGCCATAGCCGCATTTCATGACTATGAAATTTGGCAAATGGATGTCAAAACTGCTTTCCTTAATGGGAAGTTGGCTGAAGATGTTTACATAAGTCAGCCAGAGGGTTTTGTCAGCAACAAGTACCCTAATAGAGTGTGTAAGCTTGAGAAGTCCATTTATGGATTAAAGCAAGCACCTCGCAGATGGAATCTTTGCTTTGATGAAAAGGTCAAGGAATTTGGCTTTTCTAGGAGTGAAGATGAATCATGTGTGTATGTTAAGGCTAGTGGGAGTATAGTTAGCTTTTTGGTATTGTATGTGGATGACATACTACTCATAGGAAACGACATTCCAACCCTGCAGGAAGTAAAGTCCTGGCTTGGAAAGTGTTTCGCTATGAAGGACCTTGGTGAAGCTGCCTATATTTTGGGGATAAGGATCTTGAGAGATCGGAGTAAAAGACTAATTGGATTTAGTCAAAGTACCTACTTGGATAAGGTTCTGAAGAGATTCAGCATGCAAGACTCCAAGAAAGGAGAGTTGCCCATCCAGAGTAACGCCAAACTGAGTAAGACACAAAGCCCTAGCACTGAGGCTGAGATAGCACAAATGAGTCGAGTACCTTATGCTTCGGCTGTAGGATCGATCATGTATGCTATGACGTGTACTCGACCTGATGTAGCTTTTGCCCTGAGCATGGTTAGTGGGCTAAAAGGCTCCATGGACTATCAAGTTGGGTTCCACCCATAGGATGCTCCATGGGAGTTACAAACCCATGGGTCATGGAAATGAAGAGTCATGACACATTAGGGTTTAACCCTAGATGTGTCAACACTATATAAGTAATATGTTCTCCACCTAAAATCGGCTACACTAAGAAATAAGAGGGCTTGGCCGATTTTGAGAAGTGTGTGTTCTCTCATAAGTTCTTCCAAGAGCATTTGGTGTTGTGTGAAGCATTTGAGGCATCACACTTGGGGTGCTAGGCTCACAAGGTTTCAAGGAACACAAACAACAACAAGGTAAGTTATTCTATCTATACTTTATGATAAAATTGTTCCCCATGTATGCTAGATAGGAATATAACCTTGGAATTCAACTTTGCATGATAATTAGACAAACATAGATCCAAGGTTATTAGGGTTGCATGTACAATTAGGAAGTGTTAGAATGCTCAAAACCCATCATAGCATACATGATTCAGAGAGAGGGTATCATATGACTGCGGGGATCCGTAGCATACATGACTCTAAGATTGGGTATTGTATGATTGCATGTAGTCATAGAATACATGAGTCGGAGAGAGTGTATCGTGTGACTGCGAAGAGCCGTAGCATAGAGAGAGAGAGAGAGAGAGAGTATTGTAAGACTGCAGGGATCCGTAGCATTCGTGAGTCAGAGATAGAGAGAGAGAGAATATAGTAAAACTACATGGAGTCGTAGCATTCACGAGGAAATGGGAGAGTGGCATAGGACTACTGGGAGTTGTATTACTTGTTAGTCAATGAGAGAGTGTTGTATAACTGTGGGGAGTCGTAGTATTCACTAATTAGAGCATGATGCAGAGGAGTTCTTCGACTTGGGTAGCCGTACCAATTGAGTCTTTGGGAAACTCGAGGCCACACTAGGGGCGAGACTGCAGTCTCTGTGATGGTCAGGAGTCATTACCTCTCGATTGGAGAAGTTGTGTATACATAGACTTCTAGATCACGGGGCATGAGTTGAGTATCATATTGGAGATCAGTGGTTCCAATTCTTCTGTTAAAGCAGACTCCTGAGCTTGAGTTTGGCTCTATTTTTGAAATAAATATACATAATGAGATTCAGTATTTTTAGATGGGTTTCATTTTGAAAGGTAATGGGTTCTATCTGATGTCTTAGGCCTGAGTGGGTCAGTTCGTTGGTTTGGGAAGGACCACAAGACTCATAAAACTAGTGAGTGGCAGACGAAACAGTTCAGAGGTGCAGTGACTTCATATGGGGTTGTAATATTCGCTCGAGGCAAAGCGAACTTCACGAATGGTGTCTCATATGATGGGAAAAGATAGCTATTGTGAGAATGAAGTCTGTAAAGTTGATTTACTGGATGTGCAATAGGTAGCCTTTGGAGGTTCCACTGTTGAGTCGGGAGCTAACCTTGTGCACAATGTTGGAGGGGGTTTTGAGAGGAAGTTAGGACTTATGAGTATAGATGTCAGAGGATAATTCCGAGCGAGCATGATCATTTTATTGTGTCTGAAGACAAATTATTGAGGTTCATTTTTCAGATGGGTTCTGATAGTAGTACAGGTGGTAGGTCCCTGGTGAGATGTGGCCCTTCCATTTCATTTGAGCGATGATTTGGATCGATTGGTATATCTGACATGAGTGATCGGTAGCCAAGTATTGGTCAACGACTTTTTTCCATCAGTCGCAACAAAAAAATCATAGTTGGCAGTGTGTTATCGGGGTCTGTTATTCGATGAGCGAGTAACATGATGATATCTTGCATGGGCGGTCTAGCGGGGAGACAGACCGCTAGAGTTTCCAAGTTCTAGAGAGTCAGAACTAGTACTGCAACGGCAGAGGGGTCCATCCTGCATTAGGATTGGGAGTTCCTGATTAGGTTCGGGTGTATTGAGAGGGAGATCGTTGTATGATATGAGATTTTTCGTGGTAAATCTCAGATTGTTGGGTTTGATCTATGTGTTGAGTGGGGGAGAATTGTCACACCCTGAATCCTAGATGAGAATTTTAAGAGTTATAATGCACTTTTAAGAGTCGAAGGGATGGACTCGACGAGTTGATTTTGTATTGAGAAAACCATAATTTTAGGGCTTACACCCTATTTAAAGGCCCTTAAACCCTCATTCCTGCCTCCCGTACCATTTATACACACTAAGAGAAACCCTAAATGAGTTGTACTTATTGTGTGTGAGAGAGAGAGAGAGAGATAGATAGAGAGAGAGAGAGAGAAAGAGAGAGAGAGAGAGAGAGAGAGAGAGAGAGAGAGAGAGAGAGAGAAAGAGACAGAGACAGAGACAGAGAGAGAGACAAAGAGAGAAAGAGAGAGAGAGAGAGAGAGAGAGAGAGAGAGGCTAAACATCTTGTGTTCAACTGCATTTTTAGAAGAGGATTCAAGAGCAAGAAGGTTTGGAACGAGAAGAAGCTTTTGGATCCAGTGTTCTTTCGGTGCTAGGTATCAATTGGGGGTAAAAAAGCTATCTCATTGATCACTCCTTTATTTAGATCTCTTTCTAGAGATTATTAGGGCTTTATTCCATCCATCTTTTGGTTTGTAGTTGTTGAACTAGTCATGGAAGTTGACACTACAGCTTTGAGCTATATAAGTCCCTATGAGCCCAAAAATTCGAGCTTTATCAAGCTGTGGGCAAGTCTTTAAGTATAAAGACCTTCATGGTGTTTGTTTTGGCATTTTAAGCCCTATATGCCACGCATAAACACATAGCTTGCAGCTTTACGTGATGATTCAGACTTAAAAGGCTAGATCCAGAGTATGAGACCTTATTTCTGTCTAAAATAGTCTGAATGAGGAAATGGACTGAAGAGACTCGACGAGTTGGGGAGCCGACTCGACGAGTCAGTTAGGGTTTACCCCATGGTTTGGACGCGTGACAGACTCGGCGAGTTGATGAGACAACTCAACAAGTTGAGAGGGTTTTACCCGTCGTTGGATTCAGAGTGGACTTATCGAGTTAATGAGAGAACTCGACAAGTACGTAGGGTTTCCTGATCTTTTGGACGCTGCATGGACCCAACGATTTGGCTAGCAACTCGGTAAGTAGAGTCAATTTTTCATGATTTACTGAGTTCTGAGGGACTCGACGAGTTCATGAGCTGTACTTGGCGAGTTAAGTCAACATGTACTGTTGACTTTTAGAGTTGGGTCAGTTTTAACTGTTGACCTTCTTTGACTTTAGGGTTTTGGTTAACTGTAGATTTTGGAGGCCATGGAGGGGCAGAGATTATACCAACAGCTCGAGTGTGGGATACATTGCTTCACTCTATGAGGTGGTTCTTCTCACTATACATACCTAAGTGTTACTGCTGAGTGATCGAAGGGTCTTATTTGAGTTATGTGATATTATACAGTCTTTCTTTGTGATATATGATATATTATTATGTGCTTTACTGAGTAGGATTGAAGGGTCCAAACCGAGTTGTGAGACTAGATGGTCTTCACTGAGACACATGACTGGAGGGTCCATACCCGGCCATGAGCCCGGTGGGTCCTCACCGAGATGTAAGACCGGAAGGTCCATGCCGAGATATAGCCATGAGAGGCTTATTATTTCTGTATGTGGTATTTTGGGGAACTTGCTGAGCTTCGTGCTTATCGTGATATGTGATATGTGTTTCAGGTACTTCTCAGGATTGCAGGAAGATGTTGGCTTGATTGTACACACAAGACAGAGTTCTTTTTTGAGTATCCTGGATTTTTATTCAAACAATTATGGAGATGTGTTTTTGATATTTTGACACTATGGGGCTTTTGTGAAATGAGTTTATGAGAATTATGTGATTTTTATATTGAAATTGTTCTTTGAAAATTTACGTTGTTAAAAATTTAGTTAAACCCAATTTAATTTTCTGTCCAAAACTCAACCTTTTCTCCAAAGTCTTATACTCTTTGCGTAAGAACCTCATTCCTTTAATGTGAAAACTTCATCCCTTGAAGTCCGAGACCTTCTCTTGATCAAACTAATGTCCACTATTTTGAAATAAGAAACATCCTGAAACGGGGTGTTACAATTCTCCCCTAACTTAAACTAGATTTCATTATTGAAATACATCTTGGCTAGAATTTTAAAGACAATCCTTAAGCAATCCTAATGCACCCACCAAAGGTGTAACATCGTGACTTTTCACCTTATGTTACTTTTTTTTTAATTTAAAACATCATTTAATAGATTATAGAAATGAAAGTCATTGTTTATTTTTTAGAAGATTTTGCCAACGTTAATTATTTCAAAACTTTCAAAATCAACCCATTAAAAGTTAAAGTTTGCAAAACAAATACCAAAGGTGAAACATACACAAAAACAACAAGCAATAATGAAACATCAATGACTAGTCTCAAACTGGTATCTTCACTAATAAAATACCAAATGTAACTACCCAAATAATCGTAACCTCATTGGCCAACAAATCAAGCTACTTGTTCCAATGCAAAACCCAAAACAACAAGCAAAGAAACAAGTGTCTGAATCAGCACAATGATTCAATCTCAAACACATAGGTATGGAAATAAACATACTTCATACATTGTGTTTATTCATGAAATCACGTCATACCAATCAACATACATTGACTATTACTATTAATATATATATATATATATATATATATATATATATATATATATATATATATATATATAATTCATATATTAATCTAGACATTCTTTTCATCACAATAATCATTACTTATGTTCTCCGCTTTAATTGCTTTTACTACCACTCACTAATTAGGGTTTAAAAAATCACTAACTCCCCAAAGAAAGACCTCGTTCATTACTAATGTGTCCTACCAACCTAGTATACCAAATGGGTCGTGACTCCCACCTGTAACATTATCCATCGTTCTTCGTGTTCACTACTTTGACTTTGCATGAATGAACGCTCGTCATGATCCCTAATGCAATCCCCACTCTGATCCCTGTAAAATGAGTGACTCTAAGCTACATCCTCACATGGCTCCTCCTCGTCCATGCCCCCAGGTGGTAGAAAACTAGCATCATGCATGTCCTGATGCATACAGTCTATCGCTCGATTACGCCTTCACAATTCAGCATCTTGCTCCTAGACCCTCTCATGCAGTTCAAGAATAACAGCAAAAATCACAATGCTACGTGCGCTCTGCAATGCTGGGCTCGTGGTAGACGACCAAAATATGGAGTTGGAAAAAATGTGATGTCCATAGGGTGTGGTTGTTCCGATCCCCGACAATAGCCATTGACATTCTCTTCGGCATGCGAGATATTCCCAAAAAAAAATTAAATTGTAAAATTACTATCTACTCATTAAAAGCGTTATATAGTTTAATAAATATCGATGGAAGGCAAACGGGCAACAAGATGCGCTGCTAGCCCTATCTAGATGGAAAAAGTAATCCTTTTGAAAAAAACATCTGTGGATCTAGGAGATATGACATTAGAGTGCATGACCCGTTAGACTCTGTTGAGGAGCTCCACCGACTCTGGTGTGAGAAAACCAAATGTGTCAAATGGAAAAGGTAAAAACACATGTTGATTTTCTATACATGCATTCATGTGCTTTGCCACTTTGCATGTAGTGACTTTCAAAGCGGCATGCCCAGCTGTGAAACCCTCGCTCCTCAAACCCATGAGAAGAGAGACCCTAGTAAGATCCACACATGCATGCTTCCCTCCTACCCATCCAAAGACCAAAATGTCAATCGGTCTAAGTGTGGATCTTCCATCCTACATGTCCGTCAAAAAGTTCACTGGCGTTTCTTTCTTTGCAGAAATACCAGCACACCGACAAGCATCATAGAGAACATCCCTAACCACATCATGTCTGTACTTGAAACCAGGGAGCTCTCTATAATGAACTGCATGTTCCCCAAAGATATCCAAACATGCCTTGCGGCAAACTAGGTATATCTGATCAATTGGGAATAGAGGAATCATGAGGCGGTAACGAAGGATAGTTCGGTACTCCACATGAGATACATGCTGGACAAGGCCATCAATGGGGATAGTTAGAAGAAAATCTTGAGCATGAAGTGCCCGAAGACACTCAAAAACTGATTTATGTCTAATAGTCATGTCAAAGTCGACATCCATATCTTTGGAGATTTTGCTAAAAAGGACACACGCCAATGCTTTTTGGGATTTAGGGGAGGCGGTGTCCTTATTAGTGAAACCGCTAGAGTCGAATCCCAAATTCGTATCGCAAAGACAAGTCATAGCACATAGGTATTCAGATTCCATACTACATATGCCACTGTCGCGTACGATGTGGTCTTGTAATTACCAAGATTGGGCCCTGAAGGCTATTAATGTGTAGAAGGAAACCTCATATTTTGAGTACAAACCCAAAACACCGAAAGAAATAGGTAAGGAATCCAGATTCCATTGAATGTCTCCAAAGAAGGGACCTCCACATACCACCATATCCTTGATAAACCTACGCAACCCTTTGTCAAAGAACAAAGTTGCTTCTTCTATGTGCACCGGTTGGTAGGTCCTTAAACCAAATAAAAGTTTTCCAATGCCCATACATGATTGAAGAAAAAGGAGCTCACTCTGCGGGTCATATAGTTGTGGAAGAAGACCCATAAAATCAACAGCATTGACCACTCTCTTTATGTCCAGCTTGCTAATAAACCCTGTGTCTCTGCTAACAACCCCCCCCCCCCCCCACCCCAAGGAGCTTCACCCCTAAAGAAGGTATCCTTATATCCGTTGGGAACAAATCGGCACGAAGCTTCCTACCATCATAGGAGGGCCACAACATCTCTGTTTTCTTGATGTTCAACTCAAGACCTAAGCCTAGACCATTCAACCGAATAATTTTCAACACTCTAGCCACCTCCTCTGAATTCCCAATGACAGTCCCATCATCCAGATACCAAGAATGGAGAAGGACATTACAATTGTCTCTAATCTTGTGTACAAGCGGGTGCAAAACGAGGGCAAAAAGAAAAGGGCCCAAGGGGTCGCCTTGTTGCACCCCATTAGCAATCCATATATGTTGGTCTCCAATATAAAGTCTCGCTACTTAATTACCCATACAACAAATTCACCAACAAAGAAATAGAAGGGAACATCCTCTTAACCTCGTGGAGCAATGGTGATCTATCCACCTGGTTAAAGGAATTTGAGAAATCCAATATCATCATTACAAGAAACCCATCAGCATGGTGTTTACTCAACACCCTATTGGCACTATGTAACATAACCTCATCACCCCCGGACACACTAATCCCAAACTGAAAATCATTAAGGTACTTGGCCATTTGATTACCCACACCTTTCATGGGAACCTTGGAAACAAGACGTCTCCATATAGAGCCTACTACAATTGGACGAATCCCGTTGTCAGGTTTAAGCAGAGGCGTGAGAGGAGCGGATGCAACAAAATCTGCCAAAATGGTTGGACATCTTCCCGCTAACCACAAAGTAACCACTAAAGTGATAACACATGTGGGATTTGTAGCTATAGCAGACCCTTCTGCATAAAGGGCATCCAGTAAGTGTTGAGCCCTCAAGCCATCTCTCCCGCAAGAAGTTCCTTTAGGGAAAGATTTCATTCAAACAAATACACAGTCAAGGTCTGATACAAGGGGAGGTTCAGAAATTATGGGGCTCGGGATGGATGGGGGTTGTCTGAAAGGTTGTTTTTACTCCAAAGCTTTAACAGTATTGTCATTATATGGCACAACACCCGTTGAGCAAAACACTTTCACAGCTGTGGTAAAATGCTCATCGGCAACCTTATGGAGACACTGCCTAATGTTGGTGTTACTTGATGTAGACTCCTTTTAAAGGATACCTCCAAACTGTCCCATGGCCCCAACCTCGGGATTATATAAAATATTATGAACTAACTTCCTGATACCATCCTCTTTCCCCCATGTATCCAAGGACTTCAGGATGGAGCTTTGTTGTAAGATGATATGTGCATATTTAGTTTGTATTAAGTGTAGATTTTTATTTATTTATTAGCTAAATTATTGCATTTCATGGACAAAAGGTACTTAAAAGTGTTTAAATTGTATTTTCAGTCCAAAAATGAAGCTCGGAAGCAAAAGGAAGTAGGAGAAGTGGTTAGGAGCTCGGGAATTGGATAAAGAAGAAAAACACCAAAATAGCACCTACTCGGTGAGTAGAATCGACTACTCGGCGAGTCCAAGTGAGGATAATGACTCGGGAACCCAGATGCTTATCGCATTCAGATATTGTGAGACGGACTCGACGAGTCGCCACCTGACTCGACGAGTCGATACGCAAATATATAGATAACTTCTCAGATCGAGGAAAAAAACTTTTGGGATAATTCTAGAGTAATTAGCTGCGATTCAGAGGCTAGAGAAACCCTAGAAGACGAAGATAGAAGCTACAATTCAATCCCGAAGGAGAATTGAGGCAAATTCCATCATTATACTTAATCTTTTGTTTTCCACTATGGTTAGACAATTAGAATTCATTTTTGTGCTGTTATTTACTTCAATCATGAGCTAAAACTCTTAAACTTCTGTTTGGGGATACAAAATTGAGACTATGGTTTGATTATTGGTAGGATTAATTCAATGTTGGTGATTTATTTGTTATTTTAGCTTGCTAAAGAACCTTGTGTGTGAATGATAATTAATTTTCTGTTAATAGGAAGATAATTAAATAGCATGAACATCGTTTGATTATCAACCTCATATATCTTGTGACTACTTTGCTATATGTCTAGGATTAATGAACATGAAACTAGGATTAATAAGAAAATTAAGTAAATTTATGTGCAAGCCTGTGTGATGACCATCAACAAGAAGTTAACTAAAACCAAATTGATTAACTATTGTGACTCTATAGTAATCCGAATAATTAATCTAGTGAACTAAATTGAATTAGACAACTGATCACTGTTTAAGTTAGTTTATTTGCTAAGGATTAGTGTAGTGAACGCGAACCTAATCACTTGAATCGGTAACCAACAAAAGAATTAATCCATTGCACTATTACTTTGAAATCAACCATAGGATCAATTGAGTTGAACTAAACAGAAGTCCCTTCGTATTATTGAATCTAGTTAATTCTCTGTTTTTCTAGTTTTTAGATTAAGTAATAGTTAGTAAGTTTCTAGTCTTGTAAAACTAGAGAAAACCCTCTACTTATTAATTAATTTAGATAGAATTAGTTTTTATTTTTAATTTGCCGTTCCCTATGTTCGATACCCTACTTGCTTAAACTATTCCACAATTGATAGGTACACTGCCTTTGTGTGTTTATTTTACAATTAAAAGTAGGATTAAAACTAAGTGAGTTTACGCACATCAAGTTTTTGGCATCATTGTCGGGGAACGGTTCTAAAATTAGCATTAAAAATCTAATTCTATCGATCCTTTGTGTGAGATTTATCTTACACAAAGTTAATTTTTGTTTAATTTATTAGGTAGTATATTAAAAAAAAATTGATTTTACCTTGGACTCGCCGAGTGCATTCGCCCAGACTCGGCGAGTACGACGCTAAATCAGCTTTAATTTTATTATAATTTTTTTGTTCTTTTTACGCGTTTTCTATTTTGTTTGTAGTTGTTTCATGACCTGAGGATCTGATACACCTCTGGTTCCCCCTCTTGAAGATCCGGAAACCGCACTAAGAAGGAGCAAAGGCAAAACCGTTGGAGAATCCGCTTCTTCAAAGAACTCACCACTCAAAAACCTCATGTCCGTTTTCAGCAAGAAAAGGAGTAACAAATCAGGAGCATCCAGTGCCTCGTTGACAATCGAAGACCCAATTCAAAAAGACACCGAGTACGAGACCGAGGAAGAAGACGAACCCACATACGAGCACACATCCGAGTTTGAAGACGATTTAGCTACCGCTATGGCTAATATCGATGAAATCCCCATGGGGGAATGGAAGAAGAGGATGCATGATGACACCGGCCCGGGACTTGTGCAACCCGCAATTCCTGCAACCGTTACTTTCGAGCTAAAGGGACATATTCTCGCTCAACTCAAGGAGATTCCTTTTCACGGGAAAGATCACGAAGGTGCCTATAAACACTTGGATGAAGTAAATGATGTGGCTGATTACTTCAATGTACCAAATGTGCCTCGCGAGATCCAGCTTCTTCGCATGCTTCCTGTCACATTTAAAGGAGCTGCAAAAGATTAGTTAAAGTCACTTCCTCCCGGATCGGTCACCACATGGGCCAAGATGAAAGAAGAGTTCATAGACCATTTCTGCCCGCCTTCCAAGATAGCCAAGCTAAAGAAAGCCATTGCCAACTTCGAGTAACAACCCGTAGAATCTCTTTATGAAGCTTGGGAAAGGTACAAGAGCCTACTTAGAAATTGCCCACACCATGACCTTAATAGCCAACAAGAGGTCTCCATTTTTTATGATGGAGTTAATGTCACCACAAGGCAACTGCTCGATTCACAAGGCCCGCTCACCAGAAAGCCGCCTCCGGAAATCAAGGAGTTAATTGAAGAATTCTCTAAGCATTCTAGAGAATACCACAATTCGAGGAATGAAGTAAGTCGGGGAGTAGTGAACTCGGTGAATGATAGCATGGCAGCGGTAATAGCTAAGCTCGATAGCCTAGATCGAAGAATGACAAAAATGGATCAAACAATCCATGCTATTAGGGTAGGATGAGAAAATTGTAGTGGGCCCCACCTCACCAAGGATTGTGATCGAGACGAAAACAGAAATAAAAAGGCTCAAGTGTTTTACTCTAGTGGCAATAGATACGACGAAGATTGGAGGAAACCGAAGAAGGAATGGCTCCCATACGAAGAATATAAAAAGGATAAGGAGGAGAAATACAAGCAGAAGGAGACGGCATTCTATCAAAAGGAAGATCTGGTGATGGAAAAGAAGGCCAATTTAGAAGATATGCTCATAAGATTCATAACCGCATCCGAGAAAAGACACAATGATCACGATGTAGCAATGCAAGAGAACAGAAATATGTTGAGGAATCAGCAGGCATCCATTCTCAACATTGAGAAACAGCTGGGACAGCTTGCACATCAAGTGAATGAAAGAAGACCGGGCCAACTTCCGAGTAACACTGAACCCAATCCAAGAATGGAGAATGTAAGTGTAATAACCTCCAGCAGTGAAGGAACATTTACAGAAGCACTGAGAATCTCCAAGAAGAAGTCAGAAAAGGTAGAAGAATCGGACCCAGCAAAACCCGATCCGACTCACCGAGTCACTCCATTGGACTCGACGAGTCCATGCGCAAATGATAAACCTGACAGTTCTTTGAAGCCTTATAATCCTCATCTGCCATACCCAATCAAAGCCATGCCTGCAGAAAAAGTAGAAGCATACAGAACCTTCATGAAACATGTTAACGCTTTACAAGTTAATGTGCCATTTGTGGAAACAATGCTCCAAACACCTAAATACTTCAACTTGCTTAAGGGCCTTTTTGCTGCTAGGAAAGATTTGGCTGAAGTCGCGGAAGTATTGATGAGTGGGCTACCTGAAAAGAAGGGTGATCCATGAAATATTGTGATTCCGTGCCAATTTGGTAATGAAGTTTTCACCCGAGCATTAGCTGATTCAGGGGCAAGCATCAATCTGATGCCTTTTTCATTCTTTAAGTAGTTGAATTTACCAGAACCAAGTCCGGTAAATATGAAGATCCATTTGGCGGACAAGACGATAATTCATCCACAAGGCGTTTGTGAGGATCTCCTTATAAAAGTTGACAAGTTTATTTTTCCAGTAGACTTCGTGGTAGTTGATATGGAAGAAGACCCCGAAATTCCAATTATTTTGGGGAGATCATTCTTGAACACCGCGTGTGCTTTAATTGATATATGTGAGTCTACATTGACATTAAGGGTGGGTGATGAGTCTGTAATGTTTAAAGCTATTCCAGAAGCCAAACAAGAAGATGAAAAGAATGAAGAAATCTCAATGATCCAATTGGATGATGAGATATTAGAAAAAGAGCTTGCACGTTTGCTAAAAGAAGATCCAAGCAAGTTTTTGATACACTCTGAAGAAGGTGGAGATGTTAACAAGGACTTGGAGGAGTTAGAAAAGCTACTGGAAGGAGCCAACTCAGAAAACACCCAAGAATTGATGGAACCCGCTCAGACTCGCCGAGTCACTTTAATGGACTCGACGAGTCTAGTCGACTTTGGCAAAGACTTGGCCGACTTAGATCTGTTTGTTACTAGTTCTTCACATACCTTGGATTTCAATATTATTCATGATTCCTTAGAAGAACAAACAGCAGAAGGAGGAATGGGAATGAAAGTTCAATACGCCACTGTAGCATGTCTTGATACGATTCCATTTGCAGAAGGGTTGAGCACAGGCAAGGATGAAGAGACAAAGAAAAGGAGGGTGGAAGTTGATCAACCATTCACTACTAAACCTAAAGCATGAACCGTCACGAAATATGAAGTAATTAAATTTAAAGAGAAGGAGGTGCAAAAGAAGGCGAAAAAGAATGGGGTAACGAAGAAAAAGAGGAAAAGGGAAGCCCAAGCAGCTGAGGATGGTGCTGTGAAAAAGAAAAGAGAGGAATTAAAAAGGGCTTATAAAAAGAAGATTCACGCTTACAAGACAAAGTACAAACCACAAAAGATAAGGTGTGAATTCCCGATGCTAGAAGATGACGAGACGTAGACGCGAAGGAGTCCAGTTAACGACTCCTTAGAAAGAAGCGCTTGGCGGGAGGCAACCCTTTATCTAGAGTTTGCTTTCTTTTACCTTTTCTTTTGATTGCATTTTTTCTTTCGTTTTTAGGATTTTAATCTTCCAATTTGTCGGATATGTTTGCTTGAGAGTGCGTATGGACTAAGTGTGGGGTGAAAAAAGTTTTCTTTTCTAAAGAAATTACAAAAAGTGTTAAAAAAATTGGAGTTTTGCAAGAGACTCGCCGAGTCTAACCATGACTCGACGAGTCCGTACAGATTTCAGAAAATATCATGCACCGCGACCAGACTCACCAAGTCTAGCCCCGACTCGACGAGTCGGTATTATTCACAGAAAAAAAAAATAATAACATTTATTTTTACAACTGGTTTAACCCTAATGAATCAGTTTCTTTTCACACACACTCGTCATGCGCCTCTCTCTCAACTCTCTCCCAAGCATTCATTTTTTTCCTTCAATTATTCTTCAAATCTTTCAAGTATCATCTCAAAAGGTAATGATTTTCTTCTTTTTTTCTGTTAAGAACATGATTATAAGGTTGTATATGATTGACATTGCAAGAAAAAAACCCGATTTTGGAAAAATAGTAAATTCTAGGGTTTTGATTTTTCATGGAATATGATGTTTTACTTGCTTATACGTGCTAAATACCTTATATACATCTGTCTAGACAAAACCCTTGAAGTGATTTTCAGGTTTCATGGCCCAATTTCAGTATACTGGCTGACTGACTCGTACAGTTCATGCGACTCGCCGAGTCATACATGGACTCGACGAGTCGAGTCGTGGAAACCTGTGCATGACTGTTTTTTAATTATGATCTATGTTTCTGGGTTTTTGTATCTTTGTTTTGCAGAAGTATGTTTAGCAGGAGGAAGAGTTCAAGTGCAAACCAAGAAGATATTCCTTGGTTAAACTTTCCATGAATCGAGTCCGCTTCAACAATGCGGAAGTGGAAGAAGAAGCTGGCTGACATACAGAAAAAAGAAGTGTACGTGCCTAACAAGATAGATTGGGAGTGGTTACAAAGTGTGCGGTATGAAGAGGAGTTAGCTCCTTATCTTTTGAAGGAGTTTACCCATTGAGGCGAGACAATGATTTGTGACAGGTGGAGCCGGGTCTTTCGGATTCAAGAGCCGGTGTACTTGGAACTATGTTTAGAGTTTTTCTCCACGGTGTCTTTCACGGGGGGAACGAATTTTTATCACCCAGCAAGTTTTAGTTTTTTCCTTAGGGGTGAACTTCATCACTGTTCGGTGATCGATCTTGCTTGTCGATTGGGGATATATGACCAGCCCTTGGTTTCAACATCTATCTTTCGGGCCTTCTTGGAGCAAACTCGTATGGTGTTTCCCGACGGAGTAACTAGCACGGGTTGGTGGAACACAACTGGAAACAAGTTTTATATTCCAAAGTCGGCACAAGAAGGGAGCATTAGATCACCTACCCACCGCCTTATACATCGTCTCATTTCTTCCACCATTAATCAAAGAAAGGATGATGACAAGGTTTCTAACCTTGATGTCTTCTATCTATGGAGCATTATTACACCCGGTATTTTCTGCAACATTCCTTGGTGTTTGGCTTCGTATCTTGCGGAGGGTGCGGTCAAGGATTGAAAAACTTCCCGTATTAATGGTGGTATGTTTGTCACCCGGTTAGCCAACTCATTTGGGTTGATGAACCGTGGTGCATGGAATTTTATGACGATGATTCCTACACCTCCATTCAATCCAATTCTTTTCCGGCGAGCAAGAATCATTGAAGACTATGGTGGTGGTCATTATGCTATCCCGCATGATGACCCCGTTGTTGGTTCCGAAGCATTGGGAAGGAGGGTTAGATCGAGACGGGAACGGGATGTGGAGGATGAGCAGCCGGTAATTCCTGTTGAAAATGAAGAAGTACCAATGGATTGGTACAATGTGGAGATGAGGCGGCTATAGGATCAAATGGCGCGTGGGATCAACTTCAGCAATCAATCCCACATCCAATTATTCGACCACTTCAACATCCCACATATTGATGGTGGCAATTATCCATTTATTCCGTCATGGGATGAGGTGATTGGTGCGAGAAGAAGTGGTGCAGGAGGAAATGGAGCAGCCGCGGATGATGATGAGGAGGAAGATTGATTTATTTCTGTTTTAATCAAACAATTTTCATTTTCTATTTTTATTTGGTGTGTATGAAATTGTTAAGACTTTATTTTGTTTAATGATTGTTTGCATTAGTCATTTTTCAGGATTGGATTAGGAATGCTTGCTTAGGAAGGGTTTAAAGTCATAGCGAACGGGTGTTATAACGAGTGAAAGAGAGTCAAGGAAGCGAAGCGTTAAAGTCAAAGTGTCGAGTCCGGTCCCTAGGGATATGAGCAATTGAGTCTAGAAGTGAGGACGAGTTAGAAGAGTTCTTAGAGGCTGACACAGTTGCAAAATACCATGTTTTTTCGTCCAGTGGCCTACTCATCGAGTGCACTTAACTGACTCAACGATTCGCCTTGTATTTCCACACATTTTGAGATGGCCGCGCTGGTACTCGACGAGTCCTATGTATGACTCGACGAGTCAATCATTTTTATACCAAAGGACTGTTGATTTGATGCTGCTAAGTGTACCACTTGATCACTTATTCTTCCATATCGATTCTTGAAGACTTTGCACTGTTTTACCTGCATATTTGGAGCTGCCACATGAGATTTTGATGCCCAAGTCATGGATGCGTTGTTTTCATGGCTAAAGTCAATTGAAGTAGGAGCTTGAAAGAAGAGTGTCAACCTATCAACTGCTACCCCAGGGGAGTTTGTTCCAATTCTCTCTATATTTGCATTTTTATTTTTGCATAGTATCCAATGAGGGCATTGCATAAAATAAGTGTGGGGTAGGGGGTTAGTCACATATTAGAAAATTTAGAATCTTAATTTAGGCTATTTTTTTAAAAAATTGTTACATAGCAAAAATATGACTTAGGGATTTAATTTAGGAAATTTTGGTAAACAAAATTAGGATTCCATGTTAGAATTATATTTGATGATTGCATGAAAACCCAAATGTTTAGTTGAGCTTATATATGTTCTAGTGCATTTGTGGCTTCCTTATTCCAGTGAAATCATGAGACAAAAACACGACCTTGCTCAGCCTGAGGGATGCAATACGTTTAGCAGCCTAAACCTGAAATGTATCCAGGAAAATTTTTATCGTTAGCCAATAAAGGTTGAGATTGAGCGCCCCTACTTAAGCATGTAGGGATTTGAGTGAAAAAAGTGAGGAATACATGTAAAAAAAAGAGAGAATTACTACAAAAGTTATAAGAATTTTGGAGCAAATAAAGTGAAGATCTAAAGATCAAAATTCCAAGAAATTCAAAAAGTTGAAGATACCAAAACTCAATCAATACAAGGTGGTGAATTCAAAGAGATCAAAGATCAAATTATCAAGGAAGTGAAGAATTCAAAAGAGCTCCATAGTGGTATCGAAAAGTTGTAATTCTAGATTATGTATGCTTGGGTTGCTCAATTAAAAATACCTTGAGGGTAAGAGGTTTTCTGAGGATGGATTCGGAGGGTTGCATAAAATGAGCATAGTTCGGGGTGAGTGGGAGAATGTTTATGAGGATTGTGAGTATTTGGAGTATGGGGGTCCTTAGGAAAAATTTTAGACGCAAATGAATGTGTTGCGGTCTTGGCATAATGGCTGGGTTAGATTGGAGTTGTCATACATAATTCTAATGTCTTAAAATTCAGTTTTGCTTGGGGGCAAGCAAAAGTCAAGTGTGGGGTATTTTGATATGTGCATATTTCGTTTGTATTAAGTATAGATTTTTATTCATTTATTAGCTAAATTATTGCATTTCATGGACAAAAGGTACTTAAAAGTGCTTAAATTGTATTTTCAATCCAAAAATGAAGCTCGGAAGCAAAAGGAAGCAGGAGAAGTGGTTAGGAGCTCGGGAATTGGATAAAGAAGAAAAACACCAAAATAGCACCTACTCGGCGAGTAGAATCGACTACTCGGCGAGTCCAAGTGAGGATAATGACTCGGGAACCCAGATGCTTATCGCATAAGGGATATTGTGAGACGGACTCGACGAGTCGCCACCTGACTCGACGAGTTGATACGCAAATATATAGATAACTTCTCAGATCGAGGAAAAAAACTTCTGGGATAATTCTGGAGTAATTAGTTGTGATTCAGAGGCTAGAGAAACCCTAGAAGACGAAGATAGAAGCTACAATTCAATCCCGAAGGAGAATTGAGGCAAATTCCATCATTATACTTAATCTTTTGTTTTCCACTATGGTTAGACAATTAGAATTCGTTTTTGTGTTGTTATTTACTTCAATCATGAGCTAAAACTCTTAAACTTCTGTTTGTGGATACAAAATTGAGACTATGGTTTGATTATTGGTAGGATTAATTCAATGTTGGTGATTTATTTGTTATTTTAGCTTGCTAAAGAACCTTGTGTGTGAATGATAATTAATTTTCTGTTAATAGGAAGATAATTAAATAGCATGAACATCGTTTGATTATCAACCTCATATATCTTGTGACTACTTTGCTATATGTCTATGATTAATGAACATTAAACTAGGATTAATAAGAAAATTAAGTAAATTTATGTGCAAGCTTGTGTGATGACCATCAACAAGAAGTTAATTAAAACCAAATTGATTAACTATTGTGAGTCTAAAGTAATCCGAATAATTAATCTAGTGAACTAAATTGAATTAGACAACTGATCACTGTTTAAGTTAGTTTATTTGCTAAGGATTAGTGTAGTGAACGCGAACCTAATCACTTGAATCGGTAACCAACAAAAGAATTAATCCATTGCACTATTACTTTGAAATCAACCATAGGATCAATTGAGTTGAACTAAATAGAAGTCCCTTCGTATTATTGAATCTAGTTAATTCTCTGTTTTTCTAGTTTTTAGATTAAGTAATAGTTAGTAAGTTTCTAGTCTTGTAAAACTAGAGAAAACCCTCTACTTATTAATTAATTTAGATAGAATTAGTTTTTATTTTTAATTTGCCGTTCCCTGTGTTCGATACCCTACTTGCTTAAACTATTCCACAATTGATAGGTACACTGCCTTTGTGTGTTTATTTTCAATTAAAAGTAGGATTAAAACGAAGTGAGTTTACGCACATCATAAGGATTTTCTATTATCATACCTACATTCTTGTCTATTTTTTGGCCTAAACACCTGCATTGTGCAGCGAGGAAGAAGTAACAAACAAATCCAAGCATCAACCGAGCCAAGCTGGGTAATCACCTTGTAAAGAGCAGTTTGAAAAGCCTGAGAGAAAGCAAGGTGGCAACTATGGGGGATACACTTGACAGTAGTGATAGGCGTTTTAAAAACACGATCAAGGAGCCCAACATCAAAAACAAAACCTCCACGAGCGTTTGTCACTGAATATTTAGTAGTCAGCTTTAAAATACCGATAATGTACTATCTCGCACTGTCAGCCCCTGTAACAAACCTTGCATGACCATCCGGGCGATGACAATAATGGCTAAGAGAATGCAAAGCCATTCACTTCCCACACATCCATTAAAACCAATTTTTAGGTTTACATAACAATTTCAGGATATGAAAGTTCAGAATGCTACAAGCGATTATCATATATCACTCAGCACAAACCTTCCCCTTAAGATCCTAAAGCACCATCTTGAGCTAGTCTATACTATGAGTCTGAACATCATCCTCTGTACTCAACTCACTCATAGCATGGCTCTAATTCCAACTTGTAATACCATGATTTTTCACCTCATTTTTTCCTTTTTTTGATTTAAAATTCATTTAACAAATTATAACAACGGAAGTCTTATTTTATTATTTAGAATATATCACAAACGTTACGTATTTCAAAACTTTCAAAATCAACACATTAAAATTCAAACTTTAGAAAACTAAAACCAAAAACAAACAAAAAAGTAATAATGAAACATCAGCAACACATCCCAAACTGGTATCTCACCTAATCAAATACTAAAAGTAACTACCCAAAGAATCCCAACCTCACCAGGCCATCAAATCAACCTACATATTCCAATGCAAGAAACAAAAACTATTGGGGTTTTTAGGTTACAATAACACTTTGCATGCAAAATTTCACATAACTCTTATGGGTACATGCAACCTAAATGAATCTATGGATTTTCATTATTAATAGCAACATACTTATGAAACAAAACTAAAAACTATACTATAAACAAAATCATATACAGATAACATATCTTTGTGCTTAATTCAAATTAAGCTAATCAAAAGCTTGAAGTCTCCTTGAAAAACCTAGATCCAAGAGTATGGTCGCCTCTAATGCATCACACCTAAAACTCAAGGAAACCCTAAGATTGAATAGGAGATAGGGGAGAAAGGATAAACTCATATATCTCTTTTTGAAGAAATGTTGGCCGAGAATCCAAGGGGTAGTGCCCCTTTATATACGTGTCAGATAATCCCAGAAATCCTAGATTTAAATTTAAAATAATACTATTTAATCCAGTAATTATCTAGTTTCCTATTATCATTTGAAGGCTTCCAGAAACCCTATCTATGGTCCTCAATACATCCCATGCATAGAGGTTCTAGATCTTCTCTTTTTTCCAACTATTGAACAATTACGACTCAACCCTTATACCTTTGATTAATTCTAATCAACCCATAATTAATTCCAAATTAATTCTTAATTAATTATTACTATTTCTAATTAATCATGGAATATATTAACAAATCATTTATCTCTCTCTTATAATCAATCCAAGGCATTTTCTGGTTATCAGGGCAACCCAAAAATGACTTTACTTTTTTTCTCCAACATTATATCATTTTATTTCGGTCCTTAGACACCTTAATTAAACAGTATCTCACTTCGATAAGATGCTAGCTACCATTGCAAATATAACTTCGAATAACCAGCAAAGAGTGTTTTACAAAGACACTACCAAATTTTGATTAGATGTTACCCCTAATATATGTGATCGGTTATTCCTTCGCTACTCTTGATATCGTATATGCATGAGACATAGATTAGAATCAATCTTATTGTCCAAGATTCTGTTTCTTGATCTCCTGATTTGTTAGGTTGAAATTAGTTGTGAGAAGTCAAATTGGTAATTGTCTTTAGGCGAAGTGTCTACAAATAGCAAACGTCTACATGACTTCGTTATATTAATGTATTTACTAGGAATCTGTGTAATTCTTATTCTCATGTATAGTCCTACCAATTTTTAATTTTATTAGTACCTTTTCATTATGGTAGGAACTTAGAGGGTAGAGTAACTTTTGCATCATTTTGTATTATCCTTTCTTCTTCTCAAACTCTTTGTGCTCATCCGGAATATAAATACTGAAACCAAATCATATTTAGGTCCACATGTTCTTACTCTGTTTTCTTAATCAATTGACTGAAAAACATTTCTAAACAATGTATCAATTCGTATCAAAACAGGAATCATTCCATCGATTGAAGAATCTATTCATATTTTTCTATTACTGAATCAATCTTTCCAATTCAATATTTTCACAAAATAGAAACATAATTCTTCGTTTAATTGATTGTGATTAATCGATTCTACATTTGTTTTTATAGATCGATCTATCATTTATTTCTTTTCTCTCAAGAAGCTCCTCTTTTTACTCAAATCTAATGGCAAATATCAACGTTAACATAATGATGAACTTTGCTAATTTAGTTGGATCTGCAACCAATATTCCAATGTTGATCCCTAAGTACTATGATCAGTGGGCTGATCATTTGGAAGTTTATCTAAATGGAATTGATGAGGATATATGAAGATCAATTAAGACTAGACCATATCGACCTGAGTTGATTCAAGTTGTTGGTAACGTCAGAGCAGTTGAAGACATGATCACATAAGGAAATAAGAAAAACACAAATGATAAAAGGTGTCTATGTGAATTAAGAGGTGCTCTTCCACCCATTATGTACAATTAGGTGTGAGCATGTAAGACAACAATGCAGATATGGGATAACTTGAAGGAAAGGTATCAAGGTAATAAAAGAACTAAGAAAATATTTGTGACTAAGTGTCTCTCATAATTTCATGATTTCAAGAAGAAAGAAACTGAGACAATCGAAGCCTATTATGATAGGTTGAACAAACTCATTTTTAAATGTAGTAGACATAGTGTGGTTCGAAAAACTCTAGAATTCAAGCTTACTTTTATCTTGGGACTATGAAAAGAATGGAGAAACATATGTTTCATGATAAATACTCTGAGTTAGAGGTAAAGGAGATTGTAGAAGAAAAGAACATGAATTTTGGATGTCCGATGGCGTTGATTTCCATGACAACCATGAAATAGGATGAATTTGATGAAGATACAAATGATTGTGAAGAAGGTTATCTTCTCCACTATAATGATGAAGTTGTTGCCTATTATTCGAATAATATGGTGAAAAAGTTCTACAAACAGCTGATCAGTAGGACTTTTAGGAACAACTTAGAGAAGAAGCCAATGATGAATACCAATGCAGGTCATAAAGTGATCAGAAAAGTGCAAAAGTAATAAGAAGAGAAGAATGTTGAGAAGCAATTGAAAGGTGATTTAGGTTTCAACTGCAAGTACTACAATGGTCACAATCATCTTGTAGAAGATTTCATGTTAAGGAAGAAAGAGGAAAAGAAAGAGAAAGTTAAGGACAAAACATACCACTTAATGAAACTGGAAGAAGTTCGCATTAAGTCTAAACATATTTCTTTAATAGAGAAGGGAGTTGATGTAAGGGATGGAACATATCAGATTTGGTCCTCGGAGTCAGATGATGAAGATATGTATCATCCCACACATGGAGTGCTGTTTTCTAAACACAATGAAGGTGGATAAGGAGGAAAGAGTTGGTTGGAGAATGAGGAGGATGAAGGTGATGATGATGTGATGGAGAATGCGAAGGGATAGGGGAGTGATGAAAATGATGAGGAAAAAACAGGAAAGTGCTTTGTTTTTACTGCAACAACGTCTCCGACGACTGAAAAGCTACGTGATCTTCTTGTTTCTCTTAATGTTCCTTTGAATTGTTTTCATGATATCTTATATGACTTTGATGAAACTTACACATATCCAAATGATATGTTGATTTCCATGAGTAGTGAAAACAGAAAAATCTAGGGTCTCTTTTTTCGAAGCATGAAATAGGTTGGAAGAAAAGAACAGTAATATAGAGAGCTTAGAATATAAGATTATGAATAATGTGTGATAGGGATGGACCTCAGTTGGATAGCTTCATGTTAGTTAAATAGAGAAATATATATTTCAATACAACCAAATATATTATGGTAAATTTGCAGATCTTTATCATTCTTCTGATATATGTGTTTAATAACATAGGAGGTTACATCCATTGATTACCTCAAAAGAGAACTAGTTGACAGAACTACGTTTAACTGCGAAAGTAAAGTAGCTGACTATGATACAATACCAAGCGCATCATATGTTTATAGTTTTGTAAATATTAATAAATTTTTGAATGATGATGAACTTGTTAAGAATGAAACTTTGACAAAAAACGAACAAACTACAATTTTGAACAAGATTGAGATCGACATAATGTACTCAATAAAATTTTGAGGAAGAGGAATGTGATATCAAAGATGATTATGACAATATCAGTGAAATTGAGGAAGAGGAATGTGATTATTGCTTATTAGTCATTAATGTCACTTCATAATCCAGAGGCAAAGAGAATATTAGCTCAATAGTGAAGCTTAACAAACATTTCTCTTCGACAACCAAAGTTGATGGTTCCAAAGAACCAGTTATTGTAGACGAGATAACTAACAACAAAAGTGAGACTGATGATGATTCTTGTGAGAATAGAATTCCACAAGTTGTTGAAGCTCAAATATATGAGGATACTGAGGAATTCACTAAAATTCTAAAAGAAAAAGGACAACATGATTTGGAAACAACTACAGTTCTTCATCCAACTTTCATTAAAGGTCTTCCAAACTCAATTTTCGTAACAAAAGAGAATGGGGATAATGTTGATCCAAAAACAAATGCGATGTTAAAAGATGATAATGCAAATGTCAATAATGAAGGTTTTTATTTTCCGAATCAGAATATGGAGGAAAATTTTTTGAATAAAAGACCACAAGCTTTCAACGTCAAAAGAGTCAAAAATCGTTTTCCAAAGAAAATAAATAAAGTTTGGATTGTAAAAACAGATAAGTTAGATGTCAAAATTAAAACTAAAGATAATTGTGTGAAGCGTTTACCTAATGATTCATCTAAACAAAAATCAAAGGCCCATTCTTTCAAAAAGAAGGAAAAATCAGTTTCACAAGAAGTACCTTTCAAAAATCAAAAGGAAAAGATTCTAAATCATGACAAAGAAGTTGAGAAATCTGATTTGAAAGATGAAATTTCCAAAACAAAATCACTAAAGAAGGTTAGTTGAAGAGACAAAAAGAATTTAAAAAAGAGAAGAATTTAAAGAAAAAATTTTCAAGATTACCTGAAAAGAAGTTTTCACAAACATAAAAACCCATATGTCAAAAGATGTCAAAAAGAATGATGTTAACAAAAGTGGGTTTTCAAAAAAAGTTAATGTTGTTTCAAATTCAAATGAGAAAAAGAATGTTAAAAGTCCAAATTTTCTTCAACAAAATTTTCAAAAGACGAATGGTTTTCAAAATGATAAAATGAAATCACAAAATCGTTTTTAGATCATCGGACCAAGGATTTTCTCACAAAATTAGAAAGGTTTCAAAAATATTCTCAGTTTGGTTATCAATATCGATACCAAAATCGTTTTCAACAACGACCATGAAAATCTTAACCACAAATGCATTTTGAGAAAAATGACTAATGTTTGAAAGAAAATTGTACCATTTAAGCATATATGCTCACCAGGATCCCAAGCCTGACCCACTTAGTTTCTAGCATTACAGGTAGTGGCGCATGAGCATAGATGTTTGGATGAGAGATAAGGGATTATAGGCCTGTAAATACGAAATAATGTAGTAAGGCTTATTTTGTATTGTTTATGATTTTGATCTGTATCGAACATGACATCCTAAGTCTTTTAATGAAATACATTTCTTTTGAAATGCTTTTGATAAATCTTTATCATATTTTGTTTTGGGACAAATTCCGCAACACTTTTATTTAAAATGTTACTCTGATTTTCAAACAAAGCATAAACAAAATCGGTCTTTTTTGGCCGTGAAAATGGGGATGTCACAGTTGGTATCAGAGCATTAGTTTAAGCAAACTAGGAATTTGTTGGATTTCTAGACTTAAACTTAGAATGTTAAGCAATGATTGTGAGATGTGAGCACTAGCTTATTTTAGGAATTATGCCTAAAATACTTTTATGTGCTAAATGTTTGGTGCCTGATATGTTTTTATCTATTCAGATCTATGGTCTGTTGTCGACCGGATCTGGAGACTTTATGTGTTTAGGATTCTAAACGTACGACTACGATATTAGAACTAGCATATAAACATTTTAGAGAGAGAAGGATGATTTAAACGTCTATCTTGAATAAAGATCTAAATTCACCTTATTCGGTGTATAGATCAACATGGCAAGAACCCACAGTGGAGTCAGGAATGCGAATGGAAACAGAAACCAACCTCCAGTGATTGAGCAAATACCAGTTGTAGGAGCCTCTCCTGAGCCAATGACGATGGTCGGAGTGCAGGCAATGATCCAGATGATGTTGGATCGTCAAATGGAGGAAACTAGACATTTGCTCCAGCAGAATCGAGAGGAAGCTACCATACCAATCGAACAGCCCGGGTTGAACGAAGGACAGCCTAGGGAAGGAAACTACAGTAGGATCGTTGGTCAAGCTGATACGCAGGTGATTAGGAGGAACAATCAAGACGAAGAAGTCGAGGGTAATGGATGCAAGTACAAAGATTTTCTGACTTGCAAGCCATCAACCTTCACCGGGAAGGAAGATTCGATCGGAGTTATGGATTGGATCTCGGAGATGGAGTTACATTTTATGACGTGTGGTTACAGAGGCAAGGTGCAAATGACCTTTGCAGTGTGTCAGTTCCAAGGAGGCACACTTGTAACTAACATGGGCAGAGTTCTTAGTACAGTTCAAGCGAAAGTACTGCTCAGCTCAAAACTTGCTCGAGCTAGAAAACGAGTTCCTAACCCTGAAGAAGGGAAGCATGTCAATCAATGAATACACAAACAACTTCATATAAAAGATGGAGTTTGTCTTGCGTCTTGTCCTGGATGAGTTGACAAAGATCGACAAGTACGCTAAGGGACTCCCATGGGAATACGCGGTGCCAGTGCGTCAAGCACATACTTTAGAGGTAGCTATCAGGGATGCCAAGTCTGTGGAGGATATAATTAAGGGAAGAGCTACCAGTAAGGTTGAGGTTGGCGAGAAGAGGAAATTTAAAGGGTCTACTAAACCCAACAACAAGAAGAGTAAATTCGGTTCGAAGAAGTTCGGCTGAGGAGGAAATTACTCGAAATGGTGCGAGAAGTGAAAGAAGAAGCACTCTGGAAAATGTAGAGAGGAAGTAACCTAGTACAAGTGTGGGAAAACAGGGCACTATGCCAATGAGTGCACCATCAACAAGAGGGTTTGCTACAAGTGTCGTGAAGAAGGGCACATCACCAAGGATTTCCCAAAGAAGAAGGATGTATGAAGGCCTAACGTTCCACCAAAGCCGAAGGGGAGAGCCTTCCAGATGACGCTCGAGGCTGCAAAGGAGGCAGTAGACGTCGCTTCAGGTACCTTTCTTGTAAATGGTTTGCCTGCCAATATACTATTTGATTCGGAAGCCAACTATTCCTTTGTATCACATAAGTTTGGTGGGAAACTAGCATTACATGTAGAAAAACTCGATAATGCCTTGATTGTAGAAGTTTCCAGTAGCAAATTCATACATGTTAGTAATCATATTAAGAACATCGACATCGACTTAAACGGAAACGAATTCCATGAAGAGCTGTTACCCATAGAGTTGAATGGTTTCGACATCGTTTTGGGAATGGATTGGCTTAGCGCCAATGACACCGAGATACAATGCTGAAAGAAAATAGTAAGGGTGAACCCACCCGGAAAAGATTCATTTATGGTGTATGGAGACAAAAGTAGAGTGAACTCTGGAATCATCTCCATAGTGAAAGCCAGAAAATGTTTGTCCAAGGGATATGCATCATACTTGGCATTCATAATCGATCCTAAGAAGGAAAAGAAAGAGGTGCAAAATATACCGGTTGTGTGTGATTATCTGGAAGTCTTTCCCGAAGATCATCCCGGATTACCACCTGATAGACAAGTGGAGTTTTGAATAGACTTGTTACCAGGAATGACACCAATAGCAAAAGCACCATACCGACTAGCACCGACAGAGATGAAGGATCTTATGATGCAACTTCAAGAGTTGTTGGAGAACGGTTTCATTCGACCTAGTTCATCACCCTGGGGAGCTCCGGTGTTATTCGTGAAAAAGAAGGACAGAAGCATGAGAATGTGTATAAACTACCGAGAGCTGAATAAGGCAACGGTGAAGAACAAGTATCCATTGCCAAGGATTGATGACCTATTCAATCAACTGCAAGGTTTGAGCTATTTCTTAAAGATCAATCTTAGGTCAAGGTATCACCAGCTGAAATTTAGAGATCGGGATATTGAGAAGACTGCATTCAGAACAAGATATGGACACTACAAGTTCTTAGTTATGTCATTTGGACTAACCAATGCTCCAGCAGCATTCATGGATTTGATGAATACGGTTTGTAAACCATTCCTCGATAACTTTGTGATAGTGTTCATCGATAATATTCTGATCTACTCGAAAAGCCAGGAGGAGCATGGTTAACATCTACAAGAATTTTTGGAAGTGTTGAACAGGGAGAAACTTTATGCAAAGTTCTCCAAATGCGATTTTTGGATCCAAGAAATCCAATTTCTAGGTCATGTGGTTAACCAAGAAGGAATAATAGTTGACCCAGCAAAAATCAAAGTTGTGATGAAGTGGGAATGTCCAAAGAGTCCCACAGAGATTCGAAGCTTTCTAGGATTAGCCGGATATTACCGACGATTTATCTAAGGATTTTCTTCGATAGCTGCTCCATTAACAGCTTTGACCCACAAACGAGCTACTTATACGTGGAGCGAGAAGCACGAAGAAGTATTTGAGAAGCTAAAGAAGAAGTTATGTGAAGCACCGATTCTTTCCATACCCGATGATGTTGAAGACTTCGCGGTCTATAGTGATGCATCCGGAGTCAGGTTAGGGTGTGTTCTTACTCAAAGAGAAAAGGTGATAGCATACGCGTCTTGACAATTGAAGGAGCATGAAAAGAACTACCCCACTCACGATTTACAGTTGGCAGCAGTAGTTTTCTCTCTAAAGATATGGTGGCATTACCTCTATGGTACAAAGTGCAAGCTTTTCACTGATCATAAGAGTCTCCAGTATCTCTTTAATCAGAATGAATTAAATATGAGGCAACGACGCTAGCTGGAATTACTCAAGGACTACAACTATGAGATACTTTACCACCCTGGTAAAGCAAATGTTGTCACTGATGCTCTCATTCGAAAAGTGAATCTTGAAAGGAAAAGCCCAAGAGCATTGAGAATAGAAGTTGTCTCAACGATTCTAGAAAGTATCATGAAAGCTCAAGAAGAAGCTTCAGAGAAGAATGACCAAAAGGAAGAACGTTTGGGCAGAACATTAGTCTTCGGTACAAACAGTCAAGGACTGAAGGTATTCCAAGATCGGATTTGGGTACCTAAGACGAGAGGAATAAGAGAACTTCTGATGGAAGAAGCACACAAGACCGTGTACTCAATTCATCCTGGTAGCACTAAAATGTATAGGGACCTAAAACCCTACTACTGGTGGCCGACGATGAAGCTCGATGTTGCGAAGTATGTGGCCAAGTGTGTGACATGTGGGAGAGTTAAGGCACAACATCAGAAACTATACAGGAGTTTAGAACCTTTACCTTTACCCATGGGTAAATGGGAAGACATCACCATGGATTTTTGCGACTAAACTGCCCAGGACGAAGAACGGACACGACATGATTTGGGTGGTCATGGATCATTTTACTAAGAGTGCACACTTCATAGCAGCCAACGAGAAGTGGTCTATGGATAACCTCACAAATGCATACGTGATGGAAATTGTAAGACTTCACGGTGTTTCTCTAACAACTATATCATATCATGATAGTCGTTTCACATCGAGGTTTTGGATAAGTTTACAAGAAGAATTGGGTACAAAGTTATGTTTGAGTACAGCTTACCTGCAGACTGATGGTCAGAGCGAAAAAACGATTCAAACTCTAGAAGATATGCTGAGAGCATGTACCTTGGAATTCCAACGTAACTGGGATGAGCACTTACCTTTGGTAGAATTTTCCTACAACAACAGTTTCCACTCGAGCATCAAGATGGCACCCTATCAAGCCTTGTATGGATAGAAGTTTTGTACGCCGTCCTCTTGGCTTGAGGCTGGAGAAAAGCAGTTTATGGGCCCCGAATTAGTCCATGAGACTGCTGAAAAGTTAAAGGTGGTTAGGGAAAGAATGTTAGCAGCTCAAGATCGTCAGAAGAGCTATGCTGACAAGAAAAGACGACTAATGACCTTCGAAGTTGGGGATTCGGTTTTGCTAAAAGTCTCACCGTGGAAGGCACTTATAAGATTTGGGAAACGAGGGAAGTTGAGTCCAAGGTTTATTGGACCGTTCAAAGTTCTTCAGCGGATTAGGAACCAAGCTTACAAGCTTAAATTACCTGAAGAACTAGATGGTATTCATAACACCTTCCATGTGTGTTACTTGAGGAAGTTCATGGGAGAAGTTCCCGACATAATTCCAATCTTAGAGTTAAGGATGGATGAGAATCAGAGGCTGATCGAAGAGCCTGAGACAATTGTTGACCATAAGACTAGGAAGTTACGACGCAACATGGTTGACTTGGTGCTTGTCCTATGCAAACATTCGAATGGGCCGAATCTCACTTGGGAAACAGAGAGTGACATGATGACTCGCTACCCACATCTGTTTGTTGATGCATGACTCCAAGACGGAATCATCCTAAGGAGGAGAGAAATGTAACGCTTGGGTTTCAGGGCTAAGCATTTTTAGGCAATGTAATAGTCTAGGTCAACTATTGTAACTCTTTTTGAAGTAATAAATATGAAATATTTGAATTCTATGTGAATTATGTGTATTTGTGTGCTTATAACTTAAATATAAATGTATAATTAATGAAGAATAAAAATAACCGTCAAAATTAAAATGTGAGACAGGCCCAATATCTTTACAAAAAGTTGTAGTGGTCGAAACAAGGATTCTGGGGATATAAAGAACGCCAAAATCCGAGTTATAACGAAGAAGTTATGACCCGTTGAAGTTTCGCGATGGAACCGCTACAATACCGGGAAGCTTAAATAGTGAATTTACAATAGAGCGACTTTTATCCTTAGCAATTTAAACAAAATTCGTAGAATACGTTAAACCGAGAGCGTCCATAAAAAAGAACTCCCAAATCTGACTTCGTATGAGGAAGTTATGGTTTTTTGAAGTTTCGGCTTAGCGGTGTACAGCCCGATGTTTGAATATTAGATCAAGCGGTTTTTTAGCCGACACAAACTAAACGAGAATTGAAGATCTCGTTAAGAGTAGCGTAACGATAGATGGAAGAAAACGGACGTTGGATGAAGAAGTTATGAATTTTTAACGTACCAATCATGCCCCGACCTGTTAATAATATAACTTTTAAAATAAAGTCAAAATTAGCCGATGGAGTATAAATGAAAGTTGTAGAGTACGTTCCCGCCTTCACATGGATATAAAGAATGTCGAAAACGGAGCTCGTATGAGGAAGATACGAATTTTTGAAGTTTGGAATTGAAATCACGAAATCTGGTGCGAGCCTGATGACGTGGCCGAGCCACAACCGTCCAACGCGCCGCCTCATATCACGACACGTCGCCTCGCTTCGCCCTACACCCCACGTCCGAGGTTGGTACGCCCAGTGTACCTTCGCTCCTTATCCCCTTCCGGGTACGAGCCAGCTGGATCCACGTGACAGCCTTATCCGAAGCTACGCGACACGTAGCTGCAAAACGCCCAGCGTTTCGAGAGGCTTCGGCTCCTATAAATAGATGTGAACTCTTCCGGATTTTTTTACACCACATTCACTTCTCTCTCTACAATCTTCCTCTCTCTAGGGTTTTAAACCCTCCCTAAAGTCTAGGTGAACCCCTAGCACCCAAAGGAAGCCCCGAGGCTCCCGGAGTCCCGAGAAAAAGGCTCTGTCGGTTTAGAAACACTGCTCCGAACAAAGTTCGGTTTTCTTTAAAACCCATGTAAGTGAGCTATGTCACACCCCCAAACCAGAACGGCGGAAACGTTCGGGGGCGGAGGACGTCATATTTAGTATCATAACAATTCATAGAAAGGAAAGTACACACCACCATATATATTAAAGTTTCCAAAATGTTTACATATATGTATCTGTTACATGTTCAAAAGTTAAATACATAAACATCTTTCAAAAGAAGTAATTAACGTTAGCACATTAATCTCCAAAAGTTGATTTCCAAATCTGCTTAGCGGTTCCCTGAGAATACAAGTTATTTCAAAGAAAAAGTGTCAACATTTAAGTTGGTGAGTTCATGAGTAGTGTTTTGAGAAAATGTACGCCATTCGAAAGTTCGTGTATGTTTCCAGAAAACGCAGTGTTTCAAATGTAAAGAGTTATGATTTGTTGTGTTGAAAATGAATGTATTAGATCCAAAAAAAAAAATCCCGTATTTTCTTATAAAAGAATGAAATGCATATGAATGTTCGTGTTATAAGTTGTAAGTAGTTGCACCAGGAAAATCCCTTATTTTCCTATTAGTTGTTTGGTTTGTATACAGGAAAAACCCTTATTTTCCTAACATACTGGCAGTCTCCGAGACCGAAAATCGCAAGCAACCGACGTGCTCGTAAGTTGTGTCATAGTTTTACATAGTAAAGCTATACGAAGATCACACTTGTTAGGTGAAGAATAGTTTTAATAGCTACTCGTTCATAAAATCATAATACCATAATAATTGTATATCCTAACATACTGGCAGTCTCCAAGACCGAAAATCGCAAGCAACCGACGTGCTCGTAAGTTGTGTCATAGTTTTACATAGTAAAGCTATACGAAGATCACACTTGTTAGGTGAAGAATAGTTTTAATAGCTACTCGTTCAAAAAATCATAATACCATAATAATTGTATATCCGGTCAGTTTTATAACCATACTAAACATAATATGCCTGTAGCGACGTTCTTCAGGCGTCGTAGCGTTATGACAACTGTCACCCCAAAAGACGGACTGTGGCTAACAGTCAGGGCGCGGGATCATGACTTCCCGTATAGATCTATACACATTTGACACGTTCTCCGAACGGGAGACTCTGGTTATAGACAGGACTTGTAGCGATACCTTTTAGCAAAAAGGCAGTATTTGAAGATGTGCAAGTCTCACGGATTCTCAACTAAGTCTATATTAAAGTAATAGTTTTGTATGCAAAGTTTATCCTCTTCACAATGTTTAAACAAGCATAAATCATAAGTTCTTTGAATGCATAAAATGATTTAGTAAAGAATGTTACCCTTGATATGATGTATTTGTAAGCAAACGTATAAATAAAACATATTTCTATTTATAAAACATATTGTACCCCAAGAGGGTAAAGCTGTGTTGTGAGGTGTTTTGCATGATAATAACTTCCTAAGATAGTTAAAACAACAGTATGAAAAGTATAGTAAAGATCGATGTTTCACACGATTATAGTTGTGTTTTTACTTGTATTCCCCCCCTAAAAGAGTATAAAAAGCATTTAAAAACGTATTTAAAGTGTGTTTGCAGGGGTATGAACTCACCCGGAAGTTTGAAGATAGCGAGATGGAAAACCGGGCAGAGTTTCGTCTCGGGAAACGGATTTTTCTTGGGATTCTCGGGAATCTCGGGAGTAAAATCGACCCTCGGGACTTGAGAAAAAAAAAGACCAGAGCTTCGGGTTTGAACGGGCATGGAAAACGAGGCAAGATTGTGAGAGAAAGGAGAGAAATGAGCATTTTTCTCGGAAGCCCTCGCATTCTATTTATAGGAAGGCTGAACCGCCTCGGTACATGGGGCGTACGCTCGTACGCAGCGCGTACGCTTACGTCATGCATGACCGAAGCCTCGACTGCCTCGGCTTCGGATGGGACGGATCGGATGGGAAGGCGGGTCGGATGGGACGGCGGGTCGGACTGGTCGGTCGGACGGGCGGGTCGGACGAATCGGAATACTCGGATAGGGCGACGTGGACGATCAGAGGTCAAGTCTCTCGGGTACGCAGGGCGTACAGGGGTACGCAGCGCGTACCTCGGATGAGGACGCTGACTCCTCTTCGGATAAGGTCCGAATTTTGAATTAAATAAATATATAATTTGTTTAATAAACTTCAAAAATTCATATCTTCTTCATACGAACTCCGTTTTCAATGGTCTTTATATCCACGCGTAGGTGAGACTACGCTCTACAACTTTCGTTTAGACTCCGTCGGCAAATTCCGAAGTTATTTTTATTATTTATTTATTAAAATGACGTGATTAAGGAATTTTTTAAAAATTCATAACTTCTTTATCTGATGTCGGTTTTTGCCAGACTTTTTACCACTGAAATACCATTGTCGAGACCTTCGATTCTCGTTTAGGTCATTCCGGCCAAAAGTCGTTCGATCTCCAATTCGAGTTTTTACGTAACTTCGTATTGCCGGATTTTGGTCGGAAAACTTAGAATGTCATAACTTCTTCGTTATAACTCGGATTTTAGAGTTCTTTATATGCTTGGAAACCTTAAGACTATATCTATTACATAGCGTACTCAAAACAGAGCCTTTGAATACTTCATTTTTCGATGATATTCTAATTACTTTTTCAAGGAGGTTACAAGACTCGAATTTCAAGGACTTGAAATGACAGGTTGTTACATCATCCCCCCGTTAGCGGGAATTTCGTCCCGAAATTAGAGTTCATGCTATGGCTACGGATAGAAGTTTTATTTGCTCCTCATGTTCCTAATTGAACTTGGTTCCTCGCTTGGCATTCCAGCGAACCTTTCACTATCGGAATACAACTTTGCTTCCTGCGCTTGACTTCACTGGCATGATAACTCTTCTTGGTCGAACGTATGTTGAATGTTTTTGTGGACTGTGAGAGTAGTACATCTTGTACAAATCAACAGAGAGGGCATGTGTTGAGCTTCTAAGTTTATTTGTATGGCTATACGATCACTCGTAGTCTTAGGCAGTCTCCGTCCTAAAGTTCATATTAGAAATTCATACATGGTTCCACGATTAAAACCTCGTGTATATGAGTTGTATATAATTAAGATTGAAAAGGTAGTCGAATAACTGATTGTTCTTTAAGCTCACATCCCATTGAGGGAAAAAGAAGTTAAAGTGGAATCGTCAATTCTAAACCTGTAGAACCTTGATTATATATCACCCCTACGTATACATTCATAAGTAACAGATCAACCATATGGATCTTTGGATTTGAACTTGACATTCTGTATGAGTGGCACTTCAGGGATTTCTTCGGAAAAGAAAAAAGAATTATGAGGTACTCCATTCATGAGTAATTGGTGTTCTGATATGACGGTTTCGCTGGAAAGGCGATTTCAAAGAAAGAGATGTACGTACGAAACTGTTTTTGTGAGAATCAAATTGAATCAAGTCGTATGATAAGGTCGGAATCATAAGGAAACTTAAAGACATTAGATTTGAACATAAGACGTTTACCGACAAAACACAACCGTGCAACCATCAACAGAGTTACAGTACTTTAGACTACTACAAGACTATTGCTGCGAATAAGGTATACTACAACGGCAGGTATACGCAGCATGAGCATCCCTATACCAACGGGATCCCGCAAAAGACAAGGCTCTGGTTGCACTAGTTTTGGATGGTTTATAAGTCTGTTACAACGAAACGCCTAAATTACATTAATGTGGGTTCGGAGTAGGTTCTCCTGCAACTGTGGTCCTGAGAATCCTACCGTTTATGCCAGTATTCATTGTGATAGGGCAATCCTTCTTGAGGTGCCCTTATCTCCTCGCCTTGGTGGCATGACTGGCTAGTGCTAGCCCTAGTGGCGGGAGTGGGGTGTTTAGCCAGTGTTAAGTGGACACGAGTGCCTTTCTCAATACCCCACCTTGGGAATTGCTTCCTAAGGCGTTCTGCAGGAGTTGCCACTCGTTTCTTTATGAATCTAGATCCTAATGTGCGTGTTTCAGCGGGCCTTCATTACATCGCCTATCACTTCGACTGATCGGGATCGTGTGGTTTTGGGTTTAATTACTTACGTTCTTCTAAATGTTAGCATATTCACTTGATGCATTAGGGTAGCTACGTTTTGAAGTTCATGGCTGAATTCATTACTAGTTTCTGAGTTTGGATTTGACTTGTTGTATGCGCGGTATATCTAAACGATCTGTTGGGGGATACTACGGGAAGGTTGTAAAGATTCCTCATATGAGTACTTCGGGGTTTTGAAACTAGAAACCAATTGAGGTTTGTGTGGGGTTTGTCATTATAAATCGATCGAGTTTCGTTAGTCGATGGTTAAAGTTAAAGGGTCCTTTATAACACATGGAACTGGTATAGGTAGGGCCACACCAATCCACGTCGAATGCCAATGTCAGTACTTCTCATTGTAAGACGTTCGTTAGTGGGATAGAGCATTCTGCGTATGTGTTTTCAATACTTTTTATTCTATCTCTATTATTACTACTATGAAAGTTTTGTTTAATGATTTGGGGTGTTTGTTAGAGTAGATTTTTAAACTTGTGACTCACGGAACTCTTCTGCATTCTTACTATCAAATGGAATGTATGCAATTAAGTTATCAAGGAGAAATGTACCCAGAATGACTGTGGGGTCTGCAATAGCCTCCTTTTGGCTCATCGCAAATACTTGGCCTTCTCCACCAGCATTCATGATGCTTAACTTCGGGCAGTTTCTTCGGAAGTGTCCCCTTACTCCGCACTCGTAACAAGCGCAGTCTACTCCTGCATCTGTGGCTAGAGCAGTGGGTTGGGCTAGTTCTCTACATTAGCGGATGGTGTGTCCCTTTTTATTGCACCTAACGCAATACATTTCACGCCAAGATCCGTGATGATGAAAGCTGCATCGGTTGCACTTAGGCTGGTTGTCGTTATACGACCTTTTGGGTGTAGGGGTAGGGTTTGTTGACTGCTTTTTGGCGTTTCTTTGAGTTGATTTGCCTCCCCTCTTGCTACAGGGTTTTCGTTTCATGTTCTTGTGTTCGCACCTTGCGGCATTCTTATAGGTACCTACTGGTAGGTGGTTTCGATTGTTTCTTTGATTAGGATTTTTGATATCGTTTCCTTCTCTGCTTGAGTTGACATAGTTATTGTATGCTATAATGGCTGCCACCGTGGCTACAACTGTAGCTTGCAAAGTGGCGGTGTCCAATCGTAGGAATGGGGTTGCGTTGGTAAGTTGATTATTTTCGGCCCTTGCTGCGCCGCTAAAGTTTGCTTGAGACAGTGCAGCTGTTACTGCCGCAGCGATAGCATATTGCACTATGTTGGGGTCATATTGAGGAGGTGGTGATGGGGTTGCGTTTCTACGTGCTGATCCATGAGGAGACATTGTTCTGATAAGGAAATAACATGAAAACTATAAGTTTTAATGATTCGAAAGTCGCGCATTAGTGAATTTGCTATTTCAGAAGTTTGGCTCACCCCTGAATAGGGTTTTGAGTTCGACTCATGAGGAGAGTAGATAAACTCATGAATTTGAGGGGTATGCAAAGGGTTTAAATAAAGGAAATACATCATATATTATAAAACAGGGTGCGTCACATTTTAGGAAAAATTTTGACCTATCTAAAGCTCTCCGATTACAAGGTTAAGGAAAGTAAGCACTTTATCTGAGGTCTTATGCTATGACAAACTTTTGGAATTCAGACGGGTTTTATTTGTTACGAGAGCTGGCTACAGGGGCCATAGATTCTGCCAACTGACGCTCCATCTTGAGCATACGTAGTTCATGTCTTGCTTGGCGTGCCCGAAGTTCTATCACTTCGGTTTGAGTTGTCGTTAGCTCTCTCTGCAACGCTTCATTTCGATTTACAATTCTCCCATGAGCTAATCCTAACTGTCGGATGCGAACTGTGTTGACTCCAGTGTTCGCATCATTCTCCTCAGTTCGATGGATGGTCGTCCATCCTTGTTCACCAATGCGAGAAATCCGACGAACCAATATAGGAAGGGCTCTGTCAGCTGAGCCTCCCTCGCTTAGGTTGTAGAAGCTTCGGTCTCCGTTGAATGGAAGGGGTTGATCATGTTCGCGGCTCCACCTATCCAGGTTAGTTTCCCAAAGGGGCGTCGAGCCATGAAATTCCGGTCGAGGATTAAGGTTTTGAATTGGAGTCGTTAAGGGTAGGTTATTGTTCTCGGGATCTAAGTCTGATTCTTCTTGCATTCCTTCTTCAGAATCATTCTTTATCCCTTCTCCATTACCTTGGTTGGGGTATTAGGGGTCACCGAGGTGATGGAATCCAGTCATTGAGTCTATACGAGAATAGGGTTAAGAATTGACAATATGCTAAAGCACATGGAATTTACTTTTAAGTTTAAGGGTTGAAGGCACTCGAATACTCCCTTAGTATTCTTTAACGATATGCTTTTGGTAAGTTTTAAATTTGTTGTCCATTGCAGACACTCCTTGGCATACGTTAGTCGGCTCTTGGACAAATATAGTTGATCAGGCTATATTCTTCCCAGTTCCGGTTACATGTCCCAAGGCATACTTGCACTGCACAACTTATTTATAATACTTCTATATTGTTTTAATTATGATATTGATCATGTTATTAGTATGAAATGAATGCATGCCTACTTTACAAAACTAAATAATTTAATTTTAAAAGTATGACTCTTACTCAGAGTGTTTTTGCCCAGTTGTGTTTATAGTCGTATACCAAAATGGTTTTGATATACTTAATTCACTATAAACGATGCTCTGATACCAATCTGTCACACCCGCAAACCAGAACGGCGGAAACGTTCGGGGGCGGAGGACGTCATATTCAGTATCATAACAATTCATAGAAAGGAAAGTACACACCACCATATATATTAAAGTTTCCAAAATGTTTACATATATGTATCTGTTACATGTTTAAAAGTTAAATACATAAACATCTTTTAAAAAGAAGTAATTAACGTCAGCACGTTAATCTCCAAAAGTTGATTTCCAAATCTGCTTAGCGGTTCCCTGAGAATACAAGTTATTTCAAAGAAAAAGTGTCAACATTTAAGTTGGTGAGTTCATGAGTAGTATTTTGAGAAAATGTACGCCATTCGAAAGTTCGTGTATGTTTTCCAGAAAACGCAGTGTTTCAAATGTAAAGAGTTATGATTTGTTGTGTTGAAAATGAATGTATTAGATCCAAAAAAAAATCCCATATTTTCTTATAAAAGAATGAAATGCATATGAATGTTCGTGTTATAAGTTGTAAGTAGTTGCACCAGGAAAATCCCTTATTTTCCTATTAGTTGTTTGGTTTGTATACAGGAAAAACCCTTATTTTCCTAACATACTGGCAGTCTCCAAGACCGAAAATCGCAAGCAACCGACGTGCTCGTAAGTTGTGTCATAGTTTTACATAGTAAAGCTATACGAAGATCACACTTGTTAGGTGAAGAATAGTTTTAATAGCTACTCGTTCAAAAAATCATAATACCATAATAATTGTATATCCTAACATACTGGCAGTCTCCAAGACCGAAAATCGCAAGCAACCGACGTGCTCGTAAGTTGTGTCATAGTTTTACATAGTAAAGCTATACGAAGATCACACTTGTTAGGTGAAGAATAGTTTTAATAGCTACTCGTTCATAAAATCATAATACCATAATAATTGTATATCCGGTGAGTTTTATAACCATACTAAACATAATATGCCTGTAGCGACGTTGTTCAGGCGTCGTAACGTTATGACAACTGTCACCCCAAAAGACGGACTGTAGCTAACAGTCAGGGCGCAGGATCATGACTTCCCATATAGATCTATACACATTTGACACGTTCTCCGAACGGGAGACTCTGGTTATAGACAGGACTTGTAGCGATACCTTTTAGCAAAAAGGCAGTATTTGAAGATGTGCAAGTCTCACGGATTCTCAACTAAGTCTGTATTAAAGTAACAGTTTTGTATGCAAAGTTTATCCTCTTCACAATGTTTGAACAAGCATAAATCATAAGTTCTTTGAATGCATAAAATGATTTAGTAAAGAATGTTACCCTTGATATGATGTATTTGTAAGCAAACGTATAAATAAAACATATTTCTATTTATAAAACATATTGTACCCCAAGAGGGTAAAGCTGTGTTGTGAGGTGTTTTGCATGATAATAACTTCCTAAGATAGTTAAAGCAACAGTATGAAAAGTATAGTAAAGATCGATGTTTCACATGATTATAGTTGTGTTTTTACTTGTATTCCCCCCCTAAAAGAGTATAAAAAGCATTTAAAAACGTATTTAAAGTGTGTTTGCAGGGGTATGAACTCACCCGGAAGTTTGAAGATAGCGAGATGGAAAACCGGGTAGAGTTTCGTCTCAGGAAACGGATTTTTCTTGGGATTCTCGGGAATCTCGGGAGTAAAATCGACCCACGGGACTTGAGAAAAAAAAAGACCAGAGCTTCGGGTTTGAACGGGCACGGAAAACGAGGCAAGATTGTGAGAGAAAGGAGAGAAATGAGCATTTTTCTCGGAAGCCCTCGCATTCTATTTATAGGAAGGCTGAACCGCCTCGGTACACGGGGAGTATGCTCGTACGCAGCGCGTACGCGTACGTCATGCTTGACCGAAGCCTCGACTGCCTCGGCTTCGGATGGGACGGATCGGATGGGGAGTCGGGTCGGATGGGACAGCGGGTCGGACGGGTCAGTCGGACGGGCGGATCGGACGGGTCGGAAGCCTCAGATAGGGCGACGTGGACGATTAGAGGCCAAGTCTCTCGGGTACGCAGGGCGTACAGGGGTACGCAGCGCGTACGTCGGATGAGGACGCTGACTCCTCTTCGGATAAGCTCCGAATTTTGAATTAAATAAATATATAATTTATTTAATAAACTTCAAAAATTCATATCTTCTTCATACGAACTCCATTTTCGATGTTCTTTATATCCACGCGTAGGTGAAACTACGCTCTACAACTTTCATTTAGACTCCGTCGGCAAATTCCGAAATTATTTTTATTATTTATTTATTAAAATGACGTGATTAAGGAATTTTTTAAAAATTCATAACTTCTTTATCTGATGTCGGTTTTTGCCAGACTTTTTACCATTGTCGAGACCTTCGATTCTCATTTAGGTCATTCCGGCCAAAAGTCGTTCGATCTCCAATTCGAGTTTTTACGTAACTTCGTATTGCCGGTTTTTGGTCGGAAAACTTAGAATGGTCATAACTTCTTCGTTATAACTCGGATTTTAGAGTTCTTTATATCCTTGGAAACCTTAAGACTATATCTATTACATAGCGTACTCCAAACAGAGCCTTTGAATACTTCATTTTTCGATGATATTCTAATTACTTTTTCAAGGAGGTTACAAGACTCGAATTTCAAGGACCTGAAATGACAGGTTGTTACAAGCTACGCCTATGCAACTTGTAATATAGCTTTTAAATAATTATAGTGACGCTATTAGGAACTTATAAGGAGTACTTGGGCTATTATTATGGGTTATATAAGTATTGTTTAACACTTATATAATACTAATAATAGCTAGACTATTAATTAGTCTCGGTGAATGACAGACTAAACCTTAGTGGTAATGATACTAGGTTTTGATGAAGAAAATTGTTTCAAGAGTAACGAAGCCTTGTCTAAGTTTGGAATCACCACCTTGACAGGTGAGTGCATAGTTACTTTCATCTTACACATAGATATGAAGTATTTTATATAACTTACATGGAATTTATTTTTAAGTTTAAGGGTTAAAGGCACTCGAATACTCCCTTAGTATTCTTTAACGATATGATTTTGGTAAGTTTTAAATTTGTTGTCCATTGCAGACACTCCTTGGCATACGTTAGTCGGCTCTTGGACAAATATAGTTGATCAGGCTATATTCTTCCCAGTTCCGGTTACATGTCCCAAGGCATACTTGCACTGCACAACTTATTTATAATACTTCTATATTGTTTTAATTATGATATTGATCATGTTATTAGTATGAAATGAATGCATGCCTACTTTACAAAACTAAATAATTTAATTTGAAAAGTATGACTCTTACTCAGAGTGTTTTTGCCCAGTTGTGTTTATAGTCGTATACCAAAATGGTTTTGATATACTTAATTCACTATAAACGATGCTCTGATACCAATCTGTCACACCCCCAAACCAGAACGGCGGAAACGTTCGGGGGCGGAGGACGTCATATTCAGTATCATAACAATTCATAGAAAGGAAAGTACACACCACCATATATATTAAAGTTTCCAAAATGTTTACATATATGTATCTGTTACATGTTTAAAAGTTAAATACATAAACATCTTTCAAAAGAAGTAATTAACGTCAGCACGTTAATCTCCAAAAGTTGATTTCCAAATCTGCTTAGCGGTTCCCTGAGAATACAAGTTATTTCAAAGAAAAAGTGTCAACATTTAAGTTGGTGAGTTCATGAGTAGTGTTTTGAGAAAATGTACGCCATTCGAAAGTTCGTGTATGTTTTCCAGAAAACGCAATGTTTCAAATGTAAAGAGTTATGATTTGTTGTGTTGAAAATGAATGTATTAGATCCAAAAAAAAATCCCATATTTTCTTATAAAAGAATGAAATGCATATGAATGTTCGTGTTATAAGTTGCAAGTAGTTGCACCAGGAATATCCCTTATTCTCCTATTAGTTGTTTGGTTTGTATACAGGAAAAACCCTTATTTTCCTAACATACTGGCAGTCTCCAAGACCGAAAATCGCAAGCAACCGATGTGCTCGTAAGTTGTGTCATAGTTTTATATAGTAAAGCTATACGAAGATCACACTTGTTAGGTGAAGAATAGTTTTAATAGCTACTCGTTCATAAAATCATAATACCATAATAATTGTATATCCTAACATACTGGCAGTCTCCAAGACCGAAAATCGCAAGCAACCGACGTGCTCGTAAGTTGTGTCATAGTTTTACATAGTAAAGCTATACGAAGATCACACTTGTTAGGTGAAGAATAGTTTTAATAGCTACTCGTTCATAAAATCATAATACCATAATAATTTTATATCCGATGAGTTTTATAACCATACTAAACATAATATGCTTGTAGCGACGTTCTTCAGGCGTCGTAGCGTTATGACAACTGTCACCCCAAAAGACAGACTGTAGCTAACAGTCAGGGCGCGGGATCATGATTTCCCGTATAGATCTATACACATTTGACACGTTCTCCGAACGGGAGACTCTGGTTATAGACAGGACTTGTAGCGATACCTTTTAGCAAAAAGGCAGTATTTGAAGATGTGCAAGTCTCACGGATTCTCAACTAAGTCTGTATTAAAGTAACAGTTTTGTATGCAAAGTTTATCCTCTTCACAATGTTTGAACAAGCATAAATCATAAGTTCTTTGAATGCATAAAATGATTTAGTAAAGAATGTTACCCTTGATATGATGTATTTGTAAGCAAACATATAAATAAAACATATTTCTATTTATAAAACATATTGTACCCCAAGAGGGTAAAGCTGTGTTGTGAGGTGTTTTGCATGATAATAACTTCCTAAGATAGTTAAAACAACAGTATGAAAAGTATAGTAAAGATCGATGTTTCACACGATTATAGTTGTGTTTTTACTTGTATTCCACCCCTAAAAGAGTATAAAAAGCATTTAAAAATGTATTTAAAGTGTGTTTGCAGGGGTATGAACTCACCCGGAAGTTTGAAGATAGCGAGATGGAAAACCGGGCAGAGTTTCGTCTCGGGAACCGGATTTTTCTCGGGATTCTCAGGAATCTCGGGAGTAAAATCGACCCTCGGGACTTGAGAAAAAAAAAGACCAGAGCTTCGGGTTTGAACGGGCACGGAAAACGAGGCAAGATTGTGAGAAAAAGGAGAGAAATGAGCATTTTTCTCGGAAGCCCTCGCATTCTATTTATAGGAAGGCTGAACCGCCTCGGTACGCGGGGCGTACGCTCGTACGTAGCGCGTACGTGTACGTCATGCATAACCGAAGCCTCGACTGCCTCGGCTTCGGATGGGACGGATCGGATGGGGAGGCGGGTCGGATGGGACGGCGGGTCGGATGGGACAGCGGGTCGGACGGGTCGGTCGGACGGGCGGGTCGGACGGGTCGGAAGCCTCGGATAGGGCGACGTGGACGATCAGAGGCCATGTCTCTCGGGTACGCAGGGCGTACAGGGGTACGCAGTGCGTACCTCGGATGAGGACGCTGACTCCTCTTCGGATAAGGTCCGAATTTTGAATTAAATAAATATATAATTTATTTAATAAACTTCAAAAATTCATATCTTCTTCATACGAACTCCATTTTCGATGGTCTTTATATCCACGCGTAGGTGAGACTACGCTCTACAACTTTCGTTTAGACTCCGTCGGCAAATTCCGAAATTATTTTTATTATTTATTTATTAAAATGACGTGATTAAGGAATTTTTTAAAAATTCATAACTTCTTTATCTGATGTCGGTTTTTGCCAGACATTTTACCACTGAAATACCATTGTCGAGACCTTCGATTCTCGTTTAGGTCATTCCGGCCAAAAGTCGTTCGATCTCCGATTCGAGTTTTTACGTAACTTCGTATTGCCGGTTTTTGGTCGGAAAACTTAGAATGGTCATAACTTCTTCGTTATAACTCGGATTTTAGAGTTCTTTATATGCTTGGAAACCTTAAGACTATATCTATTACATAGCATACTCCAAACAGAGCCTTTGAATACTTCATTTTTCGATGATATTCTAATTACTTTTTCAAGGAGGTTACAAGACTCGAATTTCAAGGACCTGAAATGACAGGTTGTTACAAGCTACACCTATGCAACTTGTAATATAGCTTTTAAATAATTATAGTGACGCTATTAGGAACTTATAAGGAGTACTTGGGCTATTATTATGGGTTATATAAGTATTGTTTAACACTTATATAATACTAATAATAGCTAGACTATTAATTAGTCTCGGTGAATGATAGACTAAACCTTAGTGGTAATGATACTAGGTTTTGATGAAGGAAATTGTTTCAAGAGTAACGAAGGGTTGTCTAAGTTTGGAATCACCACCTTGACAGGTGAGTGCATAGTTACTTTCATCTTACACATAGATATGAAGTATTTTATATAACTTACGTGTTGTGTGTGCATATTATCTGTATACTTGTTATCTATGTTGGATGAACGATTTTATACATGTTTTAATTGATTTAAACTGTATATATATATATATATATATATGTATATAATCTAAAAAATGTGTTGGGTAAAACATGGGTAGATGTAATAGTTGTTGCGTGACCAAATAAAATAATGAGAGGCCTCGTTATAGATGTTATTGATGATCCAGTCATCTAACAGAGTATAGATGGCGACCATGGACTATTCTAGACAGTCTAGTGGAATGCTAGCAGGCTCGCAACCTGTAGGTGTTTATTTGAACTCTGTGTTTATTTGAAATGTGTCCTCACCAGGTGTACTCCATCCCCCCCACGGTTGCCTTAAGGACATTTATTACCGAGGAATCCCCTTAGCAGTAGTGTCCATCCCGATGATGATCCTTAGGCTAGGTCCCTTATGATAGGTGTTTAGGGATGTGAAGTGAGGATAATGGGAACGGGTTATCAGGATTGTTTGGTTTGATAAAGTTAATGAACTTATTTATTGTGGGTTGAAACCCCTATATGCTCACTAGGCTCCCAAGCTTGACCGAATCAGTTTCTTGCATTACATGTAGTGGTGCATGAGCATAGATGTTTGGATGAGAGATAAGGGATTATAGGCATGTAAATACTAAATAATGTAGTAAGGCTTATGTTGTACTATTTATGCTTTTGATCTGTATTGAACATGACACCCCGAGTCTTTTAATGAAATACATTTCTTTCGAAATGCTTTTGATAAATCTTTATCATATTTTGTTTTGGGACAAATTCCGCAACACTTTTATTTAAAATGTTACTCTGATTTTCAAACAAAGCATAAACAAAATCGGTCTTTTCTGGCCATGAAAATGGGGATGTCACAGATTTATCATCAAATTTCTTGTGTTTATACTCCACGACAAAATGGTGTTGTGGAGAGAAAACACAAGCATGTTCTTAATGTGTTATATCTTTGTTGTTTCAGTTTAGTCTTCCGCTTAAGTTTAGGAGAAGCTATTCTTACTTTTGTATTCTTAATAGAATGATCAGTTATCTTTTGGAAGGATTGTCTACATATGAGCTTTTTTTAAAAAGGTTCTTGTACTTGGTTAGAGTCTTTGGTAGCTTATTTTTTGCTACTAAGCTTAATACTTCTGATAAGTTTTCTACAAGAGCTAAAAAAATGTGTTTTACTTGGTTATTCTTCTGAAAAGAAAGGTTATAGATTAATTAGTCTTGATTCAAATTATGTTTTTGTATTTAGGGATGTGAAGTTCTATGAGTTTTTTTCTCCTTTCAAATTAAAATCAACAACTTTTGATAATGTTGATGATTCTTTAAAAATGAACACATGTTTTCCTATGATGTTTTTAACTCTACTGAATACATTAATGATAGTATTAATCCTGATGACTTGAATGCTAACCACCAGATGGATGGTGATAGATCAGATCAGAGCTTAGATGAGACTTTTATTGATACTACACTGTCAGCAACCAGATTGATGTGGCATATGAACCTCTGTCTGGTAGGACTATGCCTAGTTCATCAAGAAGTTATATGTCTGAGGAAAGTAGTCAATCTAATTCCTTACCTTCTCTTGGTAAATCTTTTGAGTCCTTTAGGTCTAGGAGAGAGTCACGAATGCCAGTAAAATTTAATGATTATATAGGTGATGGAAGTAATAAATATGGTATAGAAAAACTATTCTTGTCTTAATAATGAGAATAAATGCTTTGTTTCCGACTTAAAGAAATCTGTTGAACCTAAAACTTATGGAGATGCTTCTTTAGATCTTAACTAGATAAAGGCCATGAATGATTAAATGGAGGCAATTTATCATAATTACACATGGGATATAACAATCTTACAAAAAAATCATAAACCAATTGGATGTCAATGGGTGTATAAAATAAAATATAAACCTAGTGGATTAGTTAAAGATATAAGGCTAGACTAGTAGCTAAGGGTTATAATCAGAGAGAAGGAGTTGATTATCAGGAAACTTTCTCTCCTATTGCAAAGATTGTAAAAATTTGTATTGTTATTTCATTATCTGCCAATAACTCTTGGCTTATTTTCAGTTGGATATTAATAATGCTTTTCTTTATGGTGATCTTTCTGAGGACGTGTTCATGACACTTCCTCAAGGATATCACACTTAAGGTGATGTTTAGTTTTGGATTTCAATAGAGTGTTAATGATTATTCTTTTTTTTTGTTAGAAATAGAAATAATTATGTTATTGTTCTTCTTGTTTATGTTGATGATATAGTATTAACTGGTAGTGACAGTAATGAGCTTGAAAAGGTTAAAAACCTTTATAAGACTCACTTTCTTATTAAGGATCTTGGGAAATTAAGTTACTTTCTTGGAATTTAAGTCATAGATATTAATAATTGTTTGTGTCTTAACCAAAGAAAGTATTGTCTCGAGTTGCTTCATGAGTTTGGGATTTTGGGTTGTAAACCCATTAAAATTCCTTTGGAAGCAAACTATGTTGCAAATCGAGATAATGATAAGGATGATGAAAAACTTGAAAATATTACTGAATTTCAAAAATTAGTTGGGAAGTTAATTTACCTAACTATAACCAAGCCTGATATGTTTGTGATTTTATATCACTAATATTATTTAAGTGTAATGGGGTTAATTTGTTTAACAATGTCACTTTGACAACTATCGAACAAATTAGCATGGTGCGGAGTGCACATTTGTTTGATTTTGTCATTGTTGAAAGTATACTTGTTGGGTAATGGTGTTGCGTCTTGGTCTCGTCTCTTAGCCCTGTTTTGTATTCGGATTGGGCCTGTCCATCCGTGATTTATTTGTTAGGGTTTGAGTATTTATAGATGCTTGCATGCATCTTAGTACGTAAGATTTTAGAGATATTTTAATAGCGTTCATTGTTTTTATCGTTTGTAAACCCTAAAGCCTCTACAGCGGAAGTTCTTTGTCGAGCTCTGCTGAGGCTTGAATCATTTGAATCATTAAGCATAATGTTGATTCCATCTCTTGTTTATTACTTTTCTTAACTCGTTTTGCCAAACCTGTGTAAGATCTAAAGGATCTAAAAGATTTATATCTCAACAATTGGTATCAGAGCAGGAGGCTGTATAATTCATACACATCTCTTCTGTGAAAGAATTGATTAGGGTTTATTCTGCATTAACTGATATTTATTGAGCCATCACTCCATAATTGACGTATCTCATTATTTATTCATTTTGCCCTAATATTACATATTACAAGTCTGATCTTGCAACAGGTTAAACGATCAAGCATGGACGATTCTCAATCCAATCCTATCAACAGCTCAAACAGTATTGGATCAACAACAAAGATTCCAATTCTTTACACTCAAGATTGCGAGGTTTGGGCGCATCATTTTGAAGACTACGTCATTGGATCTAAAGATAATGGGTATCTAATATGGGAAGCCATTGTGTCTGGACCATTTGCTCATTCAGGAACATCCAGAATTATTAAAACTCAAAAGGAGTATAATGATTTGTTAAAAGATGTGAAAGACGTTGCTCAGGACGAAAAGGAGAAGTTTCAGTGCAATATCAAAGCATTGAGACTGATTCGATTCGCTCTTCAGTCTGACACGTTTAGATTGGTGAGTTCCTGCAGTACTGCTAAAGAAAGCTAGGATCAGTTGTCAGAGCTGTATTCCACAAATGAAGATTTGGAGCACTCAATTTAGACCTTGCTTTTGTCTGAGTTTGGAGAGTTCAAGCAAAATCCTGATGATTCTGTTACACAGACGTTTGATCGCTTCAATCATCTTCTCAGCAAGATGATCAAACATGATATCGAAAGGAAGCTTATTGAATAGAAGGTCACTTTTATGAATGGCTTAAGATCCGAATGGAGAGCTGTTGTGTCTACAGTTAAAGCACACGAGCAGTTCAAATCATATTCGTTGGCGAAACTGGTGGGCATTCTGAAATCCCAAGAAAAGATAGTGATGCAAGAGAAAAGTGTGGTCTCAAACTTGGGGTCCTTGGCCCTCCTGTCTAAAAGTAAGAATGTAGTAGAAGACGAAGATCTGAACCTGGAGGACTACGATCTAACTTCAGAAGATTATGCTACGATGGTGTCCAATCCCAAAAGGTTCATCAAGAAGAAGTTTCCTACCAATAAGAACCAAAATTGGCAAGGAAGCTACAGTTCTGAAAAGGTAAGGGAGGAGCCAAAGACTGAAGAACCAAAGAAATAGGCGAAGGTTGGAGCGGACTCTGGTGTCAGCTGTTATTACTGTGGAGGAAAGAATCATTACGCCAAAGATTGTGTTTTGAAGAAAATGACTGAGAAAGATGAGGAGAAAGATGAAGAGGCAATCCTTGTGAAAAAGCTGGAGGAGATTAAAAGGAAGAAAGCTGCTACTAATCCTTCTGTGAATGCTCTTATTGTACAGGGTTCGACAGAGGATGACGAGTCCGGTGGCATACAGGTGTGGTCGACCGACTCAGAAGATGATGAGGTGAGAAAGCCTTCTCACGAAAAGGCTTATGTCGCAAGAGGTGGTGAAAGCAGTGGAAAGTGTCCGATGGTGACTGACATATCTCACATGAGGGGATATAATACTGATGGTGGACATGAAGACGCCAAGGAGCGAGAGGACTTATGCTTCACAACAAAACCTCTCAGTGTGCAGATCAGTGAACTTGATGAACTGATCAAGAAGGTACAATCTCTTTTTGTTTCGTTCAAAATTCCACAGAAATCATATGAAAAGGAATTAAACTACTTGAATTCAAGAATCTCAAATCTAGATAGTTGTTTAACTCAAACACGGGTCACAAATTCTAACCAGACTGACCAAATAAGCAGGGTGTCATCCAAGAGTGAGGAGCGAAGGATGTGGATTGAGCAGAAGGAGTTGGAGATCATTAAGATTAGAGATGAAAACATTTATTTGCAAAGAGACAATTTGAAATTGTTAAAACAAAGGAATGTTTTTTGTTTAATCGCTAAAAGGCTTTACGCTAACATTACTCAACTGCATCTGAATTATGAAATAGGGCAGAAGATACATTGCATGATTTTACCCTTCCTTGAGTTTAAGGAGGATGAAATCGATGCAGAAGCATACAACTGTGAAAGTGTTGTATCTTCCGATGATGTGAATCCTACTTATATGTATGGTTTGGACAAAATAGAATCTTTTATAAAGTCCAAAGACCATAAGGACATGCTTAAAGATCTTCTGGATGAAAATGATAAGCTGAAAATCAAGACCGAAACCATACAAAAATTCGACTCATTGAGTGCCAACTTAAGTTCAGAAAACAAAATCGATGTTGAAAACGCATCTGAACTTAATGAGGACGATGATATGAGTGAAATTTCTGTAGAGGATGAAGTCGACTGTTCGGAATTTGTCAAGAGCGAACCTACAAACCACAAAAACCTAATTTCTGAAAATTCTTTAGAATTCGCTCGCTTGTCCAAATCTAAGTCCCCAATCCTTAAAGAAAAAGTTGTTATGTTTCGAAAAGTTAGAACTACTCCAAATCAGGTATATAAAGTCACAGGAGTAACCAAACATCAAACTGCTGAACTCACTGCCATGGTGAACGAAGACAATGCAGATGGGTGTGATGAATTTTTCTGGTCAGCTCCTATAGACAATGCAGACGAAACAGTTGGTCTGTCAGAGCGAATGTCCTGGAAAACCAAAGGAAGATATGTACCAGAGCCACTGAATAAGCCTAACAACTTTCACGTACCAAGTACAAGTGGCACAAAAGAAATACTTGTAGAAGAAGTCACCTCCACAAGCGAAACCTCATCTATGAAGAGTGAACCGGCTGCCAAGAAGCTGAAACAAAAAGCTAATATCCACAGACAACCGAAACAGGTGAAAAATCAAAAGCAGCAAAGAAACCTAAGATACAAAAAGAATCTCTCAGAGCAAAAGCAGTTTTGGCGCTCTCAAAATGCTCACTTCTCTTATCCTAATAAAGATTCAAAGTTAGGGAAAAAGACTTTTGGGCCACATGAAGAACAGAATCGAAAGGAGAGGTTCGGTCCCGAGAGCAACAGCAACCGAAAGGAGAGGTTCGGTCCCGAGAGCAACAGCAACCGAAAGGAGAGGTTCAGTCCTGAGAGCAACAAGAACCGAAAGGATAGGTTTGGTCCGACCAACAACACTCAAAAATCCAACTTCGGCTCATCAGCAAGTAGCTACCGAAGGTCCAGGTTCGGTCCCTCTAATGACCATAAACAAAAAGGTCATTTCGAACCACAAGTCAGGAAAAATTCCCATTCTAAATTCTCTTTTTCTAATTCTTCTCATTCCCAGTTCTCTTCTAAACCTAATTTTGTTCCCGCACAAAACTCAAAATCATCAATGAATTTAAAAGGAAGGTCGAAGATTTCTTCAGTCAAGGAAGACCGAAAGCAGAATAATACCCAAACACCAGAATCTAAAACCAAAACGTTTGTAGCCAACTCTAACAAAATCAAAGTGTTTACTATTAAGAGAAAAGATGAAACAACCTTAGTAAAACGAACATATCTTGTTGACGTTTCTATTACTATTCCTGTTCCTGTGAAAGGCTCACGTGAACCCAAGAAACTTTGAGTTCCTAAATCTGCTTAATTTTTGTAGGTTATTAGTGACGAGCAGTTTGACGAAGAATGGTACATTGACAGTGGCTGCTCACGTCACATGACGGGAAGAAAGGAAGAGCTAAGGGATTTTCGATCTCTTCAAAATGGTGGCAATGTCAAGTTCGGTAACAACTCCTACGGAACGATAAAGGGTTATGGGATGATAACTAATGGAGACTTCACAATAAGAAAGGTGGCGTACGTTGAAGGGTTGCAGCATAATCTCATCAGTGTATCTCAACTAGTGGGAGGTACCGGTCTTAAAGTTTCTTTCGACGACAAAGGTTCAGAGATTATAGAGAAGAAATCCAACAAGGTCATCCTCAAATCAGACCAAAAAGGAGAAATGTTTCTTCTAAATCTCAAACCAATCAAAGGAAATCCAGCTATATGTCTTTAGTCCAAAGCTCATTCTGACGAAAGCTAGTTGTGGCACCGAAGGCTCTCACATCTCAACTTCAAAGACATCAACAAGCTTGTCACTGGAGTTCATGTTCGGGGTCTTCCATTACTCAAGTTTGATTGAGAACACTTGTGCATTGCATGCAAAATGGGGAAACAAAGTTGTCAAATTCACCCATCAATTATAAACACAAAAGTTGTTGAACCACTTGAGTTGCTTCACATCGACTTGTGTGGTCCATCATCAATCGAAAGCATTGGCGGTAGCAAGTATATTCTTGTTATTGTTGATGATTTCTCACGTTTTACATGGGTGTTCTTTCTTAAGCACAAATCTAAGGCCACTCTTAAGCTAAAGATGTTTATCAAGCAGGTTGAAGTGCAACTGAGAAAAGTCGTTCGAAACATTAGGAGCGACAATGGACTGGAGTTCAAGAACAAAGAATTTGAAGACTTTTTGGCAGAAAAAGGAACCAGTCACAACTTCTCAGCCCCTTACACGCCTCAACAGAACAGTATTGTCGAAAGGTGAAACCGATCCTTGTGTGACGTGGCCCGAACTATGCTAAGTTTCGCTTCTCTTCCGTTATATTTCTGGGCTGATGTTATTGCTGCAGCATGCTTTACACAGAAAAGGTCTTATCTCAACAAGCATTTCTCTCTCACTTCTTATGAGATCATCAATAACAGGAAGCCGAATGTAAAATTCTTTCATGTGTTCGGTTCACGATGCTTCGTCTTCAACTCCAAAGAACATCGTAACATGTTTGATGTTAAATCAGACGAAGGAATTTTTATGGGATATTCTCTCACTTCAAAAGCATATCGGGTTTTAAACAAGTGTTCTAGAAAGATTCAAGAAACCTATTATGTGACTTTCGATGACAGCTACGTCAAGAAGCTAAAGACTACTGAAGGAGCAATTGGAGAGATTTTCTCTCAAACAAGTCAAGTCACAGCCACAGTTGCCAATTTATTTGATCAGTTTGTGGACTTATTCGATGAACCTGAGAAAGCCACTCTCTCGGAAGCCAAAGCGGCAGACAACAAAATGGGTGACGGAGAGCATGTTCCAAATGAACCTCCTCAGCACGGCGCTTCAGCTGAGGGGGAGAATTCATTCTCTTCAAATCAACCGAACACACACTTTCAGGGGGAGAACTCTATCCTGGTGGTACCCGAAGGTCCTGCATCACCCGAAAGTCCCACATCACCTGAAAGTCCTGCATCACCCGAAGGTCCTGCATCACCCGAAGGTCCTGTAGCACCCGAACGTCCAGCCACACCCGAAAGTCCAGAAGCACCAGAAACTCCAGCTACACCTGAGAGTTTTCTTTCATCATCAGTCGAGGGGGAGAATTACAATATGTTCTATGATGACGATAGTCAATCTGAATCGGAAGAAATGATCAAAGCCGAATTGGATCCATCCTATGATCCAAACTATCCTCCCCTCATTAAATGGACCAGAGATCATCCTGTATCTCAGATAGTGGGTAATGTATCTGAAAAGGTCCTGACCCGATCCCAAGAGAAGGCAAAGCAAGCCTCTCTATTCTCCAAAGTAGAGTTATGCATGTATAATTCTTTCGTGTCCAAAGTTGAGCCGAAGACAGTCAATACGGCTCTTGATCATTCTGATTGGGTTCAGGCTATGCAAGATGAACTCAATGAGTTTGAACGCAACAAGGTTTGGCGCCTTATCCCAACACCTAAAGATGCCTCAGTCGTTGGTCTCAAATGGGTATTCAGAAACAAAATGGACAAGGAAGGTAATGTAATTCGAAATAAAGCTCGTCTCGTGGTAAAAGGATACTGCCAAGAAGAAGGAATTGATTACGAAGAAACTTTTGCTCCAGTAGCAAGGCTGGAATCTGTTAGAATATTTCTTGCCTACGCTGCACACAAGAACTTCGAGGTCTACCAAACGGATGTAAAATGCGCCTTTCTGAATGGAGAACTAGAAGAAACGGTTTACGTGGAGCAACCTCCTGGTTTTGTAAACTAAAAGCATCCTAATCACTGCTATATCTTGGATAAAGCAGTTTATGGTCTGAAACAAGCTCCTAGGGCATGGTATGAAACTTTAACTAAATTTTTAAAGATGTCTAACTTCAAACAAGGCTCGGTTGACCCAACCTTCTTTCATAAAAAGGAAGGTAACCACCTTATGATCGTTCAAATCTATGTCGATGATATCATCTTCGGCTCAACAAATCCTAGCTTAACAGCTGAATTCAGAAAGCTGATGGAGACTAAATTTGAAATGAGCTCAATGGGTCCGATTAACTTTTTCCTTGGTTTAAACATTAGATAGGGACCCGAAGGCATCTTTATCAATCAGGAAGCATACACCAAGACTCTTCTTGCTAAATTCGGCATGATGGGAGATTCAAAAGTCAAAGTTCCAATGGCGTTTGGCACCAAGCTCTCACCATCCTTGGATAAACTGGCAGTCGATATAACGTTATACCGCTAGATGATTGGATCCTTGATGTACCTCACAGCTAAGAGGCCCGATATAATGTTTTCTGTGTGTTATTGTGTCAGGTTTCAAGCGAATCCTCATGAACCACACATGCTAGCAGTGAAGAATATACTCAGGTATTTGAAGCGAACCACCTCTCTCGGTCTCTAGTATCCATCAAACTTAGGTTTCTTTGTTCAAGCCTACTCAGATGCAGACCTTGGAGGATGTGGTTTAAGACAGGAAAAGCACTACAGGAGGATGTCAATTCCTCGATGGGAAGTTGGTGAGCTGGCAATCTAAGAAACAAACATGTGTTTCACTGTCTACAGCCGAAGCAGAATACATTGCAGCCGCCTCTTGCACATCTCAAGTGATTTGGATCCAAAGCCAACTCTGGGACTATGGACTCAATATGAAAAAGATCCCACTATATTGTGACTCAGAAAGTGCAATTAGGATCTGTCATAACCCAGTGCAACATTCCAAAACCAAACACATTGCACTAAGGTATCACTTTATTAAAGATCACGTTGAAGACGGAAACGTAGAGATTCATTTTGTACGCACTACTGATCAACTGGTTGACATCTTCACCAAAGCTCTTCTTGAAGCAAGTTTCTATAAAATTATACAAGGGCTAGGTATGATGGAATCGAAGTCAGTACCAAAAACTACTTCTTAAAACTAAAAGTTAGAAGCGAAATGAACCAAACGCTCGGTCTATTTCGGGTTCGGTTCACATGGGAATCGAAATGAACCGAACGCTCGGTCTATTTCGGGTTCGGTCCCATTCTCTTGTCTTCGCTTATCACTTAAAGGTAGTTTCTTTTGGTTGTAAACTTTTTGTATCCTTTCTTCTCAATTTCATCTCTCTTATTTTTTTTTTAAATTTCTTTTTCAGATTCATTTTTTTTCCAACCGAAAGAGACCGTCCGCTCGGGTTCGGTTCCAAATTTTTTTTGTGTGTGTTTGTTTTTTTTTATTTTTCTTTCTTTAAATCAAAAATTCCAAAAAAAAAAAATTGTTTTGTGTGTTTATTTTTTTATTATTATTATTTGTGTTCGTTAAGGTTCATGTGTGGATATTTATGGGGAAATTATGGCTCTCACATTTTTATTAGTTAAGTGTCCCTAGAAGCATGTTGTTGTATGTGTCCAAAGCCTCACTTGATTCTGAATAATAGCCTTACTGACTTGGTATATACAAACCTTGTCTTCCCAATTAGGCTTTAATATTTATTCGAATCATGAGCTATCTTACTCTCTTCTCACATGAGATAAGAGTTGTCTGCCTGGTCCTTATTTTAACAGTAGAGGTACTTTGGTTTCTTTACACCATCTCCAATACTTTTCTCCATCCTATTCTCTTCATAAACGTAACCCTTGAGACTCTCAGAAATTACCACTGAGGTTTATGGTTATACAATTTCTGTGTTCATGATCTTATCTTCGTGGCACTACGTGCTAAGTGAAACCCACAATTCAATACCTACCATGAATTGACGGTAAACCATTACATTTGTAGTTGTATCATGAAATCTCTTTCTTTGGTGTGATTCTTATGAAATTGTTACTAACTATGACATTTCTTCCCATAGAATCCAGTTTTAATATTTTGAGATTTCACAAACAAACATTTCCAACAAAGTCACCACAAATACAATCCCAACCTACTTGTTCAACACACCACATTGGTCTCACAAGCACTTCGTTTGGTTTCGGTGTTATGTAAAGGTCCGGAATTCTAAACTGAAGTGAAAGCCACCCAAATTAGCCTACTTAAAAGAAGCTTTTCAACACTTCTCAATAAGTGTCTGATCGTAATTCAACGGGAAACCAAGCAAACACTTTAAGGTCTCTCTTGACTTTGAAGGAAGAGATTCGTGCCCGGGATCTATTGTTTCGTGTCTATATTGACATCACAAAATCCCACATAGATATAGATTTATTTCTTTATCTTTGACACTCTATGCACGAAAATCTTTGATTTTCCAAAAGTCTGGTTCGGTTCTCTACCAGCTGCTTTCCCTTATGAAGCTTTGGTTATTAATAATGTACTCAACAAGGACACGCTGTGATTTTTATCAGTCCTTACCTCTTTTTATTGATGACAGCTATTTAAAAGATAAGGTGTTGACTCATTCGGAAGAGTAACGGCTTCAACAGTGATTTGACGGGCACGCGTGCAAAAAGGAAACAATATTCTCTCTCATGCGTAATCATCGGGGATGCTAACTGTCAATTTTCAATCACATCAAGCGTCGTTCCGAGTTCCGAGAAGATTTGGGGGCAAATTTTTCTCTCTCATCCATAACCGATATAAAGGGTTCAACCCCGGCTATTTCTCCTCTTCATTGCAACCCACAAAGCACACAGAGGTTTTTCTCCTACTATTCCTCTTCTTCTTTGAAGCATTCAACAATGGCAGATTCCTCTTCAGTCCATGAAACTTCTTCCCAATCAAACATTCTTCCAATCCGACCACAGCAAAGCCCTGTCATCGATCTCAACCTAATATCCTATGATGCATTTATGTATCTGATAGTGGAGTGTCTCAAATACTCTCCACTAATTCTCGCACTCTCTAAGGTTGAAATCATACCGATGGAATGTCTTTCACCAGTTTTCTCCACCGCCCACTACGACAGATCTGTTGATCGTATCTACTTCGACATTCTTGACAAAAAATCCTCTATCTCCAAGCAGCGATTTTGTTGGCTTCTAGGGTTTGAACCTAATGAATCGAGGGTTAACCCTGATTCAATCACCGTGGGTCAACTCTTTTCCATGTTTTATAACATGGGATACACAGAAATCCTTACAACGATGACAAAATTCAAGAAGTCATGCCTTCCTCCTATATGGAACGGCTTTTTCACGATCCTCTTCAAGGGTTTATCTGAACGGAGTGCAGGTTCTGACGGGGCCAGCCGATTATTCATGACCATCCTTTATGGTCTGTATAATGGGATCAACCTTGATTACGGTTCGGTCCTGTGGCAACAGTTGATTCAAAGCCTTGGCTCTACCTCTCGGCACACTGAAATATCTTATGCCAAGTTTTGGACGATCGTCACCAAATGGGCCATGGACAAATATCATGTCCCCACAATGGCCAACTCTTCTCTCTCCTCGATTGGTGTGTTTCATACCACCAAGATTATTGTGACTGATCCCTCCAAATTTATTTTTGTTGGATCAATTCTAGAGTCCATGTACGCTGGTGTATCCAAGGAGAGCAAGATCCTCAAAACCTACAAGGAGTTTCCTCCTTCGGGTCCGAGAGAGTTGACACCTGAGATGCTTCAGTCTATTAATGACGCAGACAAACCTGCCACCAGGGGAAAGAAACCAGAGAAGGGGAAAATCAAGAAAGCTGCAAAAGGAGCGAAAGGCCCTACTCCTAAGAAGCGAAAGTTGACAAAAGCAGCCCAATCTCCTCTACCGAAGAAGAAGAAAACACAACCGAAGTGCAAACTAGTTCTTGCTTCTTCCTCGAGTGATTCAGACGATGAAAGTTCAGACTCTAAAGAGTCGATCCGAGGCGACTCTCCTCCCCGTTCTCCTATTCATAAGGTACCTATTGTCACCAAACCTATATCTTCTCCACCTATTACTATATCTATTTCCATTCCCACCATAACCTCCTCTATTTCTATTCCCCCTATAACTACCTCTACTCACATTCCACCCACTTCTATTCCTATACCACCACCCATTTTCTCTGAAGCCACTACAACAACCACTGGAGTTCGAACCAAAGTATCTGATACGAGGGATCGTACTTCAGCACCCGAACATACACCTACACCCAAACCAACTTCAGCACCCGAACTTACTCCCACAACTAGACCATCCACTATACCCTTATCTCCCACTCACTCAGCTGAAACCGAGACATTTCTAGGAGGGGAAGATATGACCTTCGATTCCATTTACTATAGCCCCTACCAGGTTCAAAGTGATGATGATGATGATGCTCCTGTCACCAAAAAGCACATCAAGGAACTCCACGAGAAGATTGATAATCTCGTTGCTTCCTCCTCTACCTCCAAGTCTCATATCTCGGAAGCTGCCATTAAGGGGATGGTGGACTTTTACCAAAGCACACAAAGCCTTAATCAACTCCGCTACTGTTGCTATTGATAAATCTACAAAGGCTTGTGCTGCGACGACCAAAAAAGTCGAAAAACTATTTCAAGAAGCTAACATCTTTATGGAGTCTTTGCAGGGGCAGCCGAAACTAATGCCAAAAAGGTTCGCTCGGTTGTGGAGAAGCTGGCCACTTCCCTAGACACAAAAAAACAGTACTTTGCCAGCCTTCGTCAAACACTCAAAGAAGAAAATCAATCTTTTCAGTCTTCGGTTGCAGATCGTCTGCTCAACTTCCAACAATCCCTTGCCACAGAATCTTCTTCAAAGGATGAACTTGCTCGCAAAACATCGGAGCTCCAACTTGCAAGTCATCAGCTCTCCCAAGAAGAGAAGGAGGTCGATTATCTTCTATCTGAGAAAGTTATGATTCAAAGTTGTGTTCCGGATGTCCACAGCGCTATATCCAATATTATTGAAGCCCATGACCCGATTCTCAACTACTCGATGAGGCGAACTCTTGCTGAGAAGCTTGCCCCTGCCCTTGCCTTGCTTAGCCGAATTGAGGGGCTTCCTGAGCAGGTGGCCCATCCGAAACAAGGGGGAGAAAAGACTTCAAAGGCCACAGCTCAATCTCAACCTCCTCCTATTCCCAAAGCTCAATCTCAACCACTTCCAGTCTCTTCATTAGTTCCTCCTAGAGCAACCAAACCAACAACTGTTCTTGCATCAGGTTTGAGTGTTCAAGACAAAGGCAAACAGGTTCTCAATGATAGTGATGAAAGTGAGGATAAAGAAACTATTGCTAACATTCTGAAGAAACAGGCCAGGGAGAAGGAGCTTGATGCAAATGCTCGGATTGCTGGAGAGGCTGAAGCTAATGAGAGGAAGATAAAGGAGGCGCATGATCTCCTTGAAAGCCGATATTTCCTCCTTGGACTCTTGAAGAGCTTGTTAAAGAGGCTATCGAGTCCCCCAGCACCCTTTGGCTTGAACCCATGATCTCCTTGGACCGGGTCAATTCGGCTGATTCTCAATTTGACATGCCCTTGACCAGAAAGGCTTTTATCTTTCATGCATTCGCCCACATAGCTGAAGTCCCTCATCCTCACCGGAAGGTCGATAGGGAACTTATAGACTTCTATCTGAGGACTGCTCAACCTCAGTATCAGACGTGGAGTGCTCAGAAGATTATCAACGTTCGGGTCCTCAAACCCGTTCGGTAGGGTAACTTCACAAATGTCAGATTCAAGGTCTTGAGGGGGTCCGACAAAACCGAGCACGCCATCTCTCTAGCTGATCTTCCCAATTTAAATGCTCATAACTGGATAATCCTGCACAACATTCTCCTCATCAATGAAATGGAATATGGGCCGATCATAGATCATTTAAAAAGGATGTTGGTGTGCTATATTTTGGAGGTTGCCAAGTTGGATCAAGAATTTGCAAGTATCCTTAGAAAGAAGCCTACTATCATTCCAGTTGCTTCTACAAGCGATTTAAATAGAATGCAGATGGGGAAGATTGACCCAAAGCGAAACTCAGTCATGTTCACCAGGGTAGAAGGTTAGAAATGTTTATTCGCTTTGGCTGACAAACATCTTTACACCACTTCCTGCTTGGAGCATGTTCAGGGAATCATCAATCGGTGCAAGCAGAATTCGGAAAGTGATAAGAAATACTTCAACTACATGATCAATTGGTATATTCACTTCCGACAAACACTTCTGGCCATTATTCCATGCTTGTTCAAGACCGTGAAGAAAGCTGGTGCTGCAGGTGCAAGTAAGCCGAAGTGAGGTCTCGCCCCAATTGACGCAAAGGGGGAGATTGTTGGGTGCATGGTGTTGCGTCTTGGGCTCGTCTCTTAGCCCTGTTTTGTATCCGGATTGGGCCTGTCCATCCGTGATTTATTTGTTAGGGTTTGAGTATTTATAGATGCTTGCATGCATCTTAGTACGTAAGATTTTAGAGATATTTTAATAGCGTTCATTATTTTTATCGTTTGTAAACCCTAAAGCCTCTACAGCGGAAGTTCTTTGTCGAGCTATGCTGAGGCTTGAATCATTTGAATCATTAAGCATATTGTTGATTCCATCTCTTGTTTATTACTTTGCTTAACTCGTTTTGCCAAACCTGTGTAAGATCTAAAAGATTTATATCTCAACAATACTGCTATTTAGGGGTGAAGCCCCTAAACTGATGGGGATCCGAGGGGCAACGCCCTTGGGAGCGGGGTCCAAGGGGCAAAGTCCCTGGCTGGGGTCGAATACACTTGGTTTTATGTTAGTTTGTGACAAGTAATATGATAGTTTTTGGATAGGAAGTTGTTTTCCTGTAACTAACATATGGTAGTTTTAAGACAAGAAGTTAGTTTTTGTTATATGATCAATTTCGGATTCATTTTTTGGTACAGATTTCAAAACATCTTCTTCATTCTCCATTCTAGAAAGAAAAAAAACAGTAAGTTTCATCCGATTAGAGATTTTGAGTGTACCCACGAAATGCTTTAATTTGAAAGTGTTTCACAACCCTTACTGATACAAGTATACCTATACCCCGATTTTTTAACATGATATATCTTATAGAGTTTAGATACTCAGTCAATTTATGCACAGGACTTATAAGTCTCGTTTGAAAATTGCTTTTAATTTGCTTAGATATCTTAAATGTGATCCTGGTAAGGGTATTTCTATTGTTAAATCTGAGGATTTTAAGATGATAGAATATGTGGATGCTAAATGGGCTAAGTGTCTGTCTTTTAGAAGGTCTATAACTGGATACTTGGCTTATGTTGGTGATTCTCTTTTCTATTGGAAAAGTAAGAAATAGTCTACTGTTTCTCGTTCTTCTACTATAGAGCTTTGGGGTCTGTTGCTTGTGAGGTTGTTTGGGTTTTGAAGGTGCTCGTAAGGGTTAATGTTGGTAGAGAAATGTTAACTTTAACCGGTGGTGTTGAATATATAAGGTTTGAAGTTCTAAACTTACTTGTGGACTAGGGAGATAAATTTTCTGAATGAACGCGCAAATCTTCCGGTTGTTGGGTCCGGATCTTGACTCGGGTATATATGATTAATGTGTGTATTGTGCTCATAATTCACAAAGTATACACACACACACTAAGAACTCTCTCATTTTCTTCTTTGTATAAAAATTTGTATATGTTAGGGGTTCGTTCTTTTATCTGTTGATCTTTGATTAATCACTAGTTTTAGGTTGAGTGTTCATACTGAGAGTAGTGTAGGTGATTTGTAGTGAGGTTTTCGGTGTAAGTATTTGAAAACCTGAGAGTAGTGTAGGTGATTTGTAGTGAGGTTTTCGGTGTAAGTATTTGAAAACCTGAGAGTAGTGTAGGTGATTTGTAGTGAGGTATTTGAAAACCTTCTGGTTATTTATCCTCAAATGGTATAATAATCATTGATGTTGTGAGTGCTTGGTTTCTATACTTTTTTACACCATGTCTAATAGAGAAAATAGAAAACATGAAAGTAAAATAAAACGCAAAGAAATATTGAAATTATGGAAAAATTCAAGATAGTTCCGAAAGTATGGAATTTATCATGCAAATCCATCAAATGGCATTCCAACTCCATTTGAATCAAAAGTTGGCTCGTTTGCTTTTCAGTTTTTCTCACGTTCACATTATTTCATATGTAAGTGTTTTCTTCGATGCGTTCGTCTTTTCATTCATGATACCATGATTGATACTCGTAACGAAAGGAAGATAACCATGTTTATAATTTATTCATGCAAACAAAAAACCTGACTTTCTTCAAGATTTCTTGGAGAAAATCCCGTTTTAGGAAGATCAAAATGGGTATTTTACAAGTAACTAATTTCTAATTTATTTATCGTATGATCTGATTACACATACATATGTTTTTAAAATGGAGCACGTCCCTTTGGGTTACAGAAAGTCATCATTTGCTTCAATCTAGAAGAAAAACCTAATCTCTCTCCTGCTGGTGCACACCAACTTCAATCAAGAGAATCTTGACTTGATCGTTTTTTATTTTTTTTATTTTGTTGGAATCAATACAAGTCAACTACAATTTCTGGTAATTTGACCAACCTATTAATATTATATGCAAATTTGACAACGAATGGATTCACACCAATGAAAATCTGATCAGAAGACATAAGTTAATCATATCATATAAACGATGAGTAACACAAGAGGAACATTATTATGTACAATCTCATAAAATTAAGTAAACCACAAAGTGATCAAAAACCAAGAAAATAAGAATCATAATCATTTTAGTTAATAGAAACCTAGCAATAAGTTTCCATCCAATCACAAGAATTGTTCATCTTTCAAACAAGGATCATCGTACACCGTACAAACAAGGTTTCCAACTCTTTCATTTGATTCGATTAGCATCAACACAACTTCTCTCATAGAAGGTCTATCAAATGGTGACATATTTGTGCACATTATTGCCACTTTCAAGATAGAAAGCATGTGATTTGATGTACGTGCATCTCCTTCAAGATCCAAACGACTATCAAGAATCCCAACACCCAATGAATGCTTTCGGATGTAACTTCTTACCCATGTAACAAGATCTCCTCCTTGATCTAGTGGTTGCACTGGGGCTCTTCCTGTTACTAGCTCTAACAGAACTACCCCATAACTGTATATATCGCATTTTTCTGTCACCTTCATCGTATATGCATATTCTGCCAAAAAAAAATGAAAATAATAATAACTGTTAGATATGTAGAGTCCTAGATTTTTCTCTCGAGAACAACCCACCAAAACTATAAGCATCCACAAAGGTTAACTTCTTAAGCTTTTCTGTTTTGCCATGTCAGATTTCCACCAACTTTATTTAACAAAAACCTACTTTCATATAGACATAAACCTTTTTCAATGATTTGACCCTTTTCAAATGTTTTTTCTTTTTTAAATTAACTAATTTATCCTAATCTTTGTTTTTTTAGTGCCATTCATATTTATCAAAAGGAATATAACTTGATAGCGACGTTTGCTTAAATAAATATATTAAAACATAGAAAATTAATGTAACATTTTTTTTGAAAATATAAAAAATGTTAAAGATATTTATAACTATTATGAATCTAATATTTTATATTATTCTTAACCTTATATATCAATCTAATATTCCAATATATATATATATATATATATATATATATATATATATATATATATATATATATATATATATATATATATATATATATATATATTATACCATAGGTTAAAATGAAATAAATTAATTAGTTAAAAACTATAAAGATTTGAAGTTGAAATATAATTGAAGGAGTAAAATGAAATATATTAAACGAAGGTAGCTAAATTTACAGCACCCACATTGGTTGATAAGGATACCAAAAAACCTACCTCGAATAGTAAAAAAAAACACTTTATTTATTATCTAATTACCTAGGTATATACAATTTTATTAACATTTGAAAAAAAAAATTCATACACAAATAAATCTATGCAAAATATGTAACAAAATGAGTGCAAACAAGAAGTAAGAGTTTACCCGGAGCGATATAACCATAAGACCCAGCAACCGCTGACATGGACTTAGACTGAGGCATATCAATGACTTTAGCCAATCCAAAATCACCCACATGAGCTTCCGCATTCTCATCAAGTAAAATATTATTCGACTTAATATCGCGATGAATAATCCTGGGTTTACAATCATGGTGCAAATACGCCAATCCTTGAGCTGCCCCAAGAGCAATTGTAAACCGAGTTGGCCAATTCAAACTACAAGACAAACCATTATGAAGCAATTCCCCCAAACTACCCCTCGCCATATACTCATAAAGCAACAAATTAGACCCTTGGTAGTGGCAATACCCGTAAAGTTTCACAATGTTTCGATGTCTAATCTTTCCAAGTGTCAAGATTTCCGCTTGAAAACTGTTCTCCATGTTCCCACTTTCTCTATTTGAAGCAAGCTTTTTCACTGCAACTGTTCTTCCCGATTGCATAACTGCTTTATAAACTGTCCCAACTGCCCCCCTTCCGATTACATAACTGTCATGGAAGTTTCTTGTCGCCTCCACCAAATCCTGAAACTTGAATCCGTCTTTTGGCGGGAAATATATGTCGGATGAAACGGGAGATGATCCTTCGGTATCGTTTTCCAAAGAGGTGAGGTTTTGTGTAGCGGTTTTTTTCATGAAATATAAGATGATTATGATGAGGATGAGAGATACCCCGCCGACAACCGCAGCGATTATTGTGATGATTTTGCCCCTGGGAGTTTCGATGCTTCGGAAAGATGGCGGAGATGGGAGGGAACCGGTGGTTCCGCCACAGCTCGGTAAAGGGCCGCCACAGAGGCCATTGTTTCCGGTGAAGCTACTGAGTGCCATGTTTTGGAATAATGGTATGGAAGGTAATGGGCCGTTGAGATTGTTGTAGGAAAAGTTACACGTCATTAGGCTTGAAAGATTTGCAAAGGTGGCGGGGATTTCGCCGGAAAAATGATTGGTGTTGAGGAGAAGGTTTTCGAGTAATATGAGGTTTCCAAGCTGAGGAGGGATCTCGCCGGAGAGATTATTGTGGCTGAGATTTAGAGCGATTTGTAAGCTTGTAAGTGATCCGAGCTCTGGTGGGATTTCGCCGGAGATGGAATTGCCGCCCATCTGTAATTCAGTTAAGCGAGAGAGGTTACCAATTGCAGGAGGGATGTTGCCGGAAAGTTTGTTTTCTGAGATCATCAGAAGCTCTAACTGAAAAAGGCCGCCCATCTCCGGCGGGATTTCGTCGGAAAATCTGTTCCGGCTGAGATCAAGGCGTTGAAGCGTCTTGCATTTGAGAATGCCGAGAGGTATTCTTCCGGTGATTAAATTTGATGAGATATTAAACGTCACCAAATGGGTTAATTTCTGAATCTCGTTAGGTAACTCCGATGAGAAATAGTTCCCGGAAAGATCAAGTCGCTGTAGCTTTTTACAATTCCCGATTCCATTGGGAATCGGACCACTGAACCTGTTTTGACCCAATTCGATTGCAGATAAATTAGCCAAATTGCACACAGATGAAGGAAAGCTTCCAGTTATCTTGTTATCACTGAGACGAAGCTGAACAAGCGATTTGCATTTAATAATTCCATCTGGGATATTTCCATAAAGATTATTCGATTCAAGATTCAGTAACATCAGGTTACCCTTCCGACAGGTATACGGCGGGATTGTTCCCGTTAACATATTGTCGGAAAAATCAACCACCCAAAGTCGGTTGTAAAGCCCAAATCTTTGTGGAATTGTTCCGTTTAACGAATTGCTAAAAAGCTGCAACTGATACATTTTGGGAAGATACTGAAACCCCACCGGTATTGGACCTGTGAGCGAGTTTATCGAAAGATCAAGCTTTGAAAGGTTCTTTAAGTTACTGAGTTGACTCGGTATGACGCCATGCAGCTGGTTTTCGAACAAGTAAAGCAAAGTAAGCCCTTTTATTTGACTTAATTCCGTCGGGATTTCTCCGGTTAAATGGTTTTCTGAGAAATCGATCTCGATGGCGAAAGAAAGATTCCCGATTTCTTTCGGGATTGTTCCGTTTAATCCGTTTCTATACAAATATAACTTCTTTAAGTACTTAAGTTTCCCGATTTCTTTCGGGATTTCACCAACGAGATTATTTTGATACAAAGCAAGCGTCTCAAGCCACGAACAGTTTCCGAGCTCCTTCGGGATTATTCCGGTTAACTGATTATTCCAGAGAATTAGATCGGTCAGCTTTGTTAACTGCCCGAATTCCTTCGGGATATTTCCGTCAAAACTATTTTGAGCAACACCGAAATACTGTAAGCTTTCACAACCACCGATCTCCGTCGGTATACTTCCGGTCATCTCATTCTGCCCGGCTCTAAAAGTGGTCAAGTTCTTGAGGTTTCCGATGGAATTCGGAAGTGACCCTTCAAGATTGTTGGTGTACGCCACGAATTCGACCAAAGAAGAAAGCTGACCGAATGTTTCTGGGATTGAACCGGAAATCTGGTTATTGCATATATTCAAATGACTCAAAAGAGTTAGATTTCCAATCTCATTTGGTATGACTCCATCGAACTGATTACCATTCAAGAACAGCATCTCTAAATTCGTTAAACTCCCAATTTCTTTAGGAATTTTGCCAACGAAATTGTTATTAGAAAGATCAAGATAAATTAACGAACTCAAACCACCGATACTTGCGGTTATTGTTCCTGAAAGATTCATCGAATGCAAATCGAGAGACCAAACCACAGGAGTGTAATCGTATGTGCAATTCACACCCATCCATACACAAGGGGTGTCATCTTTTGCATTCCAGTTCTTGAGGTACCCTAATTCATCGGTGATATTTTTCTTCAACGCTAGAAGGAACTTCCCATCTGAATTTAACCCCTTGCAAGGTAAAAGAACAGAAATAGCAACTAAAAGCGACAACCTAAAAACCATGGACATTGTGGGTACCTTCCAAGTGATTAGATTTGTAGTCAATGATTTTCAGTCTGCAGAGCGTTTAAAATGTATAAGAACAAAGAAAATCGGGGAAAGTTTTGTCCTTTTACATGAATCAAACAAATCAAGAAAATTTAAAGATTTAATTAAGTAGCCCAGAAAAGGGGCATAAATTTGTCATTTTCGATTGATCAAACATGTGAATAGTCCAAGTAAGATTCTAAAAAGTTTAAAGATTGAATAAATCCAAATGGGTATTTCAAAATCAGCTCAGAAAGAACAAAAAGAGGCTAATAAAGTCGAATTGACTTCAGGAACAAAACATTCAAAAAATGAAAACAATATGAAGGATCTGCGTACCTTTAGGGTTATTTAACTCAGAGCAATCAAAATCTTCCCAAAGAATCTGAAGGAGTTCATGTAATTCCTTGAGATGATTCCAGAAAGAAGTTCATGGAGTTGAAGTATTTGGCATGTAAATCGATTGAAGTAGATGCGTGTGAGTTTGCACTCTTCTATTTTTCCCAAGAATGGTGGGATCTTCCAATCTAAAAAGTCCATTTCAGAAGTAAAGGAGAAAGATCCATGAAGCTTTTCTTCTTGGTAAAAGAACAAGCGCTTTTGAACGCGGAAAGAAATGAAATCAAATGCAATGAATCAAAAGCCTTTTTGATTAGAGTGAGAAAAGGGATTAAATATTAATTGATTTGGGGGCAATCAAAGATTAGTAAGGAAGCGAAACAGCACACAGCCACGTCTGTTGACAGTTGAAATTATGAAGCTGAAATTTTGGGTTTTCTATAATCTTTTCTTGTTTTCAAGATAAATACTATGGGTTAAGAACTCTTGAATTGAAGCTACAATGGCCGACAAGCATGCAATGAATCACTTCTCTCTAAAAGTTCCTCCTTTTTCACAGAGGTGGGCAAGAAACACTCAAAATTCTTTTTCGACCAAACAGATGTACATTAATAATTTGCACCTCAGAAATAAAGATGCTTCTCCTTGTTTATAATAAACTTGTACTTCTTTAACAAAATATGATATCAACTCTAATCGTAGCACAAAAATTTACACTTTTACACGATTTTGGTATAAAACTTATACTAAACACCTTTAACCTCCAACCACATACAAAAAGTGGATATTAAAAACACAGGAAATCTGCGAAAAAATCTCAATATTTTAGATCAGTTTACGATTTTGTCTCAAATTAAATTTTGTTTACAAAAATGGACAGATTACCGGCTAAAACATCGGATTAACCCTTCGTGGCCGGTTTCACAGATTTAGCCGGTATCTCGTCTTTTTTCGTTAATTAATCCAAATTTTGGGGTTTTTTCATTAATTAATCAAAATTTTAGGGCTTTTTCATTATTGATTATCAATAACCCAAAATATTTGGACTTTTGTGAAGATTACCTTTAAACTAATATGTATTATATGATCTAATTTAATATATATTATTCCATGTCTTCTTTCTTATCTTCTTGTAGGCTCACTATGTATTTTTATCGATGTCGACAAACCCAACAACAAAATTTTCACTTACAAGCCTCGTTAACTCCATCAATTTTCCAAACTTATCCATTCACAACTTTATGATCATCTTTCAATCTCCAAATAAAAAACGAAGAAAATCCTTGTTGATTACGTGGATGTCCCTATTACCTAACCATGACTTAAACCGTGGTTCCAACACTTGGATGTTCCTATTACCTAACCATGATGTAACACCCCAAAATTAGGTAGGCCAAGAAGGAAAGAAAATCCTAAGTCAAAGGGTCAACTCGCCGAGTCCAATGCGAAACTCGGCGAGTCCGAGCGGGATCCAGGTTCAGGAGTTAGTGACCGACTCGGCGAGTCGGCTATGGGGACTCGACGAGTCTGGTCTGAGCGAGGAAAACCCTAAATCCCAAACTTGGAGCCTATTCAAGTGTCTCATTCTCTTCCCTAAGGTTCCTTTACTGCCTTTCTAACCCAGAACACCGAACCCTAAGCCCCATTGTTATTCTTTCAAGTTTCTAAGCCATTTTTGGGTGATTTGAAGGAAGAGGGAAGAGGGAAATCATTGAAGCTTCAAGGGTTAGCCTTAGATCCAGAGCTTGTGGAACCTTTCAGAGTTATTGAAGGTACTAAGTCGTTTCCTTCATTTAGATCTATTCTAGTTATGAGTTTTGGGGCTTTTAAGCCATGTTTATATATTTATATGAGTTAGAAACCATATCTGAGGTTGCTACTTCGGATCTATGCTCATTTTGGCCTGGTGAAACATAAAGTAACTGCCCTTGAGTTGATTATAGAGCCTCCTTGCCTTAAACCCTAGTTTATGGTGTGTTTAGCCTAGATCTCCTTCTCTACACGTAAAGTTTGCAACTTTACGTGAGGAATAGGCTTGGGAAGAGCAGATCTACAGTTTGGAGTCCATGCATGACTCAAAAGTCCTCTGCGTGTATGAAAATCTAAATGGACTCGGCGAGTCCTTTGAGTGGACTCAACTCATGGTTAGGTAATAGGAACATCCAAGTGTTGGAACCAAGGCTTAAGTCATGGTTAGGTAATAGGGACATCCACGTAATCAATAAGGATTTTCTCCGTTCTTTATTTGGAGATTGAAAGATGATCATAAAGTTGTGAATGGATAAGTTTGGAAAATTGATGGAGTTAACGACGCTTGTAAGTGAAGTTTTTGTTGTTGGGTTTGACGACATTGATAAAAACACACGGTGAGCCTAGAAGAGGATAAGAAATAAGACATGGAATAATACATATTAAATTAGATCATATAATATATATTAGTTTAAAGGTAATCTTCAAAAAATCCAAATATTTTGGGTTATTGGTAATAAATAATGAAAAAGCCCTAAAATTTTGATTAATTAATGAAAAAGCCCCAAAATTTAGATTAATTAACGAAAAAAGACAAGATACCGGCTAAATCTATGAAACCGGCCACGAAGGGTTAATCCGAAGTTTTAGCCAGTAATCTGTCCTTTTTTGTAAACAAAATTTAATTTGGGACTAAATCGTAAACTGGCCTAAAGTATTAGGACTTTTTCGAAGATTTCCCTTTAATGAATTGTGAAGAAATCGTCAGAAAATCATTAATAGTTACAAAGTAATATGATACATGACATACCTGAGTGAATGTACATTTCGAACTAATACCTTGTATATTTCGGACAGTCATTCATTCTGAATTCATATGAGGGACACAAATCTAAGAGTTTATTTTCTCTATATATGAGTTTGAAATACTATTATCAATTTGTATTTCAATACACTTATTCAGAGAAGTATCATCATCGCCGCTAAAGTTAAGCAGCCAGCAGCTAGAAGTGTTACATGTTAGAATGTGATTATATCATATTAGAACATAAATGAAGGTATATATATATATATATATATATATATATATATATATATATATATATATATATATATATATATATATATATTATAGATTCTGACTCAATGAGACCAATTCTAACCGTTGCATCATATCATGAGAGGTCATTAGAACATGACTCATCGGTCTATTATGGTAGTTGAAGTAAGGATCTTAATTTAGGTTAAGTTTATTCTAAAAGGAGCAGGAGCATCCAATGGAGATCAAGTTTAGAAGAAAAAGTAGGTTCAACACCGCCAACGGTCCAAAAAGTCTAAGACTTAGAAACTCGAAAGACGTAAGGATTACAGTTACCATCTAGGCTAGAAAGAAAACGTGCGGAGTGATTATACAAGCCCTGTTTTGTTGATGATTATGGGACATAATCATCCTAAAGGGGGAGATAATTGTAACACCCACAAATTCAAGCAAGGCAAATAAGTTATTATACGTCATAATAATGACTTTTGAATACGAGCTTAGTTAGGATGATTAATCTTAACCAAGTTACAATATGTGTGACAATTATTCTACACATATAAAGACGCAAAAATCCAACTTCGTATGAAAAAATTATGCTTCTTCAAAATTTCACGACTAAACCGCCACGACTCTCTGTATCGTCAAAAGTAATTTTTTTGATAAATTACATTTTAGCCTAAGTGATCTAAACAAAATTCGTAGTATTTGTTAAACTCTGAGTGTGCATACATAGAATGTCCAAATCTTAATTCATTAGAGGAAGTTGTGATTTTTCTAAAATTCAGTGTAGCAGTGTACAACTCATAAATCGAGTTTTAGATCGTTAAGCTTTTAGCTGAAACAATCTAAATAAGAATCGAATATCTCGTTAATAGAAACCCGACAATACTAAGAGAGTCGAGAATGGATGTCATACGAGAGAGTTATGAATTTTTAACGGATTTTAATAGTGTAAGCCTATTAAAAATATAAATTAAAAAATATTATCAAAATTAGCCGACTGAATATAAACTAAAGTTGCAAACATTGTCGATAACTACGTGTGGATATAAAACATGTCGAAAGCGGAGCTTGTATGAAGTACTTACAAGCTTTCTAAGATTTTATAAAAATTTATGTGTAGTAGCACGCACAGACAAGATGTGTGGCACGCATAAACAATTGGGTTTTATACAAACAGTCATATATATGCATGCAACCCTAGTTTGGAACTATGTTTTATCTATTAGAAATATAACAAATGAACACAAAAGGAAAATAATATGCATCTAATATTTTCAAAAAACGAATATGAAAAGATTAGATTACATACCTTTGTTGCTATATAGTAATAACAACTAATTCTTGAAGTTCCTTTGCTCTTGAGAACAGGTACCACGATTGTAGTACCTCTAATGGCTCACAAACACACTAGGGTTAAAGGATGAATACGAGAGAGAGAGAGAGAGAGAGAGAGAGAGGAAAGAGGGTAGCTTGCTCCAAAAATCGACACTCCTAGGGTTTCACAAGGTGTGTTCAACATCTAGTGCTAAAGGGGTGTATTTATACTTGAGGGTAGCTAGGGTTTTAATGTGGAAACCCTAATTCCTTAGCTTAGGGCCTAAGCAAGTCCATGGACCTCCATACCCTAGGCCTTGGACAAAAATACCTAGATCCTTCTAGAGATTTTCGCCCATCCCTAATAAGGGTGATCCAATGGCCCAAATCCTCAACTATCAAACAATTAGAAAACAACCCCTACACTTTTAATCAGTTCATTTAATCCCAAAATTAATTCCAAATTAATTTATGATTAAATACTAATTAATAATATGATTTCTAATTAAAATATTATTCTTATATTTATGCCCCAATTTATTATTCTTAATAATAAAATCAACCTCTCTCCTCAATAGTCATCCTGTCTAGTCACCAGTATGAAGGCAGCCTAAAAGGACCATGCTACTATCAAATCAAGTACATACCAATTATATTTATGGGCTTAGACACCTAATCCAACAGTCTCCCACTTGGATAAGTCTAATAACTATAATTGCATGTATGACTATAAAATCCGATTAGCAATTGTAGCTCTCAAAAGCCGCTATTGCACTCTGACCTAGTCAATAGCGCGTCCTTTAGATAAGGGATCATATACTTATCCGTTCTATAAGATATCATGTGGACAAAGACATGAAATAGAATCATTCTCAATGCCCAACAGTTCGTTTCCCGATTCCTGATTTGTTTGACAATGAACTTAATTGAACACATCAATTCAGTACTAACCGGGCCGAACACATAAGTAAACACAAAATCATCGAGGAGCCTAAGATATCACTTTTACCCTCTTAGGATAAAAGGAACATATAAACTTTGACTTATATGCTTGTACTATTTACTCATCAAATCGTACACAACAACACACTTTATAACATCAAGTTATCGATGCATTTACACATTATCAATGCACTGATGGGTTTTAGCCATCAGAACATCCTATATGCTCATACAAACCCTAATGCTTGGATCTAGGTTTCTTTATTGTACATGCAATTCATCCAAGACTATAAACCCTAGATCTGGCATATGATAATCAATACAACATATAATTAGGGTTTAGATTATACCTTAATTGTTATGTAGCAATAACAATCACAAATCCCTCTTGTAATGACTTTAGAAAGCGTAGAGTCACAAATGTCACTCCTCTAATGGTTCACAAACACCAAGAGCAAGAGGATGAAGAAGAGAAGAGAAGGAGGCTGCCCAAAATCGTCCAAAACCCTAGAGAACAAGTTCCTTACGTTTTTGGGGCTTAAGGGTACTATGTATACATGTAGGTTATTAGGGATTTAAACTAGAAACCATAATCTGACTGCTTAAGCCCTAAGTAGCCCATGGATTCCTTTCTTAAAGGCCTTGGACGATTTCCAATGGGTTTCCCATAAAATTCGTCCAACCTTATAATATAAGGCAATCCATAGCCCAATTGCAATTGTCTTATAATTACAATTCCAGTTCCTTAAGTTTAATTAATCTGTCACACCCCCAAACCAGAACGGCGGAAACATTCGGGGGCGGAGGACATCATATTCAGTATCATAACAGTTCATAGAAAAGAAAGTACACACCACCATATATATTAAAGTTTCCAAGATGTTTACATAATTGTATTCATTACATGTTCAAAAGATAAATACATAAACATCATTCAAAAGAAGTAATTAACGCCAGCGTGTTAATCCCAAAAGTTGATTCCCAAACCTGCTTAGCGGTTCCCTGAGAATACAAGTTATTTCAAAGAAAAAGTGTCAACAATTAAGTTGGTGAGTTCATAAGTAGTTTAGAAAAATTTGGATGCCATTCCAAAATGGGTGTATATTTTCCAGAAAACGCAGCATTTCAAATGTAAAGAGTTGTGATTTGTTGTGTTGAAAGTGAATGTATTAAATCCAGAAAATCCCATATTTTCCCTAATGGTTGAGATACGAGTTGTTGTGTTTCCCATGAAAAACCCTTATTTTCTTATAAAAGTATGAAATGCATATGAATGTTCGTGTTATAAGTTGTAAATAATTACACCAGGAAAATCCCTTATTTTCCTAACATAAATGGAAGTCTCTAAGACCAAAAATTTGCAAGAAACCGACGTTCAAAAGTTGTGTCATAGTTTTATATAATAAAGCTATACGAAGATCGCATTTGTTAGATGAAGAATAGTTTTAATAGGTACTCGTTCATAAAAGCATAATACCATAATAATTGTATATCCGATGAGTTTTATAACCATACTAAACATAATATGCCTGTAACAACGTTCTTCAGGCGTCGCAGCGTTATGACAACTGTCACCCCAAAAGACGGACTGTAGCTAACAGTCAGGGCGCGGGATCATGACTTCCCGTATAGATCTATACACATTTGACATGTTCTCCGAACAGGAGACTCTGGTTATAGACAGGACTTGCAGCATTACTTTCTAATAAAGAAAAGTAACGTTTGAAGATATACACGTCTCATGGATTCTCAACTAAGTCTATATTAAAATGATAGTTTTGTATGCAAAGTTTATCCTTTTTCACAATGTTTGACAAAGCAAGATCATAAGTTTTTAGAATGTATAAAACGACTTAACAATGAAAGGTACTTTGAAATAATTATATACTTTGTATAAGTCTAATGCACGCAAAGTATGACAAGAGTTTTCCATAATAGTAATGAGTTCCAAGTGATTTATTCGGTAAAACAAGCGAAGTGAAACTTTATAAAATATACGATAATAACCGTATGTTTGCTTGTATTCCCCCCCCCCCCCCTAAAGAAGTATAAAAGCATTTAAAATGTATTTAAAGTGTGTTTGAAAGGGGTATGAACTCACTTGAAAGTTTGAAGATAGCAAGATGGAAAACCGGGCAGAGTTTCATCTCAGGAAATGGATTTTCCTCGGGATTCTCGGGATTCCTCGGGAGTAAAATCGACCTTCGGGACTTGCACAAAATGACCAGGGCTTCGGGGTAGTGCGAGCACGGAAAACGAGGTAAAACGCAAGAAAAATGAGAGAGAATGAGCCATTTTCCCGGGAACCCTCGCATGCTATTTATAGGGGGCCTGAGAAGCCTCGTACGCGGGGCGTACGCTCGTACGCAGCGCGTACACGTACGTCATGCGTGACCGAAGCCTCGACTGCCTCGGCCTCGGATGGGACGGCTCAGGCTGTCGGGTCGGATGGGACGGTGGGTCGGACGGGCGGGTTGGTAGCCTCGCATAGGGCGACGTGGACGGTTTGAGGCCAAGCTCCTCGGGTACGCAGGGCGTACAGGGGTACGCAGCGCGTACCTCGGATGAGGACGCTGACTCCTCTTCGGATAATACCGAATTTTGATAAAAATTATATATAAATTATTTATCAAACTTCGAAAATTCATATCTCCTTCATACGAACTCCGTTTTTGACGTTCTTTATATCCCCGCGAAGGTGAGACTACGATCTACAACTTTCATTTAGATTCTGTTGGCAAATTCCGGAATTATTTTTATTATTTATTTATGAAAATGACGTGATTAAGGAATTTCTTTAAAAATTCATAACTTATTCATACGATGTCCGATTTGAGCGTTCTTTTTATGCCTGTTTGTAGTTTAACGATGTCTATGACTTCCATTTAGACACCTAAGGTCAGAAAGTGTTTTATTGAAACTTTGCGTTTTTACGCAACTTCGTAGTGCCGGTTTTTGTCGGATAACTTAGAATGGTCATAATTTCTTCGTTATAACTCGGATTTTTGTGTTATTTATATGTTTGGAAACCTTAAGACGATACGTACCACATAGTGTACTCCAAATAGAGTTTTTGAATACTTCATTTTTTGATGATATTCTAATTCCTTTCTCAAAGAGGTTACAGGACTCGATTTTTACTGACTTGAAATAACGGGTTGTTACATCATTCCCCCGTTAGAGGGAATTTCGTCCCGAAATTTTAATACAAAAGAAGAGTCTTAGGGGCTGGGGAAGAGATGTGGATACTTCTGTTGCATTTGATCTTCTCGTTCCCACGTGAACTCAGGTCCCCTCTTAGCATTCCATCGGACCTTTACTATTGGAATGCGACTCTGTTTAGTTCATTTAACTTCCCTATCCATGATCTCGACGGGTTCTTCCACAAAGTTAAGATTTTCATTTAGTTCGATCTCATCGAGTGGAATTATAAGTGTTTCGTCGGACAAACACTTCTTCAGGTTTGATACGTGGAATATTGGATGTACTTTGTTAAGCTCTATTGGAAGTCGAAGTTTGTAGGCTACTGGACCAACCCTTGAAATGATTTCGAAGGGTCCAATGTACCTAGGATTTAGCTTCCCACGCTTTCCAAAGGGTATCATGCCCTTCTAGGGTGAGACCTTCAGTAGTACCCGATCACCAATCTGAAATTCCAAGGGTTTACGTCTTTTGTCGGCATAGCTCTTTTGCCTATCCCTCGAGGATTTCAGTCGTTCTCGTATTTGCACGATCTTTTCAGTAGTTTCTCTGATGATCTCTGGACCAGTGAGGGTGCTATCAGGGACTAGACCTTTTGCTAGTTGTGTGTCGCCCACTTCCGTCCAGCACAGAGGTGATCTGCACTTACGGCAGTAAATGTGACAACCCTGTTTTTCCCAAAAGCATTGTAAACACTCAAAAGCTAAAAACAACGAAATTAACCTCGAAAATAAAGTGTTCAGGTATCTAAGTTGGGATGCACGATCTTCACTGACCATAAAAGCCTTCAACATATTCTCAACCAGAAAGAACTCAACATGAGACAAAGACGGTGGGTAGAGCTACTAAGTGATTACGAATGCGAAATTCGATATCACCCCGGAAAGGCTAATGTGGTGGCGGATGCACTCAGTAGGAAGGAATACTCCGGTCGCCGAGTGAAGTCCCTAACTATGACGATCCATTCCCACCTGTCCACGCAAATCAAGGAAGCCCAAATGGAAGCCTTGAAAGCTGAAAATGTGGCAGGAGAAACCCTAAGGGGAATGGATAAGAATCTTGAAACCAAGAACGACGGAGTTCGTTATTTCATGGATCGAATATGGACACCAAAGTTTGGTGGATTCAGAGAAATCGTCATGGACGAAGCCCATAAAACACGATACTCCATACATCCCGGCTCCGACAAGATGTATCTCGACCTCAAGAAGTTGTACTGGTGGCCGAACATGAAAGCCGAAATTGCTACCTACGTGAGTAAATGTCTGACGTGCGCTAAGGTCAAAATAGAATACCAAAAACCTTCAGGTTTATTACAACAACCAGAAATACCCGAATGGAAGTGGGAGCGGATAACTATGGATTTCATAACCAAGTTACCCAAAACGACAAACGGACTCGACACCATTTGGGTAATTGTCGACAGGTTAACTAAATCAGCGCATTTCCTACCGATCCAAGAGACGGATAAATTGGAGAAGTTAACAAGAACGTACCTCAGGGAAATTGTACGACTGCACGGTGTGCCCGTATCCATTATCTCGGACCGAGATAGTAGATTCACCTCAAGATTTTGGCAGTCGCTACAAAGAGCTTTGGGGACAAGACTAGACATGAGTACCGCCTATCACCCTCAAACCGACGGCCAGAGCGAGAGAACCATACAAACCTTAGAAGACATGCTGAGAGCCTGCGTAATCGATTTCGGCAAAGCATGGGACACACATCTACCCTTGGTCGAGTTCTCGTACAACAATAGCTACCACACCAGTATCAAAGCTGCCCCGTTCGAAGCCCTCTATGGCCGCAAGTGCAGGTCACCTTTATGCTGGGCCGAAGTGGGAGACACCCAACTAGCAAAAGGACAAGCAACTGACAACACACTTACTGGGCCAGAAATCATACGGGAAACTACGGAGAAGATTGTTCAAATCCGAGAACGTCTAAAGGCATCAAGGGATAGACAAAAGAGTTATGCAGATAAGAGACGAAAACCCTTGGAATTCCAAGTTGGAGACCGTGTCCTACTAAAAGTCTCGCCTTGGAAAGGATTGATACGCTTCGGAAAACGTGGGAAACTGAACCCCAGATACATCGGACCATTCGAGATCCTTGCGAGGATCGGTCCAGTGGCTTACAAACTTAGACTACCTCAGGAACTCCACAATGTACACCCTACCTTTCATGTATCGAACCTGAAGAAATGCTTATCCGACGAGACCCTTGTCGTCCCTCTAGACGAAATCGCAATAAACGAAAACCTCCAATTTGTAGAGGAACCGGTAGAGATCATGGATCGGGAAGTCAAAAGGACTAAACAAAGCCGCATACCTATCGTAAAGGTCCGCTGGAACGCCAAGCGAGGACCTGAATACACCTGGGAACGAGAGGATCAAATGAAACAAAAGTACCCGCAACTTTTTCCTAATTTGTAATAGTGATCTTAGATTAAATTTCGGGACGAAATTCCCTTAACAGGGGGATGATGTGACAACCCTGTTTTTCCCAAAAGCATTGTAAACACTCGAAAGCTAAAAACAACGAAATTAACCTCGAAAATAAAGTGTTCAGGTATCTAAGTTGGGATGCATCGAACATTATATATCATGCCCAGGTTTCCAAAGACATAAAGAACACTCAAAACCGAGTTATATTGAAGAAATTATAACCACTCGCATAATTACGACTCGACGTTAAAACATAATTTGACGTAAAAAGTGAAATCTCGATAAAATACATTTTAGCCTTAAAGTATCTAAACAAAAGTCGTAGATCTCGTTGAAAGATGAGTGTGCATAAAAAGATCGCCCAATTAGGACCTCGTATGAAGAAGTTACGAATTTTCAAAGTTTCGTAACAGTAGTAAAGGGCTAAAAACTCGGATTAAAGATCAAACATTATTTAGCTATCGCCACCTAAACGGAAGTTGAAGATCTCCTCGGTGGTAATAAAACAATAAAAAGACAAACGAAAACCGACGTCGAATAAAGAACCTGTGAAATTTTAACGAACTTTAGGAGGCCCGGCCTATTAAAATTATATCATTAAAAATAAAGTCAAAACTAGCCGACAGAGTCTAAATGAAAGTTGTAGAGCATAATCTTACCTACGCGTGGATATAAAGAACGCGAAAAACGGAGCTCATACGCGAAAGTTACGGAATTTAGAAGTTGGAAGCAGGGATTACGCCCTGCGTAATCTGGGAGTACGCCCCGCGTACTAGACCCAGGGTCGAGTCCCATCGGCCCGCCCAAACTACGCCTAGCTAGCCAGGAGTCGTAAGCCATTACGCCTTATTACGCCCCGCGTAACCGAAGTACGCCCCGCGTACTGACTACGCCCAGCGTACTCCGGCAGTACGCGCCGCGTATGGGGGTTTTCAGCCCTATAAATAGAGGGCATAAGGCTCGGGTTTTGGCACACCTTCACCATTTCTCAGACATTCTCCCAGCTCCAGAGACCCTTTTCTCACCTCGGTTTCCGCACTCGAGCCCCGACGAAAGATTTACGTTGCAGAAGTTCCCGAAGAGCCCGACGACGCAACTATCCGCGATCGAAACTCTGCTCAACTCTAGCCCCTCTCTTCAAACTTAACGAGTGAGTTCATACCCCTACTTTTCAATTCTTTTACATGTTTTAAGGGGGGGGGGGGAATACAAGTACATTACACGTTAAAAGTATCGTTTTCTAAACATAAATGCAATTTCTAACTTCGAATATCGATACAAACATCTTATGTATACAAGGGCAATTATATCACTAAGTTATGTCTACGAAATGGAACATACTATCTGAAGAACTATAATGGGTATAGTTAGCAAGTCAATCCTACATTTTTTATACAATTTGAAAAACGAAACACTTTCAAAAAAGGAGGAAAGTCATTTCATTGTAAATCTATTTATACTAGGTAAATGTGAGACATTTAAACTTCAACGTACATTTTTGTACGCATTTCAAGTCCTGTATTATATACCATAATCTCTTGGAGGGAGAGCGTGATACTTGTGTATAGATCTATACGGGATTGACAATCCCGCACCTAAACTACTAGCTATAGTTAGACCGGCAGGTCTGGGGTGACAAATGTCATAACACTGCAACACTTGAAGAATGTTGTTACAGGCCGTCAGTGTCAATAGTATGGTTATAAAACTCACATAAAAAGTATAAAACAAGATTGATTTACAAGGTTCATATGTGCATCGCAGTATTTCTACATTATATTTTCATACTAAATTATTGTTATCAATTGTTTATAAAAGTTACTAACACATTCCAACTTTGGAACCTTTTACATTTTACAAGAAAATATTGGATTTTCTAAAGATCTCGTTTACCAAATTACTACCAAAGGAATATACTTTTCAACTCGGAACACTCATGAACTCACCAACTTAAATGTTGACACTTTTCAAAACCACTTGTATTTCTCAGGGAATCAGTGATACAGGTAAACTACCAGCTTTTGGAAGAAGGAACACAAAGGATGATTTTATCATTAAACATTTATTCATCATATTGTAATATTCTTTTGATAACATGTATAACGCAACAATACACGTTTTCATTGTTATATATATGATGGTTGTGTTACTTTCTTTGCAATATTCAATCGTTGTGATACTACGTGAAGTCATCCACCCCCGAATGTTTCCGCCATTCTGGTTTGGGGGTGTGACAGTAAAGGGCTTCAAATGGAGCAGTATTGATACTAGTATGATAACTATTGTTATAAGAGAACTCAACCAACGGTAAGTGAATATCCCATGCTTTACCAAAGTCGATTACACATGCTCGCAACATGTCTTCCAAGGTTTGGATCGTTCTTTCACTCTGCCCGTCAGTTTGGGGGTGATAGGCTGTACTCATGTCCAATCTTGTTCCCATGGATTTTTGCAATGATTGCCAGAATCTAGACGTGAATCTGCTGTCTCTATCCGAGATGATAGACATTGGCACTCCATGGAGTCGTACGATCTCTCGGATGTAGATTCTCGATAGCTTTTCCATTTTATCAGTTTCCTTGATCGGTAGGAAATGAGCGGACTTGGTTAATCTATCGACGATTACCCAAATAGTATCTTGGCCACCCTGAGTTTTGGGCAGTTTCGTTATGAAGTCCATGGAAATCTGCTCCCATTTCCACTCAGGAATTTCAGGTTGTTGGAGTAGTCCTGAGGGTTTCTGGTGTTCTATTTTGATCTTGGCGCAAGTCAAACACTTGCTCACATATGTAGCGATCTTTGCTTTCATGTTTGGCCACCAGTAGAGTTGTTTGAGATCTTGATACATCTTGTCTGACCCGGGGTGCACGGAGTATGGAGTCTTGTGTGCCTCGCTCATAACTACCTCTCTAAGTCCACCAAACTTGGGTGTCCATATTCGGTTCATGAGGTAGCGTGCTCCGTCACTCTTGATTTCTAAATTCTTGTCCATTCCCCTAAGGGTCTCACCTGTCACGTTTTCGGGTTTCAGGGCCTCTATTTGAGCTTCCTTGACTTGTGTTGACAGGTGCGAATGGATTGACATGGCTAATGACTTCACTCTTCGGCCAGCGTACTCCTTACGACTAAGGGCATCTGCCACTACATTAGCCTTTCCTAGATGATAGCGAATCTCACATTCGTAGTCGTTGAGCAATTCGACCCAACGTCGTTGTCTCATGTTCAACTCCTTCTGGTCGAAGATGTGTTGTAGGCTCTTGTGGTCTGTAAAGATAGTGCATTTGGTACCATATAGGTAGTGTCTCCAGATTTTAAGAGCGAAGACCACCGTCCCAAGTTCTAAATCATGAGTGGTGTAGTTGACCTCATGCGTTTTCAGTTGTCGTGAGGCATATGCAATAACCTTTCCTCTCTGCATTAGTACACAGCCCAGCCCTTGCTTCGAAGCGTCGCAATACACCACAAAATCTTCGGTCCCTTCTGGGAGAGAAAGGATGGGCGCACTGCAAAGGGCCTGTTTCAAAGTCTGAAATGCAGCATCTTGCTTTTCTCCCTAATTGTAGGTCACACCTTTCTGGGTTAAGGCGGTTAGAGGCTTTGCGATGCTGGAGAAATTCTGGATGAACCTTCGGTAATAACCAGCAAGACCTAGAAATTGGTGAATTTCTGTTGGTGTAGTTGGCGCAGACCAGTTTTTGATAGCCTTGATTTTTTATGGATCCACGTGGATTCCTTCCTTGCTGACCACGTGACCGAGGAAGTCCACCTTTCTAATCCAAAACTCACATTTTGAGAATTTTGCATACAGTCTCTCAGTCCGTAACGTCTCTAAAACTTGCCTCAGATGTTGACCATGCTCTTCTTTATTCTTTGAATAAATGAGTATGTCATCTATGAATACTATCACGAATTTATCCAAGAATGGACGACATACCCGATTCATTAGATCCATGAATACGGCCGGGGCATTGGTTAGTCCGAACGACATCACTACAAACTCATAATGTCCGTATCGTGTTCGGAAGGCCGTCTTGGGAATATCACTCTCCAGGACTCGCAGCTGGTGATATCCCGACCTCAGATCGATCTTGGAGAAGTAGTTGGCTCCTTGGAGTTGGTCGAATAAGTCATCGATTCGGGGTAGGGGGTATCGGTTCTTGATGGTAAGTTTGTTGAGTTCTCGGTAGTCGATGCACATTCTGAATGATCCATCCTTCTTTTTCACGAACAGTACGGGTGCTCCCCATGGCGAGAAGCTCGGCCTGATGAATCCTTTTTCAAGTAGTTCGTTCAGTTGGTTGGATAGCTCTTGCATCTCTGCTGGGGCTAATCGATAGGGTGCTTTGGCTACTGGGGTAGCTCCGGGAACCAGATCGATTCTGAACTCAACTTGTCTCGTGGGAGGTATTCCCGGAAGGTCCTCGGGAAAAACGTCGGGAAAATTGCATACGTCGGGCACACTCTTGATGTCCTGGACTTCGCGTTTCACATCTACAACATGTGCCAAGAACGCGTGACACTCCTTGCGTAGGCATTTCCGAGCTTGGATACTTGAGATGATACGAAGAGCGGTACTGGGTTTGTCACCCAAGACAATGAAAGTTTCGCTGGTTGGCAGATTAAAGCGAACGGCCTTATCGTAACATAGAATGTCCGCATGATGAGAACTCAGCCAATCTATGCCAACGATGACATCGAAACTCTTAATCGAGACTGGCATGAGGTTGATTGAAAAGGGATTATCGTTTAAAGTTAGGGTGCAGTTTACGTATATCTCCTTAGTGCCTTCGGTTTTCCCGTTGGCCATTTCTACTATGAATGGTTCACTTAATGATTGTGGTATTGATTTTAGCAGGCCTTTAAAGTCGTGACTCACAAAACTCCTTTCCACTCCACTATCAAACAAAATGCATGCATACGAGTTATCGAGAAGAAACGTACCCGTAACAACAGTAGGGTCCGCAATGGTTTTATCTTGTCCCATTGCGAAAACTCGGCCCCTTCCGCCGGTATTCCGGTTGTTTGCCTTTGGGCAGTCCCTGCGGTAGTGCCCTGTGTCTCCGCACTCAAAGCAGGAGCGGCTTACCCCGGTATTAGTAGTGGGGACGGATGGTTGGGTTGGCTCTTTGCAATAGCGGGCTATATGTCCCTTCTTATTACACTTGGTGCATTGAAGATCATGGCAAGGACCGTGGTGGTGGAAGCTGCATCGGTTGCACTTAGGAAGTTTCCCATTATATGAGCTTATGGGGGCAGGGTTCGCAGGTACAGTCATAGCATGGGTCGCTATTACTTGTTGTTTCTTGGGGTTTTCCTGGAGGATTTGTCCCCTCCTTTTTTTTCCAAGGCCTACTCTGGCTCTGAGCCTCCCTAGGTGGATTTGCGGTTGTTGAAATGATACTGTGTTTTACTCCGTGGTCGATGAGTCACTGAGCCAGGCGTTTAGCATTGTTGTAGGTAACTGGGCCGGAAGCTAGGACATGCCCTTGAATCTGGGGTGACAACCCCCAAATGTACCTTTCAACCTTCTTTGATTCTGGGTTGACCATGGTAGGGCACAGTGCAGTGAGGTCGTTGAACCTAGCTGTGTAGGTGACTAGGTCAGACCCAGTCATTTTCAGATTCCAGAGCTCTTGTTCAAGCTTTTGCACTTCGCCCCTTGGGCAGTATTCTTCCAGTAGTAGAACCTTTAGATCGTCCCAACTCATGGCGTTGGCGACAGTGAGCGTCACTAAATTCACATGGCTTTTCCACCAAGTGAGGGCTCGATCTACGAAAGTGCAAGCAGCGAACTTGAATTTGCTTGCTTCCAGGCATGAGCAGATCTCGAAGACCATTTCGGTCTTCTTGAACCATTGCATTAATGCAATGACTCCCCCAATTCCATTAAAAGTTTTTAGCTTAGCGTTAGAGAACTCCTTGTAAGTACATTCTCTTCCTTGGCCATGACCAGTGCCATGATTTGGATGATTCGTGCTGCTTCCCGCCCCTCCATTTCCGTGGGAGTTTATTTGCGAGAGGGCTGCAGTTACTGCTGCTGTAATAGCAGCCTGGACCATGGTTGGATCATAAGCTGGTGGTGGAGGTGGTGGTGGTGCCGTGCCCGGCCTGGGCTTTAGGTTTGGACGAGGAGGCATCGCGCTGCCAAAAGAAAAAAAAATGGAAAAATTTATAAGTTTTGGCAGTTCAGAGTTGAATGATATTGAGTTAACTTCTAATAGTTCTAAGAAGTTGGGTTTGACTGACACAATGTTTTGAGCTTGAAAGTAAAGTTTGAATAGATGTACCAATGAATTGAACGAATTACGCATGATTAACAACAACAAGAAAAGGGATATACCCTTATATATATTAAACATATAGTTGTGTTACAGTGGGGTCTAGACAAAAGTTCTTGGCCTTTCTAAAGGCCTCCGATTACAGAACAATTTAAAGAAAATAATACTTTTATCCGAAGTCCTAATTTATAACAAAATTTGAGAGTCGGGCAAGTACTACTTGCGGCGCGCTTTGCGTTTGGAGCTCGACTCCGTGTCGGAGTGCTTCGACTCCATGAGGCGTCTATCAAACGCAGCTTGTTGTTCTCTTAATTCTGCGAAGGCCGCATTTGCTTGTGCTTGAAATGCTTCGGCGCGAATGTGGATGTCGTTCTGCAACATCTCTAGGCGGTTGATATCGGCCGTGTGGATTTGTACTTCCACATTGACCTCTCGGATTCGGTTGGCTTGCACTCCGGATTGATAGCACTGGTTGGCGAGTTTGCCAACCATGACCGGACGTGCTCGGTCGGCTGATCCCCCGCCTCTCACATCATAGAAGTCTCGGCACATGCCGTAGGGAGGGCGTAAGCTTTGTTGTTGGCTCCAATGATGGAGGTGACTTCCACAGACTGGCGTGGGTCCTTGGAAGTTCCTCACGTGGACGGGAGGTTGTGGGATTGGTGGATTTATAATTTCTGGCTCCGAATCTGTGCCAGAGTCATCCCCTCCCTCCAACTCTATAGGCTCTTCGTCTTCTTCAGGATCTTCTTCGATCCACCCTCCATTACCTTGGTTGGGGTAGTAGGGGTCATTGGGGTGATGGAATCCCGCCATTTAGATTGTACGAGAATAGAGTTAAAAATTTTACTATAAGCTAGAGCACATGAAACTTACCCTTAAGTTTAATGGTTGACGGCACTCGAACACTCCCTTAGTATTCTTTAACGATATGCTTTTCTTAAGTTTTAAATTTGTTGTCCATTGCAGACACTCCTTGGCATACGTTAGTCGGCTCTTGGACAAATATAGTTGATCAGGCTATATTCTTCCCAGTTCCGATTACATGTCCCAAGGCGTACCTGTACTGCACAACTTATTTATAATACTTCTAAAGTTATTTACTATGAAACTGTTATTAGTATAAAATGAGTGCATGCTTACCTTAAAACTAATTAGATTTAATTTCAAAAGTATGAATTTTCTCAGAGTGTTTTTGCCCAGTTGAGTTTATAGTTGTATATCAAAAAGGAATGGTTTTGATATACTTAATTCCCTATAAACAAAGCTCTGATACCAATCTGTCACACCCCCAAACCAGAATGGCGGAAACGTTCGGGGGCGGAGGACATCATATTCAGTATCATAACAGTTCATAGAAAGGAAAGTACACACCACCATATATATTAAAGTTTCCAAGATGTTTACATAATTGTATTCATTACATGTTCAAAAGATAAATACATAAACATCATTCAAAAGAAGTAATTAACGCCAGCGCATTAATCCCACAAGTTGATTCCCAAACCTGCTTAGCGGTTCCCTGAGAATACAAGTTATTTCAAAGAAAAAGTGTCAACAATTAAGTTGGTGAGTTCATAAGTAGTTTAGAAAAATTTGGATGCCATTTCAAAATGGGTGTATATTTTCCAGAAAACGCAGCATTTCAAATGTAAAGAGTTGTGATTTGTTGTGTTGAAAGTGAATGTATTAAATCCAGAAAATCCCATATTTTCCCTAATGGTTGAGATACGATTTGTTGTGTTTCCCAAGAAAAACCCTTATTTTCTTATAAAAGTATGAAATGCATATGAATGTTCGTCTTATAAGTTGTAAATAATTGCACCAGGAAAATCCCTTATTTTCCTAACATAAATGGCAGTCTCTAAGACCAAAAATTTGCAAGAAACCGACGTTCAAAAGTTGTGTCATAGTTTTATATAATAAAGCTATACGAAGATCGCATTTGTTAGATGAAGAATAGTTTTAATAGGTACTCGTTCATAAAAGCATAATACCATAATAATTGTATATCCGATGAGTTTTATAACCATACTAAACATAATATGCCTGTAACGACGTTCTTCAGGCGTCGCAGCATTATGACAACTATCACCCCAAAAGACGGAATGTAGCTAACAGTCAGGGCGCGGGATCATGACTTCCCGTATAGATCTATACACATTTGACACGTTCTCCGAACAGGAGACTCTGGTTATAGACAGGACTTGCAGCATTACTTTCTAATAAAGAAAAGTAACGTTTGAAGATATACACGTCTCATGGATTCTCAACTAAGTCTATATTAAAATGATAGTTTTGTATGCAAAGTTTATCCTTTTTCACAATGTTTGACAAAGCAAGATCATAAGTTTTTAGAATGTATAAAACGACTTAACAATGAAAGGTACTTTGAAATAATTATATACTTTGTATAAGTCTAATGCACGCAAAGTATGACAAGAGTTTTCCATAATAGTAATGAGTTCCAAGTGATTTGTTCGGTAAAACAAGCGAAGTGAAACTTTATAAAATATACGATAATAACCGTATGTTTACTTGTATTCCCCCCACCCCCTAAAGAAGTATAAAAGCATTTAAAATGTATTTAAAGTGTGTTTGAAAGGGGTATGAACTCACTTGAAAGTTTGAAGATAGCAAGATGGAAAACCGGGCAGAGTTTCGTCTCGGGAAATGGATTTTCCTCGGGAGTAAAATCGACCTTCGGGACTTGCACAAAATGACCAGGGCTTCGGGGTAGTGCGAGCACGGAAAACGAGGTAAAACGCAAGAAAAAGGAGAGAGAATGAGCCATTTTCCCGGGAACCCTCGCATGCTATTTATAGGGGGGGCCTGAGAAGCCTTGTACGTGGGGTGTACGCTTGTACACAGCGCGTACGCGTACGTCATGCGTGACCGAAGCCTCGACTGCCTCGGCCTCGGATGGGACGGCTCAGGCTGTCGGGTCGGACGGGCGGGTCGGTAGCCTCGCATAGGGCGACGTGGACGGTTTGAGGCCAAGCTCCTCGGGTACGCAGGGCGTACAGGGGTACGCAGCGCGTACCTCGGATGAGGACGCTGACTCCTCTTCGGATAATACCGAATTTTGATAAAAATTATATATAAATTATTTATCAAACTTTGAAAATTCATATCTCCTTCATACGAACTCCGTTTTTGACGTTCTTTATATCCCCACGAAGGTGAGACTACGATCTACAACTTTCATTTAGATTCCGTTGGCAAATTCCGGAATTATTTTTATTATTTATTTATTAAAATGACGTGATTAAGGAATTTCTTTAAAAATTCATAACTTATTCATACGATGTCCGATTTGAGCGTTCTTTTTATGTCTGTTTGTAGTTTAACGATGTCTATGACTTCCATTTAGACACCTAAGGTCAGAAAGTGTTTTATTGAAACTTTGCGTTTTTACGCAACTTCGTAGTGCCGGTTTTTGTCGGATAACTTAGAATGGTCATAATTTCTTCGTTATAACTCGGATTTTTGTGTTATTTATATGTTTGGAAACCTTAAGACGATACGTACCACATAGTGTACTCCAAATAGAGTTTTTGAATACTTCATTTTTTGATGATATTCTAATTCCTTTCTCAAAGAGGTTACAGGACTCGATTTTTACTGACTTGAAATAACGGGTTGTTACATAATCTCTTTTAGCCACAAAATTAATTATCTATTAATTCTTGACTAATATTAATTAAACAATATGATTTCTCCTTTAATATATTATTCCCATAATATATTAATAAATCATATTTAATCCTTTCTCTCCATAATTCATCCTATCAAGTTGCTTTGGTGAAGGCAACCTAAAAGGACCATGCACCATCGGGTCAAGTACATACCAAAATAGTTATGGACTTAGACACTAATCCAATAGTCTCCCACTTAGATAAGTCTAATAACTATTCTGCGTATGACTTCAGATCCTGATATGCAATCGTAGCTTTCCAAAGCCGCTGTCAACTCTGATCCTATCAGATACGCGTGTCCTTTAGATAAGGGATCATATATTCCTCCATTCTAGATATCGTATAAGACATGATTTATAATCATTCTCTCTGTACTATTTCTCGACTTCCGATTTACGATGACTGACTAATTAAACAAATCAAATTAGCCATAGCCCGGCCGAGCATTGACGTTTATCATCACTAAATCATCGAGGGGCCCAAAGATATCGATTTTATCCTACTTTTGATAAAAGGAACAGATAAACTTTGACTCAATGTTCACTTGCACTCACTTACCGAATTACACACAACAATATGTTTTATAACACCAAGTTACTAGTGCATTTACATATCATCAATGTGCAACCGACTCGCAAGATACAACTTACACATCTCGGTTTCAAGAATATAAGATGTTATCATCTCACCAATCACTCGTGATAAAATCAATGAAGTGATCCAAGTGAAGGTGGGTTTAATCCAACGCTCAAATCATATTCATAAGCACTCATGAACGTTGCAGCAAACATTTGCTTATGTCTAATGCTCTTTAGACAATCCACACACTAATTCACGACAGTCTTCATTCATATCTACTTCCAACATATGAACGACTGTGGCCTGTTCGAATAATTTGACTGTTCTCAACCAATTAAATTATTCAGGAAGTAAAAACATGCAAAGTGAAACACAAGAATAATACTAATCCCATATGGCCTCAAACTTTTGAGTATAAATAAAACACCTTTTATTTATCACCATATCAATTACTCATTATTTTTTGTTTCGGGTAATCAACTTTTTACTTGAATTTCAACACTTGTCCCATGCTCTCAGCATGCACACAATGCTTACCTCTGGTTCTTACTTTGTGAAATAGATCAAATGAACACATTTCCCATCATACTCATTTCACAACTCCTAATCCTTTCCACAAGTGATAGAATATCCAATTCTTGCCACTTATAGAATATGTTAGATTCTAACATTTTTATGGAATGATCCTTTTCGTAATGTCATAGCACAAAAAATCACAAAGACTATTGCCAATGATATTACAAAGTCCTCTAACGGAGATTGTTATAATACAATTCCTTAGATATGATGTCTCTCACTCAAAGTACATTCCTTTGAACATCCTTTGCATAAAGTTTCTAATCTAGACATAGTTTTTCAATATTCAATTTCCAATATGGACACGTTTCCATATTTTCCATATGACAGCTCATTCTTAATAGAATCTTATCTATTCATAATAATGTCGATATACTCCATCCAATACTATACTTCCAACTACTCACAAGCAACCAATCCTCGACGAACTTTGGATTGTCCTTTGATAGTTGTTTAATTATCTTAGTCAAAACCGATTCTTGTCCTTTTTCTGTCTAAATGCGCTAGACATTTGGAAAATTTTAGAATGTTCAAATATTATAGTATTTGCAATCGATCCTATACCCGAAGCGTATGGGACACGATTCATAATGTCTTACATAAATATTTGATACTTTATCAATCTTCTGCCATAATATTCTATGTACAATGTTCTCACAATTCGAATTATGAAGAGGAATGTCGTAATCATAATCGAAATTTGAGAACACACTATGTATCCTTAACTAAATTATTAACATTCCACAACCTAAGCCTTAGATTTGAAATGAAGCATAATATTCTCTCCCTTAATTATACCAAAACAACTATTCAACCCTTACAACTTTGCAAATTATGATTCTTGTTTTCTATAATTAATATTGCTAACTTGCAATGCTTGTCTTAATAATCATACAATCATAACATTTATGCTCCCACTATCATGATGATTATTATAAACATAACACTTATGCTCCCACTAGCTTTGACATGTATTCAGAAAACAACTTAACTTCCAGAAAAACAATACTTATTGAATTTTTTAAGTGCATGTTTCTAATACTTAATGCTATGATAATCCTTTATCAAGGCTTCTCAAACTTATACACCTTTGCCTTAGATAACTCATATGTGTGTCTAAACAATTAAGACTAATTGCCAAATCTCACAATTCGAATTATGGAAAGGGATACCGTAACCATAATCAAATTTGATAATGCAATTTTACAATCGCTATCTTCTTAAAATCTCTCTTATTGGAAGTATTTCCTCACAATCATCTTCATGAAGGAGAAAATCTTATGACACTTTGATTTTAATGGTGTATGTGTTCCTATTCATGTGAATTGTCAAAACCAAAGTTTGTGACAAATTCAAACTCATATGGACCGAACATTCTCAATCTTGATTTCTTGCCTTATGGTAACATGGCTACCCACCATGTCTTCCAAGTAGTTAAGCAACTCACCTCTTCCTATCAATGTACTTTTCATTGATCAAGGTCCTTGACTTTTATGCATTCAAATGAGAACTCATAGAACTCACATGCATAATTAACTCAATTGGAATGGCACAAAAACAAAACAACGTCAACACGATAGGTTATAAACCTCAAGTCGTGTGCTAGTGATGATCAATAAGGTCTATTTTGATTTGTTCTTGAAACCTTTCAAGATCATTAATACTCCCACAGACTCCTTGACATATAAGATTCTCTTGTCAATAAACATTTCTTGACAGATATTCAAGAGTTAGTGTAGTTTTATCAAAACACTTCATAAATAGGTCCTAGTTGGTCTTTGTCTTATCCAAGACATCACAACTTTCCTCATTTGATGAATGTTATAAACCTTCTTATTACTCAATGTCACAATCTTAACTCTAAGACTTGTTTTGGAATGAAGTATGATTGACTTCTTGATTTAACCCTTTCTTCAATTCTTGATTCCTCTTCTTAGACATACAATTGTATTAAAACTCACTTAGAGGACCAATTGAGATATGGTTCTTAATCATTAAGACTTATCGTAAAGCATAAAAGGTACTCTCCCTTCTTCTTAGAATGGAGAAACTTTTATCTTTCTGCCTACTTGATTCTTCTTATTCGTTCTGCTTATTGATTTAAACTTTTTCAATCAATTCAGAATTACACTTAATCTTATAAGTATATATATATTTACTAAACCTTTAGTGAATCATGACGAATATCTTTGTTACTCTTATGGTGGACTTTAATCAACACACAACTTTGTGTACTCGATCTCCTAGTCCTTCACTTGACACTTTGTCAACAAATTAGTCTAATTTCCAAATGTGAAAGTTTATTCATTCATCATACAATTCTTGTTGTACAATTCCAAATCTCTATCCAATAGAAACTTGGGCGATGAGAAACTTTCCCTATTTGGTAAATTCTCGATATTTCCACAAACAACATAATTAAGAATCACATCCATTTGTTGTGAATATACGAACATCAATTCTTCATAACGATTTCATTGCAAGGAAATAAATAAATAAACACGTCAAACAAAATTCATTTTATTTATAAAAAGCAGCGGAAAACATCTGTCCTTACAATGCAAAATCAACTGAAAAACTATGTAATAAATATTCCTAACAACTCTATCTAAGCTCGAAATCTAATCTTCAAATCCATGAAATCGTGATTAGATTCATCTTGCTATTTCATCAAGCTTCCTCTCTTTTCATCGATCCTGCAAAACATTCAAATGCAATCTTATCACATTATGTATTAAGAATAAACGAATAAGAACTTAATAGAGTTAGATATGGATTTTACCTGAAGTACAGCCATACTCTTTGACTCTCCCATCTTCTGGACTCTTCAGGCTCTTAGGGCAGACTTGTATCCAACGCCCTTTCTCTTGACAGCAAACGCAGGTGGGTTCTCCTAGAACGTCCTCAGAAGCATGTTTGGTTGACTCTCCCAACAAATACGCTCCATTGCTTTGCCAAATCATTTCTGATTCAGTAGTGATGAGCATATAAGTTAGGTCAATGAGCCTTTCGTCATGATCCATCATATAATACTTTCTTTTGAACTCATTATCTGATTCGGGAAGTGAATGCAGAACCCAGTTCACATCCAACTTATCCGGGAATGACACACCCAACATTCTCAACCTATCAATGTGTGATTTCATTCCTAGAACGTGGGCACACACGGGTTTACCATCTTCATGTTTTATTTCCAACAGGGCTTTAGTGACATTGAACCTTTCAATTCTTCGATCTTGTGGGTTAGGGAGAATAATGGGAGGAGGAGGAGGAAGTGAAGCATGATTTCTTGTTCCTCGATCGAATCGTGGAATATCATCTTCATGTGGAAAGCTTGTTCCACGGGATTTGGGAAGACCATAATTGTCGAACTTTGACATCTACAAAATGGGAGAAAACTGTAACAACCCGAAATTTGTTCGTCGCCAAAACCCGTTCTACCCGGAAATTCGCTGTTATCGGATTCGTTCTGTTTTCTCTTTGGAGTTAATCGTATAAACTTATATGTTTATTTTATTCTAATGAGTGTCTAAATCACTCAGGAACTTATGTTATTAGCCCAAAAACATTTATTTCATGAGTTTTTATAATGTTCCCGTCGAGTGACGGAAACTCAATCGGGTGTGACCAAAAGTCGCGTTTAGCGTCGGTATCGGGTAGAATTCCACCGCGTGCAAATTTTAGGAACTATATAAACGTGTTTCAGCTTTCATTTGAAGCTTTTCCTTCTCTCACTACTCTCTCTCTCTAACCTCTCTCCAAAAATCCAAAGATTAAGGGTCCAAAACTCAATTTTTAAGGCTTCAAATTCTTAAGGTACCTTCCTAGCTTCAATCTATAGCATGTTTAGCTTCCAAATTAGACACTTAATCATGAAATGGGACACAATGTATGAGTTTACAGCCCAGGAAGATGCCTAGGCCGTAAACACCAAAAATGATGGGTTTTGAGCCCTTAAACCCCTCCTTGACTAGTTTGGACTTTAGATATAGCTATGGTACTTCAAGATATGGACTCTAAACATGTAAAACTTGAATTTTGTGATGTTTGAAGGAGTTTACGGCCAAGGATCATTCTTGGGCTGTAAACTCATATAATTAGGGTTTTCATGCCCTTAAACCCTTCCAAATCACTTCTATGGCCTAGATATGAATTATAGGACCTTGATTCTAGCATTTGGACACTTGAAACATGAATTTTGGGGGATTTAGATGAGTTCACGACCAAGGAGAGTGCTTGGGCCGTAAACTCCCCAAAACTTGGCATAAATCTAATTCTAAGGTGTTAGAAAGCCATCCAACACCACCAAAAGCCTTGGAATAAATCAAGGGACCAACCAAAAATACTTTGAGGGCCTAAAACACATCATTCATGGGATTTCTAAGGGTTTACGGCCAAGACTTATTCTTGGGCCGTAAACTCCAAAATTCTTGGTGTAGAATGCAAACTAAACACCCCTAAGTCCCTTAGATGAATTTTAGAAGTCCTTTCATGCAAGTTTTAGACCTTGAAACTCCTTGACGCACCCTATAGAAGAGTTTACGGCCATGAGGGGGGTCTCATGGGCTATAAACTCCATAAACACCCCAAAAGTCCCTTGCAAACTCATGTTAGGCCTTGGATAAATTCTACCAATCACATGTGATTTGTTCTAGCACCATTTAACATCATTTTCTTGGGTAAATAGGGGTTTACGGCCTTAGAGCCATGCTAGGCCGTAAACTCCCATAAAGGGGGTCTATTTGATGTTTTGTAATCATTCCAAGTCCTTAAACCAAGTTTAGAAATTATCCCCTAAGTGTTGGAAGTCCAAATTGCACCATAAACCACCCATCATGAGTTTACGGCCGTAAACTCATGGGGATGGGTGTTTTGGCCGTAAACTCCCTAAAGGGGGGTGTTCCTTTGATGTCCCAACTCATTTCCCAAGTCCCTTGTATCATTCATGTCCCTAAACGCCACCCAGGTCCTTCCAAACACTTGTATCGGAATGTTATCGCGACTTGAAGCATTTGTCCCTATCCAACAATCAATCTAAGTCCTAATTAGATACAAATGTGTATCTTTACATGATAATTAGGAACCTCGTGTGTTTACAAGTTCCGGATCAACTCTTAGCATCCAAACCGTCTCGTATCTCGTCCGGTGAGTTCATACCCCTACGGCTTTTTCACTGTTTTCAATGTTTTCAGGGGGGAATACAAGCAAACTATAACTGTTTTCCAATCACAACATTGATGTGTTTCAAACAATATCTGACAAACCTATAAACTCTTTTACTCCTTATGTATTATGCTGAGCATAAGGAATGACTATTCAATTTCAACTAAATGGATTTTAGTTAAGGAAACAATCAAACTAATCAAATTATTACGGGAATAATTTGGGGGTCTTTACTATTCTTTCTATCGTATACTGATGTCTATATCAAGTTATTAGATAAACTATGTCTGATTCAGTTTATCTCCGTATCATTTTAATGTATTGTCAGATAATTTCATGTATGTATCTATACTTTACTGTACTATGTTTCATAATCTTCTGTATATCGATATCTTACAAGAACCCTGTGAATAGTTTAGTACTAGTTTGTGAGATAGTCACTACCCTTTATGGATGATCAGTAAATCCTCCCCGGAAGTGTAACCAGAGTCTCCTGGAGGGAGAGCGCGGAATTTGTGAATAGATCTATTCGGGACTGACAATCCCACACCTTAACTGCTAGCTACAGTTAGGCAGGCACGCCTAGGGTGACAAATTTCTGGATATCGTTCGACGTCTGACAAACGTCAAGGAGGTCAGGTTGTCGTATTAGTATGGTTACCCGACTCACAATATGTATTAATACCAGCTTATTCACAGTTTGGGTTCAGAAACTATATCTCGTTCGGGATAGTGATCCCATGGTTTTGCATCTATATTCTAGATCTCTTTCGGGATAGTGATCCTATGGTTTTATACTAATAACTTGTACGGGATGTCTTTCCCCATGGTCTTTAACTATATCTTATACGGGATAGTGATCCCATGGTTTTCTAAATCTATATCTTATACGGGATAATGATCCCAAGGTTTTGTATCTATATCTTATATGGGATAGTGATCCCATGGTTTTCTAAATCCATGTCTTTCCCCATGGTCTTTAACTATATCTTATACAGGATAGTGATCCCATGGTTTTCTAAATCTATATCTTATACGGGATAATGATCCCAAGGTTTTGTATCTATATCTTATACGGGATAGTGATCCCATGGTTTTCCAAATCTGTATCTTATTCGGGATAGTGATCCCATGGTTTCAATCTACATTTACATATATACATCAACTTATCTCGTGTTTAGTCCGGGATGATAGTCCCATGATCTTAAACCTGCACTTTCAGATGTGTCAAACTATCTTATATGTCTTTCGGGATAGTAATCCCAAGATTTTCATTATATAGTTTTGTGTGTTAAACTATACTTTGTGATATACAACCGATCTTATAATTAGGAAAATATGGGATTTTCCTGGGGTAAAATACAATACATAACCGAATTGGTAACAAATGATAACTTAACCAATTTCACATAAGAAAATATGGGATTTTCTTGGATAACAACTTTTTCGGAAACTAAAGGAAACCGATACATTTTCATAAACTAAAACCGCTTATGAACTCACCAGCTTTATGCTGATTTTCCAACCGCTTGTATTCTCAGGTCCAAGTTAGACAGGTACCCGGTGATCTCTTTTGATGAAGACGGAGTGCGTGGAAGACTCGTCTCAACTTTTGTTTATATGATGCATATGTATAACTTGTATAACTTTACTTTTGAACAAATGTAAACTTTCATATATATGTAATGTAATGTTTGTTTACTGTGATTACTATGTACATTGGATTTGATACACAACTTGGAGTCAACCCCGGGGACGTTTCCGCCTTTGGTTTTCGGGGTGTGACAAAAACAAATTCAAGTTAGTTGATTGATTAAGTCCTTAGTAAATCACCCAAATGAGATACTAAATCTAGGACCCAACACAATACGCTACAACCTAGAAAAGGGATGCCGTAATCTAGTTGCAGAATATTTTAAGGTAAGTGAATGACGATTCACTAATTTTCCACCACGAAAAACGAAAAATAAATTTTAGGTTTTAAATCTATGAAAATTCCTAGATCCTTTGAGATTCATTGAGCTTTTCAATGGCATGTTTAAATCTCGATATGCTCCTCTAGTTTGTGACTGGGATGCCGAGGATCACAAAGCGGGTGTGAATAACCATGCAAACTTACATGGTGCCCTCACATGTTACGGTCACCTATTCGATGTGCCGGTAAACCACACACGCTCCACCGAACTATGACAAACATTGAGTCACCCTTTGCTACCTTTGCTTAGAACCATTTAGTGTGCCGGTAAACCACACACACTCCACTAATATCTTCGCAAGGGCACAAAGTGTAATTTCATGGAATTACATTAATTCACTTTTGCCTAAGTAACTAAGATTGGGAATTTGTAAAACATTTAGTTACTTTTGTACTTCATTATACTTATAATCGAAGGTTTTGCTCTATACTACCTGTTCGGCTAACGACCCTCCACTAGTAAAGAGTGTGGTGGGTAAGAGTGGATACCCATTCAATCGCCATTTTATAGGCAATTTCCTTAAACACCCCTTATAGACCAGCTTCGTGAATGAGGCCTACTAACGGTAAGACTGACTTTTACTCATATATATATATATATATATATATATATATATATATATATATATATATATATATATATAATGTTAGACTTTCAATGTTATATATAGTATAGGGTGTATTTTACACTTTTAAAATACTAGGTGGTCTAATTTAACAATTATACTTTTAATTCAATTAACTTGTAAACCAAAAACTTTCATGGATTTATTAAACCTCTTTTAATTATACACCTTAATTAATTAATAAAACCATAAGGGTGTGATTTGAACTTTTCAAAACAATACTAGGGTTTAAGAATTTAACATTGCTAAATTAACTTTTAATCAACATTTAAATTCAAAAACTTGAGGACAAGTTTTGAAACTATTCAAAACATTTGGGTTTTAACTATTTAAATCTCAAAAACAAAACTTTTAAGTTCAAATTTAAATTATAAAACCTAAAACGGGAAAATTGAAACTTTTCATAACACAAGGATCAAATAACAAATAATATAAATTAAACAATTAATTTCATCATTATCTATATTTGACCTAATTTTAATTTCTTGAAAAATAAGTTACCCAATTAATACAAATAATCCAATCTTTATCATATAAGGAAGTTATTATCTAATCAATTGGTAATTATCTTGTGTTTTGGCAAGGATATTCTTTAAGAAACAATAAAATTCGTATTTTATAGGTTAAAAGTGAATATGGTAATAATCCTTAAGCAAAACAGCAACAAAATCCGAAAATCCCTCTATCTGACGCTCCGACTCGCTGAGTCACACTCTGGAACTCGCCGAGTAGGGCTGACTCACCGAGTCCAGGTAGTGACTCGCCGAGTCAGGTCGAACAGAAGGCCAGAAAATGATTTTCAGCTACATAATGCATCAATACAATAGAAACCAATCTAGGCTCTGATACCACTAATGGGTTTTAGCCATAATAACATCCTATATGCTCATACAAACCCTAATGCTTGGATCTAGGTTTCTCTATTGTACATGCAATTCATCCAAGACTATAAACCCTAGATCTAGCATATGATAATCAATACAACATATAATTAGGGTTTAGATCATAACTTAATTGTTATGTAGCAATAACAATCTCAAATCCTTCTTGTAATGACTTTAGAAAGCTTAGAGTTACAAATGTCACTCCTGTAATGGTTCACAAACACCAAGAGCAAGAGGATGAAGAAGAGAAGAGAAGGAGGCTGCCCAAAATCGTCCAAAACTCTAGAGAACAAGTTCCTTACGTTTTTGGGGCTTAAGGGTACTATTTATACATGTAGGCTATTAGGGATTTAAACTAGAAACCCTAATCTGACTGCTTAAGCCCTAAGCAACGCATGGATTCCTTTCTTAAAGGCCTTGGACGATTTCCAATGGTTTTCCCGATAAAATTCGTCCAACCTTATAATATAAGGCAATCCATAGCCTAATTGCAATTATCTTATAATTACAATTCCAGTCCCTTAAGTTTAATTAATCTATTTTAGCCACAAAATTAGTTATCTATTAATTCTTGACTAATATTAATTAAACAATATGATTTCTCCTTGAATATATTATTCCCATAATATATTAATAAATCATATTTAATCCTTTCTCTCCATAATTCATCCAATCAAGTTACTTTGGTGAAGGCAACCCAAAAAGACCATGCACCATCGGGTCAAGTACATACCAAAATAGTTATTGACTTAGACACTAATCCAACATGCACAACCAACTTGTAAACAACAACTCATATATATTGGTTTAAAGATTATATGATATCATCGCACGATCACTCGTGATAAATTCCATGAAGTGATTCACATGAGCGTGGGTTTAATCCAATACTCAAATCTTATTTCAGATGTACTCATGAACGTTGCAGCAAACCTTTGCTATGTCTAAACAATTAGACAATCTACAAACCAATTCATGATGGTCTAACCTCATAACTTACTCCCAAAGTATGATCGATTGTGGATAATTTGATCAATCTAATTATTCTGGAAGTAAAACATGCAAAAGTGAAATAATAGTAAACAATCGGCACAAGATAGTAAACTTTACTCATAAATAAATCTCCATTACTTAATCATCAAATGTTAATTACATTTATCTATTACAAGTTTCTAAACATCAATCTAATCACTAAAACTAATATCGTCATTTAGGCAAATGCTCCTTGCATGCTGGAAGTGATTAATCCTACTCAGACCCTTTGTGAGAGGATATGCAGGATTCTCTTTTTAACGATACCCTCTTCACCACGAGGAGTCCTTCTTCCACCCAATGTCTGATGAAGTGGTATATTCTATTGATATTTATGGATATGTCATGATCCATTGGTTCCTTAGTTAAGGCAATCGTTCCTTCGTTATCATAGAAAACCTCCATGGGCTCCTTTATAGATGGTACAACTCTAAGGTCTCCAATGAAGTTCCTCAACCATATCGCCTCCTTTGACGCTTCACTCATTGCTATGTACTCTGATTCACACGTTGAATCAGCCACGGTTTCTTACTTGGAACGTTTCCATGTAACTAATCCTTCATTTAGGGTAAACACCTAGTCCGATTGAGAGCGAAAGTTATCTATGTCAGTTTGAAAGCTGACATCATTATACCTTGTTACTTTCAAGTCATCACTCCCACCAAGTATAAGGACCCAATCCTTAGTCCCTTGTAGGTACTTAAGAATTTATTCACTACTGTCCAGTTAAATCTACCCGGGTTCCCTTGATATCGGCTAACATGCTCAACGCAAAATCCACATCAGGTCGAGTACATTTCATAACGTACATGATCGAGCCAATGGCGGAAGCATATGACACTCGACTCATTTCCACTATCTTGGAATCGGTACTCGGACTCTGAGTCTTACTCAGCTTGGTATTACTTGGATTGGCAGTTCCCCTTTCTTGGAATTCTCCATGCTAAAACGTTTTAGCACCTTGTCCAAGTAAGTACTTCAACTAAGTCCTATTAGTCTTCCACTCCTATTTCTTAAAATCCTTATCCCCATAATATAAGCAACTTCCCTTAGATCTTTCATAGCGAAACACTTCCCAAGCCAGGACTTAACCTCCTGCATGGTCGGGATGTCGTTTCCTATGAGTAGTATGTCATCAAAATACAAAACTAGAAAGCTAATTATACTCCCACTAGCCTTGACATACACACAGAACTCATCCTCACTTCCAGATAAACGAAACTCTTTGACTTTGTTGTTGAAGAAAAGATTCCATCTTCGAGATGCTTGCTTTAGTCCATAAATGGATTTCTCAAGCTTGCATACTTTATTAGGGTATTTAGCATCTACAAAACCCTCTGGCTGACACATGTAAACATCTTCATCCAACTTCTCATTAAGGAAAGCGGTTTTGACATCCATCTGCCAAATTTCATAATCATGAAACGCGACGATTACCAACATAACCCTAATAGACTTGATCTTGGCCACTGGTGATAAGGCCTCATCATAGTAAACCCATGGGCTTTGAGTAAATCCCTTCACAAACCAGCCGTTACTTGAATGTATTCACCTTATCATCCATGTCGGTCTTCTTCTTGAAGATCCATTTGCACCCAACTGCCTTTTAACCTGGTACATTGTTAACCAAGTTCCAAACTTGATTGTCATACATTGATTAGATCTCGTTGTCCATTGCTTCCTTCCATTTTGCAAACTCGGGGCCCGTCATGGCTTCCTTGTAGTTAGTAGGCTCATCCAAATTTACCAGTGTACTATCACTGATAAACTTATCACCTTCCATAGTAATATGAAAACCATAAAACTATGGTGCCATTCTAACTTGAGAGGAACGTCTTAGAGGTAATGACTCTTCAATCGGTTCAACAAGAATCTCTTCCTTAAGTTGACTGCTAGTGTTAGCGGTTCCTTCATCACTTGACTCTTAAAGCTCTTCAAGATCAATTTGCCTCCCACTGTCCTCTTGGCATATGAGTTCTCTTTCACGGAAAACCCCTCTCCTTGCTATGAAGATCACGTTGTCACTAGGTCTATAGAAAAGATATCCAAAAGATTTATGTGGGTAGCCGATGAAAATATACCGCTCACTTCGAGGTTCAAGCTTGTCGTGAGTCTCTCATCTTACAAAAGCTTTACAACCCCAAACCTTGATATGTGCCAACGAGGGAACCTTCCATGTCCACATTTCATGAGGTGTTTTGGCAACCTTCTTAGTTAGGACTAGATTAGGGATGTGGGTGGCAGTCTCTAAGGCATACCCCGAGAATGAGATTGGTAACAAAGCTCAACTCATCATGGAACGAACCATGTCTAACAAGGTTCGATTACGCCTCTCAGCCACACCATTGAGTTGCGGTGTTCTAGGCGGCGTCAATTATGAAACAATTCCACATTCCTTAAGATAGTCATGGAACTCGATACTAAGATACTCACCACCCCTATCGGATCTGAGCATCTTTATCTTCTTGCCCAATTGATTCTCCACTTCTTGCTTAAACTCTTTGAACTTTTCAAAGGTTTTTGACTTGTGCTTGATTAAGTAGATATATCCATATATGCTATAATCGTCGGTAAAAGTCACATAGAAGCGGTTAGCATCCCTTATGGTGGATCTGAAGGGTCCACGCACATCTGTGCGTATAAGATCCAACAATCCCTTACCTCTTTCACAAGTACTAGTGAAAGGTGATTTAGTCATCTTTCCAAGCAAACAATATTCTCATGTGTCATCTGACTTTATGTCAAATAAATCGAAGACTCCATCCTTTTGGAGTTGGGCTATGCTCTTCTTGTTGACATGCCCAAGACAATAATGCCACAAGCATGCCTTGTATAAACCATTAGATGAATTGATATGCAATACATTATTTCCTAAGTTATCTACAACCATCACAGTTTCATATAAAACATTACAAGGCAATGCTTCAAAATAAAAAATACCATTATATACAGCATTAATAGAACCAACTTCATTGTTAAATGAAAATCTAAAACCTTGTATATACAAACCATGAAAAGAAATAATATTCCTCATCATCTCTGACGAATATCAATAATCATTCAACTCTAACCCTCTACTAAGAACTAAAGAGTAAATCCCGATATTGATGACAGACAATGGTTTCCTATTCCCCATTATCAGGTTCATCTTCCCGTGCTCCACATCCCTACTTCTTCTTAGCCCCTGAAAATCAGAACAAATGTGAAAACCACGTCCTGTTTCAAGGACCTAAGAACTAGCATGTGACGAATTATTAGATTGAATACTATAAATGCTTGTGAAAGTAGGCTTTATCTTCCTATCCTTGATGTCCTGTAAGTATTTCGGTCAACTTCGTTTCCAATTCCCCTTGTTGTGATAGTAGAAGCACGTTGCTTCTTTAGGATCTGATGAGGGAGTGGCAGAACCAACTTTACCTTTGGATCCATTTGAAGAGGATCCATCATGGGACTTTCCATTGTGGCTCTTGGAGGGAGCTTTCCTCTTCTTCCCTTTTCCATGTCATATAGCAAGGACTGGGGTAGCAGTAGCAGGGGTGGACTTGACAACTTTGCATTTAAGTCCACTTTCAAAAGTTCTCAAACAAACCTTGAAGTTTGCTCAAATTGACTTCCTCCTTGTTCATATGATAAGTCATCTTGAACCGATCATAAAAAGGAGGCAAAGAGTGGATGATTATATTAATCGCCAAGTCTTCGTCAAAGTTAACATTTCATTTTAGAAAATGATCCACATATATTTGCATTCTTTGCAAGTGGCTCATGATGGACTCTTTATCCTTTATCTTGGTTGTTATTAATGAGGCAATAATCTCGTACCTTTCTTGACGAGCACTTTGATGATACTTTTACATCAAATCTTGACACATCTTGTAAGGTCAGTAGTCCTCGTAGAACCATTGCAGCTTAGGAGTCATAGTGGCTACCATGAGACACAACACCTTTGTCATGTCCTTTTTGTGATCCCTATACTTGGGTATTTGTTCAGGAGTAGATTTGGTTTCATCGATCTCATTGGGTTACTTGTCGAGAACATATTACTTCTCTTCATATCGCAAGGCCATTCAAATGTTGTAAATCCAATCATTTAAGTTGGATCCATCAGAGGTGATCCTTGCACAAATGTTCATGAGAGAAAAGGAGCTTGAGGAGTTGGAGTTCAAGCCAAAAGCATTGTTTGCGCTAGACATCTGAAAAGGAAAAAGAACAAAGTTTTGATTAGATAAAGAATCCTTAATAAAACTCCCAAATGAAATATTAAGGCTAGGACCCAACACAATAATTCACAATTCGGAAGAGGGATGCCATAGTCTAATTGCAAATTATTTGAAGGTAGGTAAATGAAGATTTACCAATCCCACCATGAAAAACGAAATGAAGAATTAGGTTTTAAATGAAATGAAATTCCAATATTCTTTTGAGATTCATTGAACTTTTCAATGACATGTTTATTCTCGATTATACCCTTCAAGTTTATGACTGTGATACTAAGGATCACAAACAAGGTGTGAATAACCATGCAAATTAGCTTGGCACTCTCGATGTCATTTACCACCTAATCAATGTGATGGTTAACCACCCACGCTCCATTGATCTATGGTAATTCTTGAGCTAACCTTTACCACACTTATTAGTCCAAGTTAGTGTGTTGGTTAACCACACATGCTCCACTAACGACTTGGCAAGGTGCAAAGTGCAATTCCACGGACTAGCATCATTTTCACATTTTCCTAAATTAAATAAGATTGGGAATTTATAAAAACATTTATTTACTTTATAATTTTTATTATAATTATTAATGAGGAATTAATTTCCTATCCTACCCATTCGGCTAATGACCCTCCACTAGTCAAGAGTGCGTTGGGTAAGAATAGATACCCAATGATGGTCATTTTATAGGCCACTTCCTTAAACACCCCTTATAGACCAGCTTCGTGAATGACACCTACTAATGGTAATACTGACTTTTCTTAGACATATATTGTAGCTCCTGGTTTTTGGTACGTATTTCTTTTTATTTTTATCTAAGTATTTTGCATTTTTGGCCTTGGACTCGGCGAGTTGAAGGACCAACTCGCCGAGTAGAAGCAGGATGGGATGCGGGGTTTAAGTAGTGGACTCGAAGAGTCGGGTCCCAGACTCGACAAATAGATCCTTTCTAGACAAAATCCCTAATCCAAGGGTTTGCATCCTATTTAAACAATGTTATGTCGACCACAACGTCCCTTATGCTCCTAGAACACCTCTCATTGAAACCCTAGTCGTTATTGAAGCAATCTAAGCCTTGTTGGTGGATTTTGGTGCTTGTGGTCTTAAGAAGGAAGGAGAAAAGCTTAAGGAAGCAAGTAGAGACCAAGGGAACCCGAGTTTGTGCACCTTTTATAGTCCATTGAAGGTAAAAAGCTATAACCTTGCTCTTTCATTTGTTAGATCCCTCTTTTGGGAGATTTAGGGCTTTTATAAGCCATTTTTGATGACCAACCATGATTGCAAACATGGTTGGGGGTTGGGGCTTCTAAATCAAGTCATTAAGAGAGTCACAAGGCAGTTGGGGGTTGCTTTTGCACCCATGAAGGGTCCCATGCATCTTAAGAGCTTGTTTTATGTCTTTTTGAGCTCAAAGTCCCATGCAAGCACGTAAAGTTTGTAACTTTACGTGCTAGATCGATTGTAGAAGCTTGTATCTATCTTTTTATCAAATTTTGTACATCAGAAATCGAGGATTTAGAGTGTGGACGTGACCGACTCAGCGAGTCCGTTCCTGGACTCGATGTTATGCCCGTAGATCCGGGTTAGTCAAATTAGAGACGATAAGAATCAAAAATGAATTTTTGATGGAAGATTATTTAGAAGGATTAATCTTAACCATGTTGTAGTATATGTCACAATGTTTCCGTGCATATAAAGAACGCCAAAATCCAAGTTATAACGAAGAAGTTATGACCTGTCGAAGTTTCGCGACAGAACCAACATGACCCAGCGCGACGTAAATAGTGAATTTAAGGTAGATAGATATCTATCCTTAGTGATCTAAACGAGAGTCGAAGATTTCTTAGATAGTAGTCCAACGATAAAAAGACAGGCGAAAACGGAGTTCAGATGAAGGAGTTATGAATTTCAAACGGAGTTTTCCTGTCCCGGCCTATTAAAGATAATATATAAGTAATATACTTATAATATAATAAAAAAAAAGTAAAAATTAGCCAATAGAGTCTAAACGATAGTTGTAGAGCATAATCTCACCTTCGCGTCGATATAAAGAACGTTGAAAACGGAGTTCGTATGCGAAAGTTATGAATTTTTGTAGTTCGGGGCGCGAACCCCAAAGATGTGTCAGAGACCACGACGTGGCAAGTCTTCTGACACCTCCGGTATTCCCCCAGATGCAACTTGAGATGACGCATGCGGTGACGACCAAGCCCACGACGTGGCAAAAGGTGCCACGACGTGGCAAGGGCCAGTTTTGCCCTATAAATAGATTTGGAGGGCCAGTCGAGTTTGGTTGCTCATTCTCTCATCTCTCACTTATATTACCTCGATTTACATGCAAAGAAGTACCCCCAAAGCCCCGGTATCATCCCGAGACCCGAAGTGAGTCCCGAAGCCCGAAGATCCCGAGAAGAAAAGAGTTTTCGAACCGAAGCTCTGCCCGCGAGGAGTCCGGTTTTTTGTGAAGATCTTCTAGATCTGCCAAAGAATACTACTTCTACAAGCCGTAGTGCTGTCTGATCATCTTCTGATCAAGTGAGTGTGTAGTTACTTTCTTCTAACACATAGATATGAAGTATCTCTATAAAATACGTGCTATGTGTTATATGTATATTATCTCGTTATTTGGAATGGGTAAGTGTGTGTGGTTGCTTTCTGTTAACACACATATATAGATTATACTCTATAAAATACGTGCTATGTGAGTATATACTATTTCTAATGTGATATGAGTGTCGAAAGAATTTATTATATAGGTTTTATATTGTATATAAACAAATATATTTTATCTGCAAATATGTGGGTAGAACATGGGTAGATAGTGATGTGTGATGAAATAAAAATGTTGAGAGGCCTGGATGTCATTGTGATCCTGTCATCTAGCGGAATTTAGATTATGACCATGGACTCTTTCTAGACAGTCCCGTGGAACACTATCAGGCTCATAACCTATAGGTGTTAATGAACTTGGGTGTTCATTCGTTGTATTCCATCCCCCTCATGGTTGCCTTATTTGACTTATATTGTTGAGGAACCCCCGAAGCATGTGTTGTCGCCCCGATGAAATATTCTTAGACTAGGTCCCTTGTGTTAGTTGTCTTAGGGATGTAAAGTGAGAATAACGGGAATTGGTAATTAGGTTATTATTGGTTGATGAAATTAAATTAATTAATTATTGTGGGTTGAAAACCCTATATGCTCACCAGGCTCCCAAGCCTGACCCACTCAGTTTTCTTTGCATAACAGGTAATGACACAAGAGTATAAGTTAGTGGACTCAACGAGAGGTTTTGGATTATAGATCAGTAGTTATAAATAACTGTTGTAAGGTCTATTTTATATTGTTTATGCTTTTGGTCTGTATCGGAACATGACATCCCGAGTTTTTTATTATTTAATGAAAATACAATCTCTTTGAGAAATGTTTTGATAAATGGTTATCATATTTTGTTTTGGGAACAAATTCCACAACTGTTTTCTTTAAAAGATTTAATCTGATTTTATAAAAGAAAGCATAAACAAATCGGCATTTTCTGGCCGTGAAATTGGGGATGTCACACTCGACGAGTCCAAGACCTTGAGTCGCAAATCTGTTGAGGGTCAAAGTAATGAGTTGAGTGTTAGAAGGATTGTAGTCAGACATAAAGAGTGACCCAATGCATTAGACGTAATTTTGGACCTGGAGTTCATGGGACTCGACGAGTGCTAGAACAGAATCGACGAGTCCAAGGCGATCTCCTTCAGATTGGAGATGAACTCGACGAGTTGTTCATACAACTCAGCGAGTCGAGGATAGAACTTTTTCATCAGATGAAGGTGTACTCAATGAGTGTTCATACAACTCAGCGAGTCGGATGAGGTTCATATGATGTTCATATGAGAGAGGAACTCGTCGAGTCAATGCTAAACTCGACGAGTCGAGTCATGGATAAGGACGAGTAAAGGCTTATGGACTCGACGAGTTGACTGCCCAACTCGGCAAGTCGGGTCAAATTGATGTTGACTTTGACTGGACTTGGACTAACCCTGTTTGGGGTTGCACATGCTGTGTATTGACTTGAAGGTTTTCTTGTGGGAATCGAGGGGTCGAAGGAGTAAACTTGTGCGCCAAGGATAATTCAAATACTGCACGACATTGAGGTGAGTTACCTTCCCGTATGGGTGGGTCTAAGGCCACAATGTCGACCCACCATAGAGGAGTATTTAGAAGATGATTGTCTTTGTGATAATTATCTTGGTCTGGTTATGTGCTTTGGTCATGAGATTTATATGTATGATATGTTATGTGTATAGTAGGGATTAGTTTCCCTAACGGTGGTCCTTAGGACCAAAGGGTAAGTCAATACCCAGTTATTCCTGACTGTATGTTTATACCTATTGTTGTATGCTAGTAGTAGGGGGTGAAATAGTCCCCAGTTACCAGTTGAAAGATACCGATGACGGTTACCGGTTGAAAGATATCGATGATAGTTAGCGGTTGAAAGATACCGATGAAGGATACCAGTTGAAAGATACCGATGAAGGTTACCGATTGAAGATACCGATGATTATGTATGGTATGTGGTATGATGGGGGAACTCACTAAGCTTTGTGCTTACATTTTTGGTTTTGGTTTCAGGTACCTCTTCATCGAAGGGGAAAGAGTCAGCGGTGTAGCAGCGCATCACACACACACATGGTTTTCGCATTGAGTTTCTAGGATTGTACTCTAATTTTCATTACTTTTGATGTCATAGTTTGGGACACAACATTATGATTTTGAAACATGTTGTTATTTAACCATATTTTGGTAAAATGTTTATTAAATTATTAATTCAAAAATAAAATTTTCGGGCTTGAATTTTGGGATGTTACAAGTTTGTATCAGAGCCTTGGTTTGAGGGATTCGGACACACCCTCGGGGGTGTTTGGACTCAAACTGAGGGACTAAAAGATTTTTACAAGGAAAATGGTATTCTAATATCTAAATGGAAGGATTTTAAGAAAGAGGAAGTGTGTGATGCATGCGACTAACCGGGCTCAAGTAAGTTTTCCCCAAGATACCCATACTTGCTATGTTATGTTATATGGTTTTGATTCAGAAAACTGCATGCTAGAATAGGACTAAGGATCTAAGAGGATGCCTTGTGTGCCTGATATATGATTCTGAGAATTGCATGCTGGTTAGGGCTAAGGGTCTAGGGAGGATGCCTTATATGCCTGTTGTATAAGTTGTATGTTAGGATTGTTTAGTCAACAGTAGGATGGCCTGTGTAGCTTATGCCTGATTTAGGTTACCCAATGCACAAATGTTGCTTGCTTTGTGCTATGGTGGTTCTGGCTATTTTCAACTAGATAAGGAACGGATATGTAACAGTATCCGCAAGCTAGTTAGGGAGGAGGTGGTGGGGACTCCTAGTGTAGCTGATGGTGGAGGGTAGGTCGTAGAGTGCCCTAGGGAAGCCTAGGATGAGGTCAATGGAAAGCGTATCAGTAAAAGGGACTTGTCGAAGTCGAAGCAATCCTTGAGGAAAGTACGGGTAGATGTGGAAGGTAGTATGGGCCCGTACAACTAAAAGCAGAGGAACCGTACTCGAATCAAGGAGGGCCTAGATGGAACCTGGAAACTTGGAAAGTGTGTGAGACCTCTAAAAGGTATATGTAACCCTGACAATCGTATGTTTATTTTCAGAATGGTGGTCACGTGACATGGAGTAGGAGGTTTAGGAACTGGTTCAGGGTCGGGCTCGGGCGCATGATCCAAGGATGTGGATGATGGGTTACACGAGTTCATCGCGTCCGAGATCACGAGGGGTATCCTTGATGCGATGTCGGTTATCTTCGGGTCGATCAAGGAAGGGATCATTGAGCTTTCAGGAGTGATATGGCGACTAGACAGTCAGGGCCACACACACTGTCCTTTAAGGACTTCAAAGGGAGTGATGCGCCAGATTTCCATGGGATGAAGGACCCATTGTTGCTAGGAGATGGATCGCAGACATTGAGTCTGTGCAGCTGGCGAGCTTCTGCCTGGAAGGGTCGAAGGTCCATTTCGCTGTAGGGTGTTTGAGAGACAGGGCCAGAGATTGGTGGGAGTCGATTGGTGACTCTCTGGGAGCCTCGGCTATTGAGGCTTTGACTTGGTCAGACTTTGTGACCAGATTTAGGGAGGAGTTTGTGACAGCTGTGGAGCTTTAGCAGCTAGCCAATGAGTTTTTAGATATGAGACAGACTACGGAGACTGTGGTGGAGATCACCGCCAAGTTCTGGGAGAGGGCATTGCTGGTGCCCCAATATGCGGGTGATGTTGACATGAAAAGGACCTGCTACCATGACATGCTACAAGCTGACATCCGGGAGCATGTTAGTTTCTCAACATGCCCTACTCTAGATTCCATAATTTCCAGGGATAAGGAAAGGTAGATTGATCTGGAGTACATCCGGAAGAGGAAGGCAACAGAGGGGCTGGCGATGGGGGCTTCGGGGAAGAAGCCCAAGTGATCTGATGGTAGGCGGAAAGGCCAGTCAGGGCGGTACCGCTATGGGAAATGCGGTCGGTCACACAAGGGAGCTTGTCGCACTGGGCCAGGTTTAGGTTGCTATAAGTGTGGCAAGGTTGGACATTTTGGCAGTGATTGTACTGGCCCTACTCCTGTGATACAAATATCTGACCTGATTTGCTTTCATTGTAATCAGAAGGGCCATAAAAAGGCCAGTTGCCCTAGATTGACAGCAGTAGCGGCGCCGGCAGTGGCGCCGACTCCAGCAACAGCACGGGTTGTGGATGGCCGGAAGACCAAGTTGGAGGCTCCAGTGGTTCAGAGCCGAACATTTCAGCTGACAGTCAAGGAGGCATGCACTACACCCGATGTGGTGATGGGTATGATTTCTTATTTTATGCGTTTATCTTATGTCACTGTAATTTTGATATATTATGTGCCTTGCTTAGAATCGTTCCATGTGAACGGTATCCCAGTTCAGGTGTTGTTTGATTCGGGTGCCACTCGATCATTTGTCTCTTTTTTGCTTAGCAAGAAGTTTCTGGAGTCTTCAGGCATGTTGGAATGCCCTCTAGAGGTCGAGATTACGGACGACTGGTCGGTAAGAGCGTCGGAGGTCTACCGGGATTGTGTTTTGAGGCTGTTCGAGGAATGTTACCTGGTGGACTTGGTTCCCATACCTTTACGAGGGAAGAAGGTCATTATTGGTATGGACTGGCTGAGCCCCAATGGGGCAGTGATCGACTGCACGCAGCAGTCAGTGAGGATTAGCACCCCTAGTGGGGGAAAGCTGGTGGTTCAGGGCGAAAGGCCACAACGAGGACCAGCTTTATGTTTAGCAGAGAGGGCTAGGCGCTACCTTCAGTAGGGTTGCGCAGGTTATGTCACCTATGTTATGGATACCTGGGAGGCGGGTAGGGAGATGATGGGTGATGTGCCCGTAGTATAGGAGTTTGAGGATGTATTCCCCGAGGAGTTGCCCGGGGTACCTCTAGAGAGGAAGGTGGAATTCAGAATCAACCTGGTCCCTGGTGCGGCTCCAATAGCCAAGGCACCATATCAGTTGGCTACTCCTGAGATACAGGAGTTGTCTACACAACTGCGGGAGCTGTTAGATAAGGGATTCATTAGTCCGAGCAGTTCACCCTCGGGAGCGCCAATTTTGTTTGTAAAGAAGAAGGATGGGTCACATCGGATGTGTATAGATTATCGGGAGCTGAATAAGGTAACAGTGAAGAACCATTACCCACTCCCGAGGATTGATGACCTCTTTGATCAGCTACAGAGAGCATCTTGGTTCTCCAAAATTGATCTGCGCTCAGGATATCATCAGATGAGGGTCGGAGAGGAAGATGTACAGAAGACGACATTCTGAACGCGCTATGGCCACTATAAGTTCGTGGTGATGCATTTCAAGCTCACTAATGCTTCCGTTGCATTCATGGACCTCATGAACCGCATGTGCAGACCGATGTTGGATCGGTCCGTGATAGTTTTCATCAATGACATCTTGGTCTATTCCAAGACGCATGAGGAACATGAGGAGCATCTGCGAGAGGTTCTGGAAACTTTAAGAAATGAGAACTTGTATGCTAAGTTCTCCAAGTGTGAGTTCTGGTTGTGTGAGGTGCAGTTTCTTGGGCACCTTGTCAACCAAAACGGGATTTTGGTAGATCCGGCCAAAGTGGAGGTCGTGATGAGATAGGAGGTTCCGAGGTCTCCATCTGAGATTTGGAGTTTCCTAGGATTAGTCAGCTACTATCGGAGATTCATCCAGGATTTCTCCAAGATAGACGTACCCCTGACCAGGTTAACAAGGAAGGTCGTGGTCTTTCGTTGGGGGCCATGGAGAATTTCATCGTGTACTGTGATGTGTCCATCTCAGGTTTGGGCGCAGTATTGATGTAGAGAGGGCATGTCATTGCTTACGCTTCGAGGCAGCTGAAGCCTCATGAGAAGATCTACCCGACGCATGATTTGGAGTTGGGGGCTGTTGTGTTCGCCCTCAATATTTGGTGTCATTACCTATATGGGGTTCGTTGTACGATTTATACGGACCATGAGAGCCTGAGGTATTTCATGGACCAGCCAAATATGAATATGAGGTAGCGTCAGTGGCTTGATGTGGTAAAGGATTATGATTGTGAGATCCTCTACCACCCGGGAAAGGCGAATGTGGTGGCCGACGCGCTTAGCCGCAAGGCAGCGCCGATCGGGGATATCTGTCTAAGGATAACAGTGGTGATTCCACTTTTGGAGTGGATTTGGGAGGCCCAGCAGGAGGCCATGAAGGAAGAACATCTGAAGAGCGAGCGGATTGTGGGGCATGTTTCCTCCTTTGACTATGACAGCTAAGGGTTATTGACACTACACCGTAGGGTGTGGGTGCCGTACCGTAGGGGTGTGCACCAGGTTCTGATGGAGGAGGTGCACAAATCTCGATTCTCCATTCATCCCGGGGCGATAAAGATGTATAAGGATCTTTGCATGGACTAGTGGTGGCCTTGCATGAAACGGGATGTAGCATGGTACGTGGAGCAGTGCTTGACCTGCATGAACTTTAAGGTCGAGCACTAGATGCCACATGGAAAGATGCAGCCGTTAGACATTCCTTTGTGGAAATGGGAGGACATTACGATGGATTTTTATCACAAAGCTTCCTAGGACCGCGCGAGGGGTGGATTCAATTTTGGTCATCGTCGATTGATTTACCAAGACCGCCCATATTATTCTGATTCAGGAGAGCATCTCGGCCGAGAAGCTAGCCGACAAATATATCAGGGAGGCAGTGGCGCAGCATGGTGTGCCAGTGTCAGTGATTTCAGATTGAGATGTGCGGTTCACTTCCAGGTTTTGGAAGAAGTTTCACGATGAGCTAGGTACTTGTCTGCATTTTAGCACCGCCTTTCACCTAAAGTAAATAAGATTGGGAATTTATAAAAACATTTAATTACTTTACAATTTTTATTATAATTATTAATGAGGAATTAATGTCCTATCCTACCCGTTTGGCTAACGACCCTCCGCTAGTCAAGAGTGCGGTGGGTAAGAATAGATACCCAATGGTGGTCATTTTATAGGCCGCTTCCTTAAACACCCCTTATAGACCAGCTTCGTGAATGAGAGCTACTAATGGTAAGACTGAATTTTCTTAGACATATATTGTAGCACCTGGTTCTTGGTACGTATTTCTTTTTATTTTTATCTAAGTATTTTGCATTTTTGGCCTTCGACTCGGCGAATTGAAGGACCAACTCGCCGAGTAGAAACAAGATGGGATGTGGGGTTTAAGCAGTGGACTCGACGAGTCGGGTCCCGGACTCGACGAGTACATCCTGTCTGGATAAAACCCCTAATCCAATGGTTTGCACCCTATTTAAACAATGTTATGTCGACCACAACGTCCCTTATGCTCCCAGAACACCTCTCATTGAAACCCTAGCCGTTATTGAAGCAATCTAAGCCTTGTTGGTGGATTTTGGTGCTTGTGGTCTTAAGAAGGAAGGAGAAAATCTTGAGGAAGCAAGTAGAGACCAAGGGAACCCGAGTTTGTGCAGCTTCTATAGTCCATTGAAGGTAAAAAGCTATAACCTTGCTCTTTGATTTGTTAGATCCCTCTTTTGGGAGATTTAGGGCTTTTATAAGCCATTTTTTATTACCAAACATGATTGCAAACATGGTTGGGGTTGGGGCTTCTAAATCAAGTCATTAAGGGAGTCACAAGGCAGTTGGGGGTTGCTTTTGCACCCATGAAGGGTCCCATGCATCTTAAGAGCTTGTTTTATGTCTTTTTGAGCTCAAAGTCCCATGCAAGCACGTAAAGTTTGTAACTTTACGTGCTAGATCGATTGTAGAAGCTTGGATCTATCTTTGATCAAAGGTTGTACATCAGAAATCGAGGATTTAGAGTGTGGATGTGACCAACTCGACGAGTCCGTTCCTGGACTCGACGAGTCAAAGGCCTTGAGTCCCAAATCTGTTGAGGGTCAAAGTACTCAGTTGAGTGTTAGAAGGGTTGTAGTCAGATAGAAATAGTGACCCAATGCATTAGACGTAATTTTAGACCTGGAGTTCATGGGACTCGACGAGTGCTAGAACAGACTCGATGAGTCCAAGGAAATCTCCTTCAGATTGGAGATAAACTCGACGAGCTGTTCGTACAACTCGGCGAGTCGAGGACAGAACTTGTTCATCAGATGAAGGTGGACTTGATGAGTGTTCATACAACTCCGCGAGTCGGATGAGGTTCATATGATGTTCATATGAGAGAGGAACTCGTCGATTTAATACCAAACTCGACGAGTCAAGTCATGGATAAGGACGAGTAAAGGCTTATGGACTCGACGAGTGGACTGCCCAACTCGGCGAGTCGGGTCAACTTAAAGTTGACTTTGACTGGACTTGGACTAACCATGTTAGGGGTTGCACGTGCTGTATGTTGACTTGAAGGTTTTCTTGTGGGAATCTAAAGGTTGAATGGAGTAAACTTGTGCGCTGAGGATAATTCAAATACTACACGACATTGAAGTGAGTTACCTTCCAGTAGGGGTGGGCCACAATGTTGGCCCACCATAGAGGAGTATTTAGAAGATAATTGTCTTTGTGATAATTATCTTGGTCTGGTTATGTGCTTTGGTCATGAGATTTATATGTATGATATGTTATGTGTATAGTAGGGATTAGTTTCTCTGACAGTGGTCCTTAGGACTAAAGGGTAAGTTAGTACCCGAATACGCATGACTGTATGTTTATACCTGTTGTTGTATGCTAGTAGTAGGGGTGAAATAGTCCTCAGTTTCCGGTTGAAAGATACCGATGACGGTTACTAGTTGAAAGATACCGATGATAGTTACTGGTTGAAAGATATCGATGAAGGATACTGGTTGAAAGATAGCGATGAAGGTTACCGGTTGAAAGATATCGATGATTATGTATGGTATGTGGTATGATGGGGGAACTTACTAAGCTTTGTGCTTACAGTTTTGGTTTTGGTTTCAGGTACCTCTTCGTCGAAAGGGAAAGAACCGGCAGTGTAGCAGCACATCACACACACACACATGGTTTCCGCATTGTGTTTGTAGGATTGTACTCTAATTTTCATTACTTTTGATGTCATAGTTTGGGACACAACATTAAGATTTTGAAAGGTGTTGTTATTTGACCATATTTTGGTAAAATGTTTATTAAATTATTAATTCAAAAATGAAATTTCCGAGCTTGAATTTTGGGATGTTACATATATAATATTAAACGTTTAATAATATATATAGTATAAGGGTGTATTTTAAACATTTCAAAACACTAGGGTTTTTAATCTAATTTAAAAATTTTGGAATTAATACTTTTTAATTTAAAATCTCAAATATTAAAAACCTTGATTTAATGATTATGCAAAATTAAACAATTAACTTCAATTATTAAACCTCATAGGATTATCTATTAAAATAGATAAATAATTTATCCTAATCCTTTATCCCTTAGATTTCGAAAAATTAGGAAGGGATATTTCAAAATCTTTACTTATCCACTTAAACAATTAATAAGATAATTACCAAAGATATTATTATCCTAATCCCAAGAATTTGTAATTCTAATCTTGGGAAGGAATGTATTTTCGAAAATCTTAGGGTCAACCAACCCTAAAATTGAAAATATGGGGCCAAAGTAAAGGGTTCAAAAACCCTACACAAATTTTGAAACTAGGATTTTGAAACCCTAATTTCGAAAAATCCAAGCCCTAGGGCTTAATTTCCATAAACCCTAACTTGTCAAGTTCAAAATATTGTATCAAATCTAATTGAAAACAACAACCAAATGCTCTGATACCACTGTTGGGTTTTACAAAAACAATCATATATGTGCATGCAACCCTAGTTTGGATCTATGGTTTCTCTATTAGACATACAATAAATGAACACAAAAGTAAAAACCTAATATGCATCTAATATTTTCGAAAAATACATATGCAAAGATTAGATTACATATCTTTCGGGGTGACACCTTCAGTTAAACCACATCCCCGGCCTGGATCTCTAACTCAGATTGTTGTCTGTCAGCATAACTCATTTGTCGGCTATGGGTTGTCTGTAATCTCTACCTAATCTGTTGGATGAGCTCTATCTTCTGGAGAACTACCTCAGTCTTCCCCATGACCCTATGGCTAACCTCTCCCCAACATACTATTATATGATATTTCATCTCTTAGATCAGCTAGGGGAAGGTAGGAGTCCCAACTCCCTCCGAAACATACCTCAAGCATCTAAATGGTCTTCTCACTCTGTCCATTAGTCTGAGGGTGATAAGCGATGAGAAAATGCAGTATCATACCCAACTCCTCATGAAAATTCTGCTAAAACCAAGAACTAAACTGCACATCACAGTTGGAGATGATAGAAACTAACATGCCTTAGTGACCAACTATCTCGCGCACATACGCATCGTCCAACTACTCGGCTGAAGAAAGTGGGCACTCTTCGTCAACCGGTCGACAATGACCCAAATCAAATCAAATCCCTTGGTCATCATCAGAAAGTTGGTGATGAAATCCATAGTGATTTGCTACCATTGCCACATGGGCACCTCCAAAGGTTGAGGCTTTCTATGCGCCTTATGGTTCTCTGACTTAACCATTCGGTAGGTCCAGAATCTCTCCACATACCATGCTATCTCTCGATTCATGCAGGGTCACCAATAACTAAGTGTCAAATGACAATATATCTTGTTCGGTCTAGGATGGATCGAGAACCTGGACTTGTGAGCCTCCTCTAATATCACCTATGATCCTTTTCTTTTTCCAATTCTCCCTCTTGACTCCCTTACCATGAGCCTCCTGATAAAATCCAAAAGATAAGAGTCGATGGTCATCCTCAGACAGTGCTCTCAGGTAGGAGTACCAACCACCTTACAACTCATGGCATCAGCGACCATATTGGGCTTCCTCGTATGATATAGAATCTCATAATCAGAATCCTCGACCATGTCAAGCCATCTACGCTACCCCATGTTTAGATTCGACTGATCCATAAGATATCTCAAACTCTTGTAATCCATATAGATGGTACATCGGTTGATCCAAAAGATTTATCATACTCTTGTGATCCTTATGGATGGTAGATCAGAACCCATAAAGATAATTAATGCTGCCAAATCTCGAGGGCAAACACCACTACCCCCAACTCCAAATCATGTATTGGATACCTGGTGTCATGAGTCTTCAACTGTCTGGATGCATAAGCTATGAATCTATACCACTGCATAAGGACCGCCCCTAAACCTGTGATCGAGACATCATAAAATATCACAAAATCCTTGACACCCTCAGGGAGGGTCAATATTGTGGCCTCGCATAACTTCCTTATCAGAGTCTCCAATGCGGCCTGCTACTCTAGCCCCCAATGGAATTCCACACCCTTATTTTCCAAGCAGGTTAGACGAACAACAATCTTAGAGAAATCCTTGTTAGGAATAATGACGAGATGATGAATACGGAATCTGAAGAACAATCACGAATCAATCACCATAATATGCAAGCAATCTGTTAAATCTTTTGTGTATATTGATATTAATATGAACGTACAAAGAAAACCCTAATCAGGAAAAAGCTTACATCAAAATCTAACCTAATGATTATTTATAGGAAACATAAAATATTTACCAAAAATATAAAACCCTAAAAAGGCTTCCCTAAATAACTAAAAATGCCAAATCAGTTTCAATATCTCGAAATACTCAACAATCTCCCCCTAGATGTTGAAACTGATGAAGATCACGATTTTCGATCTTCTTGGCATTTCTCCCCCTAAATTGTGAGACTCATTAGTACATGGGGTCTTCAAAGTGAGAGAAACAAATAACATCTTCCAAATGCAAATTCCTCCTTGAATAATCAACACTCTCCTTTGGATCTTCAACAAATATCATGGAGAGAATCCGAAAAATTAAGAAGAATCACCAACAATCTTCGCTATCTCATAGAGTAAGTTTATGACCTACTTTGCCATAAGGAGCGAGTTTGCCAAAATAGATCTTCAAAACCCATCAGATTTGATGAAATAAATCCTTTTAGAAAATTCAGGATTTTCAAAAAATTAAAATTGGAAAAATAACAAAAATTATTTTGAATGTTTCGATTTTTAAATATTGGACAAAAAGAATAGAGTAAGAAGCAATTATTTAGAAGGGTTTAAAAGGAATAAGACCAAAGAAAAGGATAAGAAGTGAAAATATTTTGGAAAGAAGAAGTAAAACATTAAAAACCCATAAAAGTGGAAAGAATTTGGAGTATGGGGTAGAAATAGTTGATTGTGGAAAGAGCAGGGACTGAATTTGAAAAGTGAACCATCTTCTTCAATGGAACGGGAAGAACATGTTCGTTGACTTAAAAAGTCAAAATCAGTATCAAGAAATCCAATTTTCAAATTCTGAACGGTAATTGATGAATTCCGAGAACAATTCATTGCACACTTCCGACGCTATGAATACGAACAATGATTTTGGATTGCTGATTTCCTATAATTCCAATTTGAAGTGTACACTCCGATTTCTGAATTTCTGTTTAAAACTTCCGATTTCAACAAGTTCAAATTTCGAATGACTATTCCGATGAACAGAAAAATCCGAATCCGATCGGTGCTATTCATTTCAGAAACCAATAATGAGATACAATACCGAAACCGACAGGAGATTTCTGAACACGTTAAGTCCGATTGCAATTTTCTAAGAAACTCCGATTTTGATTTTTAATACGAAGACCGGTTACAAAATTTGATTTCGATTCTAAATCGTACCAAGTGCTCAGAGGATGAATAGTGAATTCTGAATTCGTTGCTTCCGACTCCGAACGGCTTGAAAATTCCGATCCACAAGATTTCGATTTCTGAATTCGTTCTTCATTGTGCGACTTCCGAGGGCGAAGTTAAAATTCCGATTAGAAGTTCACATTTGATTCCGATTTTAACTTCCGATCGGTTTCTGAGCTGAACAAGATTAGTGGATTTTGGGTTTGTTTTCGATTTCCTTGAGTAATTCCAAATGTTGTTCAATTCTTTTTATGTTTTCTGACTTCACGAATTGCTGGGAACAAACTTGATCAATTGATTATACTTCCGAGAACTACCCTTAAACTTCAATGAATCTGGCAGATTGTACCCAAATTCCAAAATCAACAAGTTTTGACCAAAGTTTCAATAAATTCCGAATTTGACACCACTAAAACCAAAAATTCCGAATCAGCCCCTTATTTCATAAAATGTGACAGCTTGCATCCCCTTTTGCAGATTTGTCAGATTGCAGTCCTTCTTTTTGCAGAAAAAGTCAATTTTCAGCCATTTTTTAAACTTTTCAGCTTTTTGTCATTTCAAACCATTAAAAATCAATAAAATTTGATTTCTTCAAAAAAAAATTCAACTTTTTTGACTGAATTTTCGTTAGCATTTATCCCTTTTTTAAAAGACAAAACATTATGAAACCTTTGGTATGCATTTAAGATTCAAGATTGATGAAGACTTTTTGTACACCCACTTCTTTGACGAAAAGCAACATCTTCTGAAAACGATATCCGCTTTTTAGTTGGAAAACAAAAAATTCCAAAAACTTCATTAAACCAACCAAATATTCTTTTCTCTTTCTCCAACTTCTAACATCTTTATCTGAATAAAAATAAGAATTTAATTTTCTTTGAACATGCTTGACTTCAACTTTCTGAACTTTTTCACAAGCTTGAGGTACTGGTACCTTGAGCATCCAAACCTTCTTCATTTTACTATTCTTCTTCTTCTTCTTCTTCTTCTTCTTCTTCTTCTTCTTCTTCGTCTTCGTCTTCTTCTTCTTCTTTCTTTTTTAGATTATAAGGCTTCAAATATGATTTTCGGATCTGAACATGTTTATTACATTTTAGAATCTGAACATCACAAGCCTTTGGTACTCATTACATTTTAGAATATGAAAATCACAAGCCTTTGGTATATAAACTTTTGGAGTTTGGTAAATCCGAACATCTTGAATTATTGGCTTTTTGTAAGGAATCATTCCTTCAAAAACATAATCAGAACAAGAAAAATCATCTGTTTGAGTTCCAATAGAACAAAACTTCTTCACTTTCACAATTTCTGAAGAATTTCTTTGAGATTCGTCTTCAGAACAACTAGACTCGGATTGTGACTCTGCTGAAAAACTTGAAACTTTTGACTCCCCCTCAACATGAACATTTGGAGTCACCTTTTCTTTAGAAACTTGAAGAACTTCATGAACTTTACCAAGAACACCAAGAACACCTTCTTTTTATTTTCTTTTCTTTCTTTAAGTTCTGTTGTATTTGATTTAGAAGTAAATATTCTTTAAAAACGAAAAATTGCTTTAACAAATCTTTATCTTCACTTAAACGATTATTTTCCAATCCACCACAAGAAACTCATGTAAGATCACCAATCTTCTCATAAACATAGAGATTATACATCTCAATGGCATTCTTCAATATAGATTGACTAGGAACATATCAAAAAAATATCCTTCTTTAAGACAAAACTTTGGATCTATAACCCATAATCCAAGTTCTTTCATGGGTTTTAATACCCTCTAATTTGCAATTAAATCTTCAACAAGAATCAAAATTCAAAGAGAGAGAAAATAGATTTGATAAAATTTTCTAGAGAGAGAAAATGGATCTGAGATGATTTCTAGAGAGAGAAAACTGATCTGAACACAAATATGAGAATAACCATGAAATCATTCTTCTATTTTACTTCCAAAACTTAATTAAGTACAAATAAGATGATAGAATGAGTAGAATATAACATATCTGAACAAGGTTTTGCAATAATATGAGATATTTTACAAAACTTGAAGAACAAGGTGAGATTCACATAAAATTTTCATCATATCTGATCGATTCTTGCAATAATCGTTAAGATCTACAAGAACCCGCTCTGATACCACTTGTTAGGAATAATGACAAGATGACGAATGCAGAATCTAAAGAACAACAATGAATCAATCACCATAATATGCAAGCAATATGTCAAAGGTTTTCTGTATATTCATATTCATATGAACGTACAAAGAAAACCCTAATAAGGAAAAAGCTTGCATCAGAAGCTAACCTAATGATTATTTATAGGGAACATAAAATATTTACCAAAAGTATAAAACCCTAAAAAGGCTTCCTTAAATAACCAAAAATGCCAAATCAATTTCAGTATCTCAAAATACTCAACAATCCAAAATGAATCTCTGATAATAATCAGCCAATCCTGGTAAACTTCTAATCTCAGATAGGGACTTTGGGACCTCCCAGTACATCACCGCCTCGATCTTGGCCGAATCGACCAGAATCCCATTATGATTGATGAGATGTCCCAAAAACTAGACCTCTTTTAACCAAAACTCACACTTGGAGAACTTAGCATAAAACATTTCCTGCCTTAGTACTCTAAGTAGCTTTCTAAGATGCTCCTCTTGCAGATCCCTGGTCTTGGAGTAGACCATAATATCATCAATGAACACAATAACTGAACGATTGGGCATCATTCTACACACTTGGTCCATCAAATTCATGAATGTTACTTGTACGTTGGTGAGCCCAAATGACATCACCACGAACTCATAATGACCATAACAAGTCTGGAACGTTGTCTTCTCCATCTCTTCTCGGACTCTCATCTGGTGGTAACCTGATCTCAGATCAATCTTGGAGAACCAAAATGCATCCTACAGTTGACCGAAGAGATCATCAATCCTAGGATTGGGTAACGATTCATCATTGTCAACTTGTTCAACTTTCGATAATCTATACACATACGATGTGACACATCCTTCTTCTTCACAAACAAAATCGATGCTCCCCAGGGTGAAGTAGTAGGTCTAAAAAACTGCTTGGTAACAGCTCCTGAAGTTGAGAGGAAAAATCATGCATCTCTAGTGGTGCGAGGTGATAAGGCACCTTAGAAATCAGGGATGCACTAGGGATCAAATCGATCCTAAACTGTACTTGCACAACGGGTAGCTTACCGAGTAACTCCTCTGGTAATACATATGGAAAGTCTCTGAATAATGACACATTTGAAACTGAAGCTCTCTCCTCATCCCTAGTATCAATCACATAAGTGAGATAACCCAAACATCCATGTTGAAGATACTGTCAAGCCCTGACAGCTAAACATAAGGCCAAACTAAACCTAACAACACCTCGAGGAAGCTTGATTCTACAATGAGTTATTTCATCCATCTTATCCACAAATAACCTTTTTTCCTGTTTAAGAAGCCAATCAGGTATCAATTCCCTTACAAAAGAAACACATGAAGAGGTAAAGAGATGATGGTTAGGGTGTGTGTCAAAATCAATTTGTTCCATATTTGTGGTCCAAAATCGATTTTGTTCCAAATTCTGAAACACATATATGTTGAAGAAATCCCTTCAGAACTTGTGAATTAATTGATTTAGGGTTTAAGATTGATAGGAAAGAATTGAATTTGTTCCTTATTCTTGAACAGGAAATTACCTCCAAAACCTAATGAAAAAGTTTATCCCATGACATAGATCAAGAGATACAGAGAATCATAGTTGATGATACCTTCAAATGAAATTCTTAAACTTATCTAAGATGTTATAAATGAGAGAGTGAGTTACGAGAGAAAGATTGGCGCCAATGGTAGTAATGGGTCTATTTCTTCGTATAAATTTGCGTCTGGCAAGAACCGAATACAATTTCATGTGTGTGTGTGTGGGAGAGAGAGAGAGAGAGAGAGAGGATGTGTGGGTCCTCTTTCTTCTTTTATTATTATAATAAACAAAAATATATTAAAAAATGTAAAAATATAAAATAAAAATGTATAATAGTCATTTTAATTTTCGGAGGGACAAAATTGACATACAAACATGGTCAAAATGACCATCAATACAAAAAAGTTGAGATTTTGAACAAAACCCAGAAAAAATGCATACCATAGGAGTTTTTTTGTAGTTTTCTCTAAAACATATATATATATATATATATATATATATATATATATATATATATATATATATATATATATATATATATATATATATATATATAGGCAACAACAATGGAGAACCAAATTGAGGGATAAAACCAAAAAACTTTTTATCTAGAATGAATTTAGCTATCAAATTTCACATGTACATATAAATACATATATCTAAGAGAATTGTAAAAAATAAATGTAAACAAATTTATATGCATGTAGATATGCACTTTTTTTAAAAAAATGTATATATTACAAAACATAATTATGCATTAAAAATGCATTTTTTGTGAAAAAAAAACTTTTAAAGTCTTAATTTCGAAATATAATGTATATTTTCACTTATTTGGAAAAAAATTCTATTTTTTTTAATTTTTTTTAAATCAACGAAAATATTTATTACATTTCGAAATTAATAATTAAAGAAACCATTTTTTTAAAAAAAAATGCATTTTTAATGCATATTTATATTTTTTTGTGTGTAGGTGCATAGTTTAAAAAAAACATATGCATATGCACATGAACATTTGTAAAAAATATTTTTAATGCCTTATATGAATAAATGTGACATCCCCATTTTCACGGCTAGAAAAGATGAATTTTGTTTATGCTTTATAAAAAATAGAGTACTTCTTTTAATAAAAATGTTTCGGAATTTGTTCTCAGTAAAACATGATAAATACGTTATCAAACCAATTCCGAAGAAATGTATTTTTATTTAATTTAAAACATTTGGGATGTCGTTGTCAATACAGAAACATAAGTATAAATAGAACTTACATTCATTTACACTAGTGATCTACACCTCTTTAATATCTTAGTGTAATGTAACTACATATCGACACCTGTGATTTAAATAAGATTGAGTGGGTCAGGTTGGGAAACCTAGTGATTACATAGGGTTTTCAACCCACAATAATATAATTATTATGTTTAAACATCAAACAATCAACCCAATTACCCATCCCCATTATCTTCTTTACTCTTAAGGATCTACCCTAAGAATTAGTTATTCCTCGTTCATTCATTCCTAAGGATCATCCTAAGGAATTGACACAAAATCCATCGTTGCCTGGGTTTACTCGACAAACACTAAGTCGCATAGTCGCCAGGGTTTAGGCACTAAGTCTCATAGTCGCCAGGGTTTATACAACAGGCACTAAGTCGCATAGTCGCTAGGGTTCAGAGTACACCGGGTGAACACATCATTCACAACACCTACATGTTGCGAGCCTGCTAGTGTTCCATTAGACTGTCTAGAATAGTCTATGGTTGCCATCCATACTCTGCTAGATGACAGGGCTATCGCTTAGGTTATTGCTTGGCTCATCGCTTAGGTCATCGCTTCTCACCATAATTTACCACTCATATATCATCGATCATCATTCATCTCATCTTTCATCACTCATCATTTATCCCATCTCTAATCTATCCATGTTTTACCCAACATATTTTGTAGATATAAAATACATATACAGTTTAAATAATTTAAAACATGTATAAAATCGTTCATCCAGTATAGTTAGCAAGTATACAGATAATATGCACACGTAGCACATTATTTATATAAAATAATTCGTATCTATATGTAAGATGAAAGTAACTATGCACTCACTTGATAAGGTGGTGACTCGGTACTCAGACAACACTTCGTTTACTTTAAACAGATCCTTTGACAGAACCTAGTATCATTACCACTAGAGTTTAGTCTAATATTCATCGAGACTAATTAATAGTTTAACTATTAATACTATTCTATAAGCGTTAAACAATACTCTTCACCCACTATGTACAGGCAGGGGCCAGACATAAAACACCAGAGGGCATGACCATTTTGATATATAACACTTCTGAAATCCAACAATCCTATGCGATCCTTTAAACCAAATTCCCCGTACCGTGAGTGGTTAAAAAGATATTATAACGACACTTATATAACTCATAATAATAGCCCAAATACTTATTATAAGGTCCTAATAACATTACTATATTAAAACATAAGATATAATAACGATAGGGTAGGCGTAGCTTGCTTACAACGGATTTTTCTCAAAACTGGGCTTTGTTGGAGCAGCGTTCCCGAACCGAAATACTCTTTTTCTTGGAGCCATTGGGCACTCCGCGGCTTCCGCCTCGTGCTAGGGAGGTTCCTTAGGCTTTTCGGGGGGTTTCGGGGCTAGAGAGAAGTTCTAAAGAGAAAGGGAAGTGATGGGAGGTGTGAGGAATGAAGAGGGCTTCACCTCTTATTTATAGGGGGATGGAGGGTCACTTACATCATGAGTTTCTTCATTCTCATGCCGTGAGCCAACTGGAGACAATCAGGCACAACCTGGTGCTGACACGTGGCATCACACAGGGTGAAAATCAGTCGAGTTTCAAAAATTCATAACTTTCACATACGAACTCCGTTATCGACGTTCTTTATATCCATGCGTACGTAAAAATAAGATCTACAACTTTCTCTTTGACTCCGTCGGCTAATTCTCGACCGATATTAAATTTAACAGGAGGAGGAGATTATACTGTTAAATGTCCGCGTAAAATTCATAACTTCTACATACGGAGTCTGTTTTCGTCTGTCTTTTTATCATTCAGCTCCTATTAATGAGATCTTAAACTCTCATTTAGGTCTGGTAGGCCAAAAACCGCTCGATCTAAAATTCGAATTTCGGGTCATGCACTGTTTTGTCAAATCTTAGAAAATTCATAGCTTCGTCATATGAAGTCAGATTTGGCGTTTTTTTTTTTTTTTTTTTTTTTTTTTTTTTTTTTTTTGTTTTTTGTATGTACTCGGTTTAACGTATACTACAACTTTTGTTTAGATTTCTAAGGTTAAAAAGTCATTTATCAAAAATTCACTATTTACGTCTCTCGGTGTCGTGCCGGTTTTGCCGTAAAACTTTGGCGGGCCATAACTTCTTCGTTATAACTTGGATTTCAACGTTCTTTATATGTACGGAGCCCTTGAAACATATTCTACAACTTGGTTAAGATTATTAATTCTAAATAATCTTTTGTCGAAAAGTCGTTTTTGACCCCTATTATCTCTAAATTGACTAGTCCGGATCTACAGGCGTTACAATAAATATATGTATATGCATACGAATACTTCATATACATATGCATAAAAATAAATATATGTATAAGGCAATTAAATAAGTATGATTATTATGCATTTGCATATGCATAAGAATAAATATATAACATGCATATTCATAACTAACTATATGCATATGCATATGAATAACTATATGCATATTTATAAGTATATGTATATGCATATGAATATATATATATATATATATATATATATATATATATATATATATATATATATATATATATATATATATAATAATAAGTATATGCATATGAAAAAGATATTGATATGAAAAAAGATATAGATAAGAATAATTCATAATAATAAGTATATGCATATGCATAAGAATAAATATGTATATGCATATGAATAAGTATATGCATATACTTATTCATATGCGTATGTGTATACTTATTCATATGCGTATGTGTATACATATGAATAGGTATATGAATATTTATATGCATAATAATAAGTATATGACATATTCATATGCATATACATTATTACTAATTCCTTTGAATGAGGTCAAGTTTCAGTCTCGCCAAACACATATAGATTTTGTTGTGGAAACGAATCACAACTTTGTTTACATTACAAAACAATTAAACAAAAAGCAAAAAATATAAACAAGAAGGGGTAGGGGTATAATAGGAAAAAGATTAATAATCAAATTCTGTTTTATCAAATTACCAAGATAAAGATTAATAATCAACATTCAAAGTAACCAAATCCCGGATAAATTTCAAATGAAACTTAAACAAACAAAACATCCTCTTATTTCTGAAAATAAATACGAGGATTGCTATTTAAGAACTAAGAAAATAAGAGATATTATGGGACACGAAGAAAAGACTGATCAACTGTAATTGTCAATCATCTGTTCCAATCCACATACAAGCTTACTTAAGCATTTTAATAAGAAAGCAAGACAAAAAAATCTCTCGTCAGGATAGACATATGGAATACCAGTAATGAAAAAAGGAATACGATCATAAGATGTGAAAAAAAACCCATCAAAATAAATAGTCATTAAAATACTCGAATCATGATATTTGGCACCCAATAAACCTACATAGAACAAGCACAGTCCTACTTTATAGGTCCTAAAAACACATAGTCATGCCATTAATTATGTTGCACCAAACTTTGTAATCAAAATTGTATTATTATCAAAAGAAGATGCTACTAGTAAAAGAACCTGAAACCGTAGGTGAATAATATATGCTGACAGTTTCTACCCATACTAGCTTTCATTGGATTTTTTTTCTGCAATTCTAAAATCATAAGAAAATGGACTAATTTTCTTGGTATTTAGTATTCAAGAGATAGAAACTGAAAAAAACACATTTATTGGTTATAATACATAGTTTTTATGTAGTAAAGATAGTGGTAGTTCAACGTTTCACTCAAAAACTGCATTCAGAGTCAAGACAATCACCATATGGCTATGAACATTATTTAAGACATTTTGCCGAACAGTTTGGGAGCACTATTACCAACTAAGGTTTCCAAACCCATTAAGAGAATTTAAAACTTAACATAATAAGGTTTTTCTTATTCATATTTGAGTAATCTCACTCTTTGTTTGATTTAGTTATTAAATCTTTTAGGTACATCTTTTTCCTCTCTCGAGATCTTAAAGCCATATCTTTGTTCCTCAGTTACCTGAAACAATCATTTGTTACTTAATCAAAGTCCACTATGATGATAAATTAAATAAATAATCCAATTGAGATGACAAATGATAGCTTTGTATATTGTTGATATGTAATCTAGTAAGATGTTGGTAATAGCACACAAATCAAGATCAAAATTTGACACATCAATGTTGTGAATTTTATTATTAACGTTTAAAAGCAACTGTTCGATCTCATCAACAGAAAAGGGAGACTGGCTGTTCATGTGATTTGGTGATGAAATTCAAAGGTTAGCGGATAGATGAGAGAAACTCTAATTAAATTCTTTGAAAGAATGCCCTATTTGTTTTTTAAAAAATTATGCATTTCATTTATGCATAGTTTGTTGTTTCATAAAACAAGTTTGTTGGTTCGCTCCTTCTTAAAAAGTTCATTGTTGAACTTTATACACACACACACACACACACACATATATATATATATATATATATATATATATATATATATATATATATATATATATATATATATGAGGGTTCAGTTGAGAAAAAAAAGTTGAGAACGAGGGAATGCGTATGAGCCATTCATTTCATAATTGTCACTTAAGTGTTCCAGCATATCAGGCGATTGAATAGATCATCTTCATATATGAATACATATAATCATATATGACTAAATATAACAAAAGTGATTGTTCATATACGAATATGATGATGATGGATGGTTGTGAAGGTAGCGGTTGTTATTGGTAGTTGGTTGTGCAGGTGCAGGTGGTGGTGGTGGTGGTTGGTGGCAGTGGTGGTGGTGGTTGCTGGTGGAGGGAGGTGGTGTATTCATATATGAATACACATATATTTATATTCATATATGAATATTACTCAACCTTTTTCGGCCCAGTAATCCAGAGCATTTTGCGGCAAAAATAAATTATTGGCTGAGAATAATTCTCCATTCTCAACATTTTTATTTTTCTCAATTAAACTTATATATATATATATATATATATATATATATATATATATATATATATATATATATATATATATATATATATATATATATATATTTGAAACCATGCTAATTTTGTAAAACTGTGAGATCAAATCTAAAAATAATTTTAAAATCCAAAATAAAAGGAAATATTCACTTTAATTATCTAAAAAAATAAAAAATAATAAAATTACTGTTTTTTTTAAAAAGTACATGAAATATTCTAATAGAATATTACACTGTAAATATTTTAATGTTATTTTTAGAATGTTAGTATATTCTACTAGATTTATCAGATATATAAAATATTATAATATTCTAGTAGAATATATAAAAAAAAGTTATTTTTTATTATTATGTTATTATTTTTTGGTATTTTTTTATATTTTTTTGTAAAATATAAATGATGAAAATAATATTTGAATTTTTTTTTCAAAAATTTTCAATTATTTTGTATTTTAAAAATGTTTTTTTTTCATTTACAAAATAAATGACAATCCTAACCACTCATTTTGTAGATAAATTTTTTTTTTAACCAATTAAGAATCATGAATAAAAAAATATCTAAAAGACTAAAACAATATAATATCAAAAGACTAAAGAAAATATATAGTTTGATTAAACATAACAAACATATAAATGAAAATATAATCTCCAAGGATAACAAAGTATATTGTTTGACTAACCAATTAAGAATCACGAATACAATTGAGAGTGGCACATGTTGACCCGTACGATACAACTGAAAATCTAAAAAAATAAAATAAACATTATTATTAAGGGGCGTCATTGCTGACGCACAAAGCATCTACGACTGTAGCAATACGTTGCAGAAACATATCAAATTAATTAAGAGACCTTTCCATGTTAGCCCACTACACCGCTCCGTTTCTCCCATTTTGTTTTTGTTTTAATTAATATACAAGTCGTTCAAGCTGGGGATGTCAAAAACTACGTCGGATCTGTTTCTATAGGACCCTGAGTGACTAATTTTTTAAATAATTCGAGAGCCGGGGCATAGGCGGAGGCAAGATTAACCCCTATTTATTTTCGGGATTGGGGTTGTGAGTGAGTATTTATGTCGCGTACTTCCGCGGGGATCCCGTTTGTATAAATATATATAAATAGGGAAAAGTGAATATACTCATAAGAGTATATAAGGTTACGTACCCAAATGACTATCCGACGTCGTTTCAAAGTTAGATGAACTTACTTTCTTCTTCATACATTATCGGCTATCGCATATTAACTAAGAGAAGTCAAAATGGAATCGATCATGCTATTCTCTCTTCCACTCCTATTACGAAGATCGGAAAACCATTCTTATTACGAAGATTGGAAAAAGCTGCGACTCCTTCGATTCATCCCAACTTAGTGAATCATTGAGATTCATCTTATTTACATCAGAGATTTTTGATCACGCAAAGTGGGTTTATTTCAATTGGTTCTGGCACATATGGCTTACACCCTAACGACTGAGGGAGAGAACGATTTCCATTTGCCATATATTAAACGACTTCCTTTTGTCAAGACAACCAACTGTTAGTTGATTTCTTCTCCTAAAATTTTCTTCCACTTTTTCTGATTTAATCTAAAGCTCGAATTTAGAAAACTAGAACTCGAAAGTTATTATATATCTATTGTTGATCTTTGAATAATTGAGAGTAATTCACTTGGAGTCAAAATTCATTTTTGATTCAGTTTGAGTATGCGTTCGGCAAAATGTCACTGATTTGTGAATCTCAAATGGTTTTCATTTGCAACTATATTAAAAGAAGCCCACTAGGTGTTCCACAAAATGTCACCTCCTATAATAACACTATTTTTTTTTTCATTTTTATGTGAATCTCAAATGGTTTTTCATTTGCGACATTGTTTCTGGTTGGTGCATTTCTATTGTATATGTTCATCTATGAATTAGTCGATAACAAATATAAACGGAAAGTGAGCAAGTGTCAGGAACACATGGTCTTAGCAAGAGATGGTTTCTGGGCCAGCTTTCTCGCACTGACTAATCCCCCGCTACAAACATGAAGCAAAGCTTCATGTATTGGAGTCACTACAGACGAACCTCCATGATCACAAGGGATGAGTGGTGCCATGATTTAAACATGGATCAATAAGTTATCCATCATATCTTCCAAATGCTTTACCAAGTCACCATAACTTGTAAGGCTTCTAATCTTGATCCTTTTTTACCTCAGGACATGAATTCTTGATTTTTTTTTTGTTCTGTGGTTTGTGATTGGTAATCAAGTGTCTTTACAGGGAGAGGATGACTTTTATATAAGATATTATACGCTTCAACTTTTGACTGCCCTTTTAACAAATTCCCCCATTAGGTATGTGTCATACATACTTTTTCTTTGTTCTTTTTTAACTTTTATTTCATATACTGAGGTCTCCTTCAGGTTACAGGAAGTCATTCTTACAATCCCCCGTGGTATAACTCGGCTTATGGATCAGGAGGTATGAACTGGTATGCCTGTTGAAATCTTTAATTCGTATGATGTTTAATAATTCTTTTTCCTTAAACACTATGATTATTGCCTTGTAGGTCATACATAATTAGACCTTGTTAGTTCTTTTTCCTTAAACACTATGATCTTTGAGGGTGCTTTTGAGAAGATTTTCAGTATCATTAAAGAAGAGGGAGGTTCAGAAGGTGGTGTTGTTGTCCAGGTGATTAGTTGACTCTTCGTCAAATCTATACCATTAATGGTTTCTTGTCGTTTTTGGTCAAATTTTTATGCCATAATATTGAATCTGTTTTAATATTTGATTTTCAAGCTTTAATAGATGCCACATGATGTTTCTTGATTGCTCCCTCGAATAAAAAAAGACTGATTTGCCCTCACACTTCATAAAGCATTCACATATTGAAAGATGCAGCTTAGTTATCTTCATATTTACCCTTCCATGGATTCCCACTATAAGTCTCAGTAGAAGCTTTGATTAGGGACCACCATGTTACCTAAACCCCAATGCAGGTGGTGAAAAACGAAGCACATATGTACAAACACAATTGTATATTGATATAGGTTTTATTGTTTTAATGAATTTTAAGTAGGGGGAGAATTGGTACGGTACCAAGGTTTTTTTTTCTCCAAACCGTGTACCGTACCAACTATAATTGGTATAAGATTTTAGCTACCTGTGCCGTACCAAGTGTACTTGGTACCAATTAATTTGGCTACCAACAAATTTGGTTGATATATATTGGTATTTGGTATATACCAAAATTTTTAACTAATATGTACTATACATGAATATAAGTTGAATTTGTGGACATTTGGCTGTTGCCTCACTCGCTTCTGGTAGTATTTTTATGGAAACAACTAAAAGGATTAAAAGATGTCCACCCATAGCAAGTTGCTAGAGGAAACAAATGGTAACAGTACAAGTACAATGAATGAGAAGTTATTATTCCTTTTTAAGTTTTAGTGTATGTATCACCGATCTCGTGCACATCAAACAATAAGTGTTAAGAAATTTGTCGATCAATGCGGTAGTTTAGTAATTCTAAGACTTGTTAGTTGTTATTCTAATTAAAACATGAAGATATGAGAACTCATATTTCTTTGTATTTATGAATTGATATATATATATATATATATATATATATATATATATATATATATATATATATTGGTTGGTACAGTACAACCGTCGTATTCAAAATTTCATACCGTTACCGTACCAAGACTACTTAATTGACATGATATTACAACCAAACATATTAGCTACCAAACAACTTGACTACTAATTTAATTGGTTGGGTTAGTAACATCTTGATTGATTCTCTGTGGTACATATTTGTCATACCTAATTTTGAGTGTGAAACTAACTTTCAAGATTTTTTAATGAAATGTCAATCATTAAATTTCCAAATTTCCTATTTGGTTGTATGATGTGTTTGTTAAATAACATTTGTGAATAATGATAGCCTCTTAATTTTTTTTTTTACAAACTAATCTCAATTTTTTTTTTCACAAAATAAACTCAATTTTTTTTTTCACAAAATAGCCACAAATTTTCGGTTGTTTTTTTACAAACTAGCCTCATGCTTACTTTTTTTCCCACAAAATAGCCGTAAATTTTAGTTTTTTCACAAAATAGCCACAAATTTTCTGTTTTTTTACAAACTAGCAACATACTTTTTTTTTTCAAGAAATAACCTTAATTTTTAGTTTTTTCACAAAATAGCCACAGATTTTCGGTTTTTTTTCACAAACTAGCCTCATACTTTTTTTTTCTTCACAAAATAGCCTCAAATTTTAGTTTTTTTTCACAAAATAGCCACAAACTTTCGGTTTTTTTTCCACAAACTAACCTCATACTTTCTTTCTTCACAAACTAGCCTCATACTTTCTTTTTTCATAAAATAGCCTCAAATTTTAGTTTTTTCACAAAATAGCCTCAAGTTTTCATTTTTTTCACATAATAGCCTCATACTTTCTTTTTTCACAAAATAACCTCAATTTTAGTTTTTTTTTTTTCACAAAATAGCCACAAATTTTCGGTTTTTTTTTTCACAAACTAGCTTCATACTTTTTTTTTTTCACAAACTAGCCTCCAATATTAGTTTTTTCTCAAAATAGCCACAAATTTTCAGTTTTTTTTTCACAAACTAGCCTCATACTTTTAGTTTTTTCACAAAATAGCCTCAAATTTTTGTTTTTCTTTTTTCACATAATAGCCTCATACTTTTTATTTATTTATTTATTTTTTTTCACAAAATAGCCTCAAGTTGTAGTTTTTTCAAAAAATAGCCTCAAATTTCTATTTTTTTTTCACAAAATAGCCTCATACTTTGTTTTTTTGTTTTGTTTTGTTTTGTTTTTTTTTTTCACAAAATAGCCTCAAATTTTAGTTCTTTTCACAAAATAGCCGCAAAATTTGTTTTTTTTTTTTTTTTTTTTTCACAAAATGGCCTTAAATTTTCGGTTTTTTCAAAATAGCCTCATGTTTTTGTTTTTTCATATAATAGCATCATATTTTCATTTTTCACCCACAATGGCAACCTAATTTTCAGTTTTGACCCATTATTGCTGCATACTTTCAGTTTTTACCCATAATAGCATTGTTTTTTCAGTTTTAACCAATTATTACAACCTAATTTCAGTTTTGGCACATAAGAACAACCAACATTTAATTTTAAACCCAAAAATGATAAATAATCAACAACTTTTTGAGAACTATAAAAAAAATATTAAGAAAAATAAAACATTTCTAGATTATTCATACATTGTTAACCAAAAAAGAATTTCAAAAATGCCAAAAAGCATATTGAATTTTCCTTTGCTCACAAAAACAACACACTTATTATTATGTCTCTTCCAACAATTCATCTGCCTGATACATGTGAAAAAATACTGTTAATATAATTATTAGAGTTCTAAAACATGAAAATTAAATTAATATTTAAAGTGCCTTTCTTTTAAAACAACTAGTAGTGTATTGACCAAATCCTGGACAATAAGAGCCTGTACGTTTTTTGGGGGCTTCCTAAGAAGACCTGATTTTATTATCAATTTTAGGACGTCCTTTTGTAGTAGTTGGACCAAGAGGATCACAGACAGATAACTGTGGCATCATATCTATTTGCGAAACTCCCATATAAGAACCTTGAGATGCATTCTCCAAATACATAGATTTCTTTCGATTTGTTTGATCATCTAAAAGACCTATCAATAGCTTATTGACTTTTTGTATCTCTAAAGGTGAATCTCTTGCTTGTTTAATTAGTTTAGTAAAATTTGAACAGACACACCATAGTGTGTAGGCACTAACTCCATTTTCATTATTCATTTCTTCGAGTCCGATACTAGCACTACCGAGTTTGTACCTAGCATTAAGGGTACATCGTGGTAAATTATAGTGACTCAGGAGTTATTTAACATGCTTCTTCTTCATCACATATAGGCTATGTTTGCATAAAATCCCATTTGTCTCATACTTAGCACATGAACATGTGACGTTAACTTGATCCAAAGAACGAAAGGTAATAATGCACCAATATTTTTTTTATCAACATCCAATTGCATAACTCGATATGTGCTTTATTCTGTAGTTTTTCCTATAGTCTCATGAGTCAAATTGGTAATAACTTCGGTCCGTTCATCTTTCTAGTATAACATTAACCTGCTTTTGCTTTGATTGGATGCACTGAAGAAAGAACCGGCATCGAGTTCATAGTCTTGAACTCTTCATCTTCTTCAGAAGCCCTTTGAGACTCAACTGCTTTGTCGTATTATACAATGAATTCGTTCAATATGGTCTTCGAGTTAATAAATCCATCAAAAAATGAGTTGATACTCTCACTTCGTCCGATTGTTGTCATACCGGCAAAGAAAGTATCCTTCAAGAAGGGTTTAGCCCAATGTATACGTTGGTTATACATGTCACTAATCCAACAAATGCTTTCCAGTTCATACTTACTACGCATAACTTCCCATGTTGCTTCAAAATGTTCAATAGTGTCACTATTTACCCATTGTTTGTGCGTTTGTTGAAAATCATTGTAACGAGAAACATACGATCTAAGGAACTTAGTTTCATGCTTCATGATATGCTATGAACAAAAACGATGTCTAGTCTTCGGAAACACTTTTTTTTATTTCATTTCCCATTGCTTTGTCTTGATCTATTATAATTGCCTTCAGATACTTGTTAAACATACATTTGAGGAAATGTTCAAATAACCATTCAAATGTCTCTTGCTTTTCATTTTCCAATAATGCTCAACCAAAAAGTATAGACTGCCCATGATGATTCACCCCAGTAAAGGGAGCAAAAGGCATCTTTAACTTGTTAGTCATATAAGTGACATCAAACACAACAACATCTTTTAATTTTGTATAGGCATCTCTTGATCTACTATCATCCGAAAAGATATTTCTAGGATACTCATCATCAAAAAAATCCATGACAAAATAATGGTCACTATCAACTAATGTTTTATCTTGAAAATGTTTTATAAGTCCATAGAACTCCTTTCCTCTATGTTTTTTTTGGATGCTCAAATAAGACATCAATACGCTGCTTTGAAGTAACATCAGCTACATTTGAGGTTTTCATTATATTAACAACCTTTTTAATCTGAGAAGATTTCAACCCTGCTTGACCAAATTGCACCATAAGAGATTTACCTTCTATTGAATGGTGGAAATTGCTATGAGGTCGATGCTTTATCACCATCGTTGGTGTCATTTTCAATTCGTGATTGTTTGTGTCATTAAATAAGTCAACCAACCATTTCCCATCCTCCTGTCTTGTAATTCGAAGCTTTGCTTGACATCCGGTTCTTATATCTCTACGATGTTTTTTCTCATTTCCACTTGAATCATTTTTGTCTACCCGTTTGAAACCTTCTTTGCAACATACATAATACTTACGATAAGGCTCATTTGTTTTTGTGCTTTTAATTGTGTCATCTTTACGTATACCAAAACCATGTAAAAAGGAATAATCATTATAAAATGTATATGCTTCGTCAGGCGTATCGAAAACCTTTCCCATTATTCTTTCAACATTATCTTCGTCTTCTTCAAATTCAATGTTCACATCGAAATCGTTAAGTTCTTCAGATTCATATGATGCTTCCACAAAATCATTTGTGTCAATAGTTTTATTTATATACGGTTCTATATCTTGATCAGTTGCTTCAGTTTCAAACATCATGGCCTGCATGTAACCACATGTTCCCAAATAAAACATTAACACCAAAATTATTTTCTATTAAATAGGAATGAAACATTATAGGTAATAATGTGACATCCCCATTTTCTCGGCCAGAAAAGACTGATTTTGTTTATGCTTTATAAAAATCAGAGTACCTATTTTAATAAAAATACTGTGGAATTTGTTCCCAGTAAAGCATGATAAATACGTTATCAAAGAATTTCCGAAGAAAAGTATTTTTGTTCATTTTAAAACATTGGGATGTCATCGTCAATACAGAAACATAAGCATAAACATAACTTACATTCATTATCACTAGTGATTTATATCTCCGTAATTTCTAAGTGTAATGTGACTTCATATCAACACCTGTGATATAAATAAACTGAGTGGATCAGGTTGGGAAACCTGGTGAGTACATAGGGTTTTCAACCCATAATAATATAATAGTTATGTTTAATCATAAAACTGAGTGTGCTTGGGAGTGATGTGGGATTAATATAGCCAGATCAACTATATTCAATTGAGATGCGACCGACATGTGCTTGGGAGTGATGTGGTGGTACAAAGGTGTTATACTTAAATCTATACAAGGGATCTCTAGATCAGAACATGAAAGTTAGAATACTATAGGAGTATTCTATGACTCTATAACACGATAACAAGTTTGAAACATAGTAAGTACATTACATTAAAATACTATAGGAGTATTTTAGACACTATACAAAAAATTATGTGATAACTTAAAAGACCCACATGGATAGGTCTATAATCTTGCAATATATACTCCCCAGGGTTTTATATAATTGAGATTTTATAGACTTAGAATTTGTGATCTACACTCCACTATCTGTTCCTTGTTTGGTTGTGGTTTTGGAGTAGGATCACTTATTCGAAGGTCTATTTAATCTTGAATTATATACAACTTGTATACATTGTTTAATTATAGAAGGACTCTGTAAGGATCACCCCATAAAATTACCCTAAATCTCATAGATTCTTTAAACACTTCCATTCTCGCACGACAAACCAGATAGATATAACCACTTTCTCATAGCGGTCAACAGAAGAGTCAAGGAGGAACAAGAGCAAGCTCATGAGAAGTTTCCAAAGAAGGATTAACCGAAGTAAACAAAACGCCTTAATACGTCACACTAATAAATAATAATCTTGGTTAACTTACTGAGTTAGTGGAAACACTACTCACCCTATGTGTTAGGATTATTTTCTTTACATGTAACCGGTAACAGTTATTCAGGTCACATTTATTCATTCGAGGATAGCCATTTCTAATTCATAAAGTATATTTGGTATAGACTCTGTTAGGAATCGTTTTGAGACCCTATGGAAGTCAGGACCCGATACATTCAGAACTAGGATAACCTTGTCTTTCAGCTTTCAGCTTTTATCCACTACTATAGACTTATTCCATCTCATCTTTGTATTCTTTTAGCAAAGATGCCTCCTCGCAGATCAAACAGACGCACTACTCTGATAACTCCAACTCAACCGCTGCTACCTCCACCTCAATTCGACTCTACTGCTCTCCAAGCAGCGATATCCTCTGTAGTGGCAACTGCTCTAGCTCACTTCGGTGAAAGTGGTACCTTTGGATCTGGTAGCGGTACCCATTTAGTTAACCCCGGAGGTACTCACGGGCACCCAAGGGAGTGTATGTATAAGGACTTCATGAACTGCAAAGCCAATTCCTTTAATGGAATTGGTGGAGTCATCGCTCTGATGCGATGGTTCGAGGAAACAGATTCGGTCTTCACAATCTGTTCATGCCTAGAAGGGAGCAAAGTGAAGTTTGTTGCCTGCACCTTCTCCAACAGAGTCCTAACATGGTGGAATACCCATGTTAAGTCACTGACCCTATCAGTGGCTAACTCAATGGGTTGGGAGAACCTAAAAGAGATGATGTTGGAAGAATACTGCCCAAGGGGCGAAGTTTAGAAACCGTAGGAGAATCAACCCCGGAGTCGCCAGCGAGTAGCGGTACGTTTTAGAAATAGTAATTACTTTAAGAACTAATTTATATTTATATAAGATTAAAACTTTGGGAAAACACTTAAAAGTAATTATAATAACTCACTTATAAAAGCAAGTCATAGTATTCAAGAGAACTAAAAGATCCGTTCAGAGAAGCTATGATGGCTTAGCATATACATCAGGGTTGTACATAACTGTCACACCTCGAAACCAAGAACGACGGAAACATTCTAGGGTGGAGGACGTCATGTAAAGTATCACAACAGTGCAAAGTAGTAAACAAGCAACAAAATCATCCATTGCATTGATAGTAAAATTTTAATACATGTGTGTTCTTTCATAGAATAAAACACCATAATAAATAATCAAAATAAAAGACGAGTCTTAACTGCTCCATCTTCTCAAAACCTGGTCATCGTACCTGACTACTGGTGACCTGAGAATACAAGTTATTTTGATAGCGCAGATCAGCATAACGCTGGTGAGTTCATAAGTATTTTAGTGTCATTGATTTGTAAAGTTTTGAAGAAAAGACTTGTAAATGTTCAATGAAAAAGTTTGTATAAGTATGAAAACCCTAGAACATCCCATATTTCCCATTAGTATAAAAAGTAGTCTTCTACCAAGACCCCACTATTTTGAAGGTTTGTTTCTCTGTAAAATTGAAGGTTTTTCCCATGTACAACTATTATTATCAAAATATAGTCTACCTCATCATTCATGTGAATGTGTCACAAAATAAAGGTAATAAGGAAAATTATATAATCATTGAAATCGTATCAAAATATATTCTACCTCATCGTTTATGTGAATGTGTCACAAAATAAAGGTAATAATGAAAATTATATAATCCTTGAAATCGTATCCATTTGTCTAGGATAAACACAGCGCGGTAAATCACCGAACAGTACAATAGAGAACATCCGAAGATGAACATATCCTGTTATAATGGTCAGTCCCGTATTATGTAGTGTATGTATGTACTAGTGTAGTGTATGTCTTTCCTGATCCTCATCATAGTATGTTCTATAGTATAGTATATAGTGTGTATGAATAGTAAGTACTATTGTATGTTCTCTCTGTCTAGTGGGTAGTATGTTCTCTCTGACTCTTATTATAGTATGTTTAGTTGTATAGTGTAGCGTATGTATTGCTTATAGTGTGTATTGACTTATGTATGAACTGACTCTTTGTATGTTACATTGTACTAGTAACATTTAGTAGTATACCTCTAAACTATATCCATTATAGTTTACTAGTAATGTATGTATATGAATGAACGAAAGTATGCCTTTGCTACATAAAGGTACTGAACCGACTATTAGAACTTTTATGTCTACATATGTATACATAATATGTAACTAATATTTAGACGACATTCAGACAAATAACCGATACCCTAAGGCGACATCTAAACAAGGAAAAGGAATTAAAGCGAGTTAGTGTCCTAAGTCCTTTAAACATTACTTATATAAATATGCATATATAGGAATGCATTTGACAATATAAAAGTTTAAAAGAAGTATTGTAAAACATTTGAAAAGTTTAATAATAACAATTGATGAGTTGATGTCAATTTATAAAATGATTTAAAAGCAGGTTATTTGATAGAACAGTTTAAAGTATAAGAAATCATTTGTTTGAAACATAGTTATAATAGAATTTGCAAGGAAAGATTTAATGTATAAGACAGTTTGATAAAGAGTTTAACATGTAAGAATGTTTGATAAAATGTTTTGAAGTAGTTTGTTTGGTAAAACAGCTAAAAGTGTAGTAAATCCACACTTTGATAGTTATTAATCACATGTGATTGATATAATAACTATAATGATTCAATTTGTATCCCCCCCATAAAAGCATTTAAAAACATTTAAAAGGTTGATTAAGGGGTATGAACTCACCTGTAGTGAGTGGATTGGATGGAAGTGTTGGACAAGGTACTAGGTGTCAAGTGAAGACTTGAACATACACAAGGATCCTATTAACATATCAAGACATATATATATATGTACCTAATTAGTGATTATAACACTAATTAAGAAAGTAAAAACATCCTAGAACATGGAAAACTCTTGGATTTAAGTGTTATAAGAACTTAGGGTTACATCTAAAAGTTGTAAGACATTGCTATTGAGTTTACGGCCCAAGGACCACTCTCCATGGACTTTACGGCCAAAGATGTATGGCCGTAGTGGGTTTATAGCTGTAAACCCATGGCAAACTCCCCAGATTCGTGTGTTAAGGTCCTTAGCTCAAATGTGAAGGGTTATAGTTCAATTCCCAAGCTTTAGGAAGGAATTTAGGGAATCTATGCATCCTCTAATAGAGTTCACGGCCTTGGGAGATGCCCTGGATGTAAACCCCTTCCATTCCAGATTTCTTGATGCTTCTAAGGCTTAAACATGTTCATTATAGTAGACAACAAGCTAGGTTAAGAGTACTTACAATATAGAAGCTTGTTTGGGTGTTTAAGGTCCAAGAACACTAGTGTGTGTTCTTGGTGTTTTGAAGAACACTTGAAGATCTAACCAAAAGAAGAGATTTCATGGATGAAATCATGAGTAAATCAAGAAGAAGTGAGGTATAACACTTGGATGCAGTGATTTACTTACATGAATGGAAGATTGGAAGGAAAGTTCTTGATGATACTTGAGAGAAAACCCGAGTTCTACGCTGGAGAGTGTGAAAATGAATGAAAATGGCCAAGTTTTTCATATATAGGCATGGAGTTTACGACCTCATGAATTTACGATCGTAAACTCATGGTCTCATGGTCATAAACTCCTCATTTGAGGGTCTAAGGCTTGATTGGTGGTTTGGAACCCTAGTTGACCCATTCTAGATTTTGATCCTTTGAATTATTAAAGATCAGAATGCTCAAACAGACTCTAAACTGTTCTAAAAGTTAGTAGGAGTAAGTTTGACTTTCTATGAAGTGCTTGACTGTACAGGATAGGAACTTTCGGTTTGTCACATCATCCCCCCGTTAGAGGGAATTTCGTCCCGAAATTAGAGTTTAGGCAAGGAAGTAGGTACGAATAATCGAGTAAAGAGATGAGGATACTTCTGTTTCGATTGATCCTCGCGCTCCTAAGTGAATTCAGGTCCTCGATTGGCATTCCAGTGAACCTTCACTAATAGGACACAACTTTTTTTTGTCTGCTTGACCTCTCGGTCCATGGTCACTACGATTCTTCCACAAAGTTGAGGCTTTTGTTAATCTCGATCCCGTCGAGTGGGATTACAAGAGTCCTAACAAAAAGATACTTTTTCAAGTTTGAGGTGTGGGATGTAGAATGTATGTTCCTAGGTTCGCAGGTAGGTTGAGTTTGTAAGTTACAGGGCCGATTCTGGTAATAATCTCGAAGGCCCTATTTATCTTGGATTTAGCTTTCCACGCTTTCCGAAGCGTATGAAGCCTTTCCAGGGTGAGACTTTCAAGGAATGTGGTCCCCTCCTGGAATTCCAAAGGTTTCTTATTTTGTCAGCGTAGCTTAGAAATTTGCGAATTCCTGTAGGCGTCTTTATTGTTGACTAGTTCTCAACGATTTTGATTTTTGGAAGGGTCCATATGAATTCCCACATCACTAACAATGTGTCTTAGGAATTCGATTATTCGAATCCAAAACTCGCCTTTAGAGAACTTCGCATAGAGCTTCTCTGGTTGTAACGTTCGCCATATCTGGTGTAGATGCTTACTATGCTCTCCCTTACTACGAGAATAGATAAGTATGTCATCTATGAAGATAATGACGAACTAATCCAAGTAAAGATGGCATACCCTATTCATTAAGTCCATGAATACCATGGGCGCGTTTGTATTATTTGGAAGGTATCACTACGGACTCGTAGTGTCCGTATCATGTTCGGAAGGCCATCCTCGGGACATCCTTCTCTAACACTCGTAACTGGTGATACTCGGATCTCAGATCCATCTTTTAAAGGTAATTCGTTCCTGGTGGCTGGTCAAACAATCCATCCATGTGAGGCAGAGGGTAATGATTCCTAATGGAAATCTTGTCGAGGTATCTGTAGTCGATGCGCATACTAAACAATCCGTCTTTCTTCTTGACAAACTAGACTGGACTTCCCCAGGGTGAGGAGCTTGGTCTTTCAAATCCATTGCTGAGTAGTTCATTAAGTTGACCGGACAGTTCTTGCATCTCTGTAGGTGTTAGAATAAAGGGCGATTTGGTTACAGGGGTAGCCCCTGCAACTAATCTGATTCCGAAATTAACCTTAACATTGTGGAGGTAATCATGGGAGTTCTTCTGGAAAGACATCAGGAAATCCAAAAGAAAGTACGATTACTCATGAAGTAAGGATTAGGATAGGTGATTCTATTCTATATGTATCTCTTGTCGTCGTTCGGCGAGAAGGCATTTGATTGGGTTCTAAGTTTATTCACGTGACAACACTATCACTCGTAGTGTTGAGTAGTCTCCATCCTGAAGTTCATATCCGAAGTCATACATGAATCACAATCTTGCGTATACGGGTCATATAGAATTAAGATTGAAAAGGTAGTCAAATGAATGATTCTTCTTTAAGCTCACATCTAAACAAGGGAAAGAAGTTAAAGCAGAATCATCAATTCTAAACTTATAGAACCTTGATTATATATCACCCTTGTGTATACATTCCACAGCGATAGATCAACCGTATGGATCTTCGGATTGAACTTGACGTACTGTACGAGTGGTATTCCCGGGAGGTTTGCTGAGGTTTCTTCGGGAAAGACACAAAACATAAGGTACTCTATGCATGAGTACCTCGGAGTTCTGGAATGATGGCTTCGCTAGAAAGGCGATTACGGAGAAGGAGATTTACGCATGAAACTGGTATTGTGAGGATCGAATTGACTCAAGCTGTATGATAATATCGAACTCACTTAAAAATAAAGGCATTAGACTTGATCATAAAGGCGTTACACACAAAACACAACAATGCAACTTTCAACAGAGTTTTAGTACTTTAGATTAACTACAAGACTACTGCTGCGAACAAGGTATAGTAAAAAAAGCAAGCATACGCAACACAAGGGCCCCTTGACTGATGGGATTTCACAAAAGATAAGACTCGAGTTGCACTAGTTTTTAACACTTTATGAGTCTATTACAACAAAACACATTAATTACTTCAATGTGGGTCCGAAGTAGTCTCTCTTGAGCCAGTGATCCTTAGTATCTTCCAGTCTGCGTCAGAGTTCTTTGTTATTGGACAATCCTTCTTAAGATGTCCTTTCCCTCTGCATAGGTGACATATCTGGCTAGTACCAGCATCGATGGTGGAAGTGATGTGTCAGGTCGGAGTTATGTGGACACGAGTTCTTCCGTTGTTCCTCCTATTCGAACAATTCCTTTTAAAGTGTCTGATTTCACCGCAACCATAGCAAGCTTGGTTGATTTCGATGCCAGGTGCATGAGTGATGGGTCATGCTGGTGCTCTACAGCTATGAGCATGGTGCCCTATTTTGTGGCAACTGCAACATTGCATTTCACGGCAAGCCCCATTATGATGAAAGTTACACTTGTTACACTTCGGGAGTTTTCCCTCGTATGGTTTGATCGATGCTGAAATGGAAGGGGTTGCCACTTGTGGCTGTTGCATGGCTAGTCTTTTGGGGTCGCTTGCGCTCCTTTTGGGCTTGACACTTTCATTTCCTATTCTTGGTTTTACGACTTTGCAAGTCTGTGACTATTATCATTTGTTGGCTTCCTGGATCGATACAACGATCGGCTTTTTCAACCCCCTTGCCAGCCTTGCTTGTGTTGTTAACACTGAGGTTTGCAAGGACAGCTGCCACTGTAGTTGTTACCGCGACTTGGAATGTAGCGGCATCGATATGAAGGATAGGGGTTTCGTTGTTCGGATGACTATTTCTGGATGTCGACATGATTTTGTTATACGAAACAAAAGGAGTTCGTTAGTGATTATGGTCGGTACTAGATCTATCTTACTCTTTTATGTAAATGTAACCTCTTTGTTTCGTTTAAATTGTTCTCGGTGGTTTGACCTACATCCCTAAGATGTAATACTAGTAAAGAGTAGAAGTAAGTTCATAGGATGGTTACAAGACGATTGCTATCCAACCTTCGATAAGAATTGGAAGTGATCCCTGAGCTAAATTACCATAACTCAATAACTTGACTAGAGTGAGTTTCAGATAGAATTCTAATGATAGTAGGATGAAAGTATTTGAACAAAGCTTAACACAAAACATAGCTGACTATCAATATCATTGATATTTAGGATGTAATAGGTTGGAAAAAAATTGACCTTGTAGTAGGTCTTACATCATATCCGGAGTAGAAAAGTTTTGACAGCATAAAGGCCTAACAAAAAGTACTTACGATATTGGGGTAGTTACATAGAAAAGTGATACATAGGGCATAGACAGGAAAATGATTCCTTATAACAAGGAAGGAAAGATAAAGCATCTCCTACTGGTAACAGTCATCCCTCTGGTGAACCCTTAGTTCAGCCAGTTGACGTTCCATATCTAGCAGGTGTCTTTCGTACACCCTATGGCGTACTCGGAGCCCTATGACTTCGGCTCGAGTTTCAGCTAGTGCTTGCGGTAGAGCCTCATGGTCCCTCTCAGATCTCTCACGAGCATTTTCAAGGTGAACGGTATGGATGGTATGCATTCCTACATTGGCATCAACCTCTACGATATGATGGAGAGCTGTCCTGCCTTGGACTTCGTTTCGGGCAACTCTACGGACCAGGATTTGCAGAACTCTGTCTGCTGAGCCTCCTTCACTTATGTTATAGAAGCTTCGGTCTCCATTAAATGACATAGGTTGGTCTTTCTCTTTGCTCCATGTCTACAAACATTCTACCCAAGGAGGTGTCGGGCCTTGAAAAGCCGGACGAGGGTTAAGATTTGGGTTGGGAGCCACCGGGGGTAGGTTCTCAAACTCGGGCTTGGAGTTAGCACCATCCGAAAAGCCTTTAGTATGGTGATCATCCAAAGGGATTGGATGATCATCCTCTGACTCTTCTCCAAACCATCCAACATTGCCTTCATTCGGGAAGTACGGTTAGTCATGGGGATAGGGTCCATCCATGTTATCTACGCGAGAATTGGGGTAACGAAATAATTATTAGACGTACTAACTAGATAATTATATGATAATCTTCATCAGTTACATCAATATTTGTAAAGTGCATACCAGTTATATGTAATGAAAATAGGATAGGCCTTCGAATAAGTGACCTTAACTCCAAATTCACAAGGAATAGGGGGTAAAGCAAAAATTCATAGATTTTAAGTCTATGTCATCCTAGTTACATATAACCATAGTGTATCCACTTAGCAACTATTGACCTACTAATGAAGATCTTTAGTTCTCAAAGAAGCAATTGCGGTAATACAAAAGACGAGTCTTAACTGCTCCGTCTTCTCAAAACCTAGTCATCGTACCTGACTACTGGTGACCTGAGAATACAAGCTATTTTGAAAGCGTAGATCAGCATAATGCTGGTGAGTTCATAAGTATTTTATTGTCATTGATTTGTAATTTTTTGAAGAAAAGACTTGTAAATGTTCAATGAAAAAGTTTGTATAAGTATGAAAACCCTAGAACATCCCATATTTCCTATTAGTATAAAAAGTAGTCTTCTACCAAGACCCGACTGTTTTGAAGGTTTGCTTTTCTATAAAAATGAAGGTGTTTGCCATGTACAACTATTATTATCAAAATATAGTCTACCTCATCGTTCATGTGAATGTGTCACAAAATAAAGGTAATAAGGAAAATTATATAATCAATGAAATCGTATCCAAAATATATTCTACCTCATCGTTTATGTGAACGTGTCACAAAATAAAGGTAATAAGGAAAATTGTAAAATCCTTGAGATCATATCCATTTGTATAGGATAAACATGACACGGTAAATCGCCGAATAGTAAAACTGAGAACATCCGAAGATGAACAGATCCTGCTGTAGCTAGCAACCAGGGGTAGGATGGTCAGTCCCGTAGTATGTAGTGTATGTATGTACTAGTGTAGTGTATGTCTTTCCTGATCCTCATCATAGTATGTTCTATAGTATAGTATATAGTGTGTATGAATAGTAAGTACTACTGTATGTTCTCTCTATCTAGTGTGTAGTATGTTCTCTCTGACTCTTATTATAGTATGTTTAGTTGTATAGTGTAGCGTATGTATTTCTTATAGTGTGTATTGACTCATGTATGAACTGACTCTTTGTATGTTACATTGTACTAGTAATATTAAGTAGTATACCTCTAAACTATATCTATTATAGTTTACTAGTAATGTATGTATATGAATGAACGAAAGTATGCCTTTGCTACCCAAAGGTACTGAACCGACTGATAGAATATTTATGTCTACATATGTATACATAATATGTAACTAATATTTAGATGACATTCGGAAAAATAACCGATACCCTAAGGCCACATCCAAACAAGGAAAAGGAATTAAAGCGAGTTAGTAGTCCTAAGTCCTTTAAACATTACTTATATAACTATACATATACATGCATGCATTTGACAATATAAAAGTTTTAAAGAAGTTATGTAAAACATTTGAAAAGTTTAATAATAAAAATTGATGACTTGATGTCAATTTTAAAAGCAGTTTATTTGATAGTACAGTTTAAAGTATAAGAAATTATTTGCTAGAAACACAGTTATAACAGAATTTGCAAGGAAAGATTTAGTATATAAGACAGTTTGATAAAGAGTTTAACATGTAAGAACATTTGAGAAAATGTTTTGAAGTAGTTTGCTTGGTAAAACAGCTAAAAGTGTAGTAAATCCATAATTTGATAGTTATTAATCACATGTGATGATATAATAACTATAATGATTCAACTTGTATTCCCCCCATAAAAGCATTTAAAAACATTTAAAAGGTTGATTAAGGGGTATGAACTCTCCTGTAGTGAGTGGATTGGATGGAAGTGTTGGACAAGGCGCTAGGTGTCAAGTGAAGACTTGAACACACACAATGATCCTATTAACATATCAAGATATATATATATATATATATATATATATATATATATATATATATATATATATGTAACTAATTAGTGATTATAACACTAATTAAGCAAGTAAAAACACCCTAGAACATGGAAAACACTTGGATTTAAGTGTTATAAGAACTTAGGGTTGCATCTGTGACAATTGTCAATCTTGAGTCAAGTCAAGTCATCAAGTCAAACTGGTCAACTCGATTAAACCTTGTGTATTAGGGTTTGTGTTATGTACATACTGTATAACTTGCTATATTAATGGGAAAACATCACTTGGGAAAAGTCTTGTGTTAAAATTTCCTGAGCCTTAGTGCTAATCAATGAACTAAACTGATTAAAACCATGTTGCATACTCATTGGGAGTGTGTAGGGTCCTTAATCATGACTTAACGGGGCTCAAAAACCTTGCATTGCGGGGCTAAACACTCACAATTGTCAGACATGGAACCTCTCTCAATCGTTTTCACTCTATCTCTCTCTATGACAAATCTCTCTCAAATATCTCTCTGTATGAGAAATCTCTCCAAGAATGTCAAATCTCTCCCAAATCTCTCCAAGTATGTGCAACCTCTCTCAAATATCTCTTTGTATGAAAAATCTCTCCAAGAATGTCAAATCTCTCCCAAATCTCTCCAAGTATGAGAAATCTCTCCCAAATCTCTCTCAAAAAGTTCTCGTAACTTTTTAGAATCATTCGGGTCATTCCGACCCTTAACCGGGTCAAAAACGGCTTAAAACGGGGTAAAAACGAGAAAAATGGACCTTAGGAACCGAAACCCTTCTCAAGGAGTCGAAGCTCCTTAAGGCCGAGACCTAGGAACCGAACCGAGCCTCTGTTGGCTGAACCCGGAGGACCGAACCCTGTAGTAGAGACCGAGTCTCGGTCTCTGTCGCTTCTCGCACTCTCTGTCGCTTCTCGCACTCTCTGTCGCTTCTCTGCTTCTGTTCGCCTTCCGCCTCTCTACTCTCTCTTCTCTTCTCTCGGTCTCTGATCCTTCTCTCCTCTTTGTCTCTTCGCGCCTCTCTATTCTCTTCTCCCCTCTCGGTTCCTGCCCTCTCTCTTCTCCCCTCTCGGTTCCTGCCCTCTCTCTTCTCCCCTCTCGATTTCTGCCCTCTCTCCTCTCGGTTTCAGCATCAGAAGGCCGAACCTCGGCCAGATTTCGGAAATTTGTCACTTTTAGCCCCTTTTTGATATTTTTAACATTTTAAGCCCGTTTTTTGTGATTTTAAAGTGGGATTTTCTCCAGAAATTATATTTTAACATAATAAACCCTAAATATTCATAATTTAAACATATTTTGATGAAAATCATTATCTAAATAATAAAGATCTAATGGGGGGATTTATTTAAGGTGGAGTGTTGACTTTGCCTTAACTTATGTCACAAGCAACCACCCCACACCCACTCTATGACCAGCCATACCTCCCCACCTTACCTAGGTCACTTCAATGTCCCTTACACTCAAATTACACTCATTCCCATGTTTTTAGAGCTGGAACAAACATCATCTCTCCTCATTTTCTCTCATTTGCTCTCATTTCACTAAGTATCAAACACCACTTTTCTCTCAAACTTTTTCTACACAAATTTCGAGATTCAAGGCTGATTTTCAAGTGTTCTTCCACTATTAGTAAGTAAAATTCATCCTCCTTATGATTATTTCACTTCATTCTACTCAAATCATTGATTGCTTACACAAACTCCATAAGTATGATGTTAGATTCTCGAAAATCTTCAAGGCATCTCCAAGTGTTCTTGAGTTAAACACTTCAATTCTTCAGCAATCATCTACTGAAATCACTTAAGGTGAGTTCATACCCCTACATTTTTATGTTTTCTCAAGTTTTCAAGGGGGGGGGGGGGGAATACAAGTTAAAACACCAAGAACATAACTAAAATTTTCTAACAGCCTTCATCAGAAAAGTTCAACTCCATTCACAGACTGTTTTGGGCATCTTAAGCATTTTTGTTTTCAAAACTGTACAAGGTGCAAATAGTTAAAGTTCTTAGCTTTAAAATGACTACTTTCACATCTCCATACGATTTTTCTACAATTTATGGTGATTTTTACAAAACTGCCTATCATTTCAAACAACAATCCGGACCAGTCTGTGATTATGGACTTTTTCACCCAAGTTGGAGGTCATTAAAAATCGTGATAAAAATTATCAGTAAACTAAACACATTTTTTGAACTCTCAGAATTTACAGATCTAGTTTTCGACTTCGTATGATTTTTCTATGATTTTTCCAAAACAGTGCAGAATGGCTAAAGTTAGCCAACATCATGTAAAGATCATAACACTTTGTATTATGTTGAGAAAGTGTATAATCATAAGTTCTAATTATTGAATGTGTTTCTTTGTTAGTTTATCATCATGAACTGAAACTAAGTCATTCATAAGAAATATTATTCATTCATTTTAGAACATGTATATTAAACTATAAAAAGTATGGTTTAATAAATTCATAACACTAATACATTTCCATAAAAGAGTTCTTACATATTACAAACGTTTTAGATAAACTATAATAGGTATAGTTTATGATATATTGTATAACACACTCGTACTAAAAGAGTACATTCATACAGAAAAGGTTTACACTCACACACATTATACGTAAACTTGTTACCCTAAATTGTGTGACATTCTCTCTTTCCGTACGTCCGAGTGCGGAATATAATTCCTGGTAGTTATAATCAGAGTCTCCTGGAGGGAGAACGTGATACTTGTATATAGATCTATATTGGGTTTGACACCCCACACCTTGCTGCTAGCTACAGTGGGACCTGCAGGTCTACGGGTGACAAATGTCATTTCATTTTCACGACGTCTGAGAAACGTCGTGGCAGGTTCACATAGTCATAGTATGATTATAGCGACTCACATAGGGAGATAACAATTTATAAAGTTTATGGGATTTCATAAAACCTAAGTAGGTTTTAGGTTGATTTAAATTCACTTTTTATATCAATTCAAACTCATGACATTTCTACTAAGTAAGAATGATTTCTTATACATTTTGGTCTTTGGTCATAAGGCTACATTATACAGATTCTAAGGAAAATATCGGATTTTTCCGAAACAAACGCGATATTTACATGAGAAAGACTTCTATTAAGTTTTATAGCAAAAACTTATGAACTCACCAACCTTTGTGTTGACACTTTTCAAACAACTTATATTCTCAGGAAATCACTAAACAGGTAATCAAGTGCTTTTGAGGATGGGACCTTAAGGCGTAAAATTTTTCATATTTTGTCAACATATTGTAATTGATTTTGAAACATGTAATTCATACAAGTGATGTAACTTTTTCAATTATATATATGTTGGTTGTGTTTGCTTAAATTACTATTGAATTTGTGGTTATGATACTATACATGATGTCCTCCACCCCTGGACGTTTCCGCCATCCTTGGTTTGGGGGTGTGACAACATCTAAGGGTTGTAAGGCATTGCTATTGAGGTTACGACCCAAGGACTACTCTCCATAGAGTTTACGACCAAGGGTTTACGACCCTAGTGGGTTTACGGCCGTAAACCCATGGCAAAATCCACAAATTCATGTGTTAAGGTCCTTAGCTTAAATGTGAAGGGTTCTAGTTCAAGTCCCAAGCCTTAGGAAGGAATTTAGGGCATCTATGCACCCTCTAATAGAGTTCACGACCTTGGGAGATGCCCTGGCCGTAAACTCCTTCCATTCCAAATTTCTTGATGTTTCTAAGGCTTAAAGAAGTTCATTCTAGTATACAACAATCTAGGACAAGAGTACCTACAATATAGAAGCTTATTTGGGTTTTTAAGGTCCAAGAACACTAGTGTGTGTTCTTGGTGTTTTGAAGAACACTTGAAGATCTAACCAAAAGAAGAGATTTCATGGATGAAATAATGAGTGAATCAAGAAGAAGTGAGGTATAACACTTAGATGAAGTGATTTACTTACATGAATGGAAGATTGGAAGGAAAGTTCTTGATGATACTTGAGAGAAAACCCAAGTTCTAGGTTGGAGAGTGTGAAAAAGAATGAAAATTGCCAAGTTTTTCATATATAGGCATGGAGTTTACGACCCCATGAATTTACGCTTGTAAAATCATGGTCTCATGTCCGTAAACTCGTCATTTGAGGGTTTAAGGGTTGATTGGTGGTTTGGAACCCTAGTTGACCCATTCTAGAATTTGATCTTTTGATGTATTAAAGATCAGAATGCTCAAACTGACTCTAAACTGTGCTAAAAGTTAGCAGGAGTAAGTTTGGATTTCAATGTAGTGCTTGATTGTACAGATAGGAAATTCCGGGTTGTCACAATAGCTAATATGTTGCAGACTTAGAGTGAGTGATTCCACCTTAGTTCCTGTTCCTTGTTTGGTTGTGGATTTGAGGCATAGTTACTCAGTCGACTGAGTTACAAGCGATCATAGTGGTACCAAGGAGGATCGTAGTATAAAGTATCGATACTAGTTATCAAAGAACTTCCATTGTATGTACTCGCTCATCACGGTACAATACATGGGAGTGTTAACATCAAAGGAAAACAGAAAACACTAGAACATTTACAAGGAGTACATTGTCAAATACACTAGCGGTACATCATCGTACATCAGACGTTTCTTTTAAATCGGCCAAAAACTTTGCTCTGTATAGAGTCTGTTACTATCATTCGTCGTGAGTTGGCATGGTACTCACCATACTAAATTCATAAGCTCCAACTTCTCGACCGTCAAGTTCACGAAACCTTCGTCATTCGTCATGACAGTCCGACCTAAGCCTCAGTTTTGTCTTTCGTATTCTAAAACCCGAAGTACTCTTGCGAAGGGTACTTTGTCGTCCGAAGCCTTGCAACCGTATGTTCCACAGACCATCACGAAATATAACTCGTCCAACATACCATGTTTGAGCACAGAGGCTAAGGATGAATACAACCCACCTAGTACTATTCAATGTATATGCGAGGGTGGTATATGATTATAATTACACATATTTAGTATGTGCGTTTCTGCCCTATCTCATGTTACTTGTTTGGTTGTGGAACTGGGGCATAATCACACATCTGACCATAATAAGAGGAGTGCAACCCTAGTAGTACTTCTAAGAAAGCTAATTTCGGGACAAAATTCCATCTAACGGGGGGATGATGTGACAACCCAAAAATCTTTGCTTAGTAAGTCCAACAGTCTACTCATCTAAGTGTCAGACTCGTTTCTGCTATCATTTAGCCTTGTTTAGAGTCCGTTTAAAGGTTCAAAGCTCAGTACATTCAAGGAATGAGTGATATGAAGTACATGCTAAAGTTCTAAACCAACAAACAAGCCATACACTCCATTTGAGGGAGTGTACGACCGTACACCCATGTTTGGGCCGTACACCCCCTCCTTAAGTATGTTATCCCTTCGTTTCTAAGCCATTCTTCAGTTTCCAAGTCAAGAACATCGAGTTTTCTCTCAACCATCATCCCGTTTTTCATCTTGATCTTCAAAAGTGGTAAGTGATTCTTTCATCTTACTTGTTATCCTTCCTGGTCTTTTAATAATCTCTTGATTCATCCATGAAAACATCTTGTTTGACTAGATCTTCAAATCTCACCAAGAATACACACTTGTTCTTGGTGATTGTGAACCCTTTTGAGCCTCCAAATTGTAAGTACTCTTTCCCTATGCTTAAGTACATGTTAGAACACTAGATTAACACCCTAAAAATTCCCACAAGCATTCCTACCCTTGGAAAATGTTTGTAACGCCCGTGTTTCTGGGCTTTCCATTTTTAGCAATGTAATAGTCTAGGTTAATGTTTGTAACCCAAATTTGAAATAATAAGAATGTATTATTTGAGAATTATGTGTTTCGTGCTTAATTGCTTAATTATGTGATTTGATTAATTAAGAATAAAATAAGCATCAAAATTAAAGTGTGACATATGCTCGATATCTTTGGATAATGTTGTAGTAGTTGAAACGAGGTTTCCGAATATATATAGAACGCCCAAATCTGACTTCGTATGAGGAAGTTATGATTTTCTGAAATTTCGACTTGGCAGTAGGCAGCCCGAATACTCGATTTGAGATCGAGCGGTTTTTTAGCCGAAACAATCTAAACAAGAATTGAATACCTCGTTGTTAGTAGCGAAACGATGAAAAGTTAGGCGAGAACGGACGTCGTGCGAAGAAGTTATGAATTTATAACGAAGTTTTTCTGTTCCGGCCTTCTAAAAATAAATAATAAAAATAAATTCAAAATTAGCCGATGGAGTTTAAACGAAAGTTGTAGAGCGTAGTCTCACCTACGCGTGGATATAAAGAACATCGAAAACGTAGTTCGTATGAGGGAGATATGAATTTTTGAAGTTTATTAAATAATTAAAATATAAATTTAATTTAAACTTCCGATATTATCCGAAGGGGAGTCACTGGACTTATCCGGGTTACGCCCAGCATAATGCTGTACGCCCAGTGTACAACGAAGAGTGACAACCTTCACACGCGAGTACCTCCGATGATGTAAGCGCTGGCAATCCAAGGTGTACGCCCCACGTAGCCTCGTACGCCCAGCGTACGTACGAGGTTCAGCCCTGTAAAAGGCTTGCGAGGACAACCGATTTCTTTCGCCATTTTCTTCCTTTCTCTCTATGTTTTGCCTTGTTTTGCGTGCCGTTTATACACCGAAGCCCCGGTATCATTCCCGAGCCCCGAAGCGAGATCCGAAGCCCCGAGGATCCCGAAGAGCATTATTACCGAGCCGAAGCTCTGCCCGCGAGGAGCCCGGTTTTTGTGAAGATCTTCCAGATCTACGGAGAAACACTATTTCTGCAAGCCGTAGTGCTACCCGATCGTCTTCTAATCAACTGAGTGTGTAGTGATTTTCTTCTAACACATTATTATGAAGTATTTTATACGAAATACGTGTTACGTGTATACTTTGTTGATTATATGTGTGAATGTATATTCACTTTCTTCTATCTCATAGATCTGATTTATTCTCTATGAAATACGTGTTATGTGTGTGTGCCTCATCTGTTATGTGGAAAAAATGTATTGATTGAGCATGCTATACTGGTTTTAAATTATGTATAAAAATGTATATTTTTATCTACAAATATGTTGGGTAGAACATGGGTAGATAGTTGGTGTGTAATAAACAGATGAGAGGCCTCTATGTTTTGGTGTTATTCTAGTCATTCAGCAGAGTATGGATGACAACCACAGACTATTCTAGACAGTCCTGTGGAACGCTAGCAGGCTCATAACCTGTAGGTGTTGTGAACGACGTGTTCACCGGTGTACTCTATCCCCCACATGGTTGCCTTTAGGACACTTATTGTTGACGAAGCCCCTCTGCAGTAATGTCCGTCCCGATGAAAATGCTAAATTAAGTTCCTTATAATAGATGTCATTTTTTGGGACGTAAAGTGAGGATAACGGGAATGGGTAATCGGTTTTATTGTTGATTGTTGAAATTAAATATAATTATTTATTGTGGGTTGAAAACCCTATATGCTCACCAGGCTCCCAAGCCTGACCCACTCAGTTTATTTGTATTACAGGAAGTGGCGCAAGGGCAAAAGATGGATGAATCATCAATTTATTTTGTTTACAAGTCTGTCTATATATATATATATATATATATATATATATATATATATATATATATATATATATATATATATATATATATATTTGTTGAACGCCTTGTAATGTTATCGTTTATGCTTTATGGTCTGTATCGGAACATGACATCCCGATTTTTGATTATGAAATGAAATTATATTTCTTTATGAAATGTTTTGATAAAAAATCTACTTTATCATGTTTTGTTTTTGGGAACAAATTCCACATCTCTTTTAAAATCAAAAGGATTCACTCTGAAAATGTTTAAAAAGCATAAATGAAACCGGTCTTTTCTGGTCGAGATTTTGGGGATGTCACAATGTTTTTGTACACTTTTTACCATGATTATACGACCATACACTCCCTGGCCGTACACTCATATTGCCCGTACACTCTCGCTAGTTCAATCACATGTGATTCCAACACTTAGGCAAAGTGTTTCCTAGTCCCGTGAGGTGTTTCCTTGCATTTGGTTGCTCCTAAACACTATATTAATGTCATTATATGTCATTTAGGACTCTTTAAGTCTCGTGACTTCATTCGTGGAACTTATCATCCTTACGTGCATATTCGTTTGAATCACCCACATCAGGTGAGTTCATACCCCGTAATGAATCTTTTAACTATGTTAAATGCTTTTAAAGGGGGAATACAAGTTGAACGCAATGATAATTGTGTGAATGTTTGTTATAAACATCTTTCAAAAGGTTGCTTATCTATTTTATAAGTGATCAAAACATTTCAAAAACTCTTTTAAAGTTATGTTACTTTTTAGTTTAACAAAACTCCATTTTTAAAGTACCAACATAACTTAGTAGATAAATGAGTCTTTTCAATAAGAGTTCAAGTAAAATACTAGTAAAGTATTAGGGGTATAGTTTAGGGGATCAGTTCATACAAAGATACGATAACAGAAAGAACATAGTAAGATACTATAATAGAACGAACATACTAATATGCTATAGCATGGAACAACTATAGGATCTAATTATACCAATTAATCACTAACTCATTATTCTAAACAAAATGTGATAGTTAAATTGAGTATACATGATCACATAATTTTAATGTGGATTACACAACCTAGCAATTGGTTTGCGGAAGTCGCATTCGGTTCCCAGAATCTCTTGACAGGGAGCACGTATAGTATGGGTACTAGCTTTCACATTATGACCTTAATAATACAAACATGTTTTAAAGGAAATCAGTACGCCAGGTGTCAATTTAAAAGACAACTGAGTACTTTCATTTTCCCATTACTTTCATAAAGTGATAGTTCCACTTGAAACTTAATGCAAACTATTTTCGAGTCAAGATAGTTATAAACTAGGGAAAACTTACATTTTACAAACGACAAACAGAATAGTCGGTTCTAGTACATTCAGTAGAAAGGGACCATAATGCTAACCTTATGATTCTTTAATGTATACATCAAGGGATATATATACTAATAGGATCCGATACGTAATAGGATGTGTGCTTTCCGCTTCATTTCCTGTTCGTTGTTTGGTTGTGGGCTTAAAGTGGATTCACCAAACCTATTATCCATTTGATCTTATATATATATATATATATATATATATATATATATATATATATATATATATATATATATATATATATATATATATATATATGGTCCGTATACATTAAGTCATCATAAGGGATACCAGGTATGGGTCACGTCATAGGACACTAATTCAATGCACATTTTTCTAGTACAAAACATACTTTTTAAATCAGAACTTTTGGTATACAAAGCTAGAAACTTACCAGTAAAGGATTTAATCCATTTTATAAATCCAGTATAACTTGAAGGACCTTAGGTGATTAATTCTATAATACCTCAGTCTATACATCAGGGTTATATATAATAAATACCCGATAGATGGTTAGATGGGTGTCTTCCACCTCATTCCCTGTTCCTTATTTCGTTGTGGGCTTAGGGCAGATTCACACAATTTGATGGGTTTTGAGCAATACATAAATCCTATGGTGTACATGCAAACCCTAATAGCTTTTGGATCTAGTTTGTCTAATGAACATGCAATTGAATATCCAAAGCTATAAACCCTAGGTCTTGCATAAATTTAATCATATTAACATAAAATAGGGTTTATATCTTACCTTTGATTGTTATATATCAATAACAATCAATCCTTGGCTTCAGAAAGCTTAGTGCCTCAAGTGTTGCACCTCTAATGGAGTCACAAACACCACTAAGCAACTTGGATGAAGAGAGAAGAGAGGGGAGGCACCAAAAACTGCTGGAAACCCTAAGCGAAGTGTTCGCCACGTTTTTGGTGCCCAAGGGTTCCTTATATACTTAGGCTATTAGGGTTATCAAACAAGGAAACCCTAATTTGACTGCTTAAGCCCTAAGCAGCCCATGGACTCCTTCTGGAACATGCCTTGGACGATTTCTAATGGTCTTCCCCATAGAATTCGTCCAACATATTATTCCAAGGTGATCCATAGCCCAATTGCAATTATCTTATAATTACAATTCCAGTCCCCTAAGTTTAATTAATCTCTTTTAGCCACAAAATTAATCCTTAATTAATTCTTTACTAATATTAATTAAGCATTATGATTTCTCCTTTAATAATTATTCTTATAATATATTAATAAATCATAATTAAACCTTTCTCTCCTTAATTCATCCTACATATTACTATGATGAAGGCAACCCAAAAGGAACATGCTCATAATCGGTTCAAGTACATACCAAAATAGTGATGGACTTAGACACTAATCCAACAGTCTCCCAATTGGATAAGTCTGATAACTATCTTGTATAACTTTAGAACCTGATCAACAATCGTAGCTTTCAAAAGCTGTCGTCAACTATGATCTTATCAGATACACGTTTCCTTTAGATAAGCGATTATATATTCCTCCATTCTCAAGATATCGGATAGACACAAGACATGAATTTCAATCATTCTCTCTATACTGTCTCCCGAATTCCAATTTATGATGAGTGACAACAGACTACAATTGAACACATCAACTTAGTCCTGGCTTGGCCAAGCGCTTAGGTGTCATCACTAAATCATCGAGGGGCCCACATATCGCTTTTATCCCACTTTAGGTAAAATGAATGGAATATCATTGAGCCCATTAGGGTTTTCACTAAGCCCATTAGGCTTCATTGGGCCCATTAGGGTTTCAAGCACCCGAAATGAGTCAACACAATCCAGTAAGGCACACTGCCACCCGACACGGCGACCGGTGGTGGTTTTTAGTTTTCTTTTCATTATTCCAATTTGTAGTACACTTTACAATGCTAAATCTCAACTAAAAACGCACACACCCACTAAACACACACATACATGGCGGTGTATGGTGGCAGCCACCACCTCACGGTGGTGGTGGTGGCCTTCTAGGTTTACTAGCCGCACAAACACCACCAAAATGAACAACAACATCAGATTACACACATACATACGACCCAAAAACTGAAAAGTCCACAACAACCTTCCTCATAGTGGTGGCTGTTGGCCGGAGCAACAAGAACAAGCCCTACGGGCGGTAGCAGTCGTGACTATGGCGCTACACTGGAGAAATGGGGAGGAAGGGTTGAGACTTCGCTAATGGCAACAACAACAACAACTGAAGATAGCCCTTTTTCGATCCTCGTTCACGACAACACCAACAGCCAAGAGCCACGGGAATGGCGGCACTTCGTTGGCAACTGGAGGCGGCAAGTGACGATGAGAATCCGCCATCGTCGGCAGCGGTGTAACAATGATAACAAGAAGGGCGTTAGAGGGCAGAATAAGAAGAGAAAGGAGGAGGAGGATGGTAGAACGGCTACTGCTACGGGTCTCGGTAGCTCTCCCGACGATCCTCGATGTCCGATAGGAGGGTAACATGGTGGTGGTGCGATAACGACACCGCAGACGGTGGTTGTTTGGCACATCATTGGTTGAAACGAGAGGGAAGTGGGTGGCGGCTGGAGGAGGGAACGAGGTGATGGTGGCTACTGGAGGTCTTCTAATGATGGCGAATGCCTTCATGTTAGAGTTAGGTCACAAATGATTCACCGTAATGCATATATACCTGGCTCATATGAAACATATTCCCTTATTGACATAAGCGGCCCCTCCTCCTCCCATTCCTTACAAAATAAGTCCTAATTTTAGCCTTTTAGCCCCCAACATGATAATTCTTTACAATTTAGGTTCAATATTTACTAACAACCCCTTAGCCCCCAAAATCTCTTCAAATGAAGTCTCAGAAGTTATCATTTAGTCCATGCCTTCATAAATAACTACGAATACGATTCGAAACTTACACTTTTAACCCCCGACTTCTAAAATGATAACGATTAGCTCTTTGAGACGATCCTTTTATACATAACTATTTATTTTAGGGCTACGAGTCCTTCATTTATCTATTTATTTATTTAATAATAAATAGGTTTTACAACTCTTCCCTCTTAAATTAGATTTCATCCTCGAAATCATTCTTTACCATTCCTTACTCGTGCAACCCCTCTAGTAGCATGGTCACCAACCTGGGCATACCCTAGCCTTCCCAAGGTAGCTATGACCCATCCTCGTGAAGCCCTAAAATCCGCAGGTGAATTAATTCCTCAACACAAGATCACATCCACTTCGTCTGAAATCTGCTACCTTGAGATAGTCTGATTCCCTGACAGACCACTCATAGATAATCATTATCTTTGAATCCAATCCGTTTATCCCACAACTGATTATTTAACTTCTGATAGATCGTGGTTCCCACTATAAAACATGATCACAGACCCAATTATCCTTCAACAATACTTATACTCGGCCAAAGCTCAATTAATCCCGCTTTGAGTGACTTAGCATACCCCAAAATCTGTTATTCCGTCTGAACTTCCAACCCCAAACACAAATACTAATAGTGCCCAGACGCTGAAACTGCCCGAACACTGAACTGCCTGAAGCAGTATGTTGCTACATAGTTACTTTACAAAATCTATCGAGACCTCCCTGGTCTCAATTCTTCTATCAGTCGTCTAAAATACCAAGTTCCAGCCTGGCTGCAGAGTTAAAAGGACTCCCACTTAGTCTTTTCACATGACTTCTGAACAAAATCCTTCTCTGGAACTAGTTGCCACTAGTTGTCATGCCACTGCGACTCTAACAACCTCCTGATCCAACCGATCAGGTCAATACATCGAATCCTGACGTCACCAAATACATGCTAAAAGTGATTGCTACCTAACCGATGGTAGCCTTATATCACAAGCAATCTTATGCAATCCATTGCTTCCCTAATCCCACAACTATAGTGGCAATCCTACAGTTGTATCACTGACTCAACCTGATTGAATCCTTCTTCGGTAATTCCGAAATCCAATACATGGATTTCCATATCCTTACTGCTACACCCGAACTAGTGGGTACTATTGTTCCATCCACATCCTAACAACGCGCTCATGCTATCTACCATCCAAGTGAAGGCTACGGCTACACCCACAGACTTAGCTCACTCAAGCACTATCTGATGCTACTGAATGCTATGGCTACTCTCACAGTCTTACAACACTTTCCATACTACTTGATCGCTATTGAATGCTACGGCTACTCCCGCAGTATTACAACACTTTCTAAACCGGGTTGAACACGCACTCGACCTAACACATCACTGAAGTTGACTTCTAACTAGAACTCTAACTTGGTTCCCAAAACCGCTATCACGTTACCCTATTGTATCAGTACCGCACCCATGCCCGTGATCAAAGCGTCACAGTAGACCATGAAATCATCTACACCCTCTGGTAGGGTGAGAATCGGTGGCTCGCATAACCACTGTCTAAGAGTCTCGAAAGCTGTCTGCTGCTCAGACCCCCATCGAAAGGCCACCGATTTCCCGGTCAGTCAAGAGTCGCAATCTCGTAGAAGTCCCGTATAATTCTCCAGTAATAACCCGCTAGACCCAGGAAACTCTGAATCTCAGGTGGAGACCTCGGAATCTCCTACTACATCTCGGCCTCTATCTTGGCCGGATTGACTAGAATACCCTTCTGGTTGACAAGGTGCCCAAGAGATTACACCACGCGCAACCAAAACTCACATTTGGAGAGCTTCATAAAAAGTCTCGCCCCCACTTAGATTCAGCTAAGTCCTCATGGCATGCGAGAATTGAAGGATTCCCAGTCCTTCTCGCTTTCGAATATCCCATTGATTACAACCTGTGCTTACCAATGCTAGCGATTAATCACAGGTTAAAGCTTAAGATCGTCCATACTCAGAAATCTTGACGAGTACTCTTGAAATCTAGTCCAGTCTAACACCTCAATCCATCTCCCATGCTGACAACTAAAAGCTCTAATCCTGACCCAATATTCTTTGGATAATACTCCAACACAGATCCCGACAAAGATCTGGGATGAGAACGGTACACGTAGAATCCACTCCGCAAAATACATCCCTTTATAGGTTCATCAAGGACTTTTCGGAATGCAAGATGGCATATATGATCCTTGATAACCCGGAGAAAACCGACCCGAGGTCCAACTTATCCAAACTCACCCATAATTCCAAAATGATTCATATTCCCAACATCTATATAGTAGTAGTAGTAGAAGATGACATACCCATAACATCTGGAGGAATACAGATCACCTTCAGTTGACATTATCAACCCTGCCTCATTTGTAGCAGCCTAAACCCTTGGAGCGACAAACTCCCTTGTGCATTTTCTTGTACGTGCAATACTGACTCCGACCCTACTGGCCTTTCACATAAGGATCAAAGGTCATGGATCTCTTCCCGGGACCCTCTCTTATACGAAACTGGCATGAACCTTTTCTCAAAGTGCTCCAAATTGATCTTGTATCTATAAACTCTTGGAAGTCATATCCTTCAGGGTCTGACACCCTGTCACGCTCGCTAGCTCACTTGCCAATGGCAAAGCTGCAACCCGAGAACATCCTCTATCCCCAAACCGGGTCACTAACTCTTCCGCAAAGCTTCTTAGATTCTCCAAGACTCTCACTGATTTGAGTATAGATACTATGCTTTCAGTAGTACGGGCCCAATGCTACCTTCCACACCTATCCATACTTTTCTCAGCAATCCTCCCGAATCCTCTAAGTCACCTCCTCAAACTGGTATACCCAAGTCTCATTGAGCCTCACTACTAACCCACTGAAACATATCCTAGGCTTTCCTAGGTTCCCGAACTCACCCAGTGTGACAACCCGAAATTTCCATTATGTACGAACATTATCAAGTTAATAGAAGTTAGAACAGTCGCAGTAAATTTTCAGACTTTTCCGTATAAGTTTGAGTATTTTAGAGTTTACACTTAAAGAGATATCAGGAGAGTGGATGCACTAGGGTTTTGTGCAACATGGTTATTCTAAAACTCTATGATACTAGAGTTCATTACGGGAATAAAATATTTTCTTCCAAAAATCTCAGGACTATATATAGAATTTTGAGCCATATTCATTCATTATTTAGATTTCCAACTAGAGAAAAGCCATTTTCTCTCTCACGGATCTTCGGGTTTTCATCCCAAATCATGAGTACCTTTCTCTAGTTGTACTATATGGCTTATAATGTACTTAATGACATCAATTTCATAACAAATCAACTAGATCCGAGAGTTTACCGCCCAAGAACACCTTGGGGAGTAAACTCGTAAATTGATACGTAGTCCTTTCCCCGTGATATGTAATTACCTTGGGCTTGTATATTAGTGTTTATAAGACTAGAAATCGTCCATGAAACACGAAGAGTAAGGTGTTCACAGCCCAAGGAGTTCTTGGACCGTGAACTCCAAACTCAAGGGCAAAAAGGTGCCTTAACCACTCCTAAAGCCTTGGACACAAGCATAGATAAGTTCCTAGTTAATTTAAGGATTTGGAATCACCAAAAACTCATCCCCATGATAGATTACAGGCATAATCTCTAAGGGAAATGGTCCCAGGGCCGTGAACTCCTCAAAGGAGTGTATTAATGCCCTAAACTCTTCCAAGGATTAAACCACCAAGTAGAATTGCTTCTAGGGATCATTTAACACTTCAAAACACAAAATGGCATTAAGATTAGGAGCTTACGGCTGTAAAATCAAGAGTTTGTGACTGTAAACTCCTTATGTAAGGTCTATTGGAGAGTAAACTCATATATGGGGTCCTTTGGAACCCTAAACCCATTAGCCTTGTCCCACAACAACTTAGATACAATCCTTAGGACTTATAACACTTATATAAAGTGTTTATTATGTTCTAGGATGTCTTAACATTTACAATTAGTAGTTTAAGACTACTTGGGTGCATATATGTGTGATTATATGTTCATTAGGATCACAGTGTGTGTACAAGCCCTCACTTGACACCTAACAATCCTACACCGTTTAGTTCATCCAAACCATCATCTTCAGGTGAGTTCATACCTCTTAATCATTGTTTTAAATGATTTTAAATGCTTTAATGGGGGGGGGGGGGGGGAATACAGGTAGAAAACAACATGTTATTAAATCAATCATATGTATTTATAACTGTGTTTTCATTCAACAGATTTCACATACCACAAAATGTGATGCATGAAATGGTTTTATATCTTAAAAATACCTCGATAGCAAAAGTATTACGTTTAACATGTTTATTTAAAATGACATCAAGTCATTGTTAATTATTGTTCAAAACTCTTAAATGTCTTACAAAACCATTTTTACCTTCTTGAACAAAACTATATCTATACACTCATGTTCTTTTATATGTATTGATGTTATAGTTTTCATCCTTCATTTAGTTTCCCACACTCTTGTGTAGCAAGGGTGTATAAACCTGTTTGGACAATCAATTACCTTCCAGTTAACTATTATAGGGATAGTTAAGAGATACATAACATTATTCCTATTACAAGGAATTACATCCGAGTCAGTTCATTCATGAGTCTACACAATACATTACATGAGTACCTTACATGAAAACATTACATGAGTACCTTACATGAATACATTACATAAGTACCTTACATGAATACATTACATGAGTACCTTACATGAATACATTACATGAGTACCTTACATCAATAAATTACATGAGTACCTTTACGTAGATACATCTTCCTGTATACATTTACATGGATACTTGTACCTCGATTCACTAGGATGATTTATTCGTACCTTATGTGTAAATTGTCCTGCCTATCCCAATTCAATGAGATATCTAGACAAGACTAACCATTCCAAAACCCACTTGTTAGCACCAGTGGCCGATGAACATCTACGGATGCCTACGATTATTACTTATATTAGGGGTACCTTTACGGGACTAACCATTCCTTGGGCCTACTATTCACTACAGAGGTTGATGAACATCTACAGATGCCTACGGTTAATACTTATATTAGGAGTACCTTTACAGGAGTAACCCTTCCTCCCACCTGCTGTAGCTACAGAGGAAAATTGAATAATCTCCGGATGTTCAAAGGTTATACATTTCGCTTTTCGCGATGTCGTGTTAATCCTAATACAAAAGGATAACAATTACATTAGTACATTTTCCTATTACTTTATTTTGTGATACATTCACACAAACGATGAGTTAGACTAAGTACTTTTAGTAATAGTCAAAAGAAAGGAAAAACTATCATTTTCAGTTACAAAACATTCGGGTCTTGGTAGAAGACTACATTTCATACTAGTAGGAAATAAGGGATTTTCTAGGGTTTTCATACTTATATCAACTGTTTCATTCAAAGATTTACATAGCATACATAACACCTTTCCAAAACAAGACAATGACATTTAAATACTTATGAATTCACCAGCTTTAGGCTGATACTCACTTTCAAAATAGCTTGTATTCTCAGGTCACCAATAGACAGGTACGATGGACAGGGTTTGAGAAGACGGAGCACAGACAAGACTCGTCTTTTATTTTGATTGTATATTTTGGTGTCTTATTACAATGAAAGAACACATATGTACTAAAACTTTACTTAGTGAAATGGATGATGTTGTTGCTTGTTTACTACTTTACACTGTTGTGATACTGTACATGACGTCCTCCACCACGGAACATTTCCGCTGTTCTTGGTTTTGGGGTGTGACAGATTGGTATCAGAGCATTGTTTATAGTGAATATAGTATATCAACCCATAAAAGAAATACTAACTATAAATACATTGGGATTAAAACACTCTGTCTAAGAGTTATACTTCTAAATAATAAAATATTTAAGTAAGTATACGTGCCTGCATTCATACTAAAACCAGTGTCACAATGACAAGAACAAAAGTATTACGATTGTTGAATATCACAAGTAAGCCTAGGGATATATGGTCAGTCTTGGGAATGACATAGCTTGATCAACTATGATGGTCCAAGGAGTGATTAGCATATGCCCAAGAATGGTTGTGATGTGGCAACAAGTCTAAACACTTACCAACATAACCATAAAGAAATACCATATGGGTATTTGGTCTTACTGTAATTATCTTAGTCAGTTCGTCTATTTAGTTATTTCTTATATCCCTTTTCTCACATAGATTAAAATGGATGGATTTCATCATGGTGATTCGTACTTCCCAAACCAAGGCAACGTTGGATGGCTAGAGGAAGAACCAGAAGATGATCACCCAATCCCTTTGGATGATCACCATGCTGAGGGTTTTTCCGATGGTTCTGACTCGGATCCGGAAGTCAAAAACCTACCCCTAGCTGCTCAAAACCCAAACCTGAACCCCCGTCCCGCATTTCAAGGACCCACACCTCTGTGGGCCACAAACTTGAATACATGGAGTCAGGAACATGGTCAACCTATCCCCTACGACGGAGACAGAAGTTTCTACAACCTCACTGAGGGAAGTTCTGCTGACAGGGTCCTACCCATCATGGTTCGTATGATTTCTAGGAACATGATACTGGGTCAATCAACTATCAGTTGAGTCTTGGAGGTTGACGCCAACTCTGGCGTTAACACAGTCCACATTCACCAACTAGAGTCTGCTCACGAAAGGACTCTGGTCCGCAATGTAGCTCCGCAGAGGGAACTTGCTGAAACTCGAGCTGAAGTTAGGGAACTTCGAGCACATCAAGCAAGAGCTGACAGGCGTACGAGGGACATGGAACATCTACTGTCAGGATCAAGGACTCATGGTAGCAGTTCTTGTCGCTGATAGAACCTCGTCGACTTATCTTTTGGATATAATCTAGTTTATGTAAAAACTTTGGTCTAATTTCCTATCGTTGTAAATCTTAAACCTGTTAGGTCTTGATCTAGTCTTAGTTCTGTGAAAATTTTCCTATCTTGGTTGATGTAAGGCCTACTTATAGGCCATTTTCCTGAACTTTTTACATCTGTAATCCCAGTATTATTGACATATATCTAATCATATCGAAATTATTATCCAAATGCTATGATCTTCATTTAGTTATACTATTCATTATGTTGTTAGACTATGGGAAATTACTCCATGAGACACCCTCATTATACATTTATTCTTATCCCCATCGTCATCTTTTAAACATATAGTTAAATATGCCGCCACGAAGGAATCCCATGCACAACCCTAACAACGAAACATCGGTACCACCACCTCAACCTCCTTAACCACCTTTTCCTTTCGATGCCACTATGTTCCAGGCAGCCTTCACCGCAGCAGTAGCAGCTGCTGTGTCAGCCATCAATACTCCTGTCCCTAGTGGATCGGGAACAGGTGCACCTCCCTTAAACCACAGCGAAAGCCATGGACACCCTTGGGAATGCACCTAAAAGGACTTCACGAACGCCAAACCTCGCAGCTTCAATGGAATTGGGGGTGTTATGGTGTTGAGACAATGGATTGAAAAGATGAAATCCATCTTTGAAATCTTTTCTTGCCAGGAGGGCAACAAGGTTAAGTTTGCAGCTTGTACCTTCTCTGACAGAGCACTAACATGGTGGAACGGCCATGTTAAGTATCTAACTCTAGTGGTGGCATATTCCATCAGGTGGGAACACTTGAAGGACATGCTAATGAGAGAGTACTGTCCTCGGGGAGAAATACAAAAAATCGAGCAGGAACTCTAGAGCCTGCAAATGGTTGGATCCGACATAGGAACCTATACGAATAGGTTCTGTGATCTGGCAATCCTGTGCATTGATATGGTTACTCTCGAAAGCAAGAAGATAGAGAGATATATCGGGGGACTATCTCCCCAGATCGAGTCAAGTGTGTTAGCATCCAAGCCTGTCACTTTTGATAGTGCCAAGGAGCTGGAACAATCTCTTATAGATCATAGGAAACCTCAGAACCCAAGAATCCCTGCACCCGTACCATAAAAGTTCAACCCCGACAACAACAACAAGGGGTGGAACAAGAGGAAAAGAAGGGCTTCGCAAGAATCCTCCAAGAGACAACAAGTTGTGGCAATCAATGCCGCCACGGTAACTCCCGTTGCCCCTGCGAACCCCTTACCAACAAAAACTTATGCTGGAACTCTCCCGAAGTGCAACAAATGCAGCTTCCACCACCACGAACATTGGAAGGAGATGCATTGATCTAACTGCAACAGGAAGGGGCATACAACCTGTTTCTGCAAGACTCCAATAGCTCAGGCCGCCCAGGTTCCTAACACCGGTATGGGCCAAGCTTACTATGGTTGCGGCGAAGTGGGTCACTACAAGTGGAACTGCCCTAAAGCGGGGATGGATGGAGGAGTAGGAAGAATTATGGCCTTGGGCCATGAGGAAGCGGTAGCTGATCCTACGATAGTTACTGGTACGTTTCTCCTCGATAACTCATATGCTTGCATACTTTTCGAAAGTGGAACAGAGAAAAGTTTCGTAAGTCACAAATTTGCACACCTGCTTAAACAAAAACCATGCACATTAGATAACACATTATTGGTGGAAATGGATAATGGGAAAATGAAGAGTACTAACTGCATATACGTAGGTTGTACTTTAACTTTAGATGGCTATACTTTCAAGATAGACCTCATGCTGGTCCCAATTAAATGTTTCGACGTCATCATCAGCATGGATTGGTTGAGTATTCTTCGCACCGACATCATGTGCTTTGAAAAAGCAGTTCGTCTTAACCTTCCTAAAAATGAAACCTTAGTTATCTATGGCGAAAAACCTAGTACGAGCCTTCGCATCATTTCGTGCAACCAAGCCCATAAGTGCTTGCGAAAAGAATATCATGCATTCCTTGCACACATTGTCGATATGAGTCAAGAGGTGAAAGACATTCAGAAAATCCCCGAAGTACGCGACTTTCCCGACATTTTCCCAGAAGAACTTCCCGGATTACCACCACAATGCCAAGTCGAGTTCAGAATCGACTTAGTGCCAGGAGCTACTCCCGTAGCCAAATGTCCATATCGTCTGGCACCGGCCGAGATGCAGGAATTTTCCAGTCAACTTAACCAACTTCTCAAGAAGGGATTCATTAGGCCAAGCTTCTCACTATGGGGATCATCGGTCTTGTTCATGTTCAAAGCAATGCGCTTTGAATTTGAGACATCGTTTCCATGGAATTTCTCTCCATTGAAATACTGTGTAATGATCTTCCCAAGCTTTTGTGGCTTTGTGAATAATCATTACAAGAGAACAATGCATGTAAGTTTAAAATCTAGACAGATTTCGATAAATGATAGGAATTTGGAATTCTTACATTTAAGACAAGGAGTTGGGAGTGTTAAAAGAGGATCATTGAAATTATGTTCAATTGATCTATTTCACAAAGAAAAGGATCATAGACAAACATATAGTTCATATTTGGTGTATGGCAAAGCTATTGTTTAGAAAACATAGTGTACATGCTTGGAACATGGGGCACCTAATGTTTTTTAATTCATGTATAAAGTTGATAAAATCGAAAAAATGAATAATGAGTAATCAATATGGTGATAAATAGACAGTGTTTTGTTTATATTCATAGGTTTTGGTACCATATTAGATTAATTTATTCTTGTGTTTCACTTTGCATGTTTTAACTTTCATAATAACTAGGTTATTATTCCGGAATGACTAAGTTATTCAAACCATCCACATTAAGTCATATGTTAGAATTAGATAGGAATCAAGACTGTCATGGGTTGGCTTGTAGAGGTCCAAGTTGGTGGATAAAGTTGTGCTACAACACTCATGAATGCTCATAAGCTCTGAGTATTGGATTCAACCCACGCTCGTTTGAATAACTTCATGGATTTTATCAATAGTGATCATGAGATGATAATATCTTATATTCTTCAAACCTAGAGATATGATTTGTTACTATGAGTTGATACTACATTGATTGCAAGAAAATGCATTGGTAACTCGATTTTATAAAACGTGCCTTTGTGTATCATTCAACAAGTAGCAGAACCAGCTATATGAGTTGAAGTTTATCCATTCCTTTTACCTTCAGAATAAAAGTGATATATGTGGGCCCCTCGATGGTTTAATGATGACACATGTGAGTGCTTGGCCAAGCTAGGACTGATTTGATTTGTTCACTCCGTCATTCATAATGAATCGGAAATCGGGAAACAACAAGTGGATTGATAGAATGATTATAATCCATGTCTCAGTCCATATGATATCTAGAATGGAGGAATATATGATCCCTTATCAAATGGACAAGTTTGTTGACAAAGATCAGAGTTCGACAGCGCCTTTAAGAGCTATGATTTCGAGTTAGGTTTTAAATTCATAATCAATAATAGTTTTAGACTTATCCAAGTGGGAGACTGTTGGATTCATGTCTAAGTCCATAACTATATTTGGTATGTACTTGACCCGACCCAGCATGGTCCATTTGGGTTGCACTTCACCGGCATAATTTTTATGGATTGTCTTTTGAGAATAGTATATTTATGATTTATATTAATATATTATAAGTTCTAATATATTAATATATAATCATATTATTTAATTAGTATTGATCAAGAATTAATTTATAATTAATTAAGTGATCAAAAGGAACTAATTAAATATGGACTCTTAGATATATATGTAGTGGGCCAAGTTCATGTAGGTTGGGCTAAGTCTTCATGAATAGTCCATGGAGCTTTAACCCATGGATTGTAACGCCCGGGTTTTCAGGGCTAAGCATTTTTGTCAATGTAATAGTCTAGGTCAACTATTGTAACTCTTTTTGAAGTAATAAATATGAAATATTTGAGTATTATGTGTGTTTATGTGTTTATTATTTAATTATAAATGTATAATTAATAAAGAATAAAAATGAGCGTCAAAATTAAAGTGTGAGATAATCCCGATATCTCTACATAAAGTTGTAGAATATGTCTCAAGGTTTCCGTACATATAAAGAATACCGAAATCCGAGCTATAACGAAGAAGTTATGGCCCGCCGAAGTTTTACGACAAAACCGGCACGACACCGGGAGACGTAAATAGTGAATTTACGATAGAAGACTTTTTAGCCTTAGCAATCTAAACAAAACTCATAGAATATGTTAAACTAAGAACATCGATAAAAAGAATGCCCAAATCTGACTTCGTATGAAGAAGTTATGGTTTTTCTAAGATTCGGCTTAGCAGTGCACGGCCTGAAACTCGAATTTTAGTTCGAGCGGTTTTTGGCTTACGCAACATAAATGAGAGTTGAAGATCTCATTAATAGGAAATCAACGGTAAAAAGACAGACAAAAACAGAGTTCGTATGCAGAAGTTATTAATTTTACGCAGACGTTTAACACTATAATCTCCTTGTACTGTTAAATTTAAGATCGGTCGAGAATTAGCTGACGGTGTCAAAATGAAAGTTGTAGATCTTATTATTACCTACGCGTGGATATAAAGAACGTCAAAAACGGAGGTCGTATGTGAAAGTTACGGATTTTAGAAGTCGGAAGTGTGCTGTGCGAAAATGGGTGATGTGGCACAATCTTGGCCATTGCTTTCTCCCCAAGGCTTGCCACCAGATGGTGACATGTGGCACCAAGTTCAGCCACATTTCACCCTATAAATACCACCTCTCCCACCCTCATTTTCTTCACACCTTTCCCATTCTTTCTTCTCTTTACTCTCTCTCTCTCTCTCTAGAACCTCTCTCTAGCCCCGAAATCCCCCGAAAAGCCTAGGGAACCTCCCTAGCACGAGGCGGAAGCCCCGGAGTGCTCGAAGGCTCTGAGAAGAAGAGCTTTTCGGCTCGGGAACGCTGCTCCAAGAAAAGCCCGGTTTTCTATAAAACCCGCTGTAAGTGAGCTACGCCTACGCTATTTTTAATATAACTTTTATTTAATTATAGTAACGTTATTAGGAACTTATAATAAATACTTGGGCTATTATTATGGGTTATATAAGTATTTTTTTGACGCTTATATAATAATAATAATAGCTAGACTATTAATTAGTCTCGACGAATAATAAACTAAACTCTAGTGGTAATAATACTAGGTTTCGTCGAAGAAAAAATTCTTTTTAAGAAGCGAAGCGCTGTCTGAGTTCGGAATCACCACCTTTTCCGGTGAGTACATAGTTACTTTTAGCTTACACATAGATATGAAGTATTTTATATAAATTACGTGCTATGTGTGCATATTATCTGAATACTTGCTATCTACGTTAGATGAACGTTGTTATACATGTTTTCAATGATTTAAACTGTATATGTATTTTATATCTACGAAAATGTTGGGGTAAAACATGGGTAGATGTAATAGGTGATGTGTGATAAAATGATGAGAGGCCTCGATGTTGTTGTTGTTGATCCAGTCATCTAGCGGAGTATAGATGACGACCACGGACTCTTCTAGACAGTCCAGTGGAACACTAGCAGGTTCGCAACCTGTAGGTGTTGTGAACGATGTGTTCACCGGTGTACTCCATCCCCCACATGGTTGCCTATTAGGACATTTATTGCTGAGGAATCCCCTTAGCAGTAGTGTCCGTCCCGATGATAATCCTTAGGCTAGGTCCCTTATGATAGGTGTTTAGGGACGTAAAGTGAGGATAACGGGAACGGGTAATCGGGTTATTGTTGATTGATGAAATTAATAAACTTATTTATTGTGGGTTGAAAACCCTATGTACTCACCAGGCTCCCAAGCCTGACCCACTCAGTTTTATGTATTACAGGTAGTGGCGCATGAGCATAGGTGTGATGTTTTGGACGAGGGATTACGGATATAGGCCTGTAGATATGAAATAATGTAGTAAGGCTTATATTGTACTGTTTATACTTTTGATCTGTACGAACATGACATCCCGAGTCTTTTAATGAATACATTTCTATGGAAATGCTTTTGATAAATCTTTATCATATTATTGTTTTGGGACAAATTCTGCAAACCATTTATTAAAAGATAACTCTGATTTTGAAATAAAGTATAAAGAAAACCGGTCTTTTCTGGCCGTGATTTTGGGGATGTCACAGTTGGTATCAGAGCATTAGTTTAAGCGAACTAGGAATTTGTAGGATTTCTAGACTTAAACTTAGAATGCTAAGCGATGATTGTGAGGTGTGAGCACTAGCTTATTTTAGGAATTGTGCCTAAAATGCTTTTATGTGCTAAATGTTTTATGCACGATATGCTGTTATTTTGTTCGGGATCTATGGTCTGTTGCCGACCGGATCTGGAACCTTATGTGTTTAGGATTCTAAACGTACGACTACGATATTAGAACTAGCATGTAAACGTTTCGGAGTGATAAGGACGATTTAAAACGTCTCTCCTAAATAAAGATCTAAATCCACCTTATTCGGTATATAGATCAAGATGGTAAGGACCCGTAGCGGAAACGCAAACGCAAATGGGAACGGACACCAACCCCCCGTGATCGAGCAAATACCAGTTGTGGAAGCCGCTGTCGGACCAATAACGATGGCCGGAGTGCAAGCGATGATCCAGGCGTTTGCTCCAGCAAAATCGAGAGGAAGCGACTATTCAGCTCGAACAGCCCGAGTTGAACGAAGGGCAGACTGAAGAAGGAAACTACAGTGGGACTATTGGTCAAGCCAACCCACCGATAGTTAGGCAAAACCACCAGGATGGAGGAAATGATGGACGTGGATGCAAATACAAGGATTTCATGGCATCCAAGCCACCGAGTCTATCCGGAAGCCCGACGCCGGTGGAAGTCATGAACTGGATCTCTGAGATGGAGACAATGTTTGAGAGTTGCAAGTGTAGCAATAGGCAGAAGACTGCTCTTGCAGTTCCTCTATTGAAATCTGGAGTACTAAGCTGGTGGAAGCTATTAGCTGATTCAATGCCCAAAGGTGAAGCAAGCAAAATGTCGTGGGAGGATTTTCTGGTACAGTTGAAGATGCAATACTGCTCTGAGCAGGATCTTCTGGAGATCAGCAACGAATTCCAGAATCTGAAGAAAGGAAGAATGAGCGTTACTGAATACGCTGCAAGCTTTACTGAGAAAATGAAGCTTGTTCCTCACCTCGTCCCAACTGAACTCTCCAAGGTTAACAAATTTGCCCTCGGATTACCAGCGGACTTCGGTCCAATGGTCAAGCAAACTACCACTCTGAAAGCTGCCATCTGGGCTGCCAAGAATGTGGAGACCCAGATACGAGAAAAGGGTCTGGAGAGAGCGGAAGTGGGAGAGAAACGGAAATTTGACGGATCCTCGAGGTCCGGTAAGAAAGGTAGATTCTCGAAGTCTAGTTCGAGAGGAGGAGGATCAGAAGCAAAGTGGTGTGACAAGTGCAAGAAGAAGCACTCTGGGAAGTGTGATGGAGGGGTCACTTGTTACAAATGCGGAAAGCCTGGGCACTATGCCAACGAATGCACTCTTAACCAGAAGGCCTGTTATGGGTGTAATGAAGAAGGGCACATTTTGAAGGACTGCCCGAAGAAGAAGGAGGCAGGAAGACCCAACATACCACCAAAGCCGAAGGCGAGAGCCTTCCAGATGACGCTCGAGGCTGCAAAGGAGGCAGCAGACGTCGCTTCAGGTACCTTTCTTGTAAATGGTTTGCCTGCAAATATACTGTTTGATTCCGGAGCCAACTACTCCTTTGTGTCGCATAAATTTAGTGCGAAATTAGCATTACCTGTAGAAAAACTTGATAACGCCCTAATTGTAGAAGTTGCCAGTGGCAAATTCGTACCTGTTAGTAATCGTATTAGGAACATCGTCATTGACCTAAACGGAAACGAATTCCAGGAAGAACTATTACCCATAGAGTTAAACGGTTTCGACATCGTTTTGGGTATGGATTGGCTTAGCGCCAACGATGCCGAGATATTATGCCGAAAGAAGATAGTTAGGATAAACCCACCCGGAAAGGAATCATTTATGGTGTACGGGGACAAACGCAGAGTGAGTTCTGGAATCATATCCTTGATGAAAGCTAGGAAATGTTTGTCCAAGGGATGTGCATCGTACTTGGCATTCGTTATCGATGCTAAGAAAGAAAAGAAAGAGGTGCAGAATATACCGGTTGTGTGCGATTATCCGGAAGTCTTTCCCGAAGATCTTCCTGGATTACCACCTGATAGGCAAGTAGAATTTCATATAGACTTATTACCAGGAACAACACCGATAGCAAAGGCACCTTACCGATTAGCACCGACGGAGATGAAGGAGCTCATGATGCAACTTCAGGAGCTGTTGGATAGCGGTTTCATTCGACCTAGTTCATCACCCTGGGGAGCTCCGGTGTTATTCGTGAAGAAGAAGGACGGAAGCATGAGGATGTGCATAGACTACCGAGAGCTGAATAAGGCAACGGTGAAGAACAAGTATCCATTGCCGAGGATTGATGACCTATTCGATCAGCTGCAAGGTTCAAGCTACTTCTAAAAGATCGATCTTAGGTCAGGATATCATCAGCTGAAAGTGAGAGAGCAGGATATTGAGAAGACTGCATTCAGAACAAGATATGGACACTACGAGTTCTTGGTTATGTCATTCGGACTAACCAATGCTCCCGCAACATTCATGGATTTGATGAACAGGGTTTGTAAACCATTCCTCGATAAATCCGTGATAGTGTTCATCGACGACATTCTCATATACTCGAAAAGCCAGGAGGAGCACGACAAGCATCTACGAGAAGTGTTGGAGGTGTTAAAGAAGGAGAAGCTTTTTGCAAAGTTCTCCAAATGCGACTTTTGGATACGGGAAGTCCAATTCTTGGGTCATGTTGTTAACCAAGAGGGAATAATGGTTGATCCCGCCAAGATCGAGGCTGTAATGAAGTGGGAACGTCCGAAGAATCCCACGGAGATTCGAAGCTTTCTAGGATTAGCCGGATATTACCGACGATTTATCCAAGGCTTTTCTTCGACAGCTGCTCCATTAACAGCTTTGACCCATAAAGGAGCTACGTATACATGGAGTGAGAAACACGATGAGGCGTTCGAGAAGCTAAAGAAGAAGTTATGTGAAGCGCCGATACTTTCTCTACCCGATGGAGTCGAAGATTTCGCAGTTTATAGTGATGCATCTGGAGTCGGGTTAGGTTGTGTTCTGACCCAAAGAGAAAAGGTGATAGCATACGCATCTCGACAATTGAAAGAGCACGAAAAGAACTACCCCACTCATGATCTGGAGTTGGCAGCGGTAGTATTCGCCTTAAAGATATGGAGGCATTACCTCTACGACACGAAGTGCAAGCTCTTCACTGATCATAAGAGTCTCCAGTATCTCTTTAATCAGAAGGAGTTGAACATGAGGCAACGACGCTGGCTAGAACTTCTCAAGGACTACGACTGTGAGATACTTTACCACCCAGGTAAAGCAAATATTGTTGCTGATGCTCTCAGTCGGAAAGTCAATCTTGAAAGAAGAAGGCCAAGAGCGTTAAGAATTGAAGTCGTCTCGATGATTGTGGAAAGTATCAGGAAAGCTCAAGAAGAAGCCTTAGAAAAGAATGACCGAAAGGAAGAACGTTTGGGAAAAACGTTAGTGTTCGGTACGAACAGTCGAGGACTGAATGTATTCCAAGATCGAATTTGGGTACCTAAGACGGGAGGAATAAGAGATCTTCTAATGGAAGAAGCACACAAGACCATGTACTCGATTCATCCCTGTAGCACTAAAATGTATAAGGACCTAAAACCCTACTACTGGTGGCCGACGATGAAGCTCGATGTTGCGAAGTATGTGGCTGAGTGCATAACATGTGCGAGGGTTAAGGCACAACATCAAAAACCGTATGGGAGTTTAGAACCCTTACCTGTACCCATGGGTAAATGGGAAGACATCACCATGGATTTTGTGACTAAACTGCCCAGAACGAAGAATGGACACGACATGATTTGGGTAGTCGTGGATCGTTTCACCAAGAGTGCACACTTCATAGCCGCCAACGAGAAGTGGTCTATGGATAAGCTCGCAAATGCTTACGTGAAGGAAATTGTAAGACTTCACGGTGTCCCTCTTACGATTGTGTCAGATCGCGATAGTCGTTTCACGTCAAGGTTTTGGAGGAGTCTACAAGAGGAGTTGGGTACAAAGTTGTGTTTGAGTACTGCTTACCATCCGCAAACTGATGGTCAGAGTGAAAGAACGATTCAGACGTTGGAAGATATGCTGAGAGCATGTACCCTCGAATTCCAAGGGAATTGGGACGAGCACTTACCTCTGGTAGAATTTTCCTACAACAATAGTTTTCACTCGAGCATCAAGATGGCTCCTTATCAAGCCTTGTATGGGCAGAAGTGTTGTACGCCGTCTTGTTGGCTTGAAGCCGGAGAGAAGCAATTTATGGGCCCCGAGATAGTCCATGAGACTGCTGAGAAATTGAAGGTGATTAGGGAAAGAATGTTAGCAGCTCAGGATCGTCAGAAGAGCTATGCCGACAAGAAAAGACGACCGATAACCTTCGAAGTTGGGGATTCCGTTTTACTTAAAGTCTCACCGTGGAAGGGACTTATACGATTTGGGAAACGAGGAAAGTTGAGTCCAAGGTTTATTGGACCATTCAAAGTTCTTCAGAGGATTGGGAACCAAGCTTACAAGCTGGAATTGCCCGAAGAACTCAATGGTATTCATAACACCTTCCATGTGTGTTATTTGAGGAAATTCATGGGAGATGTTCCCGACATAATTCCAATCTCGGAATTAAGGATGGATGAGAATAAAAGGCTGATCGAAGAGCCTGAGGCAATTATTGACCGTAAGACTAAGAAGTTACGACGCAAGATGGTCGACTTGGTGCTAGTCCGATGGAAACATTCGAATGGGCCGAATCTCACTTGGGAAACAGAGGATGACATGATGAGTCGCTATCCACATCTGTTTGCTGATGCATGATTCCGGGACGGAATCATCCTAAGGGGGTGAGAATTGTAACGCCCGGGTTTTCAGGGCTAAGCATTTTTGTCAATGTAATAGTCTAGGTCAACTATTGTAACTCTTTTTGAAGTAATAAATATGAAATATTTGAGTATTATGTGTGTTTATGTGTTTATTATTTAATTATAAATGTATAATTAATAAAGAATAAAAATGAGCGTCAAAATTAAAGTGTGAGATAATCCCGATATCTCTACATAAAGTTGTAGAATATGTCTCAAGGTTTCCGTACATATAAAGAATACCGAAATCCGAGCTATAACGAAGAAGTTATGGCCCGCCGAAGTTTTACGACAAAACCGGCACGACACCGGGAGACGTAAATAGTGAATTTACGATAGAAGACTTTTTAGCCTTAGCAATCTAAAAAAAAGTCGTAGAATATGTTAAACTAAGAACATCGATAAAAAGAATGCCCAAATCTGACTTCGTATGAAGAAGTTATGGTTTTTCTAAGATTCGGCTTAGCAGTGCACGGCCTGAAACTCGAATTTTAGTTCGAGCGGTTTTTGGCTTACGCAACATAAATGAGAGTTGAAGATCTCATTAATAGGAAATCAACGGTAAAAAGACAGACAAAAACAGAGTCCGTATGCAGAAGTTATTAATTTTACGCAGACGTTTAACAGTATAATCTCCTTGTACTATTAAATTTAAGATCGGTCGAGAATTAGCTGACGGTGTCAAAACGAAAGTTGTAGATCTTATTATTACCTACGCGTGGATATAAAGAACGTCAAAAACGGAGGTCGTATGTGAAAGTTACGGATTTTAGAAGTCGGAAGTGTGCTGTGCGAAAATGGGTGATGTGGCACAATCTTGGCCATTGCTTTCTCCCCAAGGCTTGCCACCAGATGGTGACATGTGGCACCAAGTTCAGCCACATTTCACCCTATAAATACCACCTCTCCCACCCTCATTTTCTTCACACCTTTCCCATTCTTTCTTCTCTTTACTCTCTCTCTCTCTCTCTAGAACCTCTCTCTAGCCCCGAAATCCCCCGAAAAGCCTAGGGAACCTCCCTAGCACGAGGCGGAAGCCCCGGAGTGCTCGAAGGCTCTGAGAAGAAGAGCTTTTCGGCTCGGGAACGCTGCTCCAAGCAAAGCCCGGTTTTCTATAAAACCCGCTGTAAGTGAGCTACGCCTACGCTATTTTTAATATAACTTTTATTTAATTATAGTAACGTTATTAGGAACTTATAATAAATACTTGGGCTATTATTATGGGTTATATAAGTATTTTTTTGACGCTTATATAATAATAATAATAGCTAGACTATTAATTAGTCTCGACGAATAATAAACTAAACTCTAGTGGTAATAATACTAGGTTTCGTCGAAGAAAAAATTCTTTTTAAGAAGCGAAGCGCTGTCTGAGTTCGGAATCACCACCTTTTCCGGTGAGTACATAGTTACTTTTAGCTTACACATAGATATGAAGTATTTTATATAAATTACGTGCTATGTGTGCATATTATCTGAATACTTGCTATCTACGTTAGATGAACGTTGTTATACATGTTTTCAATGATTTAAACTGTATATGTATTTTATATCTACGAAAATGTTGGGGTAAAACATGGGTAGATGTAATAGGTGATGTGTGATAAAATGACGAGAGGCCTCAATGTTGTTGTTGTTGATCCAGTCATCTAGCAGAGTATAGATGACGACCACGGACTCTTCTAGACAGTCCAGTGGAACACTAGCAGGTTCGCAACCTGTAGGTGTTGTGAACGATGTGTTCACCGGTGTACTCCATCCCCCACATGGTTGCCTATTAGGACATTTATTGCTGAGGAATCCCCTTAGCAGTAGTGTCCGTCCCGATGATAATCCTTAGGCTAGGTCCCTTATGATAGGTGTTTAGGGACGTAAAGTGAGGATAACGGGAACGGGTAATCGGGTTATTGTTGATTGATGAAATTAATAAACTTATTTATTGTGGGTTGAAAACCCTATGTGCTCACCAGGCTCCCAAGCCTGACCCACTCAGTTTTATGTATTACAGGTAGTGGCGCATGAGCATAGGTGTGATGTTTTGGACGAGGGATTATGGATATAGGCCTGTAGATATGAAATAATGTAGTAAGGCTTATATTGTACTGTTTATACTTTTGATCTGTACGAACATGACATCCCGAGTCTTTTAATGAATACATTTCTATGGAAATGCTTTTGATAAATCTTTATCATATTATTGTTTTGGGACAAATTCCGCAAACCATTTATTAAAAGATAACTCTGATTTTGAAATAAAGTATAAACAAAACCGGTCTTTTCTGGCCGTGATTTTGGGGATGTCACATGGATCCTAGGAAATGAAAGGTCATGGGCATTAGGGTTTAACCCTAATCCTCCACACTATATAAAGATGTCCTTGGTTGGTGAAATTGGCACTAGTGTGGGTACACTAAGAGGGCTAGCCGATTTCACTAGAGTGAACTAAAATATTCTTATTCTCAAAGTCTTCAAAGGTGTTTTGGTGATTTGTGATTCCACTTGAGGCTTCCACACTATTGGGACTAAGCTCTTAAATCTTGAAGACATCAAGCTACACCAAAAAGGTATATCATTTAACTAGTCTATGTAGTATAGTTGACTCATAGTATGCTAGTTAGGATTAAAGCCTTAGAAAGTTCTTATTTGCATGTATAATAGAGAAAACATAGATCCAAGGTTTATAGGGTTGCATGTACACCAAAGGAGTGTTAGAATGCTCAAAACCCAACAATAACCGCCCCAAATCGGCTCAAACAATCCATGCCCACTATAATGAAAACGTCCCCCATCGCAATCGGGACCAGATCTATTAGAAACTCGATGCCAAAGATCTCAAGAATACATGCTTGAATCACATCAGTAGCAAACACCGCTCGCTCGTTAGCTATGGAAACTCATAGAGGTCGACTCAACGCCTCTCGTCGAATACCGATGTGCTGACTAAATGCTATGGAAACAAATGATCGACTCGCACCCGAGACAAATAACACCAAATCAAGCACATAATTCGCAAGAAAAGTACCTACGCATATCATAAAATAAGAACAATATCTCAACTCAACATATATAAATGAAAGAATACATACCAGCCGTAACGTCGGGCACTGCGCGGACCTTCTCCGTTGTCAACTGGAAGGCTCTCCCTCGTGCCTTTGGTGCTTCGGGCTTCACTGGCTAACCATCAGAAGCTCGTGTAGTAGTAGCGGTAGATCCCTGTGCTGATCCGAGTACCAGCTGCGGGCACTCGGCCTTTCGATGACCCGTCTGGTTGCAATGAAAGCAAACCATAAATCCCTTCGGACAGTCCTTAGCTATATGCCCCTCCTTGCCACATTTGTAGCAAGCACCCGATCGACAGGCTCCATGATGCCTCTTTTCGCACTTCCCACATGTGCAGCCCTTCTTGTCTCCATATCTCAAATCGGTGGGCTTGGCCAGCTTGGCTTCCGGCTGAGACTGTACCAACCACCTATCCTTCCCCTGAGACTCGGCCTCCTCCCTGGCATGCGTCTCTAGCTCAATCAATTTTGTTTTCAAAACTGGACAATGTTACAATTTTTCAAGTTCTTAGCTTTAAAATGACTACTTGCACATCTCCATACGATTTTTCTACAATTTATGGTGATTTTTACAAAACTGCCTATCATTTCAAACACCAATCCGGACCATTCTGTGATTATGGATTTTTTCACCCAAGTTGGAGGTCATTAAAAATCATGATAAAAATTATGAGTAAACTAGACACATTTTGGGAACTCTCAGAATTTACGGATTTAGTTTTTGACTCCGTATGACTTTTCTATGACTTTTCCAAAACAGCGCATAAAGGTTAAATTTAGTTAACAACATATAAATTTCATAACACTTTGTATTATGTTGAGCAAAGCGTATAACAATAAGTTCTAAATATTAAATGTGTTTCCTTGTTAGTTTATCATCATAAACTAAAACTTAGTCATTCATGATAAGATTATTCATTCATTCAGAACACGTATATTAAGCTATAATAAGCATAGTTTATGGATTCATAACACTAATGCATTTTCATAAAAGAGTTCTTATACATTACAAACGTTTTGGATAAACTATAATAGGTATAGTTTATGATTTATCACATAAATCACTCATACAAAAAGGGTACATTCATACAAAAAGGTTCTACACTCACACACACTACACGTAAACTTGTTAACCTAAATTGTGAGACAATCTCTTTCCGTACGTCCGAGTGCGGGATCTAAATTCCTGGTAGTTATAATCAAAGTCTCCTGGAGAGAGAACGTGATAGTTGTGTATAAATCTATATTGGGTTTGACACCCCACACCTGAGCTGCATGCAACATCTAGACCGGCAGGTCTGTGGTGACAAGTGTCATTTCAGTTTCACGACGCCTGAGAAACGTCGTGGCAGGTTCATTCAGTCATAGTATGGTTATAGCGGCTCACATAGGGATTTAACAACATAAAGTTTACGGGGATTTTAGTAAATCATAAGGGGTTTTATGTCAATTTAAAATCACTTTTTATATCAATAATTACATATATTATTGTATATTTTCAGTCTTGGTATTTAAGACTACACACCATTCATTACGGGATTTTTCTCAAATCAAAAAGGTTTTTACGCCAATTTAAAACCACTTTTATATCTTTAAGTATGACAAATACTTGTTCATTCTCGGTCCAGACATTTAGGACCACATAATTTTTATAAGGAAAATATTGGATTTTTCTTGGTAGTACGCCACACATTACAAAGAACGGTTTCCAAACTCTTTATCTAAAAAGCTTATGAACTCACCAACCTTGGTGTTGACACTTTTTCAAAACTACTTGTATTCTTAGGAATTCAGTGAAATAAGAAATCAACAACGTTTTGAGGATGGGACAATAATTCGTCAAACAGTTCATTTTGTATCACAATGTAATTGATTTGAATCATGTAAACATATACTTTGGCGTAACTTTTTCAATTATATTTATGATGGTTGTATTTACTTTGAGCACTATTATACTCGTTATTGTGATACTCTACATGAAATCCTCCACCCCGGACCTTTCCAGCATCCTTGGTTTGGGGTGCGACAGATTGGTATCAGAGCATTGTTTATAGTGAACTCACTATATCGAACCACATAAGATATACAAACTATATATGCATTGGGACTAAAGTCTCTGATTTAAAGTTTTCAAAACAACTATACTTTTAGAAATGAATAGTTTCTTATTAAAAGTATACATGCATGCATACATACTAAGGTCAACATCATTCTATAACAAAACAAAAGTAATGATTGTAGGATATCATAGGTAAGCTCGGGGATGTATGGTCAGTCTTGGGAGTGGCGTAGCCTGATCAACTATGCTTGTCCGAGGAGTGATTAACATATGCCCAAGAATGGTTGTGATGCGGAAACAAGTCTAAAAACTTACCAACACTACCACAATGAAATACCATAGGCATATTTGGTATTATTATAATTACTTATCTGAGAACTAAACATATTTTTATCAATAGGTCAATAATTTCTTAGTGGATACATTAAAATTATATGTATCCAGGACGTCATAGACTTAGTATCTATGGATCTTTGCTTTACTTCCTATTCTCGTTGGATTGGGGATTTCGAGTTAGGGTCGCTTATTCGAAGGTCTATCCTGTCCCAAATACATATAACTAGTATGCACTAAACAATGTATTGAAGTACCTGATAAAGATCATCTTATAACTATCTAATTAGTACATCTACTTAGTTATTTTCTATATTCCCATTTCTCACGAAGATATCATGGCTAGGATTCCATCCCCACGATGACACGTACTACCGTAACCATGGCAATATCGAATGGCTCAGAGAGGAGCCAAAGAATGATTACCCAATTCCTGTGGATGGTCACCAAGCTGAAGGCTTTGCTGATGGTTTTGACTCCGAACCTGAGGTGGGGAACCTAACCCCGATTACTCTTGTTCCGAATCCTAACCCTCGTCCGACTTTTCAAAGCCCGACTCCTCCTTGGGTAGAATGCTTGGAAACCTGGAGCGATGAACAAGACCAACCTATGCCGTTTAACGGAGACTGAAGCTTCTACAGCATAAGCAAGGAAGCCCAGCAGAAAAAATTCCTCCAATTTCGGTCCGTAGAACTGCCCGAAACGAGATTCAGGGCAGAACAACTCTCCATCGTATCGTAGAGATTGATGCAAATGTAAGGAATGCATACAATCCGCACCAATCGCCTTGAGCACACTCGTGAAAAAACTGAGAGAGACCATGAAACTCTGCTGCAAGAACTAGCTGAAGCACGACACTGCAAATTAAGTGGTCATATTAATCGAGAGATCTAGTTACTATCAAAACTCATCCATGCACAGATGTGAGGTAGACCTACATCGAGGTCAAAATTTTTACTGAAACCATGATTACTAGAGTCATATTAAGAAGATGGGATTAGGATGTACCTAACAGACTCGAAGGTCTATTTAGCCTTAATTATATAGCTAAGCATACATCAATAGGTCATGATAAGGACCTAGCGTGGGTCAAGTATAAGGTTTGACTCGGATACAGAACTACTAAAATACATGGGTTTACCATATAAAGAATCTCATTATGAATTGTTTTCAGAACACCCTTAACGACCGAATTACGTTACAAATCGATATGAGATAAACTTAGTTAGAAAACTCGTGACGAATAGCCATTCTAAAAAATCATTATCGCCTCACCTTTAAACATTTTGTTGAGAAGTTTCTTCTTTATAGACCTATGGAGTGCGAATGTTCAGGCACTAATACACCCAGTCCCATCAAAACTCCTCATCCAAGTGTGTTCGGAAAAACATGATTCTAAGATGAGTAAAGCTTAACGCCCGTATGAAACCACTCCTACCCACTGCCATAACTCCATCTCAGGAGCGTTAGCGGAAACACTAGGAATAGTATAGTAATGTGCAAAAATATATATATGCGTAAATATAAATCATAAGGATGCACATAATATAACCATTTCCACTAATGAAGTCGTTTTTCATCGTGAAACAGAGCTATGTATTCACTAAGAGGCAACCAACAAACTAGCAAGGAGCCAACACTCCAGATAGATGCTGCTACTTTTCAGGTTGCAGTCACGGTAGCCGTGACAGCCGTCATGGTTCACTTCAATGCTAACAAGGCCAGTAGAAGTGGAAGCAGTACTAACAATACAGATTATGGTATCAATCAGGAACACCAACGGGTGTCTGCCAACGAAAATACCTCAGGCCACAAACCTACGAACAAGAAGCGAAAGTTCTGGGACGAAAAGAAGTGTAACCTACCTCAAAAACTCGCTGGAAGAAAGCAATCCGTAGCTGCACCTGCCATTCCAACAGCAGTCACGACGAACACCGTGACCCTAGCCATGGGGTCTACCACCCAAACGTCGGCCAGACCATATAAGGGATCACTCCCAAAGTGCAACCAATGTGGCTTTCATCACAATGGGGTTTGCGGGAGATGCACTGTAAAAACTACAACAGGAAAGGGCATATCGTCCGTTTCTGTAAGGCCCCGACCTAGCACCTCCCTTCAATCACTAGCACCAAGGTAGGCCCAGTATGCTACCTATGCGGCGAAACGGGACACTTCAAGAGAGAATGTCCAACTGAGAAGAATGAAGAAGGAGCAGGAGGAGTGTGATGAACACACCAACAGGAGATGCAAGGGAACCATGTTAGGACTTTTGTAATGTTTCCAACGACAAAACGTTTAAGTACCATATGTTAGTAATGAATTTGGTAGGCTTGCAAGAATTCCTTCTTTCCAAAAGTAGTTAAAATAGTCTCTCGTTCAAATCAAATCAGGGGCACTCATATATGACCTTAGGATCATTACCTGTAAGTTGTGATGACTTTGTCCATACTTCGGGGTTAACTATAAACAAGATACTAAAGATTTAAAGCGAATAATTCCTTCTCGAATTCAAGTTCCAAGTCTAGTGGTTGTATTTGGATAGAACCATTCACTCGACGATTTCACCAACATCAAATTACATACGACGTTCATATACCGCTCAATCGTAGGGAGACCTATCAGGGATCATGATATCAAGTATCATTACTGGCTATCGAAACACACCCACCACCAGTGCTAGACACTGTGGTATGAATCATCTACTGTAATCATAACATCAAACAAAACAAAGCACACGGAAAAGAAACAAAAGATACTCTATCGCTCTAGTGATCTCTTCATACCAATATGGCGTATCTCATGTTATCTAAAAAGATATTGTTGTCATCATCCAATTTTGATTGATATAGCCCTCATCTTCCCGATTTAACGATTACGAAAGGAACCTTCACCTAACTCACTAAATAACAAAAGCTTTGTCTCTCATAAACATCCAGCACGGACCTCCGGGTCATACAACAGACAAGGTTCAAGCATAGAAGCTTGGGACGGATACAACTAGGTGCGAGTCCTGCCATGAACTTCGGGCCAAGGTTGCCCAGGAGGACGAGTGAATGTCCTACCATCCAAAAAGGCCTAGTCGCGTAAACCAAACCCACATGCTTCCTACCGAGGTACAAGAACTGTCAGGTCAAACCTGTCAAACTACTCAACAATCAAATTGAAGAACCAAGCTCCTCACCCTGGAAAGCTCTGGTCTTATTCTTCAAATAGAAAGGCAAATTGATCGTAGTTCCATCGACTTCAGAGGCCCCACCAATATCTCCAGTAGAAACCTTTACTATCTACCTTGCATAGACGAATTGGCCGACCAACCGCAAGGAACGAGGTACCCTTCAGGAATTGGACATGAGACCTGAATATCACCAGTCACGAGTATTGAAGAAGGATGTTCGAGGACAATCCTCCAATTTTGATGCGGACGCTGCAAGTCCATAGTGATACCCCTCGGATAGGACCAACCCACTCGCAGTACTCATGAACGTAATAGATAGAATATGCCATTCTTACTAGGATCAGTTCATCCTTGTCATTATAAAAGACTTGCTTATCTACCCTCGTAGTAAGAAGGAAGCCAAGGAGAGCAACTGCAAAAAACCACGGAAGAAACACGATCAGAGAAGCATTACCCAAAGTCTTCAAGATACGAGTTTTGGAATTGAGGAGTCCAATTCCTAATACACATCATTATCAATGTGGAAATTCTTAAGGACCCTTTCTATTAATCAAAACTGTTGAGAAACAGTCAGCACCAAAGGCGTTAGCAGGAATACGCCAAAATTTTGGGTCTCGCTGACCTACCGTCTTAGTTCCTTTAGAACTTCTTGTAAATGACGGACCCCCCCTTACAACTTTGACCTTGAAGGGAGCAACCCTTGGCTAGGAAGAGAAGCAAGAGGGAGAAACCTTTAGAACTCCAGAATAAGAAACCAAATTCCTCTTGAAGCCTCACTCTGGGAAGGCTTATTACGCTTCGGAAAGCCAATACCCCGGATAATTATGCCTTTCGAGATTCTTGTCAGAATCAGCCATGTAACTCGCTACTTCAATGACACACCCCGCTAAAGCGGAAACACGAGGTGTGGCAGTATAAAGGGTTTCATTGCAAAAGTTAAAAGACAACTCCAACCATAGAATTAAAAATCATTACAAATTTACAATGGGTTTGAACAACTTTTACAAGAAATTACAATGAAAAATAGATATACAACACATGCGAGTGCTCCTAAAAGTGAAGTGTCCCTAAGTGCCACTTACTCGATGATTCCTGAAAAAGCATGTAAAACGAGCGTCAACTATAAAAATAGTTGGTGAGTACTCACAAGTTTAAAAAAATAATATTGGTTCATGAGTTGAAATCAAAGTTTTGATAAAAGTTTCGAATAAAACAAGTATATTGCTAGGAGTAAATAAGTTTGTAAACACAGTTCGTTTTTATCATGAGAAATAAAGTATATTGCCCGAATAAGAGGCAACATTCATATTTTCATGGAAGATAAAGTTCGTTACTCAAACGAGTAAACAAGTTTCATTGCTAAAATGAGCTGTCAATTTCGCTGCTACAAGGAGCAAACAATGTTAGACAATGTATTATGTTAACATTATGGCGTGCGAGATCTAAAATCAGAAGGAGAGCGAGAAATAAAGTTCGGGGGAAAGAAAAGGAAGATTGCATCAATTATTGTTATTGTTAAAATTCAAAGAACAATACATATATGTATATTTAAAAATTGTTAGATAAAATTTTCACACTCTCTAAAGTGGTTTTGTGATTTATTATACCCTAACAAAAAGAAAATTGGAAATCATACCAAACAACAACAAAAATGGATGAAATTTAGACAGAGGTCATTATTCATCATAAGGGTCATCCATGAATTTATTCCAGATTTATTGACCTCTGGAAGTATTTTACGTGATTTATGCCCTTGGTTTTAGCAATAATTTTAATAAATCACAGAAATAATAAAAGCTCTTGGTATTTTACAGATTATCACATGCATGTGAGGGCTTTCAAAAGGAAAAATGTTCAAAATTTATTCAGAAGAGAAATAGGGGTAATGAACCCAAATAAGTTAAGAAATGTTGCATGCAATGGTGCATGAGATGTAAATGTGGCTGAAGTTCATGAATTTGAGTAGCCCATTCAGTGGGGTTTAAAGCCACGAAATTTCAGCCATCATTCACTGGATATGTTATGTTTCTAAAGTATTTTTCCCCAGATTTATGGTTGGGTTTAAGGCCATTGATCATGCAAGGAAAAAATGGTGATCACAGAAAAAGAGTTGTTTGCGCAACCATTTTGTAAAAATTTCCAAAAATCGGATATTTAATATTTTACAGTGAGACCAGTCGGGTTTGAAAGTTAACGCAAAATATTATATTTCAGAAAAAACATCACGAAATTGGGTTAAGAAATGAGTGAGATATGACAGTTTAAAGTCAAGTAAAGAAATCTGGCAGATTGCATGCATGATGATTGGTTAGAAAAGTGAGTTTTCATCATTTCCTTGAGTAAATCTTTTGAAATATTTTAAATAAATCATGATAAACTTATATTCTAGTTATGTTTCCAGAGATAAAAAGATTAAAACTTATCAAAATGTATACATTCATTTATGAACAAAATTTTGTTTCTCAAAAACTCTTAACTTGAGTTTGATGTTTTAATCCTTAAAATCGATTTTTGCACTAAGATCATGAACATGCAACCTTGTTTATCATACATGCATGGTGTTAAAACACATCCATGATGTTCTAAAAACCATTTTAACAAAATGAAAACAAGTTTGAAGAAGATGAAGAAGAAGAATAAGGAGAAAGTATAAGAAAATAGCAAAACTTGAAGGAAAAGTGAAGTAGAATGAAAGAAAATTCGGGATTACCTTCAAGATTACTTCAAATGATGAATATTTAGAGTTTAAGGTGTGTTATTGGAGCCATTTCTCTGTAACATTTCATGGTTAGGGTGAGGGGAAGAGAGAAAATGTGATGATGATAAAGAGTGTGAGAGAGAATGAGGAGGTGAAGTGTGGAGAGGTGAGAAATGAGTCAAATTTTGGGGAAGAGAGATAATGGGAGAGAGAGGACGAATTTTAGGGGGGGGGGGGAAGGCTCCCTCTCTCTTGTTTATTTTATAAAATTTTATATCTTTTATAAAAATGTCCAACTTTTTATAAAATGTGCACCTTAACCTAGTTTTTATGCATAAAACTCTTGATTTTTGAATTATAAATCTAGGTTATATTTTAATAACTAAATCTTTATTTTCATTGATTTTATTTCATAATAATTGTTATGATAAGATAATATTATAAGTTTCATAATTATTTTTTTAGGATTTTTAAGGTTAAAGTTTATAAATATGAGTTTTTAGGGCTTTTAGGGTTTTTCGGATTTTGCTAAACTTTAGATATCTAGGTAAGTTGATTCTTTGAGACATCAAATTATTTTTGTGTTTCCTAACTCTTATTCAAGTTAGAAATAATGCTTGTAATTTATTTTTATCGGTTTATTGGCATTCTATGTAGTGATTCCGAGATTCAAGCGAAATTGTGGAATAAAGTATACTAGTCTTAGTGTTCAACTCTGACTTAAGTTTCTATGAGACTTTGAACTCACTTCTACTTCTAGGTCAAGTGCATGATGTGTGCATATGATTCATGAAATGTTGTTTGAGTCAAAGAGTAACCTGAATATGGATAGTCACTACAGTTAAGTAGTTGTAGAATTCACATACCAATGTGAAATCCAAGCACATTATCCATTGTCTCTATCTGTTTCCAAGATTCTACTAGGTTATAACTTAGCTTCTAGTTACTAAGTCTAATATGTGTAGTGCCTATATGTGTAACTAAGTTTATTCAAATCTAGAATTAATTCGAATTTTGACGGTTGTCATAGTCTCCCCCGGTTGAAAGAATTTCGTCCCGAAATTCAATTCGTGACACATTCTATTAGAACTCAGCCGAATACAATTGTATAATTGGAGAGGTGGTGACCTGAAGAGCTCTTTGATTATTTTGGGTTAATTCCTCAAGGGAAGAGCCCAACTCTTTAGCTATAATCAAATTAATGTTTCCCCTAATTCGAGTTCTACAGTCTAGATTGCGAGAAATTAGGATCATGGAAATCATGATCCTACCATGGTGACCTAGTTGAAAAAGATCATTTAGTTAGATATTATCTGAATTAAGAGAGCGGTATAAGTTTTGCTGAATCACCAACTGCACTGAGCGTTAAGTCCACATTGAGGCTTAAGCCGCATTCTACATTAGCACTAAGTGTAAATATATCGCCTGATAAAGAAGAGATTAGGAACAATTTGTTCACTTCAGGTTTGGCTACTAAATATGGAAAATATGTATAGTCTGAAATAATAAGGTGTAGCACGAATGAAAAACAAGTGATCGAGAGTGAGTTCCTAAAAATACACACTAAGCGTAAGCAACGAGGTTTTGGTACACCTCAAATGTAAAGGCTATTTAAGTGTCGTCTATAAAATAATTTACAAAACGATCGAGGATTTCCGAGGCAACATTTACTACCACGGTTACTCTTACTATACTAAAACAATATTTGAAGAATATATATATTTAGAAAGTCATTGTCGCAAGGGAGGCGATGCAAGTTTATGATAAAATAAATCACCTTGTCTAGATAACAATTTGAGTGATTAGAAATGATAAGTCATCTCACTAATATCAAAATGTGTAATAATTCCAAGATAATGTAGATACATGTGTGGCGATCAAATAAAGTAGTAAAATAATATAAAGATTAATCAAGGTTAAAGGTTTAAGTCATCAATGAGGGAATTTATATAGAAATATTCATATTAAACTTTTGAGAAGTTATCCAATTGTCCAATTCAGGAGAAATTCAAGTTTACGAGGAGTCTGAATACTTATGAAAACAAGTTTGAGAGCTTAGGAACTCACTGAAAATTGCAAAGTAAAATGCTATTTTAAGAAATATGTAAAAATGTTGATCTTTGGAAATAGTGCATTCTTAGTTTAGTGGTTCTACGAAAACAATTATTTAGAGAATAGATAATCGTAAAATTCAAAACTTTTGATGTATTGAAAGAAAAGAAAAACATAAGGAAACATATCCTTCACATATAATTTCCGAATATAGAAAAATGATAAGCATAAGAGTATTCATCTTGTGCATTAATTATAATGAAAAATTGAATGAAAATTGCATTTTAAATCAAGTTTCCGACTTTAAAACGAAAGAGAAAATGTGAATAGGGATTACTTGTTTAAGAGTAGATTTCAAAATATAAATAAAAAGTATATGGTAAATGACGTATTTGAATATGGCAAAACTGACTAAATCAAAGGTAGCCTCATGAATATACACATATTAATCGCTAAAAAAGAAAGGGTAGACTTCTAGTCTTTATATATACGAATATGATACCGAGAGAAGCAAAATAGACAGAAACAAAGTTAGACAATGTATTATGTTAACATTATGGCGTGCAAGTTCTAAAATCAGAAGGAGAGCGAGAAATAAAGTTCGGGGGAAAGAAAAGGAAGATTGCAGCAATTATTGCTATTGTTAGAATTCAAAGAACAATACATATATGTATATTTAAAAACAGGTTGAGATATAATTTAGACTTAAATATTCGATGTATGTTGATTAAATAGATATGTAGGAGTTCTAAAGTGTTTTCTAAGTTTTGCTAAAAATTCATAAGTTATCTATTAAGTTAAACTCCATTTGTGAAAAAGAAGAAGCACTACAACTGGTAATTGAAAATCTGATAGTCTTGACCCTTTTAGGCTTAAGTCTAACAATGGTTAAAACGGATAAGGTAAAACTCGGTATACTTAAAACAATAATTTCGCGTTGTCGAAAGCGCATCACTGGAAATTTAAAAATGAACACTAAGTTCTCAAATCCTATAATTTTAAAAAAAACTTCATAGATTATAAAACTATATTGAAGCAAAGTGCACAAATAAGGTATGTTTTGAATAACAAGTGTTAGATATGTCTTATAAACATGTTTGAAGTAGACATTTGCATGAATATCATCTTGTGTTTTCGAGAAAACACATTAAAGTAAATTACAATGTCTAAAAGAGAAAGCGGTTAAATGTGTCAAAGCAAAAGTGTTTTGAAGATTCAATGAAGCTTTTACACATACTATGAATTTTAATGTCATATGTTTAAGTTTTATAACATAGGGTTTAAAGACTTTTATAAAAGAAAATGTTTGTAAGTTTTTCGAAAACGTGCCAAAATGGTAAGCAAGGTTTAAAATGATTTATATGACCTCAAAAGCACATATATCCATTGAAATGGATTTGAAATGAAATTGAAATAGCAAGGTTAAAAACCAATATTGGTTAAGTTGAGTTTTGGAGAAAAGCGTTAAATTAAAGCAAGTTGTCAAAAGAGTTTTAGCGAGAATATGGCTTAAATTATTAGGAAATGTCTACTATGTTGAACGAAGTGGATATAAAATATTTTATCGATGATAAATAAAACTGGTGAAACGAAATAACTTTTCGATGGAAGATTAAGAAGTAAGGAATAAGTATGTTAGTGTAGCTGATCGTACCTAAATACTAATGCAAGTCTTAGGCGAGTGCCGATGTATTTTCCCCGAGATAAAGGACAAGAAAAATTGTTAGTAAAACATTTTATGGTGTCAATGTAGTTTATGACCTTTTATAGAGGTCAAAGGGATATCCTCTGTTAAGTTTTAAGCTCAAGGGGGAAACAACCTAAAGCTAAATTCGTAGCGTAGTAGAGAAGTCTCACGTATGGGTTAAACCTCCGTGTCTCCTTGTGAGTCGAATCCGGAATGCCCGCCATTGGTATCCAAGTGATTACTTAGTGGCGACTCGTCTACCTCCTTATGCGATGCTCCAATTACCATTTGTGTCGATATCGGAACACTTTTTCCTAGTTGTAACTCTAGTACGAAGACGATGAAGAGGTATTGAGGAAGAATTGGAATAGCTTTTGACTTATGATTATTACTAGTGTATATCTAGCTACTAACGTTACATCTAAAGTCAATAGCTACCAAGGAATACCCATTCTCAACACTAAGTGCATTGCTCCTAGAGTGGCTAGTGATATAACCTAAGTGGTTAACCTAGCACTTGATAAGGGGTAGGAATATTTCTAAATAAAGACATTATGGTAAAAGTGCACTTAGTTTCTAAGTGTACCTAGATGAATGCCTATAATATGCAATGCCCGTACGCACACCGAAAATTTTTGTTGTTCAAAGTTCAAGCTGAAAATCGTTTTGAACATAATTCTACTATAACTGTTTCAAGCATAACATTAAGTTTCCTTAATTAAGCATAGTTGGCCAGGCTATACTTAATTAAAGTCCAATAATGCGTACTCAAATTGGTCAAACTAGTAGTATGTTCAGTATTTTAAAAACGTTTAGAATTTTTTTTTTGGCTACAGTTATGGTTTTCCAAAGGAAAACCAGTATTCTCTATAACCTTCGGCTCTGATACCATTTCCTGTCACACCCCGCTAAAGCGGAAACACGAGGCGTGGCAGTATAAAGGGTTTCATAGAAAAAGTTAAAAGACAACACCAACCATAGAATTAAAAATCATTACAAATTTACAATGGGTTTGAACAACTTTTACAAGAAATTACAATGAAAAATAGATATACAACACATGCGAATGCTCCTAAAAGTGAAGTGTCCCTAAGTGCCACTTACTCGATGATTCCTGAAAAAGCATGTAAAACGAGCGTCAACTATATAAATAGTTGGTGAGTACTCATAAGCTTAACAAAATAATATTGGTTCATGAGTTGAAATCAAAGTTTTGATAAAAGGTTCCAATAATAAAAGTATATTGCTAGGAGTAAATAAGTTTGTAAACACAGTTCGTTTTTATCATGAGAAATAAAGTATATTGTCCGAATAAGATGCAACATTCATATTTTCATGGAAGATAAAGTTCGTTACTCAAACGAGTAAACAAGTTTCATTGCTAAAATGAGCTGTCAATTTCGTTGCTACAAGGAGCAAACAATTTCATTGCTAAAACATGTATATAAGTTTCCACTAGTAAAAGTTCGTTGTTGTAATGAGAAATAGAGTTCATTGCTATAATGAGAAACAAAGTTCATTGCTTTAATCAGAAACAAAGTTCATTGCCATATTAACAAACAAAGTTGATTGCTATTAATGAATACAAGTTTATTGCTATAACGAGAAACGAGTTTATATGTGTATGAGCAAACAATGAGTCTCAACCAAACCTATGACTGAAGCCCTATCGGGATCTATGCTTATCGTTCCATAGATGAATATGGTATCATGCACTCCAGCGATTCGGGCGAGTGAGGAGTTGTCAATTCCTAATAGCGTATCCATAATGACCATTGGCTCAAAGAGTTAATGGTTAGAGATAAAGGAAGGGCCTTAGTACGATAAGTTCTCATGTTCCATGTTGCATAGACATACATAACGAAACATAGCAATACAATAGCAATCATGTTTGATAATAATCAATTTAAATACAACATGCAAACAATAGTTTTTATGGACATGCTTTTCCACCCCAAAACATAAAAACCAAAAATAGGGGAGTGCGTGAATACTCACAATATGCAAAATATAGTAATCAAGTTTATGTGAGTCAATTAAATATAACGAACATAAATAGTTTAGGACATGCTTTTCCACCCCAAAACATTTAAAAACCGAAAATAGGGGAATGATGAATGCTCACAATATGCATTGACATGATGCAATTGGTGCCTTGACTATGCTCCACTCGTATCACTATCGATTCCTACAATAATGGTATTCGCTAGTGAGTCTCTAATCGAAATCTAACACTAGTATACATAGTACTACAATAGAATTATGCAAATATTGTGTCAAAATTTAATATCGATAAGTTACAAACATTTTTCTGTGGAAATTAAGTTTCAAAGAATCAATTGTTATATAACAATATAAGTGGAAATTTTCCATTATTGAAATGTTAATATTTAACATTTTAGAGGTGTTCCAATGGTTAAATATTCAAAAATAAATCAATTTAATTCTAAAATATCCCAAACTTTGCATTTCAGTTTTAATTGAAGTCAAAGACCTCAAGATAAATTTTCTTGAATTTTTGAGTTGTCTAACTATTTTTCACCATTTTAGTTTCTTGAATAACCATAAATTCATGAAAAATAGCAATGAGTTAAGAAAATTCCGCAAACATTTTTATATTACTGTTATTAAACAATACTAACCTGGGAAAAATATAAAAATGAATTTCCAAGATGCTTAATTATATTTTATGATTTTTAAGCATTTATTCCAATAAAAATTGAAATAAACAGAAAACAGTTTCCAAAATTACCCAAACTTTGTATTTAACTGTTATTAAAGATAACTAGGCTGGGAAAAATATAAAAGATATTTTTCAGTGGGTATTTCTATTTTTCCTTGTTTTATTCCTTCAATTAATCATTAATTGAAGAAATAATATTAAACAGTTAAAATAAATTACCAAAAATTTTTGTAACATCATTTACAGTATAGATAACCTGGGAAAAATACCAAAAGTGGTTTTCATATTGTATAATCCGGTTTTGGGTATTTATGTGTATTTAAGTGTATTTAAGTGCAATTAACTTTAGAAAATAAGAGAAAAATAGTTTAGAGTAAAGAAAAACCCTCAAAATTTTTATGTAACCTCCTAGTGTACAACATGATGTTCTAGTAAATTTTCATGAGCTTTGGATAATCAGAACTATTTTTCCTATTTTTAGACCATTATAATTACCAAATATTGGGAAAAATAGTAAGGCACGATGAAAAATTTTGAAATTATTTTTCTGAGTCACCCATCACAGGTAAGGTATGTGAAAATTGTTAGATAAAATTTTCACACCCTCTAAAGTGGTTTTGTGATTTATTATACCCTAACAAAAAGAAAATAGAAAATCATACCAAACAACAACAAAAATAGATGAAATTTAGTCAGGGGTCATTATTCATCATAAGGGTCATCTATGAATTTATTCCGGATTTATTGACCTCTGGAAGTATTTTATGTGATTTATGCCCTTGGTTTTAGCAATAATTTTATTAAATCAAAGATATAATAAAAGCTCTTGGTATTTTACAGATTATCACATGCTTGTGAGGGCTTTCAAAAGGAAAAATGTTCAAAATTTATTCAGAAGAGAAATAGGGGTAATGAACCCAAATAAGTTAAGAAATGTTGCATGTAATGGTGCATGAGATGTAAATGTGGTTGGAGTTCATGAATTTGAGTAGCCCATTTAGTGGGGTTTTATGCCACGAAATTTCAGCCATCATTCACTGAATATGTTAGGTTTCTAAATTATTTTGCCCCAGATTTATGGTTGGGATTAAGGCCATTGATCATGCAAGGCAAAAATGGTGATCACAGAAAAGGAGCTGTTTGCGCAACCATTTTCTAAAAATTTCCAAAAATCGGATATTTAATATTTTACAGTGAGACCAATTGGCTTTGAAAGTTAACTCAAGATATTATATTTCAGAAAAACAATCACGAAATTTGGTTAAGAAATGGGTGAGATATGGCAGTTTAAAGTCAAGTAAAGAAATCTGGCAGATTGCATGCATGATGATTGGTTAGAAAAGTGAGTTTTCATCATTTCCTTGAGTAAATCTTTTGAAATATTTTAAATAAATCATGATAAAATTATATTCTAGTTATGTTTCCAGAGATCAAAAGATTAAAACTTATCAAAATGTATACATTCATTTAGGAACAAAAATTTGTCTCTCAAAAACTCTTAACTTGAGTTTGATGTTTTAATCCTTAAAATCGATTTTTTGCACTAAGATCATGAACATGCAACCTTGTTTATCATACATGCATGGTGTTAAAACACATCCATGATGTTCTAAAATCCATTTTAACAAAAAGAAAACAAGTTTGAAGAAGATGAAGAAGAAGAATAAGGAGAAAGTATAAGAAAATAGCAAAACTTGAAGGAAAAGTGAAGTAGAATGAAAGAAAATTTGGGATTACCTTCAAGATTACTTCAAATGATGAATATTTAGAGTTTAAGGTGTGTTATTGGAGCCATTTCTCTGTAACATTTCGTGGTTAGGGTGAGGGGAAGAGAGGAAATGTGATGATGATAAAGAGTGTGAGAGAGAATGAGGAGGTGAAGTGTGGAGAGGTGAGAAATGATTCAAATTTTGGGGAAGAGAGATAATGGGAGAGAGAGGACGAATTTTAAGGGGGGGGGGGGGGGGGAGGCTCCCTCTCTCTTGTTTATTTTATAAAATTTTATATCTTTTATAAATATGTCCAACTTTTTATAAAATGTGCACCTTAACCTAGTTTTTATGCATAAAACTCTTGATTTTTGAATTATAAATCAAGGTTAAATTTTAATAACTAAATCTTTATTTTCATTGATTGTATTTCATAATAATTGTTATGATAAGATAATATTATAAGTTTCATAATTATTTTTATAGGATTTTTAAGGTTAAATTTTATAAATATGAGTTTTAGGGCTTTTAGGGTTTTTCGGATTTTGGTAAACTTTAGATATCTACGTAAGTTGAATCTTTGAGACATCAAATTATTTTTGTGTTTCCTAACTCTTATTCAAGTTAGAAATAATGTTTGTAATTTATTTTTATCGGTTTATTGGCATTCTATGTAGTAATTCCGAGATTCAAGCGAAATTGAGGAATCAAGTATACTAGTCCTAGTCTTCAACTTTGACTTAAGTTTCTATGAGACTTTGAACTCACTTCTACTTCTAGGTCAAGTGCATGATGTGTGCATATGATTCATGAAATGTTGTTCGAGTCAAAGAGTAACCCGAATCTGGATAGTCACTACAGTTAAGTAGTTGTAGAATTCACATACCAATGTGAAATCGAAGCACATTATCCATTGTCTCTATCTGTTTCCAAGATTCTACTAGGTTATAACTTAGCTTTTAGTTACTAAGTCTGATATGTGTAGTGCCTATATGTGTAACTAAGTTTATTCAAATCTATAACTAACTCGAATTTTGACGGTTGTCACATTCAATCTACTTCCGCGAGCTTGGTAAAGTACATTTTACCCGACACATCCCAAACTTATAGAAGTATCTATCCGACGAGACTCTTGCAATCCCCCTCGATGAGATCGAGTTCCACAAGAGCCTCACCTTCGTGGAAGAACCGTAGTGACCATGGACCGAGAGGTCAAGCGAACGCATCAACGCCGCTTCCCATTAGTGAAAGTTCGCTAGAATACTAACCAAGGACCCGGAGTCACTTGCGAGTGCGAGAATCAGTCGATTAGGAAGTATCCCGACTTCTTGGCTCGATTGTTCATGCCTACTCCTTCCCTAAATTCAAATTTCGGGACGAAATTCCCTCTAACGGGGGGGGGGGGGATGATGTGATAACCGTCAATTTCCGGTCAAGTTAATGTCAACCGAAGTCAACAAGTCAAACTGTTCGACTCAATTTGCCCGTGGGTACTAGAGTTTATGTTAGGTAAATACTATACCACCCGCTATTCTAATGAGAAGTCATAAATTGAAAAGTTCGTACATCTAGATCTCCTTAACCTAAAATTGTGGTATGTGGCGAGCCAAACCGATAAAACAATGTTGCATACTCATCGAGACGGTGTAAGATCCTTAAACAAGGCTTAACAGGGTTTGCGGACCTTGCATTGCGAAGCCGGACACTCATAAATGTCACACACGAAACCTCTTTCAATCATTTTCACTCTATCTCTCTTTATTGAGAATCTCTCTCAAATCTCCCCACGTATGTCAAATCTCTCCCAAATCTCTCTAAGTATGTGAAATCTCTCCCAAAACACTCTTTGTATGAGAAATCTCTCCAAGAATGTGAAATCTCTCCCAAAAATCTCTTTATATGAGAAATCTCTCCAAGAATGTGAAATCTCTCCCAAATCTTCCTTAAACTTTTTATAGTCTATCGGGCCATCCTGACCCTTAACCGGGTCAAAAACGGCATAAAACGGGGTAAAAACGAGTTAAATAGGCTTAAGGACCCGAAACCCCTCTCAAGGAGCCGAACCCTCCTAAGGACCCGAAACCCCTCTTAGGAACCGAAGGTATCAGAAGCGAAGGTCAGAAGCGATCTAGCCTGAACCGAACCCGAGCCTCGCTTCCTAGCCAGAACCGAAACCGAACCTTAGAAGCCTCTCGGACCCGAACCTTGCACAAGCCACCGAGACCGAGCCTCACTCTCGGTTCCTACTTCGGCACTTTCGGTCTTCTCTTCTGCTCTCGGTCCCTTCCCCTACTCTCGGTCTTTCTCTACTCGTCTCGGTTCCAAGCATCAGAGGCCGAACCTCCGACCAGACTTAAAATTTTTGATGCTTTTCACCCTTTTTAAATATTTTTAACATTTTAAGCTGGTTTTTCGAAATTTTAACGCGGGGTTTTCACTCAAACTCGTATTTTAACATAATAAACCCTAAATATTCATAATTTGATCATATTTTCATGAAAATACTTATTTAAATAATAAAATCTAGTGGGTGAATAATTGAGGTGGAGTGTTGACTTTGCTTTACCTTATGACACAAGCAACCACCCCCACACCCACTCTATGACTAGCCACACCTTCCCACCTTACCTAGGTCACTTCAATGTCCTTTACACTCAATTATTAGCCTTCCCCATGTTCTTAGAGCTGGAACAACCCATCGTCTCTCCTCACTTCTCTCATTTCCTCTCATTTCACCAAGGATGCAACTCCACTTTTCTCTCAAACTTTCTCTATCAAATTCGAGATTCAAGGATGATTATCAAGCTTTCTCACACTCTTGGTAAGTATAATTCATCCTCTCTATGATTCTTTCACTTCCTTCTACTCCGGTCATAGATTGCTTGCACAAATTACATCATTTTGGTGTTAGATTCTCGAAAATCTTCAAGGCATCTTCATGTGTTCTTGAGTTGAACACTTCCCTAATCCAACATTCATCCACTGAAATCACTCAAGGCGAGTTCATACCCCTAAATTTTAATGTTTTCTCAAGTTTTTTTTTTTTTTTTTTTTTTTTTTTTTTTTGGGGGGGGGGGGGGGGGGGGAATACAAGTTAAAACACCAATAACATAACTAAACTTTTCTAACAGCCTTCATCAGAAAAGTTCAACTCCATTCACGAACTATTTTGGGCAACTTAAAAAATTTTGTTTTCAAAACTGTACAAGGTGCAAGTAGCTCAAGTTCTTAGCTTTAAAATGACTACTATCACATCTCCATACGATTTTTCTACAGTTTATGGTAATTTTTACAAAACTGCCTATCATTTCAAACACCAATCCGGACCAGTCTGTGATTCTGGACTTTTTCACCCAAGTTGGAGGTCATTAAAAATCATGATAAAAATTATGAGTAAACTAGACATATTTTGGGAACTCTCAGAATTTACAGATTTAGTTTACGACTCCGTATGACTTTTCTATGACTTTTCCAAAACAACACATAAAGGTTAAATTTAGTTAACAACATATAAATTTCATAACACTTTGTATTATGTTGAGCAAAGCGTATAACAATAAGTTCTAAATATTAAATATGTTTCCTTGTTAGTTTATCATCATAAACTGAAGCTTAGTCATTCATGATAAGATTATTCATTCATTTAGAACACGTATATTAAGCTATAATAAGCATTGTTTATGGATTCATAACACTAATGCATTTTCATAAAAGAGTTCTTATACATTACAAACGTTTTGGATAAACTATAATAGGTGTAGTTTATGATTCATCACATGACTCACTCATACAAAAAGGGTACATTCATACAAAAAGGTTCTACACTCACGCACACTACACGTAAACTTGTTAACCTAAATTGTGAGACAATCTCTTTCCGTACGTCTGAGTGCGGGATCTAAATTCCTGGTAGTTATAATCAGAGTCTCCTGGAGGGTGAATGTGATAGTTGTGTATAAATCTATATTGGGTTTGACACCCCACACCTGAGCTGAATGCAACATCTAGACCGGCAGGTCTGTGGTGACAAGTGTCATTTCAGTTTCACGACGCCTGAGAAACGTCGTGGCAGGTTCATTCAGTCATAGTATGGTTATAGCGGCTCACATAGGGATTTAACAACATAAAGTTTACGGGGATTTTAGTAAATCATAAGGGGTTTTATGTTAATTTAAAATCACTTTTTATATCAATAATTACATATATTATTGTATATTTTCAGTCTTGGTATTTAAGACTACACACCATTCATTACGGGATTTTTCTCAAATCAGAAAGGTTTTTACGCCAATTTAAAACCACTTTTATATCTTTAAGTATGCAAAATACTTGTTCATTCTCGGTCCCGACATTTAGGACCACATAATTTTTATAAGGAAAATATTGGATTTTTCTTGGTAATACGCCACACATTATAAAGAACGGTTTCCAAACTCTTTATCTAAAAAGCTTATGAACTCACCAACCTTGGTGTTGATACTTTTTCAAAACTACTTGTATTCTCAGGAATTCAGTGAAACAGGAAATCAACAACGTTTTGAGGATGGGACGATAATTCGTCAAACAGTTCATTTTGTATCATAATGTAATTGATTTGAATCATGTAAACATATACTTTCGTGTAGCTTTTTCAGTTATATTTATGATGGTTGTGTTTACTTTGAGCACTATTATACTCGTTGTTGTGATACTCTACATGAAGTCCTCCACCCCCGGACGTTTCCAGCATCCTTGGTTTGAGGTGTGACAGATTGGTATCAGAGCATTGTTTATAGTGAACTCAGTATATCGAACCACATAAGATATACAAACTATAAATGCATTGGGACTAAAGTCTCTGATTTAAAGTTTTCAAAACAACTATACTTTTAGAAATAAATAGTTTCTTATTAAAAGTATACATGCATGCATACATACTAAGGTCAACATCATTCTAGAACAACACAAAAGTAATGATTGTAGGATATCACAGGTAAGCTCGGGGATGTATGGTCAGTCTTGGGAGTGGCATAGCCTGATAAACTATGTTGGTCTGAGGAGTGATTAGCATATGCCCAAGAATGGTTGTGATGCGGCAACAAGTCTAAAAAATTACCAACACTACCACAATGAAATACCATAGGGGTATTTGGTGTTATTATAATTACTTATCTGAGAACTAAACAGATTTTGATCAATAGGTCAATAATTTCGTAGAGGATACATTAAAATGATATGTATCCAGGACGTCATAGACTTAGAATCTGTGGATCTTTGCTTTACTTCTTGTTCTCGTTGGATTGGGGATTTAGAGTTAGGGTTGCTTATTCGAAGGTCTATCCTGTCCCAAATACATATGACTAGTATGCACTAAACAATGTATTGAAGTACCTGATAAAGATCATCTTATAATTATCTAATTAGTACGTCTACTTAGTTAATTCCTATATTCCCATTTCTCGCGAAGATATCATGGCTAGGATTCCATCCCCACGATGACCCGTACTAACCTAACCACGACAATATCGAATGGCTCAGAGAGGATCCAGAGAATGATTACCCAATTCCTGTGGATGGTCACCAAGCTGAAGGCTTTGCTGATGGTTCTGACTCCGAACCTGAAGTGGGGAACCTAACCCTGATGACTCTTGTTCCAAATCCTAACCCTCGTCCGGCTTTTCAAAGCTCGACGCCTCCTTGGGTAGAAGGCTTCGAAACCTGGAGCGATGAACAAGACCAACCTATGCCGTTTAATGGAGACTGAAGCTTCTACAGCATAAGCAAGGAAGCCCAGCTGACAAAATTCCTCCAATTCCGGTCCGTAGAACTGCCCGAAACGAGATTCAGGGCAGAACAGCTCTCCATCGTATCATAGAGATTGATGCAAATGTAAGGAATGCATACAATCCGCACCAATCGCTTTAAGCGCACTCGTGAAAAATCTGAGAGAGACCATGAAACTCTGCTGCAAGCACTGGCTGAAGCACGACATTGCAAATTAAGTGGTCATATTAATCGAGAGATCTACTTACTATCAAAAGTCGTCCATGCACAGATGTGAGGTAGACCTGCATCGAGGTCAAAATTTTCATTGAAACCATGATTACTAGAGTCATATTAACAAGATGGGCTTAGGATGTACCTAACAGACTCGAAGGTCTATTTAGCCTTAATTATATAGCTAAGCATACATCAATAGGTCATGATAAGGACCTAGCTTGGGTCAAGTATAAGGTTTGACTTGGATACAAAATGACTAAAATACATGAGTTTACCATATAAAGAATCTCGTTATGAATTGTTTTCAGAACACCCATAACGACCGAATTACGTTACAAATCGATATGAGATAAACTTAGTTAGAAAACTCACGACGAATAGCCATTCTAAAAACTCATTATCGTCTCACCTTTAAACATTTTGTTGAGAAGTTTCTTGTTCATAGACCTATGGAGTGCGAACGTTCAGGCACTAATACACCGAGTCCCATAAAAAATCCCCATCCAAGTGTGTTCGGACAAATATGATTCTAAGACGAGTAAAGCTTAATGCCCGTATGAAACCACTCCTACCCACTGCCATCACTCCATCTCAGGAGCGTTAGCGGAAACACGAGGAATAGTACAGTAATGTGCAAAAATATATATGCGTAAATATGAATCATAAGGATGCACTTAAGATAACCATTTACACTAACGAAGTCGTTTTTCATCGTGAAACAGAGCTATGTATTCACTAAGAGGCAACCAACCAACTAGCAAGGAGACAACACTCAAGATAGATGCTGCTACTTTTCAGGATGTAGTCACGGCAGCCGTGACAGCCGTCATGGCGCAATTCAATGCTAACAACGCCAGTAGAAGTGGAAGTGATACTAACAATACCGATTGTGGTATCAATCAAGAGCACCAACGGGTGTCTTCCAATGAAAATAACTCAGGCCACAAACCTACGAACAAGAAGCGAATGTTCTGGGACGAAAAGAAGTGTAACCTACCAAAAAAACTCGCTGGAAGAAAGCAATCCGTAGCTGCACCTTCCATTCCAACAGCAGTCACAACGAACACCGCGACACTAGCCATGGGGTCTGCCACCCAAACGCCAGCCAGACCATATAAGGGATCACTCCCAAAGTGCAACCAATGTGGCTTTCATCACAATGGGGCTTGCTAGGAGATGCACTGTAAACACTACAACAGGAAAGGGCATATCGTCCGTTTCTGTAAGACCCCGACCCAACACCTCCCTTCAATCACCAGCACCAAGGTAGGCCCAGTATGCTACCTATGCGGCGAAACGGGACACTTCAAGAGAGAATGTCCAACTAAGAAGAATGACGAAGGAGCAGGAGGAGTGTGATGAACACACCAACAGGAGCAGCAAGGGAACCATGTTAGGACTTTTGTAATGTTTCCAACGACAAAACGTTTAAGTACCATATGTTTGTAATGAATTTGGTAAGCTTGCAAGAATTCCTTCTTTCCAAAAGTAGTTAAAATACTCTCTCGTTCAAATCAAATCAGGGGCAATCATATATGACCTTAGGATCATTACCTGTAAGTTTTGATGACTTTGACCATACTTCGGGGTTGATTATAAACAAGATACTAAAGATTTAAAGCGAATAATTCCTTCTCGAATTCAAGTTCCAAGTCTAGTGGTGGTATTTGGATAGAACCATTCACTCGACGATTTCACCAACATCAAATTACATACGACGTTCATATACTGCTCAATCGTAGGAGACCTGTCAGGGATCATGATATCAACTATCATTACTGGCTATCGAAACACACCCACTACTAGTGCTAGACACTGTGGTATGAATCATCTAATGTAATCATAACATCAAAGAAAACGAAACACACGGAAAAGAAACAAAAGATACTCTTCGCTCTAGTGATCTCTTCTTACCAATACGACATATCTCATGTTATCTAAAAAGATATTGTTGTCATCATCCAATTTTGATTGATATAGCCCCCATCTTCCCGATTTAACGATTACGAAAGGAACCTTCACCTAACTCACTAAATAACAAAAGCTTTGTCCCTCATAAACATCCAGCACGGACCTCCGGGTCGTCTCTCGCTGTGAAACCCCAAAACACGCACCAGAGGAGTGTTATACTTCCCGAAACTTTGTCACAAGTAATTCCAAGAGACCTTTCGGGAATGTCATGCATACAACAGACAAGGTTCAAGCACGGAAGCTTGGGACGGATACAACCAGGTGTGAGACCTGCCATAAACTTCGGGCCAAGGTTGCCCAGGAGGACGAGTGAATGTCCTACCATCCGAAAAGGCCTAGTCGCGTAAACCAAATCCACATGCTTCCTACCGAGCTACAAGAACTGTCAGGTCAAACCTGTCGAACTACTCAACAATGAAACTGAAGAACCAAGCTCATCACCCTGGAAAGCTCTGGTCTTATTCTTCAAATAGAAAGGAAAATGGCTCGTAGTTCCATCGACTTCAGAGGCCCTGCCAATATCTCCAGTAGAAACCATTACTATCTACCTTGCATAGATGAATAGGCCGACCAACCGCAAGGAGCAAAGTACACTTCAGGAATTGGACCTGAGATCTGAATATCACCAGTCGCGAGTATTGAAGAAGAATGTCCAAGGACAATCCTCCAATTTCGATGCGGATGCTGCAAGTCCATAGTGATACCCCTCGATAGAACCAACCCACTTGCAGTATTCATGAATGTAATAGATAGGATATGCCATTCTTAGTAGGATCAGTTTGTCCTTGTCATTATAAATGACTTGCTTATCTACCCTCGTAGTAAGAAGGAAGCCAAGGAGAGCAATTGCAACAAACCACAGAAGAAATACGATCAGAGAAGTATTACCCAAAGTTCTCAAGATACGAGTTTTGGAATTGAGGAGTCCAATTCCTAATACACATCATTATCAATGTGAAAATTCTTAAGGACCCTTTCAATTGATCAAAACCGTTGAGAAACAATCAGCACCAAAGGCATTAGCAGGAATACGCCAAAATTCTGGGTCTCGCTGACCTAACGTCTTAGTTCCTTTAGAACTTCTCGTAAATGACGGAACCCCCTTACAACTTTGACCTTGAAGGGAGCAACCCGTGATTGGGAAGAGAAGCAAGAGGGAGAAACCTTTAGAACTCCAGAATAAGAAACCAAATTCCTCTGGAAGCCTCACTCTGGGAAGGCTTATTACGCTTCGGAAAGCGTGGAAAGCCAATACCCCGGATAATTATGCCTTTCGAGATTCTTGTCAGAATCAGCCATGTAACTCGCTACTTCAATCTACTCTCGCGAGCTTGGTAAAGTACATTCTACCCGACACATCCCAAACTTACAGAAGTATCTATCCGACGAGACTCTTGCAATCCCCCTCGATGAGATCGAGTTCCACAAGAGCCTCACGTTCGTGGAAGAACCGTAGTGTCCATGGACCGAGAGGTCAAGCGAACGTGGCAACGCCGCTTCCCATTAGTGAAAGTTCGCTAGAATACTAACCAAGGACCTGGAATCACTTGCGAGCGCGACAACCGTCAATTTCTGGTCAAGTCAAAGTCAACCGAAGTCAACAAGTCAAACCGTTCGACTCAATTTGCCCGTGGGTACTAGAGTTTATGTTAGGTAAATACTATACAACCCGCTATTCTAATGAGAAGTCATAAATTGAAAAGTTCGTACATCTAGATCTCCTTAACCTAAAACTGTGGTACGTGGCGAGCCAAACCGATAATGTTGCATAATCATCGAGAGGGTGTAAGATCCTTAAACAAGGCTTAATAGGGTTTGCGGACCTTGAATTGCGAAGCCGGACACTCACAAATGTCACACATGAAACCTCTCTCAATCGTTTTCACTCTATCTCTCTTTATCAAGAATCTCTCTCAAATCTCCCCACGTATGTTAAATCTCTCCCAAATCTCTCTAAGTATGTGAAATCTCTCCCAAAACTGTCTTTGTATGAGAAATCTCTCTAAGAATGTGAAATATCTCCCAAATCTCTCTTTGTATGAGAAATCTCTCCAAGAATGTGAAATCTCTCCCAAACCCCTCCCAAATCTTCCTTAAACTTTTTATAATCTATCAGGCCATCCTGACCCTTAACTGGGTCAAAAACGGCTTAAAACGGGGTAAAAACGAGTAAAATAGGCTTAAGGACCCGAAACCCCTCTCAAGGAGCCGAACCCTCCTAAGGACCTGAAACCCCTCTTAGGAACCGAAGGTATTAGAAGCAAAGGTTAGAAGGGAAGGTCAGAAGCGATCTAGCCTAAACTGAACCCGAGCCTCGCTTACCAGCCAGAACCGAAACCGAACCTTAGAAGCCTCTCGGCCCCGAACCTCTCACAAGCCACCGAGACCGAGCCTCGCTCTCGGTTCCTTCTTCGGCACTTTTGGTCTTCTCTTCTGCTCTCGGTCCCTTCCCCTCCTCTCGGTCTTTCTCTACTCGTCTCGGTTCCAAGCATCAGAGGCCGAACCTCTGGCCAGACTTCAGATTTTTGACGCTTTTCACCCATTTTCAATATTTTTAACATTTTAAGCTGGTTTTTCGAAATTTTAACACCGGATTTTCACTCAAACTCGTATTTTAACATAATAAGCCCTAAATATTCATAATTTAATCATATTTTCATGAAAATACTTATTTAAATAATAAATCTAGTGGGTGAATAATTGAGGTGGAGTGTTGACTTTGCTTTACCATATGACACAAGCAACCACCCCCACACCCACTTTATGACTAGCCACACCTTTCCACCTTACCTAGGTCACTTCAATGTCCTTTCCACTCAATTATTAGCCTTCCCCATGTTCTTAGAGCTGGAACAACCCATCCTCTCTCCTCACTTGTCTCATTTCCTCTCATTTCACCAAGGATGCAACTCCACTTTTCTCACAAACTTTCTCTATCAAATTCGAGATTCAAGGCTGATTATCAAGCTTTCTCACACTCTTGGTAAGTATAATTCGTCCTCTCTATGATTATTTCACTTCCTTTCACTTCGATCATAGATTTCTTACACAAATTACATCATTTTGGTGTTAGATTCTCGAATATTTTCAAGGCATCTTCAAGTGTTCTTCAGTTGAACACTTCCCTAATCCAACATTCATCCACTGAAATCACTCAAGGTGTAACAACTCGAAGTTGTTCATCGCCGAAAACCCATTCTACCCGTAAAACTCGTCGGAGATCGAAATGTCCCGATTTTGTTTTTGGGCTTAGTTAACAAAAATTTTATGTTTATTATCATTCATTGAGGGTCCAAATCATTTAAGAACTCATGAATTTAGCCCGAAACATTTATTTCATAAGTTTTAGAAATATCCTCGTCGGGTGACGGTAACGCAATCGGGTGCGACCAAAAGCCGCGTTTAACGTCGGTATCGGGTAGAATTCCACCGCGTACAAGTTTTAGGAACTATATAAACGTGTTTTAGCTTTCATTTGAAGCTTTTCCTTCTCTCACTACTCTCTCTCTAACCTCTCTCCAAAATCCAAAGATTAAGGGTCCAAAACTCAATTTTAAGGCCTCAAATCCTTAAGGTACCTTCCTAGCCTTAATCTATAGCATATTTGGCTTCCAAATTCGACATTTAATCATGAAATGGGACAACATAAGTGATTTTACGGCCCAGGAAGCAACCTAGGCCGTAAACACCATTTTGAAGGGTTTTTAGCCCTTAAACTCCTTCCTAAGCTCATTTGGACTTTAGAGATGGCCAAGGGACTTCAAGATATGGACTTTAAACAATTAAAACATGAAGTTTGTGATGTTTGAAGGAGTTTACGGCCAAGGATCATTCTTGGGCCATAAACTCATATAATTAGGGTTTTCATGCCCTTAAACCCTTCCAAATCACTTATATGGCTTAGTTATGAATTATAGAACCTTGGTTTTAGCATTTGGACACTTGAAACATCATTTTTGGGGGACAAATAAGAGTTTACGGCCAAGGTATGTACTTGGGCCGTAAACTCCTCTTAAAGGGGGATTAAGTGCCCTAAAACATGTCCAAATGCCCTGAAACTCAACCAATGACCTTGTGGTAAATCCTAGAATCATCTAAAAATGGTTTGGAGGCCTTAAACACATCAAACACACCACATATTGGAGTTTACGGCCTAAGCACATAGCCTTTGGCCGTAAACTCATAAACACATGTCAAAATGGCCTTAAACCAACCTTAAGGCCCTTAGATGAATTTTAGAAGTCCTTCCATGCAAGTCTTAGGCCTTGAAACACCTTGTAGCACTCTATAGAAGAGTTTACGGCCATGAGGGGGTCTCATGGGCCATAAACTCCATAAACCCCTCAAATGTCCCTTGTAAACTCATGTTAGGCCTTGGAATAATTCTATTAATCACATGTGATTTGTTCTAGCACCATTTAACATCATTTTCTTGGAAAAATAGGAGTTTACGGCCATGGAGCTATGCTAGGCCGTAAACTCCCATAAAGGGGTCTATTTGATGTTTTAAAATCATTTCAAGTCCTTAAACCAAGTTTAGAAAGTATCCCCTAAGTGTTGGAAGTCCAAATTGCACCATAAACCACCCATCATGAGTTTACGGCCGTAAAATCATGGGGGATGGGTGTTTTGGCCGTAAACTCCCATAAGGGGGGTGTTCCTTTGATGTCCCAACTCATTTCCTAAGTCCCTTGCATCATTCATGTCCCTAAACGCCACCTGGGTCCTTCCAAACACTTGTATCGGAGTGTTATCGCGACTTGAAGCAATTGTCCCTATCCAACAATCAATCTAAGTTCTAATTAGATACAAATGTGTATCTTTACATCATAATTAGGAACCTCGTGTGTTTACAAGTTCTGGATCAACTCTTAGCATCCAAACCGTCTCATACCTCATCCGGTGAGTTCATACCCCTACGGCTTTTTCACTGTTTTCAATGTTTTCAGGGGGGAATACAAGCAAACTATAACTGTTTTCAAATCATAACATGGATATGTTTCAAATTATATCTGACAAAATTATAAATTCTTTTACTCCTTATGTATTTTGCTGAGCATAAGGAATGACTATTCAATTACAACTAAATGGAATTTAGTTAAGGAAACAACCAAACTAATCAAATTATTATGGGAATAATTTGGGGGTCTTTACTTTTCTTTCTATCATATGATCGATATCTATATCCAATTATTAGATAAACTATGTCTGATTCAGTTTATCTTCATATCATTTGAATGTATTGTCAGATAATTTCATTGTATGTATCTATACTTACTATACTATGTTTCATAATCTTTTGTATGTCGATATCTTATGAGAACCTTGTGAATAGTTTAGTACTGGTTTGTGAGATAGTCACTACCCTTTATGCATGATCAGTAAATCCTCCCCGGAAGTGTAACCAGAGTCTCTTGGAGGGAGAGCACGGAATTTGTGAATAGATCTATTCGGGACTGATAATCCCACACCTTAACTGCTAGCTACAGTTAGGCGGGCACGCCTAGGGTGACAAATTTATGGATATCGTTTCGACGTCTGACAAACGTCAAGGAGGTCACGTTGTCGTATTAGTATGGTTACCCGACTCACAACATGTATTAATATTAGCTTATTCACAGTTTGGGTTCAGAAACTATATCTAGTACGGGATAGTGATCCCATGGTTTTGCATCTATATCTTATATCTTTTTTGGGATAGTGATCCCATGGTTTTGTTTCTATATCTCTTTCGGGATGGTGATCCCATGGTACTAACCAAACTATTTTGTATCTAGTACGGGATAGTGATTCCATGGTTTTATGTCTATAACTTGTACGGGATGTCTTTCCCCATGGTCATTAACTATATCTTATACGGGATAGTGATCCCATGGTTTTGTATCTATAACTTATACGGGATAGTAATCCCATGGTTTTCTAAATCTATATCTTATACGGGATAATGATCCCAAGGTTTTGTATCTATATCTTATACGGGATAGTGATCCCATGGTTTTCCAAATCTGTATCTTATTCGGGATAGTAATCCCATGGTTTCAATCTATATTTATATATATACATCAACTTATCTCGTGTTTAGTCCGGGATGATAGTCCCATGATCTTAGACCTGTACTTTCAGATGTGTCAAACTATCTTATATGTCTTTTGGGATAGTGATCCCAAGATTTTCATTATATAGTTTTGTGTGTTAAACTATACTTTTTGTTATTCAACCGATCTTACAATTAGGAAAATATGGGATTTTCCTGGGGTAAAATACAATACATAATCGAATTGGTAACAAATGATAACTTAACCAACTTCATATAAGAAAATATGGGATTTTCTTGGATAACAAGTATTTTCGGAAACTAAAGGAAATCAATACATTTTCATAAACAAAAACCGCTTATGAACTCACCAGCTTTATGCTGATTTTCAAACCGCTTGTATTCTCAGGTCCAAGTTAGACAGGTACCCGATGATCTCTTTTGATGAAGACGGAGTGCGTGGAAGACTTGCCTCAACTTTTATTAATATGATGCATATGTATATTTTGTATAACATTACTTTTGAAACAAATGTAAACTTTCATACATATGTAATGTAATGTTTGTTTACTGTGATTACTATGTACATTGGATTTGATACTCAACGTGGTAGTCAACCCCGGAGACGTTTCCGCCTTTGGTGTTCGGGGTGTGACACAAGGTGAGTTCATACCCCTAAATTTTAATGTTTTCTCAAGTTTTTAGGGGGGGGGGGGGGGGAATACAAGTTAAAACACCAATAACATAACTAAACTTTTCTAACAGCCTTCATCAGAAAAGTTCAACTCCATTCACAGACTTTTTTGGGCAACTTAAACAATTTTATTTTCAAAACTGTACAAGGTGCACGTAGTTCAAGTTCTTAGCTTTAAAATGAATACTTTCACATCTCCATATGATTTATCTACAATTTATGGTGATTTTTACAAAACTGCCTATCATTTCAAACACCAATCCAGACCAATCTGTGATTATGGACTTTTTCACCCAAGTTGGAAGTCATTAAAAATCATGATAAAAATTATGAGTAAACTAGACACATTTTGGGAACTCTCAGAATTTACGGATTTAGTTTACGACTCCGTATGACTTTTCTTTGACTTTTCCAAAACAACGCAGAAAGGTTAAATTTAGTTAACAACATATAAATTTCATAACACTTTGTATTATGTTGAGCAAAGCGTATAACAATAAGTTCTAACTATTAAATGTGTTTCCTTGTTAGTTTATCATCAAAAACCTGAAACTTAGTCATTCATGATAAGAGTATTCATTCATTTAGAACACATATATTAAGCTATAATAAGCATAGTTTATGGATTCATAACACTAATGCATTTTCAAAAAAGAGTTCTTATACATTACAAACGTTTTGGATAAACTATAATAGGTAAAATTTATGATTCATCACATAACTCACTCATACAAAAAGGGTACATTCATACAAAAAGTTCTACACTCACGCACACTACACGTAAACTTGTTAACCTAAATTGTGAGACAATCTATTTCCGTACGTCTGAGTGCGGGATCTAAATTCCTGGTAGTTATAATCAGAGTCTCCTGGAGGGAGAACGTGATAGTTGTGTATAGATCTATATTGGATTTGAGACCCCACACCCGAGCTACATGCAACAGCTAGACCGGCAGGTCTGTGGTGACAAGTGTCATTTCAGTTTCGCGACGCCTAAGAAACGCTGTGGCAGGTTCATTCAGTCATAGTATGGTTATAGCGGCTCACATAGGGATATAACAACATAAAGTTTATGGGGATTTTAGTAAATCATAAGGGGTTTTATGTCAATTTAAAATCACTTTTTATATCAATAATTACATATATTATTGTATATTTTCAGTCTTGGTATTTAAGACTACACACCATTCATTACGCGATTTTTATCAAATCAAAAAGGTTTTTACGCCAATTTAAAACCACTTTTATATCTTTAAGTATGAAAAATAATTGTTCATTCTCGGTCCCGGCATTTAGGACCACATAATTTTTATAAGGAAAATATTGGATTTTTCTTGGTAATACGCCACACATTACAAAGAATGAATTCCAAACTCTTTATCTAAAAAGCTTATGAACTCACCAACCATTGTGCTGACACTTTTTCAAAACTAGTTGTATTCTCACGAATTTAGTGAAACAGGAAATCAACAACGTTTTGAGGATGGGACAATAATTCGTCAAACAGTTCATTTTGTATCATAATGTAATTGATTTGAATCATGTAAACATATACTTTGGTGTAACTTTTTTAATTATACTTATGATGGTTGTATTTACTTTGAGCACTATTATACTCGTTGTTGTGATACTCTACATGAAGTCCTCCACCGTCGGACGTTTCCGCCATCCTTGGTTTGGGGGTGTGATAAAACCTCAGTTGACTCATCGAGTGAACCTTCCACTCGACGGATACATTCGGACACGAGTTATGGGGCAAATCAACTCAACTCATCGAGTCCCTTTATGGTCTCGGCAAGTTTCTTCCAGGACAATCACCAAATCAACCTTTTGAGGTCAGATATGCTTCTCTAACCTATAGATCTTAACTTTCCATACCCACTAAACAGGTAATGGTGAAACCTTTACACTCATGCAACACATATATAGTTCCTTTTGAAGAAATAGCCTCAAAAATGGTAACCTAAGTTCATTCCTTCCATATCACTTCGTAAACCATGATGGATAAGGCTCTCTGGACCTCTATGGATCCAGATCCGGAGTCTAACACATAAAGGGACCATAAACTCATCAATTCAAGCCATAAAAAAGGTGTAGAAAACCCAAGATTCGTAGATCTTAACCAAAACAAAAGGAGAGTTTAATTTGCTACCTTAGTAGTGAAGATCTGAGCTTGAAAGCCTCGAATCATCCACTCCCTTGACCTCCTTTTGCTGAAAACAACCTCTTCTTTGCAAAACCACACAAAAAATGATCAAAAATAACTCTATCTCTCTCACAACTCGCTCAAGCTCTCAAGGGTCTCTCTCTCTGGACTGGTAGCCACAAATGACGGCTATAAGGTCCATTAAATAGGGCACAGGCCCAAAAATTTAGGGTTTCTAACATCAGTGCGGACTGGTCGATTCCACCCTTTAACTCGCCGAGTCCGTTCATTAATCCAGTCAGCAATCGTAATCCTACTCGACGAGTCTAAGCGTCAACTCGCTGTGTCCCTCTTAAAAACTTCAAATTAAACAATTAAAATATGATACCCGAAAATCCGGATGTTATAATACTCCCACATTAGAATCAGACTTCACCCTCGAAGTCTCATCCTACAAACAACTCTGGATGCAGCTTCCGCATCTCCGCCTCCGGCTCCCAAGTCAGCTCAGACCCTTTACGATGTTGTCACTGGACCTGAACCATGGGCACCTGTTTGTTCCTCAGAACCTTGATCTTCCGATCCACCACCATGATTGGCCTCTCAACATAATTCAGGCAAGCATCCGCCTGAATATCCTCTAATGGTACCACAACTGATTCGTCAACTATACACTTCCTCAACTAAGACATGTGGAAAGTATCATGTATCTGGCCCAACTCTGCAGGTAGCTCTAAACGATATGCTACCCTGCCCACCCTCGCGATCACCCTGAAAGTACCAATGTACCGGGGCCCCAGCCTGCCCCTCTTCCTGAATTAGATGACTCCTTTCCAAGGAGACACCTTGAGGAGTACGAAGTCTCTAATCTGGAACTCAAGCTTGGATCGTCGTCTATCCGCATAACTCTTCTGGCAACTCTAGGCTATAAGCAATCTCTGCATGACATATTGTATCTGCTCAGTTGTCGGAAGCAGTATCTCAGTACTACCCAACACGCGCTGCCCTACCTCTCCCCAACAAATGGTAGTCCGAAATCTTCTCGCATATAACAACTCAAAGGGAGGCATACCAATACTCGAATGGTGGCTGTTGTTATAGGAAAACTCAGCCAACAACAAGTATGTGTCCCAAATTCCTCTGAAGTCCAACACACATGCTCGAAGCATGTCCTCGAGCGTCTAAGAGAGGTGTATGATTTTGATAAAGTCTTATCAAGGCAATCTAGTATCAGAAATATGAACTTTGGTAAGAAAGTCAATAAAGTTTTGATTTCTAGAAGTCCAGTTTATTTATGGGTACATGTCAAAGCTAGGCGAGCATAAGTGTTATGCAAATAATTATCATGTTAGTGGGAGCATGATAATTATGGTAAGTATTTCAACTTAGCCAAGTTAATTATAGAAAACAAAAGTTTCAATTCGTGAGGTTGCAGGGGTTGGAAAAGTTGTTTTGCTATAATTAAGGGAGAGAAAATTATACTTCATTTCAATTCTAAAAGGCTTATATTGAGATATTTAACACCTTTAGTCAAGAATATATATATATATATATATATATATATATATATATATATATATATATATGAATTTCATGTTGGATTGGTTCAACTTAAGAAAATTCTATATATCGCGTTCTCAAAATTGGAGTATGATTACAACATCCCTTTTCATAGTCAAATTTTGAGAATATGAAAAACAAAAATTATTATGGCAAAAGACTGGTCTAGAACCATGTCTATATGTGAAACATCATGAATTGTGTCCCATTTACTTTGGGTACAAGATCAATTACATGTGCCTTGGGGAATTAAGGAGGAAAATGTTTAGAATTCGATATGACTAAAGTGATTATGCAATTGTCGAGGACAATCTAAGGTTTACCAAAGATTGGTTGCTCAAGGACAGTTGGAAGTATACTGTTAATATTGGAAGGACCATATTGACATAGTCTGAAAAGAGGAAACTCTTGTTGAGAAGTGATAGTCAAAATGGGAATATAGAGTTGTATTCATAGGTGGAAGCAATTTGTATAAGGTTAAAGAAACTTAATGCAAGAATCATGTTCAAAGCAATACGCTTTGAATTAGAGACATCGTTTCCATGGAATTTCTCTCCATTGGAATACTATGTAATGATTGTTGCTAAGCCTTTGTGTCTTTGTGAATGATCATTACAAGAAGAACAATGCATGTAAGTAAATCTAAACAGATTTCGATAAATGATAGGAATTTGGAATTCTTACATTTAAGACAAGGACTTGGGAGTGTGAAAAGAGGATCATTGAAATTATGTTCAATTGATCTAGTTCACAAAGAAAAGGATCATAGACAAACATAGAGTTCATACTTGGTGTATAGCAAAGCTAAACAATGAATAATGAGTAATCAGTATGGTGATAAATAGAAAGTGTTTTATTTATATTCATAGGTTTTGATACCATATTAGATTCATTTATTCTTGTGTTTCACTTTGCATGTTTTGACTTCCATAATAACTAGGTTATTCTTCCGGAATGACTAAGTTATTCAAACCACCCACAGTCGGTCATATGTTGGAAGTAGATATGAATCAAGACTATCATGGGTTGGCTTGTAGAGGTCCAAGTTGGTGGACAAAGTTGTGTTACAACACTCATGAGTGCTCATAAGTTCTGAGTATGGATTCAACCCGCGCTCATTTGAATCATTTCATGGATTTTATACTGAGTGATCATGAGATGATAATATTTTATATTCTTCAAACCTAGAGATATGAGTTGTTACTATGAGTTAATAGTACATTGATTGCATGAAAACGCATTAGTAACTTGATGTTATAAAACGTTCCTTTGTGTATGATTCTACAAGTAGCAGAACAAGCCATATGAGTTGAAGTTTATCCATTCCTTTTACATTCGGGATAAAAGCGATATATGTGGGCCCCTCGATGATTTAATGATGACACATATGAGTGCTTGGCCAAGCCAGGACTGATTTGATTTGTTCAATCAGTCAGTCGTCATGAGTTAGAAATAAGGAAACAACAAATGGACTGAGATAACGATTATAATCCATGTCTCAGTCCATATGATATCTAGAATGGAGGAATATATGATCCCTTATCTAATGGACAAGTTCGTTCACAAAGATCAGAGTTCGACAGCGGCTTTAATGGTTACGATTGCCTTTTAGGTTTTGAAGTCATACTCAATAATAGTTTTAGACTTATCCAAGTGGGAGACTGTTGGATTAATGTCTAAGTCCATAACTATATTTGGTATGTACTTGACCCGACCCGGGATGGTCCATTTGGGTTGCACTTCACCGGCACAATTTATATAGATAGTCTTTTGAGAATAGTATATTTATGATTTATATTAATACATTATAAGTTCTCATATATTAATATATATTCATATTATTTAATTAATATTGATCAAGAATTAATTTATAATTAATTAAGTGATTAAAATGAGCTAATTAAATATGGACTCTTAGATGTATATGTAGTGGGCCAAGTTCATGTAGGTTGGGCTAGGTCTTCATGGATAGTCCATGGAGCTTTAACCCATGGATCCTAGGAAATGAAAGGTCATGGGTATTAGGGTTTTACCCTAATCCTCCACACTATATAAAGATGTCCTTGGTTGGTGAAATTGGCACTAGTGTGGGTACACTAAGAGGGCTAGCTGATTTCACTAGAGAGAACCAAAGTATTCTTATTCTCAAAGTCTTCCAAGGTTTTTCGGTGATTTGTGATTCCACTTGAGGCTTCCACACTATTGGGGCTAAGCTCTTACAGCTTGAAGACATCAAGATACACCAAAAAGGTATGTCATCTAACTAGTCTGTGTAGTATAGTTGACTCATAGTATGCTAGTTAGGATTAAAGCCTTGGAAAGTTCTTATTTGCATGTATAATAGAGAAAACATAGATCCAAGATTTATAGGGATGCATGTACACCATAGGAGTGTTAGAATGCTCAAAACCCAACAATAACCGCCCAAAATTGGCTCAACCAATCCATGCCCACTATAACACAAACGTCCCCCATCGCAATCGGGACCAGATATATTGGAAACTCAACGCCGAAGATCTCAAGAATACATCCTCGAATCACATCAGTAACATACACCGCTTGCTTGTCAGCTATGGAAACCCATAGAGGTTGACTCAATGCCCCTCGTCGAATACAGATGTGCTGACTAAATACTAAGGACACAAATCATCGACTCGCACTCGAGTCAAGTAACACCAAACCAGACACATAATTTACAAGAAAAGTACCTACGCATATTATAAAATACGCACAATATCTCAACTCAGCATAAATAAAAAAAAGAATACATACCAGCCACAATGTCAGCCACTGCACGGACCTCCTCCCCTGTCAACTGGAAGGCTCTCCCTTGCGCCTTCGGTGCTTTGACCTGCACTGTCCGACCATCAGAAGCTCGTGTAGCAGCAGGGGTAGATCCATGTGTTGATCCATGTAATAGCTGCAGGCACTCGGCCTTCCGATGACCCGTCTAATTGCAATGAAAGCAAACCATAAATCCCTTCAGACAGTCCTTGGCTATATGCCCCTCCTTGCCACATTTATAGCAAGCACCCGATCGACAGGCTCCATCATGCCTCTTGCCACACTTCCCACATGTGTAGCCCTTCTTGCCTCCATATCTCGAATCGGTGGTCTTGGCCCGCATGGCTGCCGGCTGAGACTAGACCAGCCGCCTATCCTTCCCTTGTGTCACACCCCAAAACCAAGAACGGCAGAAACATTCTGGGGCGGAGGACGTTATGTAAAGAATCACAACACAGTAATAGTAAACAAGCAAACAACATCATCCATTGCATTAAATATATAATTTTAATACAAGTGTATTCTGTACAGTTATAGACAGCAAAAATAATGTGAATCAAAATAAAGAGATGAGTCCTGAACACGCTCCATCTTCTCAAAAGCTGGTCTCAATACATGTCTACTGATGACCTGAGAATACAAGTTATTTTGAAAGAGTTTATCAGCATTTAAGCTGGTGAGTTCATAAGTATTTTAGTGTCGGTGTTTGTTATTAAAACGTTTGAACATGTCTCAAGTGTAAGTTTGTAAAATATATATAGATGTTTGTAAAAGTTTGAATCTCTCAGAAAAACCTATATTTTCTATTAAAAGTAGCCTTCTACCAAGGCGTAACTGTTTTGTATGTTTGTTTATCATAAGAGTGTGTAATTTTCCAAGTGTAACTATCATTATCAAAATATAGTTTATACATTATTGTTTAACTGAAATAGTCACTAAATGTATATAAAGGATAAATTACTATAGTACTGTAGTATTGTATTATAAGAACTACTGCTGTACTAACTACCTTAAACCGGATTTATATTAAGGTATCATGTGATTAATTGTAGCATACTATCGACTGAGTGACAACGACAAATGTAGGTCGTAAAAAGGTATGATGTTTGGCACCCGCAGACCTGCCGGTCCGACTGTAGCTAGCAGCAAGGTGTAGGATAGTCAATCCAGTATAGATCTATATGCAAACTCATGCTCTCCTTCCAAGAGACTCTGGTTAAAACTCGGGCCATGACATTTAAGGCATTCTCCGATACAGTGGATCACATTTATGTAAGTGTATGTATGTATATGTAATGTATTGTTCATGTTCTAGTATCGTTGTATATGTTCTCTTCCTAGAATAGTTGTATATGTTCTCTTTCTAGTATAGTCGTATATGTTCCCTTTCTATTATAGTTGTATATGTTTTCTTTCTAGTATAGTTGTATATGTACTCATCGTAATGTAATGTATACGTTCTCATAGTGATAAGTATTGACTCATGAATGAACTGACTCATTAGTATAAGTGTAATCATGTGTTACCCCGATGGTAACTTATTATTGATGTAACTGATAAGCATGAATATGGAAGTACTTTTATGTCTATATATGCACCTATGATATAGAATTAATATTGAAACGGCCCTCGGACGGCTACCTGACATCCCACCAGACCACATCCAAATCGTGGAAAAGAAAATAGGGAGGATGGCCTTCCTAATCCTTTTAAACATTTCTTATATATCGATGCATATATGGACATGCAATTTATAAGAAGTATAATAAAGTTTAAATAAAGTATTTGATAAGTAAGAGAGTTTGTAAAACATTTTGAAGTAAAACAGTTTGATAAACATTTTGAAACAGTGATGAAATCATTGGTTTTGTAGTTATTAATCACAGGTCGTTGACGTAATAACTATAAGTATTCAACTTGTATTCCTATCACACCCCCAAACCAGAACGGCGGAAACGTTCGGGGGCGGAGGACATCATATTCAGTATCATAACAGTTCATAGAAAGGAAAGTACACACCACCATATATATATATATATATATATATATATATATATATATATATATATATATATTAAAGTTTCCAAGATGTTTACATAATTGTATTCATTACATGTTCAAAAGTTAAATACATAAACATCATTCAAAAGAAGTAATTAACACCAGTGCGTTAATCCCAAAAGTTGATTCCCAAACCTGCTTAGCGGTTCCCTGAGAATACAAGTTAATTCAAAGAAAAAGTGTCAACAATTAAGTTGGTGAGTTCATAAGTAGTTTAGAAAAATTGGTTGCCATTCCAAAATGTGTGTATATTTTCCAGAAAACTCAGTGTTTCAAGTGTGAAGAGTTATGACTTGTTGTGTTGAAAATGAATGTATTGGATCCAGAAAATCCCAAATTTTCCTTAATGGTTGAGATATGATTTGTTGTGTCCTCCAAGAAAAACCCTTATTTTCTTATAAAAGTATTGAATGCATATGAATGTTCGTGTCGTAAGTTGTAAATAATTGCACCAGGAAAATCCCTTATCTTCCTATTAGTTGTTTGGTTTGTATACAGGAAAAACCCTTATTTTCCTAACATGACTGGCAGTCTCTAAGACCGAAAATCGCAAGAAAACGACGTTCTTAAGAGTTGTGTCATAGTTTTATATAATAAAGCTATACGAAGATCGCGTTTGTTAGATGAAGAACAGTTTTAATAGCCACTCGTTCATAAAAGCATAATACCACAATAATTGTATATCCGATGAGTTTTATAACCATACTAAACATAATATGCCTGTAGCGACGTTCTTCAGGCGTCGCAGCGTTATGACAACTGTCACCCCAAAGGACGGACTGTAGCTAACAGTCAGGGCGCGGGATCATGACTTCCCGTATAGATCTATACACATTTGACACGTTCTCCGAACGGGAGACTCTAGTTATAGACAGGACTTGCAGCATTACTTTCTAATAAAGAAAAGTAACGTTTGAAGATATACACGTCTCATGGATTCTCAACTAAGCCTGTATTAAAGTGATAGTTTTGTATGCAAAGTTTATCCTTTTTCACAATGTTTGACAAAGCAAAATCATAAGTTTTTAGAATGTATAAAACGATTTAACAATGAAAGGTACTTTGAAATCATTATATACTTTGTATAATGTCTAATGCACGCAAAGTATGAAAAGAGTTTTCCGTAATAGTAACGAGTTCCAAGTGATTTATTCGATAAAACAAGTGAAGTGGAACTTTATAAAATACACGATAATAACCGTATGTTTACTTGTATTCCCCCTCTAAAAGAGTATAAAAGCATTTAAAATGTATTTATAGTGCGTTTGAAAGGGGTATGAACTCACTTGAAAGTTTGAAGATAGGAAGATGGAAAACCGGGCAGAGTTTCGTCTCGGGAAATGGATTTTCCTCGGGATTCTCGGGACATCTCGGGAGTAAAATTGACATTCGGGACTTGCATCAAATGACCAGGGCTTCGGGGTAGTGCGAGCATGGAAAACGAGGTAAAACGCAAGAAAAAGGAGAGAGAATGAGCAATTTTCCCGGGAACCCTCGCATCCCTTTTATACGGGGCTGAGAGGCATGCGTACGAGGGGCGTACTCCCGTACGCGGCGCGTACATTACGTCACTGCTGACCACATCCTCGGCTGCAACGCTTCGGACGGGACGGGGAGGGGGTAGCTCGCATAGGGGCGACGTAGACGATCCGAGGCCGTGGCCTCGAGTACGTGGGGCGTACGAGGGTACGCGGTGCGTACTACGGCCCTAGGCTGACTCCCCTTCGGATAATACCGAATTTTTAATAAAAATTATATATAAATTATTTATCAAACTTCAAAAATTCATATCTCCTTCATACGAATTCCGTTTTTGACGTTCTTTATATCCCCGCGAAGGTGAGACTACGATCTACAACTTTCATTTAGATTCCGTTGGCAAATTCCGAAATTATTTTTTTTATTTATTTATTAAAATGATGTGATTAAGGAATTTCTTTAAAAATTCATAACTTATTCATACGATGTCCAATTTGAGTGTTCTTTTTATGCATGTTTGTAGTTTAACAATATCTATGACTTTCATTTACACACCTAAGGTCAGAAAGTGTTTTATTGAAACTTTGCGTTTTTACGCAACTTCGTATTGTCGGTTTTTGTTGGAAAACTTAGAATGGTCATAACTTCTTCGTTATAACTCGGATTTTTGCGTTATTTATATGTTTGTAAACCTTAAGACAATACCTACCACATAGCGTACTCCAAATAGAGTTTTTGAATACTTCATTTTTCGATGATATTCTAATTCCTTTCTCAAAGAGGTTACAGGACTCGATTTTTACTGACTTGAAATGATGGGCTGTTACATCATCCCCCCGTTAGAGGGAATTTCGTCCCGAAATTTTAATACAAAAGAAGCGTCTTAGGGACTGAGGAAGAGGTGTGGATACTTCTGTTGCATTTGATCTTTTCGTTCCCACGTGAACTCAGGTCCCCTCTTAGCATTCCATCGGACTTTTACTATTTAACTTCCCTATCCATGATCTCGACGGGTTCTTCCACAAAGTTAAGATTTTCATTTAGTTCGATCTCATCGAGTGGAATTACCAGTGTTTCGTCGGAAAAACACTTCTTCAGGTTTGATACGTGGAATACTAGATGTACTTTGCTAAGCTCGATTGGAAGTCGGAGTTTGTAGGCCACTGGACCAACTCTTCAAATGATTTCGAAGGGACCAATGTACCTAGGATTTAGCTTCCCACGTTTTCCAAAGCGTATCATGCCCTTCCAGGGTGAGACCTTCAGTAGTACACGGTCGCCAATCTGAAATTCCAAGGGTTTACGTCTTTTGTTGGCATAACTCTTTTGCCTATCCCTCGAGGATTTTAGTCGTTTTCGTATTTGCACGATCTTTTCAGTAGTTTCTCTGATGATCTCTGGGACTAGACCTTTTTCTAATTGTGTGTCGCCCACTTCCGTCCAGCACAGAGGTGATCTGCACTTACAGCCTTAAAGGGCTTCAAATGGAGTAGTATTGATACTAGTATGATAACTATTGTTATAAGAGAACTCAACCAAAGGTAAGTGAACATCCCATGCTTTACCAAAGTCGATTACACATGCTCGTAACATGTCTTCTAAGGTTTGGAACGTCCTTTCACTCTGTCCGTCAGTTTGGGGGTGATAGGCTGTACTCATGTCCAATCTTGTTCCCATGGATTTTTGCAATGATTTCCAGAATCTAGATGTGAATCTGTTGTCTCTGTTCGAGATGATAGACATTGGCACTCCATGGAGTCGTACGATCTCTCGGATGTAGATTCTCGATAGCTTTTCCATTTTATCAGTTTCCTTGATCGGTAGGAAATGAGCGGACTTGGTTAATCTATCGACGATTACCCAAATAGTATCTTGGCCACCCTGAGTTTTGGGCAGTTTCGTTATGAAGTCCATGGAAATCTGCTCCCATTTCCACTAAGGAATTTCAGGTTGTTGGAGTAGTCTTGAGGGTTTCTGGTGTTCTATTTTGATCTTGGCGCAAGTCAAACACTTGCTCACATATGTAGTGATCTCTGCTTTCATGTTTGGCCACCAGTAGAGTTGTTTGAGATCTTGATACATCTTGTCTGACCCGGGTTGTACGGATTATGGATTCTTGTGTTCCTCGCTCATAACTACCTCTCTAAGTCCACCAAACTTGGGTGTCCATATTCGGTTCATGAGGTAGCGTGCTCCGTCACTCTTGATTTCTAAATTCTTGTCCATTCCCCTAAGGGTCTCACCTGTCACGTTTTCGGGTTTCAAGGCCTGTATTTGAGCTTCCTTGACTTGTGTTGACAGGTGTGAATGGATCAACATGGCTAATGACTTCACTCTTCGGCCAGAGTACTCCTTACGACTAAGGGCATTTGCCAAGACGTTTGCCTTTCCCGGATGATACGAATCTCACATTCGTAGTCGTTGAGCAATTCGACCCAACGTCGCTGTCTCATGTTCAACTCCTTCTGGTCGAAGATGTGTTGTAGGCTCTTGTGGTCTGTAAAGATAGTGCATTTGGTACCATATAGGTAGTGTCTCCAGATTTTAAGAGCGAAGACCACCACCCCAAGTTCTAAATCATGAGTAGTGTAGTTGACCTCATGCGTTTTCAGTTGTCGTGAGGCATATGCAATAACCTTTCCCCTCTGCATTAGTACACAGCCCAGCCCTTGCTTCGAAGCGTTGCAATACACCACAAAATCTTCGGTCCCTTCTGGGAGAGAAAGGATGGGCGCACTGCAAAGGGCCTATTTCAAAGTCTGAAATGCAACATCTTGCTTTTCTCCCCAATTATAGGTCACACCTTTCTAGGTTAAGGCGGTAAGAGGCTTTGCGATGCTGGAGAAATTCTGAATGAACCTTCGGTAATAACCAGCAAGACCTAGAAATTGGCGAATTTATGTTGGTGTAGTTGGTGCAGACTAATTTTTGATAGCCTTGATTTTTGATGGATCCACATGGATTCCTTCCTTGCTGACCACGTGACCGAGGAAGTCCACCTTTCTAATCCAAAATTCACATTTTGAGAATTTTGCATACAGTCTCTAAGTCCGTAGCATCTCTAAAACTTGCCTCAGATGTTGACCATGCTCTTCTTTATTCTTTGAATAAATGAGTATGTCGTCTATGAATACTATCACGAATTTATCCAAGAATGGACGACATACCCGATTCATTAGATCCATGAATACGATCGGGGCATTGGTTAGTCCGAACGACATCACTACGAACTCGTAATGTCCGTATCGTGTTCGGAAGGCCGTCTTGGGAACATCACTCTCCAGGACTCGCAGCTGGTGATATCCCGACCTCAGATCGATCTTGGAGAAGTGGTTGGCTCCTTGGAGTTGGTCGAATAAGTCATCGATTCGGGGTAGGGGTATCGGTTCTTGTTGGTAAGTTTGTTGAGTTCTCGGTAGTCGATGCACATTCTGAATGATCCATCCTTCTTTTTCACGAACAGTACGGGTGCTCCCCATGGCGAGAAGCTCGGCCTGATGAATCCTTTTCCAAGTAGTTCATTCAGTTGGCTGGATAGCTCTTGCATCTCTGTCGGGGCTAATCGATAGGGCGCTTTGGCTACTGGGGTAGCTCCAGGAACCAGATCGATTCTGAACTCAACTTGTCTTGCGGGAGGTATTCCCGGAAGGTCCTCGGGAAAAACGTCGGGAAAATCGCATACATCGGGCACACTCTTGATGTTCTGGACTTCACGTTTCACATCTACAACATGTGCCAAGAACGCGTGACACTCCTTTTGTAGGCATTTCCGAGCTTGGATACTTGAGATGATACGAAGAGTGGTACTGGGTTTGTCGCCCAAGACAATGAAAGTTTCGCCGGTCGGTAGATTAAGGCGAACGGCCTTATCGTAACATAGAATGTCCGCATGATGAGAACTCAGCCAATCCATGCCAACGATGACATCGAAACTCTTAATCGAGACTGGCATGAGGTTGATTGAAAAGGGATTATCGTTTAAAGTTAGGGTGCAGTTTAAGTATATCTCCGTAGTGCCTTCGGTTTTCCCGTTGGCCATTTCTACTATGAATGGTTCACTTAATGATTGTGGTATTGATTTTAGCAGGCCTTTAAAGTTGTGACTCACAAAACTCCTTTCCACTCCACTATCAAACAAAATGCATGCATACGAGTTATCGAGAAGAAACGTACCCGTAACAACAGTAGGGTCCGCAATGGCTTCATCTTGTCCCATTGCGAAAACTCGGCCCCTTCCGCCGGTATTCCGGTTGTTTGCCTTTATGTAGTCCTTGCGGTAGTGCCCCGTGTCTGCGCACTCAAAGCAGGCGCGGCTCACTCCGGTATTAGCAGTGGGGACGGATAGTTGGGTTGGCTCTTTGCAATAGCGGGCTGTATGTCCCTTCTTATTGCACTTGTTGCATTGAAGATCATGACAAGGATCGTGGTGGTGGAAGTTGCATCGGTTGCACTTAGGAAGTTTCCCATTATATGAGTTTGTGGGGGCAGGGTTGGCAGGTACAGTCATAGCGTGGGTTGCTATTACTTTTTGTTTCTTGGGGTTTTCCTGGAGGGTTTGTCCCCTCCTTTTGTTCCAAGGCCTACTCTGGCCCTGAGCCTCCCTAGGTCGATTTGCGGTTGTTGAAATGATACCGTGTTTTACTCCGTGGTCGATGAGTCGCTGAGCCAGGCGTTTAGCGCTGTTATAGGTAACAGGGCTGGAAGCTAGGACATGCCCTTGAATCTGGGGTGACAACCCCCAAATGTACCTTTCAACCTTCTTTGATTCTGGGTTGACCTTGGTAGGGCATAGTGCAGCGAGGTCGTTGAACCTAGCTGTGTAGGCGACTAGGTCAGACCCAGTCATTTTCAGATTCCAGAGCTCTTGTTCAAGCTTTTGCACTTCACCCCTTGGGCAGTATTCTTCTAGTAGTAGAAACTTTAGATCGTCCCAACTCATGGCGTTGGCGACAGTGAGCGTTACCTAATTCACATGGATTTTCCACCAAGTGAGGGCTCGATCTACAAAAGTGCAAGCAACGAACTTGACTTTGCTTGCTTCCAGGCATGAGCAGATCTCGAAGACCGTTTCGGTCTTCTCGAACCATTGCATTAGTTCAATGACTCCCCCAGTTCCATTAAAAGTTTTTGGCTTAGCATTAGAGAACTCCTTGTAAGTACATTCTCTTACTTGGCCATGACCAGTGCCATGATTTGGATGATTCGTGCTGCTTCCCGCCCCTCCATTTCCGTGGGAGTTTATTTGCGAGAGGGCTGCAGTTACTGCTGCTGTGATAGCAGCCTGGACCATGGCTGGATCATAAGTTGGTGGTGGAGGTGGTGGTGGTGACGTGCCCGGCCTGGGCCTTAGGTTTGGACGAGGAGGTATCGCGCTGCCAAAAGAAAAATGGAAAATTTATAAGCTTTGGCAGTTCAGAGTTGAATGACATTGAGTTAACTTCTAATAGTTCTAAGAAGTTGGGTTTGACCGATACAATGTTTTGAGCTTGAAAGTAAAGTTTGATTAGATGTACCAATGAATTGAACGAATTGCGCATGATTAACAAAAAGAAAAAGGGATATACCCTTATATATATTAAACATATAGTTGTGTTACAGCGGGGTCTAGGCAAAAGTTCTTGACCTTTCTAAAGGCCTCCGATTACAGAACAATTTAAAGAAAATAATACTTTTATCCAAAGTCCTAATTTATAACAAAATTTGAGAGTCGGACAAGTACTACTTGCGGCACGCTTTGCGTTTGGAGCTCGACTCCGTGTCGGACTGCTTCGACTGCATGAGGCATCTATCAAACGCAGCTTGTTGTTCTCTCAATTCTGCGAAGGCTGCATTTTCTTGTGCTTGAAATGCTTCGGCGCGAATGTGGATGTCGTTCTGCAACATCTCTAGGCGGTTGATATCGGTCGTGTGGATTTGTACTTCCACATTGACCTCTCGGATTCGGTTGGCTTGCACTCCGGATTGATAGCACTGGTTGGCGAGTTTGCCAACCATGACCGGAAGTGCTCGGTCGGCTGATCCCCCGCCTCTCACATCATAGAAGTCTCGGCATATGCCGTAGGGAGGGCGTAAGCTTTGTTGTTGGCTCCAATGATGGAGGTGACTTCCCCACACAGGAGTGGGTCCTTGGAATTTCCTCACGTGGACGGGAGGTTTTGGGATTGGTGGATTTATAATTTATGGCTCCGAATCCGTGCCAGAGTCATCCCCTCCCTCCAACTATATAGGCTCTTCGTCTTCTTCAGGATCTTCTTCGATCTATCCTCCATTACCTTGGTTGGGGTAGTAGGGGTCATTGGGGTGATGGAATCCCGCCATTTAGACTGTACGAGAATAGAGTTAAAAATTTACTATAAGCTAGAGCACATGAAACTTACCCTTAAGTTTAATGGTTGACGACACTCGAATACTCCCTTAGTATTCTTTAACGATATGCTTTGGGTAAGTTTTAAATTTGTTGTCCATTGCAGACACTCCTTGGCATACGTTAGTTGGCTCTTGGACAAATATAGTTGATCAGGCTATATTCTTCCCAGTTCCGATTACATGTCCCAAGGCGTACTGCACAACTTATTTATAATACTTCTAAAGTTATTTACTATGAAACTGTTATTAGTATAAAATGAGTGCATGCTTACCTTAAAACTAAATAAATTTAATTTCAAAAGTATGACTTTTCTCAGAGTGCTTTTTCCCAGTTGAGTTTATAGTTGTATACCAAAAAGAAATGGTTTTGATATACTTAATTCCCTATAAACAAAGCTCTGATACCAATCTGTCACAACCCCACACCAGAACGGCGAAAACGTTCGGGGGCGGAGGACGTCATATTCAGTATCATAACAGTTCATAGAAAGGAAAGTACACACCACCATATATATATTAAAGTTTCCAAGATGTATGCATAATTGTATTCATTACATGTTCAAAAGTTAAATACATAAACATCATTCAAAAGAAGTAATTAAGGCCAGTGCGTTAATCCCAAAAGTTGATTCCCAAACCTGCTTAGCGGTTCCCTGAGAATACAAGTTAATTCAAAGAAAAAGTGTCAACAATTAAGTTGGTGAGTTCATAAGTAGTTTAGAAAAATTGGATGCCATTCCAAAATGGGTGTATGTTTTCCAGAAAACTCAGTGTTTCAAGTGTGAAGAGTTATGACTTGTTGTGTTGAAAATTAATGTATTGGATCCAGAAAATCCCTATTTTCCTTAATGGTTGAGATATGATTTGTTGTGTCTTCCAAGAAAAACCCTATTTTCTTATAAAAGTATTGAATGCATATGAATGTTCGTGTCATAAGTTGTAAATAATTGCACCAAGAAAATCCCTTATCTTCCTATTAGTTGTTTGGTTTGTATACAGGAAAAACCCTTATTTTCCTAACATGACTGGTAGTCTCTAAGACCGAAAATCGCAAGAAAACGATGTTCTTAAAAGATGTGTCATAGTTTTATATAATAAAGCTATACGAAGATCGCGTTTGTTAGATGAAGAACAGTTTTAAGAGCCACTCGTTCATAAAAGCATAATACCACAATAATTGTATATCCGATGAGTTTTATAACCATACTAAACATAATATGCCTGTAGAGACGTTCTTCAGGCGTCGCAGCGTTATGACAACTGTCACCCCAAAGGACGGACTGTAGCTAACAGTCAGGGCGCGGGATCATGACTTCCCGTATAGATCTATACACATTTGACATGTTCTCCGAACGACAGGACTTGCAGCATTACTTTCTAATAAAGAAAAGTAACGTTTGAAGATATACACGTCTCATGGATTCTCAACTAAGCCTGTATTAAAGTGATAGTTTTGTATGCAAAGTTTATCCTTTTTCACAATGTTTGACAAAGCAAAATCATAAGTTTTTAGAATGTATAAAACGATTTAACAATGAAAGGTACTTTGAAATCATTATATACTTTGTATAATGTCTAATGCACGCAAAGTATGAAAAGAGTTTTCCGTAATAGTAACGAGTTCCAAGTGATTTATTCGATAAAACAAGTGAAGTGAAACTTTATAAAATACACGATAATAACCGTATGTTTACTTGTATTCCCCCTCTAAAAGAGTATAAAATCATTTAAAATGTATTTATAGTGCGTTTGAAAGGGGTATGAACTCACTTGAAAGTTTGAAGATAGGAAGATGGAAAACCGGGCAGAGTTTCGTCTCGGGAAATGGATTTTCCTCGGGATTCTCGGGATATCTCGGGAGTAAAATTGACATTCGGGACTTGCATCAAATGACCAGGGCTTCGGGGTAGTGCGAGCTTGGAAAACGAGGTAAAACGCAAGAAAAAGGAGAGAGAATGAGCAATTTTCCTGGGAACCCTCGCATCCCTTTTATAGGGGGCTGAGAGGCATGCGTACGAGGGGCGTACTCCCGTACGCGGCGCATACATTACGTCACTGCTGACCGCATCCTCGGCTGCAACGCTTCGGACGGGACGGGGAGGGTGTAGCTCGCATAGGGGCGATGTGGATGATCCGAGGCCGTGGCCTCGAGTACGCGGGGCGTACGAGAGTACGCGGCGCGTACTACGGCCCTAGGCTGACTCCCCTTCGGATAATACCGAATTTTTAATAAAAATTATATATAAATTATTTATCAAACTTCAAAAATTCATATCTCCATCATACGAACTCCGTTTTTGACGTTCTTTATATCCCCGCGAAGGTGAGACTACGATCTACAACTTTTATTTAGATTCCTTTGGCAAATTCCGAAATTATTTTTATTATTTATTTATTAGAATGACGTGATTAAGGAATTTCTTTAAAAATTCATAACTTATTCATACGATGTCTGATTTGAGCATTCTTTTTATGTATGTTTGTAGTTCAACGATATCTATGACTTTCATTTAGACACCTAAGGTCAGAAAGTGTTTTATTCAAACTTTGCGTTTTTACGCAACTTCGTATTGCCAGTTTTTGTCAGAAAACTTAGAATGGTCATAACTTCTTCGTTATAACTCGGATTTTTGCGTTATTTATATGTGTGGAAACCTTAAGACAATACCTACCACATAGCGTACTCCAAATAGAGTTTTTGAATACTTCATTTTTCGATGATATTCTAATTCCTTTCTCAAAGAGGTTACAGGACTCGACTTTTACTGACTTGAAATGACGGGCTGTTACAATTCCCCCCCCCCCCCCCCCCCCCCCGTAAAAGTATTTAAAACATTCAAAAGTATTTCAAAGGTTAATTAAAGGGGGTATAACTCACCTGTAGTAAGTGGTTCTGATGACAAAGTTGGATTTGATGCTAGGTGTCAAGTGGTGACTTGAGTACACACGCAAAGCCTATTTAGCATATATTGGCACATGTATGGATATAATTAGTGTTATGAACAACTAATTGATGATTTTGGGACCATCATAGGGACTAGTAAACACTTATAATGAAGTGTTATAATCATATATGATTGTATGAGGGTTTATAAGGCTATATAAGAGGTGTGCGGCCTAGTGTGCTGCCAGCACTTGTGTGCGGCCCTGTGTGCGGCCATCTGTGCTGCCAGATGGTGTGTGCTGCCATGTGTGCGGCCAGATGGTGTTCTTGGTGTTCTTGGTACCTTTTTATGAAGATCTTCAAGGAGAATGGATGATACTTGAGAGGATTTCGTGTTCTATGCTTGAAGAAATAAAGGAAGTGTTCAAAAATGATTCGAGTGTGATATATATATATATATATATATATATATATATATATATATATATATATATATATATATATATATATATATATATATATGGAGTGTGCGGTTGGGAAGGGTGTGAGGTCGCAAACAAGAGTGTGTGGCCGCACACTCCATGTGTTGGAGTGTTTGGCCCAGTTTTGATTACTACACTTCGAGTTAACCCTTTTAAACACTCCTACCTTGATTTTATCACATTTAGAACGCTTCATTAGACTCTAAAGGGTACTACTATATAGTAAAATAAGTCTAATATTGGAAAGAATTGAAGAGTGCATGCGAGAAGTTTTTCGGGTTGCCACATCATCCCCCTGTTAAGGGAATTTCGTCCCGAAATTTGAGTTTAAGTTACTAGATTATTACAAATAACTAAGTAAAAAGATGAGGATATTTTAGTTTCATCTGATCTTCGCGTTCCCAAGTGAATTCCGGCCTGCGCTTGGCGTTCCAGCGAACCTCCACAATCGGGATACGGCTTTGCTTCGTCTACTTGACCTCACATTCCATGACTTCTACGGTTCTTCCACGAAGTTGAGGCTCTCGTTGATCTCGATCTCGTCGAGTGGGATTACAAGAGTCTCGTCGGATACACACTTTTTCAAGTTGGAAACGTGGAAGGTAGAATGTACGTTACGAAGTTTGTTCGGTAGATTGAGTTTATAAGCCACTAGGCTGATTCTTGCGAGAATCTCGAAAAGCCCAATGTACCATGGATTTAGTTTTCCACGCTTTCCGAAGCGTATCAAGCCCTTGCAGGGTGAGACCTTCAATAAAACGCGGTCGCCCACCTGGAATATCAACGGTTTTCTACGTTTATCGGCGTAGCTTTTCTGTCGGTCTCTGGAGGCTTTCAATCGTTCGCGGATCTGAACGATCTTCTCCGTCATTTCCCGAATAATTTCAGGGCCTGTGAGAGTACTGTCAGAAGTTTTCCCCTTAGCCAAATGGGTGTCACCCACTTCAGCCCAGCATAGAGGGGATCTGCACTTCCGGACGTAGAGGGCTTCAAATGGGGCAGCCTTGATGTTCGTATGATAACTGTTATTGTAGGAAAATTCGACAAGAGGTAAATGAGTATCCCATGCCTTTCCAAAGTCAATCACACAAGCTCTCAACATATCTTCCAGTGTTTGGATGGTCCTCTCACTTTGTCCATCGGTCTGTGGATGGTAGGCTGTGCTCATGTCCAGCCTTGTTCCCAGGGAATGTTGTAGTGATTGCCAGAATCTTGAGGTGAACCTACTATCTCTATCGGAGATAATGGATATAGGAACACCATGTAGTCGCACGATTTCCCTAATGTATGTTCTTGTAAGTTTCTCCATCTTGTCAGTTTCTTTGATAGGCAGGAAGTATGCAAACTTGGTCAATCTATCGACGATGACCCATATGGTATCAAGTCCACCTGTTGTCTTGGGCAACTTGGTTATGAAATCCATAGTGATCCGCTCCCACTTCCATTATGGGATCTCTGGTTGTTGCAGTAAACCAGAGGGTTTCTGGTACTCGACCTTGACCTTTGCGCAAGTAAGGCATTTACTTACGAAGGTAGCAATCTCTGCTTTCATATTAGGCCACCAGTATAGCTTTTTAAGATCCATATACATCTTATCTGAACCTGGGTGGATGGAATACCGAGTGTTATGCGCCTCAGTAATGACCAAATCTTGGAAACCACCGTGCTTCAGGGTCCCGATCCGGTTCATGAAATATAGGGCTCCGCCACTCTTGGCTTTTAAGTTCTTATCCATTCCTCTGAGGGATTCATTTGACACATGTTCAGGTTTCATAGCTTCAAGTTGAGCCGCCTGAATTTGTTTAGACAAGTGCGAATGGATAGTCATTATCAACGACTTGACTCTTCGACCAGAATATTCCTTCCGACTCAGGGCGTCCGCTACTACGTTGGCTTTACACGGATGATAACAAACGTCGCATTCGTAGTCATTGAGTAGCTCGACCCACCGTCGTTGACGCATGTTGAGTTCCTTCTGATCGAATATGTGTTGTAAACTCTTGTGGTCAGTAAAAATAGTGCTTTTTGTGCCATACAAGTAATGTCTCCAGATCTTCAGGGCAAACACAACTGCCCCCAGCTCAAGATCATGTGTGGTGTAGTTGACTTCGTGTGTCTTCAGCTGTCACGAGGCATAGGCGATGACCTTACCTCGTTGCATCAGGACACAACCGAGCCCTTGGTTTGATGCATCGCAATAGACCACGAAGTCTTCTATCCCTTCAGGTAGGGATAGTATTGGTGCGGTGCACAAGGCTCGTTTGAGATTTTGAAATGCTCTCTCTTGTTTCTCTTCCCAATCATAGGCCACGCCCTTCTGGGTCAGTGTTGTAAGAGGTTTCGCAATACTGGAGAACTTCTGTATGAATCTGCGGTAGTAGCCAGCAAGACCTAGAAATTGACGAATTTTAGTAGGTGTCTTTGGTGCTGACCAGTTCTCAATAGCCTTAATTTTGGATGGATCCACGTGGATTCCCTCTTCGATTACCACATGTCCTAGGAATTTGACTCTTAGGATCCAAAATTCACATTTCGAGAACTTCGCATAGAGCTTCTCCATTCGTAGAGTTCTTAAAACTTGTCGTAGGTGATTGACATGCTCTTCCTTACTCTGGGAGTAGATTAGAATGTCATCGATGAAAACAATTACGATCTGATCCAAGTAAGGTCGGCATACTTGATTCATCAGATCCATGAAAACTGCGGGCACATTGGTCAGTCCGAATGGCATCACCACGAACTCGTAGTGTCCGTAACGAGTTCGGAAGGCTGTCTTCGGAACATCCTCCTCTAGCACTCGTAACTGGTGATATCCGGATCTCAGATCCATTTTGGAAAAATAATTCGCCCCTTGGAGTTGGTCGAATAAATCGTCGATGCGAGGCAGAGGGTAACGATTTTTGACCGTCAGTTTGTTGAGTTCTCTGTAGTCGATACACATATGGAATGATCCGTCTTTCTTCTTAACAAACAAGACCGGTGCTCCCCAAGGTGAGAAGCTTGGTCTTATGAAGCCCTTGCTGAGCAGTTCGTTAAGTTGACCAGATAATTCCTACATCTCAGCTGGTGCTAATCGGTATGGAGACTTAGCTACTGGGGTAGCTCGTGGAATTAAGTCGATTCTGAACTCGACCTGTCGTTGCAGAGGTAATCCTGGTAGCTCTTCTAGAGAAATGTCGGGGAAAACGCTCACTACTGGGATGTTCTTTAGTTCCTTCGTTTCAAGGCTTGTATCGACAACGTGATCAAGGAATGCGCGACATTCCTTACGTAGATATTTCTGTGCTTGGATACTGGAGATAATACGAAAACTTGTACTGGGTTTGTCACCGTAGACTATAAGAGTTTCGTTAGACGGAAGGTTTAGATGGATTGCTTACTCGAAGTACATGATGTCGGTGCGATGAAGACTCAACTAATCCATGCCAATGATTACGTCGAAGCTTTTAATTGAAACCGACATGAGGTCGATTGGAAATGAATGGTTACCTAGAGTTAAGGTACAACCTAGGTATATGCTCTTGGTGCTTTCAGTTTTACCATTAGCCATTTCTACCGTGAATTGTTCTTTAAGTGCGTGTGGTTGATGTTTAAGTATGTGAGGAAATTTATGGTTCATGAAGCTTCGCTCCGCTCCACTATCGAACAGAATGCGTGCATAGGAGTTATCGAGAAGGAACGTACCAGTCACCACCGTTAGGTCAGCAACCGCTTCCCTATGGCTTATTGCCAGTACTCTCCCTGATCCACCTGCATTCTTTGCTTTGGGGCAGTCCCTCTTGTAGTGGCCTGCTTCACCACATCCATAGCAGGTTGGGCTCGCGCCTGAACCAGGGACTTGAGTGATCGGTCTTTCCGGAGACCTACAAAAACGGGCAGTCTGTCCTTTCTTGTCGCAGTTGGAACACTGCATTTCACGGAAGGGGCCGTTGTGGTGGAAGTTGCATTTGTTGCACTTAGGCAAACTTCCTACATACTGTTTCACTGGGGCAAGAGCAGCAGTAGGGGTTATTGCATCATGTACAGCCACAATTTGCTGCTTTTTGGTAGCTCGCTGCTTCTTCTTGTCATCCCAGAACTTCCGCTTAGAGTCAACGGGTTTGGAGGGTTCTGAGACGGCTTGAGTTGTTTTCGCTGTTGGGGATTGGATTCCATGGTCGATGAGTCGTTGTGCCAGCCGCTTGGCACTGTTGAAAGTAGTGGGGTTTGATGATAGAACATTTCCTTGGTACGGAGGCACTAGCCCCCAGATGTATCTTTCGATCTTTTTCCCTTCACTAGGAACCATATTGGGGCAGAGAGCCACCAGTTCGCTAAATCTGGGGGTGTATGCGACTATGTTGGAGCCCTTCATGGTTAGGCCCCATAGCTCCTGCTCCAACTTATGGATTTTTCCCCTCGGGAAATAATCCTCAATCATGAAGTCTTTCATTGTTTCCCAGCCCATGTTGTTGGCTCCGACGAGAGTTAGAGCTTTAACGTGGCCGTTCCACCACATCAGGGCTTTTCCTTCAAAGGTGCAGGCAGCATATTTAACCTTGCTCACCGCAGGGCATGAACAAATTTCGAAGACCGATTCAGTCTTTTCGAACCATTGCAAGAGGGCAATGACTCCGCCGGTTCCATAAAAGGACTTCGGCTTATAGTTGGTGAAATCCTTGTAGGTGCATTCTCTCGTGCGCACATGGATCTCAGCATGAGTAGATTCAATAGGGGTTCCACCTTGGCTGTTGTTAGTTGAGTGATACAGAGCCATGGCAGTTGCCACTGCCGCAGCTACTGCAGCATTTAGAGTCGCGGTATCAATGACAGGAGGAGGAGGTGGTGGAGGTGCAAAGTTATTCCGAGGATATTTGCGAGGAGGCATCTTTCATCTATAAGTTTATAAAGACAGATACAATGGTAAGAATCAATTGTAAGCAAGTTGAGAGTGACACATGGACTAAATAGCCATAGTCCAATAGTTGAATGAGTGTACAAATTGAATTCACAATAGGGAAGAATAGTAGGAAAACGCAAGTGCAAGGATTTTCTCACAGATTAGTTAGTTGTCGATATTACTGGTATTATTGATGTAATAGGTTCAGGGAAAATTTGACCTAATAGTAGGTCTTACATCATACCATACGGAAAAGTTTGACAGTTACTAGATTCCTAGTTAGCGTACTGAAAGTTAGGAATATTTTACAGACAAGCGTTACCACAAGCCCAGATACTAAAGTCTATTTCTTAATTCAAAAGACAAGATGTACTAGACACCTTCTAATGACAACGGGAATTCCTAGGGCGAATCCTCATATCTGCCAATTGATGAACCACTTCTTGGAGGTGTTGTTCGTGAGCACTTTGGCGAACTCGAAGTTCTGCGATTTCGGTGGTTAATTTCTGTCGTAGTGCGTCATTGGTTCTCATCGTCCCTTCGAGCGCTTCTTCTAGATGTCGAATGCAGACGGTATTAACGCCTGAGTTGGCATCAATTTCCATGACTCGGTCGATGGCTGCTCGACCTTGCTCGACGTTTCGAGCAATTCTACGGACCATGAAGAGCAGAGCTCTATCCGCAGAACCACCTTCGCTAACGTTGTATAAGCTTTGGTCCCCAAAGTAAGGTAAGGGTTGCCCCTCTTCGTCGCTCCAGCAATTCAAGTTGTTTACCCACAAGGGAGTGGGACCTGGAAATGATGGTCGGGGATCATTGTTCGGGGCTTGACCTACGGGAGGTAGATTATTGCCTTTTGGCTCAGAGTCAGATCCATCTGAGAAGCCTTCTGCTTGATGATCATCCAACGGGATTTGGTGCTCATCATCGGACTCTGCTTCGAGCCATCCTGCGTTGTCTTCATTTGGGAAGTACGGGTCGCCGTGATGAAATCCAGCCATGATATCTACGCGAGAAAAGGGATATAAGAATCTTTTATAAATAGGCGTACTAATCTAAGATAATTATAAGATGATCTTTATCAATGATGTCAATACTTGTGTAGTGTATACAAAGTTATATGAAATTAGAGTAGGAAAGCCATTCGAATAAGTGGCCCTAACTCCAAATCCACAACCAAACAAGGAACAGGAAGTGAGGCAAAGGTCACAGATTCTGAGTCTATAATACTTAAATTTCATATAACCTTAGCGTACACACTTAACAATTATTGACCTGCTTGATAGAGACCCTTTTTAGTTCTCAGGTATGTAGTTATAGTAACCCAAAATACTCCTATAGTATTTTAGACTTATGTTCTGTTCTAATGTTCTTATCATAGTAGTGTTGGTAAGTTTTTAGACTTGTTAACATATCACAAACATTCTAGGGCATATGCTAATCACTCCTCAGACCATCATAGTTAATCAGGCTATGCCATTCTCAAGACTGACCATACATCTCCGAGCTTACCTGTGATATTTAATAATCGTCATACTTTTGTTCTTGTCATTGTGACATTGGTTTTAGTATGAATGCAGCCTAGTACACTTAATTAAATATTTTAGTATTCAATGTATAGACTCTTGGTCAGAGGGTTTTAATCCCAAATGGGTTTATAGTTTAGTATATCTTTTATGGGTTGATATACTTAATTCACTATAAACAATGCTCTGATACCAATCTGTCACACCCCAAAACCGAGAACAGCGGAAACGTTCTAGGGTGGAGGACGTTATGTAAAGTATCACAACACAGTAATAGTAAACAAGCAAACAAAATCATCCATTGCATTAAATATATAATTTTAATACAAGTGTATTATGTACAGTTATAGACACCAAAAATAATGTAAATCAAAATAAAGAGACGAGTCCTGAACGCACTCCATCTTCTCAAAAGCTGGTCTCGGTACCTGTCTACTGATGACCTGAGAATACAAGTTATTTTGAAAGAGTTTATCAGCATTTAAGCTGGTGAGTTCATAAGTATTTTAGTGTCGGTGTTTGTTATTAAAACGTTTGAACATGTCTCAAGTGTAAGTTTGTAAAATGTATATAGATGTTTGTAAAAGTTTGAATCTCTCAGAAAAACCTATATTTTCTATTAAAAGTAGCCTTCTACCAAGGCGTAACCGTTTTGTATGTTTGTTTATCGTAAGAGTGTGTAATTTTCCAAGTGTAACCATCATTATCAAAATATAGTTTATACAGTATTGTTTAAGTGAAATAGTTACTAAATGTATATAAAGGATAAATTACTATAGTATTGTAGTATTGTATTATAAGAACTACTGTTGTACTAACTACCTTAAATCGGATTTATATTAAGGTATCATGTGATTAATTGTAGCATATTATCGACTGAGTGACAACGACAAATGTAGGTCGTAAAAAGGTATGACGTTTGGCACCTGCAAACCTGCAGGTCCGATTGTAGCTAGCAACAAGGTGTAGGATAATCAATCCAGTATAGATCTATATGCAACCTCAGGCTCTCCCTCCAAGAGACTCTGGTTACAACTCGGGCCAAGACATTTAAGGCATTCTCCGATATACTGGATCACATTTATGTAAGTGTATGTATGTATATATAATGTATTGTTCCTGTTCTAGTATCGTTGTATATGTTCTCTTCCTAGTATAGTTGTATGTGTTCTCTTTCTACTATAGTCGTATATGTTCCCTTTCTAGTATAGTTGTATATGTTTTCTTTCTAGTATAGTTGTATATGTACTCATCGTAATGTAATGTATATGTTCTCATAGTGATAAGTATTGACTCATGAATGGACTAACTCATTGATCTAGCAATAGTATAAGTGTAATCCTGTGTTACCCCGATGGTAACTTATTATTGATGTAACTGATAAGCATGAATATGGAAGTACTTGTATGTTTATATATGCACCTATGATATAGAATTAATATTGAAATGGCCCTCGGACGGCTACCCGACATCCCGCCAGACCACATCCAAATCGAGGAAAAGGAAATAGGGCGGATGGCCTTCCTAATCCTTTTAAGCATTTCTTATATATCTATGCATATATGGACATGCAATTTATAAGAAGTATAATAAAGTTTAAATAAAAGTATTTCATAAGTAAGAGAGTTTGTAAAACATTTTGAAGTAAAACAGTTTGATAAACATTTTGAAACAGTGATGAAATCATTGGTTTTGTAGTTATTAATCACAGGTGATTGACGTAATAACTATAAGTATTCAACTTGTATTCCCCCCCCCCCCCACCCCCACCCCCCATAAAAGTATTTAAAACATTTAAAAGTATTTCAAAGGATAATTAAAGGGGTATAAACTCACCTGTAGTGAGTGGTTCTGATGACAAAGTTGGATTTGATGCTAGGTGTCAAGTGGTGACTTGAGTTATAATCATATATATATATATATATATATATATATATATATATATATATATATATATATATATATATATACATGTATGGATATAATTAGTGTTATGAACAACTAATTGATGATTTTGGGACCATCATAGGGACTAGTAAACACTTATAATGAAGTGTTATAATCATATATGATTGTATGAGGGTTTATAAGGCTATACAAGAGGGTGTATGGCCAAAATACACACTATATGTGTGTGTGTGCAGCCTAGTGTGCTGCCAGCACTTGTGTGCGGCCCTGTGTGCAGCCATGTGTGCTGCCAGATGGTGTGTGCTACCATGTGTGCAGCCAAATGGTGTTGTTGGTGTTCTTGGTGTTCTTGGTACCTTTTTATGAAGATCTTCAAGGAGAATGGATGATACTTGAGAGGATTTCGTGTTCTATGCTTGAACAAATGAAGGAAGTGTTCAAAAATGATTCAAGTGTGGTATATATATATATGGAGTGTGCGGTTGGGAAGGGTGTGAGGCCGCAAACAAGAGTGTGTGGCCGCACACTCAAGTGTGTGGCCGCACACTCCATGTGTTGGAGTGTTCGGCCCAGTTTTGATTCTTACACTTCGAGTTAACCCTTTTTAACACTCCTACCTTGATTTTATCACATTTAGAACGCTTCATTAGACTCTAGAGGGTACTACTATCTAGTAAAATAAGTCTAATATTGGAAAGAATTGAAGAGTGCATGCGAGAAGTTTTTTGGGTTGCCACACCCTGAGACTCCGCCTCCTCCTTGGCCTGTGTCTCCAACTCAATCTCCCTCTTTCGGGCATTTTCATGTAGCTCAGCAAATGTCCGATAATTCAATTTTTCCACGAACTCCCGAATGTCCCTCCTCAAAATGCTCAAATACCGACTCATGCTTGACTGCTCAGATGACACATGCTAAGGGAAAAACAACGCCCTCTCATGGAACATCCGCGTAATCACAGTCACTAACTCCGTGCACTGCTTGAGGGACAAAAACTCCTGTGCCAACCGTTCCCTATCCACCGGGGGAACATACACGTCTTTGAACATGGTGGTGAACCGCTCCTAGGTCACCTCTGAAATCTCAGCAAGAGTGAAGTTCGCCGTCATAAACTTCCACCAATCCTTTGCTCCTAGGCGGAGCTGGTTTAGCACGAACCAAACCCTCATATGATCAAGACATGAATAGGTGTCGAAGAATCCCTTGATATCAGAAATCCATCTCATCACAGCAATCAGATCATGCATCCCATCAAACTCTGGTGGCTTCATGTTGCTGAACTTACGGAACAGCATTGAGTCACGTCCATGAGGTCTAGCAGCAGCCACAGCCGCAGTAGCTGCAGTAGCCGCAACCTCAGTAACCACTATGTACCTCACGTCAAACATCTAAATCAATGTGGTCTTGATAGACCCAAATATGTCCGGTATCTCTGCGCGGATAGCCGCAACAACCTCCTTGTTGATCATCTGATGAATCTCCTCGTCACTCACGCCGCTGATGTCTTTGAAATACAACATAAAAATATCAGAGACACGCTCGAGTATGCACGCACTCAATAACCCATCCCTACTTGCTTCTTAGTACCCTAAGGATTCTTACTTGGACGGTGCACTGATTCGGTGTCTCCAGTAGTATGGGCCCTATCACCGCATCAACACTCATCCCAAGTCCTCCTCCTAGGATCCCAATACACAAGTACACTATATCTCGCTAAGCATAGGCTACCCTTTGGTAGACTTCTCATAACTCCTCACTGCTACCTACTCACTTTCGAAGCATCTCATAGCAGCATCAATCTCCTAGGCTAAGGCATCACAAATCAGGCCACTCTAGTCCTAATATGAATACCTAGCATACTCTATCATGCATAACATATCATATCATATTTCATAGCACATAACATAAGGGTTTTTGGGAACTCACCGTTCGGGCGCTAGCTGATCGTACACTCTGCTCCTTTCCGCTTTCCTTTCATTCCTTTACTTTTTAGAAAAATTGTTCCTTTTATGAAAAACCTTCTCAAATCCTCAGTTTGAGTCCAGATACGCCCGAAGTATATCCAAATCCCTCAAACCAAGGCTCTAATACCAACTTGTAACAACGTTAATTTTCAAAACAATTTTTCATTTTTCATATAACATGAAAATCATTCAACGTTCTCAAATTCTCAAGTTTAACAAATGTCATCACAATAAAAACATATCCCAAGATCATAAAACAAATCTCCTGCCAGTGTGTACAGATCATGTCGGCACCTTCCCACGATCATTGCTAGTACCTGAAACACAAAACACATAACACTGTAAGCATAAGTGCTTAGTGAGTTCCCTAAAATACCACATACATCACATACGCCACTCATGGCCATAACTCTATGGGATCTTCCGATCCATGTGTCTCAGGGTACTTCTGTACCAACTCTGGTAGACCTTCCGGTCCATATCATGATACTCATAACATAACATAGCACATACATATCACATAGCAACACATGTCACATACTTAGCATAACATATAAGACCTTCTGGTCACACATAGTTACCACTCTAGGTAAAGTATAGTGAGAAGACTCACCTCGTATGTTGTCTAGTAACTCATGTGCTCGGTATCCCTGAACCTCGTAACAATGACCTAGCCCCACCTAAACATATAAGCAATCATCTCGAATCAATAACGGCTCTCAAGGCTAGACTAGTTTGTTCCAATGATCTCTTAGAAGGCTAAAAGACCATTTTACCCTTCTAATGGTCCAAAAATCCAAGTTTTGACCCAACCCTAAAAGTCAATGAAAGTCAACTGTCAACTTTGACCAGACTCGTCGAGCGCACCTAGGTGACTCGGCGAGTCCAAGTGTGTATTCTGGATCCTTCTAAACCTCACTCGACTCGTCGAGTGAACCTTCCACTCGATGGCTACATCCGGACATGAGTCACGGGGCATCCCAACTCAACTCGTCGAGTCCCCTTATGGACTCGGCAAGCTTCTTTCAATGACAATCACCAAATCAACCTTCTGAGGTCAGATATGCTTCTCTAACCTATAGATCTGACCTTTCCATAACCACTAATCACGTAAAGGTGAAACCTTTACACTCATGCAACACATATATGGTTCCTTTTGAAGAAATAGCCTCAAAAATGGCAACCTAAGTTCATTCCTTCCATATCACTTCATAAAGCAAGATGTATAAGCCTCTCTGGAGCTCTATGGATCTAAATCCATAGCCTAACACATAAAGGGACCATAAACTCATCAATTCAAGCCATAAAAAGGGTATAGAGAACCCTATATTCATATATCTTAACCAAATCAAAAGGAAAGTTCGATTTGCTACCTTAGTAGTGGAGATCTGAGCTTAAAAACCCCGAATTAGACACTTCCTTGACCTCCTCTTTCCGGAAACAACCTCTTCTTTGCAAAACCACACCAAAAATAATCAAAAAAAGCTCTATCTCTCTCACAACTTGCTCAAGCTCTCAAGGGTCTCTCTCTCTCTGGACTGGTAGCCGCAAATGAGGGCTATAAGGTCCCTTAAATAGGGCACAGGCCCAGAAATTTAGGGTTTCTGACATCAGCGCGGACTTGTCGAGTCCACCCATTGACTTGTTGAGTCCGTTTATTAATCTAGTCAGCAATCACGATCCTACTCGGCGAGTCTAAGCGGAAACTCGCCGATTCCCTCCTCAAAACTTCAAATTAAACAATTAAAATATTGTTACAACAAAGTTCTTTTAGGATCGTATGATTCTAAGCCGGATATTAAATAAGAACGTAATAAAGAACACAAGTATGGCACTGAATATTTCGTATGATTAATGTGATAACACCTCAGAAGAGCTCGATAAGAACTTCAATTTGTAGAGGTGTTTAGGGTTACAAGAATCAACATAATTAACAACTTCTAATATACGCATACATGCATGCACATATATATATACTATAACCCTAACAGCTAATCCAGATAACAATGAAACTAATCTAAATAGACACGGATGGACAAGCCCAATCCGAATACAAAGTATATGGCCCAAGACGCAACACAAATGGACTCAACAATCTCCCCCTTTGCATCTTTGGAGCCGAAACCTCATTCCTTTTTAACAGCTGGAGGCTTGTTCACAATTTTGAACACCTTCAGTATAATGGCTATCATATGATGGCGAAAACTAATATACCACCGAAGCACGTTAGTAAAGTTCTTCTTATCAGTCACTGAGTTCTACTTGCATCGATGTATGATACTGATGATATGCTCCAAACAGTCTGTTGAAAACAGATGCTTATCAACCAGAGCAAACAGAAACTTGTGTCCTCCACCTTTCGTGAACATGACAGTTAGATTTTTTGAATCTATCTATCCCAATTTCATCTTGTTTACATCACCAAGTTTAGGCGTTGTCTTTACAGTCGGCTTTTTTATTGATTACCTTTGCTATCTCTTGATCCATAGTTGCAAGCTCATGGATATAGGAGGCCAACATTCTCTTAAGATGTTCTAAAATCGGCTCATACTCCTTAAGATTAGAGGGAAAAATGTTGTATAGCAGAATCCAGTCATGAGGATTGAGGTTAGGAAGATCTGCTAGAGAGATTATAGACATCGTGTTTGCTGAACCACGAGTGATTTTGAAATTGACATTTACGAATCTCCCAGCAGGTGAAGGTTTCAGTACCTTAACTTTCATAATCTTCTGTGCACTCCAAGTCAAGTACTGTGGTTGACCATTCTTCAAGTAAAAATCGATCAATTCCCTGTCAACCTTCGGGTGTGGATGCGGAACCTCAACAGTCGCCTTAAAGCAGTGAAATGTAAAAGATTTTCTTGTAATAGGCATATCAAACTGTGAGTCTTTAGAGTTATCACAATCAAACGAAGCAACTGGTTCCAACCAATAAACAGAAGGAAACTCAATCGCCTGATTGATAAGCGTGTCTCTGTTCCACTTAGGAAACAAAGCCTTCTTGCATTGCAAGGCATCCTCTTCTTCCTTATTTTTCTTTTCCCGCTCCTCTGCTTCCCTAGCCACTTTCATCGTTTCATCAAGATCTCTGTCTCTTTTATTTGGTTTTAGAGCATCGGCTATAGTTTCTTCAATATCACTCTCACTGTCATCATTAATCTCTTTTTGCTTGGATTGAGAACCAGAACCCAAAGCTAAACTAACCTTCGGTTCTGTTGTGACTTTCGGGTGTGCACCTTCTGTAAAATGACGAGCACTACTCTCTCCCCCTTGTTTTGGAGGTACAACTCCCTCTGAAACAACTTTCATTTCACTTAAAATGGAAATAGTAAGGAGGAGTTTGGATTGAAGATGATTCCGAATAGTCAGAGTTAAGATCGTATCATGCGCCTCAAGCAAATTTGTCAGCAAGTCTTTCACATCTCCTGCACAACTTTTATAAATAGCCCTCTGAGTTTTCAACAAGGAAATTTCTTTCTCTGCTTGGGCGAGCTGCACTTTCTGAACATCAATTGTTGCTTGCTGTTTAGCCAAATCCTCTTTCAAGGCACTCTTTGTTGCAAGATTAGCAGCAAGAGCATCAAAACGAGAATCCACTGATTTTAAGAAAGAAGTGGTTTCTGTTTTGAGCTAAGAGCGTACAGCCTCAAACTTAGTTGTTTCATCATGAAGAGACATAGAAAAGGAGTCCACAGAGGATTGATACTTTGCTGCATAGGTGTTAGCATGAGACTTCAACGACTCAAGAAAAATCTGAGTTGTATGAATAGCCTCTGAAACTTCTTTGGTAGCCTGCTTACAGGTGGAGGTAGACTTATTAATTGCCGTCGTAGATTTGTCAATTTCCTGAGTATACTATTCAATGGATGTCTCCAGAAATACTTTAAGAACAACACCACCATAGGCATTGCTGTCGTCAAGCAATCGATCCAACTTCTCATGAATACCCTGTATTTGTTGACCTGTGACAAGAGCATCAGCCTCATCATCGGTTGGAAGGCTGTAAGGACTGTAGTAGATCTAGTCAAATTCCTCATTGTCTCTCCCAACAGTAGCACCATAATCAGATGATGGGGTTGGTGAAGGTGGTTTGGTAATGATTGGAGTTTCAGTCTCAGTAGTAGCCCCTATATCAGATACATTGACTTCCATTATGGATTGGGGAATGGTAGTGGTTGTTGATTAGGTTATAAGTGGAGAAGATAAGGGTATAGTAGAAATAGGAACTGAAGTAATTGGTGATGGGGTTAGCAAAGTTGTTGCTTGAGTGGTAAGTGGCGTAGTAACTGTGGGAATAGAAAGTGGAACAGTCTGTTTCGGCGATTGGTATGGAGTTGGAACTCTATTGTGATTTGGAGATTCTGGTGGAGTAGGAGATCGTGGAGGAGTGGGCTCTCAGGGTGAGACATGACGAACCTCTTCTTCGTCACTTTGCTCATCTACATGATCTGTTCTTGGAGGAGTGTTCTCTCTAGGTCTGCGAGTCATCTTTTATTTTCTTCTGTTTCGGTTGAGAAGTATCTCCTTCACCAGACTTGCATTTAGAGGAGTTGGACTTACGTTCCTTAGGATCCTCTTTCTTTGAAACCCCCTTTCCTCTGTTGGTAGGCTTCTCCAGTGCATCTAAAGTTGCTTGCTGCTCAGGAGACAGAACTCTTGGTCCAATAAGAGGAAGTTTCCTATAGTCAACCAAGACATTGCTCTTTTCTGTAACATGACGATACATGGTTTCAGGAATCGTTCCATGTGACAACCCGATATTTCAACTCTTTGTAATGGCCTAATAGGTCAAGTATTGTAACCATTTTTGAGTTAATCAAAATAAACGTTGATAATAAAATGTCCAAAAAGTTTCTATTTAACTACCTACTATGTTTTATATCATTAAATCGGGATTGTACGTAAAAAGAATTGTCACACCCCAAAAATGAAAGGCGGAAACATTTCCGGGGTGGACTCCACGTTGTGTATCAATTCCAATGTACATAGTAATCACAGTAAACAACCATTACATTACATATATATGAAAGTTTACATTTGTTTCAAAAGTAAAGTTATACAAGATATACATATGCATCATATTAACAAAAGTTGAGACGAGTCTTCTGAGCACTCCGTCTTCACCAAAAGATATCACCGGGTACCTGTCTAACTTGGACCTGAGAATACAAGCGGTTTGAAAATCAGCATAAAGCTGGTGAGTTCATAAGCGGTTTTGTTTTATGAAAATGTATCGGTTTCCTTTAGTTTTCCGAAAAGGTTTGTTATCCAAGAAAATCACATATTTTCTTATGTAAAGTTAGTTTAGTTATCATTTGTTACCAATTCGATTACGTGTTGTATTTTACCCCAGGAAAATCCCATATTTTCCTAATTGTAAGACCAGTTGTATATCACAAAGTATAGTTTAATACACAAAACTATATATTGAAAATCTTGGGATCACTATCCCGAAAGAGATATAAGTGAGTTTGACACATATGAAAATAGAGATTTAAGATCATGGGACTACCATCCCAGACTAGACACAAGATAATTTGATATATATACAAATATAGATTGGGAACCATGGGATTATTATCCCGGACAAAATATAGATTTAGATCGTGGGATTACTATCCCGTAATAGTTATAGATTCCAAACCATGGGATTACTATCCCGTATAAGATATAGTTAAAAATCATGGGGCAAACATCCCGTACAAGTTATAGATACAAAACCATGGGATTACTATCCCGTATAAGATATAGATACAAAACCATGGGATTACTATCCCGTATAAGATATAGATACAAAACCATGGGATTACTATCCCGTATAAGATATAGATACAAAACCATGGGATTACTATCCCGTATAAGATATAGATACAAAACCATGGAATTACTATCCCGTATAAGATATAGTCAAAAACCATGGGGCAAACATCCCGTACAAGTCATAGATACCATATAAAAAAAAATAGATACAGAATCGAACAAAGTCAAAACGATACTGTGAATAAAACTTATATTAATACATGTTGTGAGTCGGGTAACCATGCTAATACGACAACGAGACCTCCTTGATGTTTGTCAGACATCGAAACGATATCCAAAAATTTGTCACCCCAGGCGTGCGTGCCTAACTGTAGCTAGCAGTTAAGGTGTGGGATTGTCAGTCCCGAATAGATCTATTCACAAATTCCTCGCTCTCCCTCCAGGAGATGCTGGTTACACTTCCGGGGAGGATTTACTGATCATCTATAAAGGGTAGTGACTGTCTCACAAACTAGTACTAAACTATTCATAGGGTTCTCATACGATATCAACATACAGAAGATTATGAAACGTAATACAGCGATTATACATACATACAATGAAACTATCTGACAATACATTCAAATGATACGGAGATAAACTGAATTAGACATAGTTTATCTAATAACTTTATATAGATATCAGTACATGATAAAACGAACAGTAAAGAACCCCAAATTATTCCCATAATAATTTGATTAGTTTGGTTATTTCCTTAACTAAAATACATTTAGTTGTAATTGATAAATCATTCCTTATGCTCAACATAATACATAAGGAGTAAAAGAGTTTATAAGTTTGTCAGATATTATTTGAATCATATCAATGTTATGATTTGAAAACAGTTATAGTTTGCTTGTATTCCCCCCCCCCCCCCACTGAAAACATTGAAAAACACGGAAAAGGGCGTAGGGGTGTGAACTCACCGAACGAGAAATGTGACGATTTGGATGCTAAGAGTTGATCTGAGGCTTGTAAATACACAAGGTTCCTAAGTATAATGTAAAGATACACATTTGTATCTAGTTAGGACTTAGATTGATTATTTGATAGGGATAATTGCTTCTAGTCGTGAAAACACCCCGATACAAGTGTTTGGAGGGACCCGGGTGACATTTAGGGACACATATAGTTAGGATAATGAATTGGGACTTCAAATGAACACTCCTTAGGGAGTTTAAGGCCACAATGACCATCTCCCCATGAGTTTACAGCCGTAAACACATGGTGGGGTGAGTTATGGCAAAACTTGGCTTGACACACTTAAGGGAAATTTTCTAGGTTTGATTCAATGGCTTGGAATAGAATTTAAACATCAAAATGACCTATTTATGGGAGTTTACGGCCTAACATAGGCTCTTGGCCGTAAACTCATAAATATCCAAGAAAAATGTGTTAAATGATGCTAAAACAAATCACATGTGATTGGAAAAATTGCTTCAAGGCTTTACATGCATTTTCTTGATGTTTTGAAAAGGTTTTTGGAGTTTACAGCCTATGAGACCCCTCTCATGGCCATAAACTCTCTTAGAGAGTAAATCCATGTGTTTTAAAGCCAAAAACTTGTTTGTAAGGACTTATAAAATTCATTCCAAGGCTTTAGGGGTGTTATAGGGGCTTTTTGACACTTTAAAATGAATTTACACCAAGTTTTAAGGAGTTTACGGCCCAAGCTCTTGCCTTGGCCGTAAACTCACAATAACCCCTCAAAAGTTATGTTTCAAGTGTCCAAATGCTAAAACCAATATTCTATAATTCATATCTAAGCCTTATTAGTGATTTGGAAGGGTTTAAGGTCAAGAAAACCCCATAAATATGAGTTTATGGCCCAAGCTTGTGCCTTGGCCGTAAACTCCTTCAAATCCATCAAAATCCATGTTTAAATTGTTATAAGTCCTTTCCATGAAGTCATTTAGCCATATCTAAAGTCCATTTGTGTTTAGGAAGGGTTTTAGGGCTTAAAAACCCCTTAACTATGAGTTTACGGCCTAAGCTTAGTCCATGGCTGTAAACTCACATTCAAGGCTTTAAATCATGATTAAATCCCTAATTTGGAAACCAAATATGTTATACATTAAGGTTAGGAAGGTACCTTAGGGATTTGAGTACTTAAAATTGAGTTTTGGACCCTTAAACTTTGGATTTAGGAGAGAGGTTAGACAGAGAGAGTAGAGAGAGGAAGAAAAAGCTTCAAATGGGTGCTTAAACATGTTTATATAGGTCCTAAAACTTGGACACGGTGGAATTCTACCCGATACCGGCATTAAACGAGGCTTTATGTCGCACCCGATTAAGTTTCCGTCACCCGGCGGGGACGTTTCTAAAACTTATGAAACAAATATTTTGGGCTAATTACATGAGTTCCTAAGTGGTTTAGACACTCATTAAATTATAATAAACATATAAGTTTAAATAATTTAATCCAAAGTGAACACGGAACGAATTTGATAACAGCGAATTTTTCGGGTAGAACGGGTTTTGGCGACGAACAACTTCGGGTTGTTACATTATCCCCCCCCCCCCCCCCCCGTTAGAGGGAATTTCGTCCCGAAATTCAATGAATAAGATAAAGATCATGAATTGGAATGAGACACAAATAGATTTGTTACCTCGGATCTTCACTTTCTCAAGTGGAATTGGGTCTCTGTTAGGTGTTCTAGCGAATTCTCACTATCGGGATGTGTCTTTGTTTCGTACCTTGACTCTCTCTCAATCTATGATATCAATCGATTTTCTCATGGAAGTTCCAACCCTGGACGACTTCGTTTTCCTCAAAGGAATCACTAGGGTCTCGTTGGGTAGATGTTTCCATGGATTTGAGATGTGATGTACTGGATGGATGTTACTGGTTCTAAAAGCAATTGACATCTGAAGATTGCAGAATTGATTTCTACAAAGATTTTTAAAGGTCTGATGTGGGACTAAACTAGACGTTCGAATGAAATTCCGGGGAATCCTTCGGGATAGACATTTAGAAGAAAGAGTTGCTAACTTCCCATTTCTCAATGATCAAAGAAACGAGGGATGTGTGGTAATTCGTATCAGGAAAACTTTTGAGTTTTAAAGCATGAAACAATACGAAGGTTTGATGCCGAAGATCATGAGAGTCAGGTTGAGGAAAAGATATAGACAGGCGACCCTCTCGAAACCAAGATAACAACATGAATGAGGCTCAGTCATTCCATGTTAAACGTAGCATCAAAGCATTTTCGTGAAAAGTGTTCCCCCTTTTAAATCGAATGGAACAGAATAGTCCTCCGGACTGAGGATTCAATCTATAGGTACGAAGTTAGCGTTCTCTATCTCACTGGTTAATCATCTCGATGATACACACTTCAATCACATACGAAGGATTAAGCTTAGAAAATGTTCGAATAGATAGATAATAGGTTTCCCTCTTTGTACTGGAATCGAAAAGAGTTGCAGGTATAAGAATTATCAAAGGGAAGTATATCTGCGGCAACAGAAGGATCAGTGGTTGTAGGCTGCTTTGGGGCAATTCCTTTTTAAGTGCCCTGCTTTGCCACAATTGTAGCAGGATGGACTGATTCTCGCTCCAGATGATTGGTTCGTTGATTTGGCTGGTTTCCTGCAGGTCCGAGCAAGATGGCCCTTTTTTCCACAGTTGTCACGGATCCTTTCACGACATGGACCAGGAATGTGGTGATGGTAGTTGCACTTACCACACCAAGGAAGGATACCGGTGTATTCACTTGTAGGAGTTTGGGTTGTGGATCCAATAGCTGAGACAGCAACAGGGGCAGTAGCAGCATGGACTGCTACCGTTTGATGTTTCTTAGAAGACCCTTTCGTACTCGGGGCCTTCCGCTTGTTCCAGGATTTCTTTTTACTTCCACCTCCACTTGTATCTGGCTCAGGAGTGGTAGCTTCCTCATCAGAGTTGGCTTCGTGATCAATCAAGATTTTCGCAAGACATTTAGCACTGTCGTAGGTATCTAGCTTCGCAGCCAAGACATTCCCTTTTGTTGGTTGGTTCAATCCCCAGATGAACCTCTCGATCTTTTTACTCTCCGGGGTAACCATTTCCGGACAGTGTAATGCCAGGTCATCGAATCTTGAGGTATAAGCGGCTATGTTGGAACCCTTCATCTTAAGGTTCCAGAGTTCGTGTTCTAGCTTCTGAAATTCGCCCCGAGGGCAAAACTCTGCAAGCAGAAGCTCCTTCATAGCTTCCCAACCCATGGCATTTTCTACAGGTAAGGTTAAGGATTTGACTCGGCTATTCCACCAAGTCGGGGCTTTGTCATGGAAAGTGCAGGCGGCGAACTTTACTTTGTCAGACTCCGAACAGGCACATATTTCGAAGATTGATTCAATTTTCTCGAACCATCGAGTTAGGGAAATGACACCTCCAGTGCCATCAAAGGTTGTGGGCTTCGCGTTCATGAAGTCTTTATAGGAACCCCCTCTTCGGTGTTCCTGGCTGGCTTCAGGATTTTGGGGTTGGGGACCACCTCCGGAGCCACCGGGATTCATTTGTGACATGGCTGCCACCATTGCAGCAGTCAGAACTGTCTGAAGTGATGCGAAATCAAATTGAGGTTAAGGTGGTGGCGGAGGAGGATTGTCGTTGTTCTTCGAGCTGGGTCTCTTTCTTGGAGGCATCTGTATCTAAAAAGATCAGGAAAGAGAGGATCATAAGTCCTCTGAATTGAATCAAGAGATATGGAACAGGGGATATCTCATCAAGACAAATATAGCATTACACTTAGCGATAAAGCAGGAAAGAGTTATCAAGACAGAACATTTTATCGCTAAAGGGATGGTCAAGGAACAACGCATATACGAGGACTTTCTACGAAGGATTGGTTCGAGAAATACTCCCATAGTATTTCATGGTTCGCTGCAGTGACGACTCATTGTTTGAGATATTGGGTAAGTTTTAGGCATGCTGCGTACCACAGTCACTCCCAAGCACATGTTGGTCGTGTCTCGAATGAATATAGTTGGTCAGGCTATATTGATCCTAGACACGACTACATAACTGCCCAAGTTTAACCGCAGTGTACAACACCCATTTACTTATGTTTTGTTCTACTTGTAGTTACGGATTTCGACGGTTCGTATACTTGTATACTTTTGAAAATACTTATAGATTTGATGATACTTTTAATTCAGAGCACTGAGGCCCTTTAGTGTATATAGTTTTATACCATGTAAGGTTTGGTATACTCCGTTCACTATAAACAAGGGCTCTGATACCAATCTGTCACACCCCGAAAATCAAAGGCGGAAACATTTACGGGGTGGACTCCACATTGTGTATCAATTCCAATGTACATAGTAATCACAGTAAACAACCATTACATTACATATATATATATATATATATATATATATATATATATATATATATATATATATATATATATATATATATATATATATATATATATGAAAGTTTACATTTGTTTCAAAAGTAAATTTATACAAGATATACATATGCATCATATTAACAAAAGTTGAGACGAGTCTTCTGAGCACTCCGTCTTCACCAAAAGATATCACCGGGTACCTGTCTAACTTGGACCTAAGAATACAAGCGGTTTGAAAATCAGCATAAAGCTGGTGAGTTCATAAGCGGTTTTGTTTTATAAAAATGTATCGGTTTCCTTTAGTTTTCCGAAAAGGTTTGTTATCCAAGAAAATCCCATATTTTCTTATGTAAAGTTAGTTTAGTTATCATTTTTTACCAATTCGATTACGTGTTGTATTTTACCCCAGGAAAATCCCATATTTTCCTAATTGTAAGACCAGCTGTATATCACAAAGTATAGTTTAATACACAAAACTATATATTGAAAATCTTGGGATCACTATCCCGAAAGAGATATAAGTTAGTTTGACACATATGAAAATACAGATTTAAGATCATGAGACTACCATCCCGGACTAGACACAAGATAATTTGATATATATAAAGATATAGATTGGGAACCATGGGATTATTATCCCGGACAAAATATAGATTTAGATCGTGGGATTACTATCCCGTGATAGTTATAGATTCCAAACCATGGGATTACTATCCCGTATAAGATATAGTTAAAAATCATGGGCAAACATCCCGTACAAGTTATAGATACAAAACCATAGGATTACTATCCCGTATAAGATATAGATACAAAACCATGGGATTACTATCCCGTATAAGATATAGATACAAAACCATGGGATTACTATCCCGTATAAGATATAGATACAAAACCATGGGATTACTATCCCGTATAAGATATAGATACAAAACCATGGGATTACTATCCCGTATAAGATATAGTTAAAAACCATGGGGCAAACATCCCGTACAAGTCATAGATACCATATAAAAAAATAGATACAGAATCGAACAAAGTCAAAACGATACTGTGAATAAACTTATATTAATACATGTTGTGAGTCAGGTAACCATGCTAATACGACAACGAGACCTCCTTGACGTTTGTCAGACATCGAAACGATATCCAGAAATTTGTCACCCCAGGCGTGCCCGCTTAACTGTAGCTAGCAGTTAAGGTGTGGGATTGTCAGTCCCGAATAGATCTATTTACAAATTCCTCGTTCTCCCTCCAGGAGACGCTGGTTACACTTTCGGGGAGGATTTACTGATCATCCATAAAGGGTAGTGACTATCTCACAAACTAGTACTAAACTATTCACAGGGTTCTCATAAATATCAACATACAGAAGATTATGAAACGTAATACAGCTAATATAGTTACATACAATGAAACTATCTGACAATACATTCAAATGATACGGAGATAAACTGAATCAGACATAGTTTATCTAATAACTTTATATAGATATCAGTACATGATAAAACGAACAGTAAAGAACCCCAAATTATTCCCATAATAATTTGATTAGTTTGGTTATTTCCTTAACTAAAATACATTTAGTTGTAATTGATAAATCATTCTTTATGCTCAGCATAATACATAAGGAGTAAAAGATTTTATAAGTTTGTCAGATATTATTTGAAACATATCAATGTTATCATTTGAAAACAGTTATAGTTTGCTTGTATTCCCCCCCCCCCCCACTGAAAACATTGAAAAACACGGAAAAGGGCGTAGGGGTATGAACTCACCGAACGAGAAATGTGACGATTTGGATGCTAAGAGTTGATCCGGGGCTTGTAAATACACAAGGTTCCTAAGTATAATGTAAAGATACACATTTGTATCTAGTTAGGACTTAGATTGATTATTTGATAGGGACAATTGCTTCTAGTCGCGAAAACACCCCGATACAAGTGTTTGGAGGGACCCGGGTGACATTTAGGGACACATATAGTTAGGATAATGAATTGGGACTTCAAATGAACACTCCTTAGGGAGTTTACGGCCACAATGACCCTCTCCCCATGACTTTACGGCCGTAAACTCATGGTGGGGTGAGTTATGGCAAAACTTGGCTTGAAACACTTAAGGGAAATTTTCTAGGTTTGATTCAAAGACTTGGAATAGAATTTAAACATCAAAATGACCTATTTATGGGAATTTACGGCCTAACATAGGCTCCTGGCCGTAAACTCCTAAATATCCAAGAAAAATGTGCTAAATGATGCTAAAACAAATCACATGTGATTGGAAAAATTGTTTCACGACTTTACGTGCATTTTCTTGATGTTTTGAAAAGGTTTTTGGAGTTTATGGCCTATGAGACCCCTCTTATGGCCGTAAACTCTCTTAGAGAGTAAATCCATGTGTTTTAAAGCCAAAAACTTGTTTGTAAGGACTTATAAAATTCATTTCAAGGCTTTAGGGGTGTTATAGGGGCTTTTTGACACTTTAAAATGAATTTACACCAAGTTTTAAGGAGTTTACGACCCAAGCTCTTGCCTTGGCCGTAAACTCACAATAACCCCTCAAAAATTATGTTTCAAGTGTCCAAATGCTAAAACCAATATTCTATAGTTCATATCTAAGCCTTATTAGTGATTTAGAAGGGTTTAAGGTCAAGAAAACCCCATAAATATGAGTTTACGGCCCAAGCTTGTGCCTTGGCTGTAAACTCCTTCAAATCCATCAAAATCCATGTTTAAATTGTTATAAGTCCTTTCCATGAAGTCATTTAGCCATATCTAAAGTCCATTTGTGTTTAGGAAGGGTTTTAGCGCTTAAAAACCCCTTAACTATGAGTTTACGGCCTAAGCTTAATCCATGGCCGTAAACTCACATTCAAGGCTTTAAATCATGATTAAATCCCTAATTTGGAAGCCAAATATGTTATACATTAAGGTTAGGAAGGTACCTTAAGGATTTGAGGCCTTAAAATTGAGTTTTGGACCCTTAAACTTTGGATTTAGGAGAGAGGTTGGAGACAAAGTAGAGAGAGGAAGAAAAAGCTTCAAATGGGTGCTTAAACACGTTTCCGTCACCCGGCAGGGATGTTTCTAAAACTTATGAAACAAATATTTTGGGCTAATTACATGAGTTCCTAAGTGGTTTAGACACTCATTAAATTAGAATAAACATATAAGTTTAAATAATTTAATCCAAAGTGAACACGGAACGAATTTGATAACGGCGAATTTTTCGGGTAGAACGGGTTTTGGCGACGAACAACTTCGGGTTGTTACAAGAATGCCCAAACCCGACTTCGTATATTGAAATTAAGATTTTTTCAATTTCGGCTTAGCAACAGTCAACTGAAAACTCGAATCAGAGATCGAGCGACTTTTGGCCGGAATGACCTAAACGAGAATCTAAGGTCTCGACAATGGTTATTCAGCGGTAAAAAGTCTGGCAAAAACCGACGTCAGATAAAGAAGTTATGAATTTTTAAAGAAATTCCTTAATCACATCATTTTAATAAATAAATAATAAAAATAATTTCGGAATTTTCCGACAGAATCTAAACGAAAGTTGTAGAGCGTAGTCTCACCTTTGCGGGGATATAAAGAACGTCGAAAACGGAGTTCATATGAAGATGATATGAATTTTTGAAGTTTATTAAATAAATTATATATTTATTTAATTATAAATTCTTGGTATTATCCGAAGGAGTCAGCACCTAGGGCCGAAGTACGCGCCGCGTACCCTCGTATGCCCCGCGTACTCAAGGCCAAGGCCTCGGATCGTCCACGTCCCGGTCTATGCGAGCCTACCCCTGTCCCATCCGAAGTGCGAGGCAGTCGAGGACTAGGTCATGCGTGACGTACACGTACGCACCGCGTACGGAGGTGGTTCCAGCCTCCTATAAATAGGATGCGAGGGTTCCCAGAAAATTTGCTCATTCTCTCTCACTTTTCTTGTGTTTTACCTTGTTTTCCGTGCTCACACTACCCCGAAGCCCTGGTCATTTTGTGCAAGTCCCGAAGGTCGATTTTACTCCCAAGATTCCCGAGAATCCCGAGGAAAATCCGTTTCCCGAGACGAAACTCTGCCCGGTTTTCCATCTCGCTATCTTCAAACTTTCAAGTGAGTTCATACCCCTTAATTAACCCTTTTAATATTCTAAACGCTTTTATATGCTTTCTAGGGGGGAAATATAAGTAAAACACACGACTACGATCGGGTGTTATATATAAAGATTATTATACACTTTTATTAAATGGAATCATGTGTGATTTATAAACTTTATAGGGAACTCCTGTATACAAAAATATATTACAATAGATTCTATCTTTAAAAACTATAAATGGTTGTAATGCATGTATAAACTAAACATTTTCTTAGATTTAAAGTATGTTGTGTCTATCTTAGACGCTACAAAAATCTATGTTTTCATAACAAGTGATTCTTTTCTAGATATTCTAAAAACAAACGAGGCACACTTTTAGAAAACTATAATAGTTATAGTTTTATGAGGACATCAAATAGTTATAGTTTCATGGACGATAACAAACGAACATTTCAACACGTAAATCTGCTTTTATACTACGGTTCTATGAGATATTTACTTCACGTACGTTCGAGTACACATTTCAAGTCCTGTATTATATACCAGAATCCCTTGGAGGGGGAGCATGGTGTTTGTGTATAGATCTATACGGGCTTGACAACCCACGCTCTGACTGTTAGCTACAGTCCACCGTTTGGGGTGACAAACGTCATAACATTCCAACGCTTGAAGAACATTGTGTATAGGCAATCCGAGTCAATAGTATGGTTATAAAGCTCACAAGAGGTATTAAAAATACATTAATTTACGAGGTTTTCAAACATATTGGTTACTTTTACACTTACAAACATTTTGGAAACAAACTTTGGTCTAGAAGGAAGACTACTTTTATACTAGTAGAAAATACAGGATTTTCTAAACACAAACAAACAAGGACAAGATATTTCGTTTCATACAAACATTGTCATTAAATACTTATGAAACTCACCAGCTTAAATGCTGATCTACTCTTTCAAAATTACTTGTATGTCCCAGGGATTCAGTAACTACAGGTATCATTATGCTTTTGATGAAGAGATGCTGCAGCGCCAGTTTAATCTCATATTTTGACATCATATTTGTAATTGATTTTGAACATGTAATGTTTGACAAATGTAAACTTTCGATTATATATATATATATATATATATATATATATATATATATATATATATATATATATATATGATGGTTGTATTGCTTTCTTTACTACGTATTCACTTGTTACGCTACCACATGAAGTCATTCGCCCCCGAACGTTTCCGCCGATCAGGTTTGGGGGTGTGACATCATAATGAGGAAACTTGAGTGGATCAGAGAGAATTATCTTCTTTGTATGTAATGTGGCAATAGAAGCAAGTAGAGGATCCTGCATGATCGGAATCTATAAAGAGTTAATTGCCTTCCTTGTAATCAAGGTCCAAAAACGTCCACATGAAACTTCAGAATGCCGTGTCGATGTATTGAGACTCTGCACCACCTGAGACCAGATTATAGAGCGATAATCAAGATTGATCCCATTTTAGAGGTCGTAAAGAATAGCGAGAAAATCCTTGCTAGTAGTATCGGAACCACCACTTCGTTCTGCTAAACCCTTAATCAGTAGAGTGAGCAAGCCATTCCATTGAGAGGGTAAACAAGATTTCTTCACTTTGGTAATAGTCGTTAGCACATCGATATACCCCATCTCGTACATCATTGAAAATAACTGACATGTGGTCATAAAGTTTGGTGAGATGATAGAAGAATCTACTGCAAGATTCAAAGTCGAACAGAACTTCACCTTTGAAATCGAAGTCTTCTTGTCATGGATGGTAAAATAGATAAGATCTTTGTTTTTGTAATAAGTCACCGTGGAATAAACCTGTGATAACAGTGACATTGGGACTGCTTCAACCTGGGTTAGGGCTAAAACCAGGGGGAATATTTTAAACATTCCACAACCTGCAACATATATGAGTCATACAAGAACGGATTAAGTTCGATGATCATATTTTGGTTAGGTTTAATGGTGAGCAAGGATGATGATGCCATCTGATCATGTATTGAAGAGGAAGTCGCCATTGATGAATGAAGAAGAAGATGAACAGTGTTTACTTGTCATTTAAGTTTGAGAGAATTGAATGCTGGTAAAAGACAAATAAAACATTCAACCATTTATATATCATTTCCTGGAGAGAGAAAACCGTGATGATAATGATGAGATCACTAAAACATCGCCTGAAAAAGTGCGATGTGACAGTGTGGTTACTTCTAGGTAGACGTCAGCACGCATGGGTTTAGAAACCGATCAAATTCACGCGCCTAACTCTTATCTTCAATCGGCGTTTGAAATTCCACAATAGCCCCTTGTTTTGTTGCAATAGATAACCCAAAACTCAAACCAAATAGTAACTAGAATGTTGGAAAATAAAAAAAAATTGTGCATAAGTGTGACAAAGATAAAGAACCAAATCAAATGTGTATGGGATGTGAGTGATGTCTTATTATTAGACAGAAAGCAGAGGATTCTGGGCAAGAATCACTTACTTCAAAGTCAAGAGAGACTTAAAGTGCTTGTGTGGTTTCCCAAAAAATATGATCAACTGTTTGTTAATAAACATTGAAAGGCTTCTTTTAATCATAGGCTTAGGGTAGCTTGTCTTCAACCGAACTTCGAGTTTTAACATAAAACCGAACGTTGGAAGAAGTACCTGTGAGACCGATGTGGTCTGTAGAACAGGTAGGTGGGATATATTATTTTAGTGACTATAGAGAAATCAGAAATCTCAAAAAAATAAATTGGATCCCTTTGGGAAGAAATGCCTTGGCAGTAGACAATTTCGTAAAAGATCACACAAAAATAAAAAGAGAGATTTCCTTAGGTAACCAGTAAGTTCTTGAATATATAATTCACCGTCAATTCATTTTTGGTGTTGGATATTGGGTTTCACTTAGCACGTGGTAAAAATATCTAAGATCACAAACACAAATGTTGTGTAACCATAAACCTCAGTGGTAAAGACCGAGAGTCTCAAGGGTTACATTGGTGAACCGAAAGTAGATGGAGAATATAAGGAGGTGGCTAAAGAACCAAATGTACCTTCTGCTAGATAAGCCTGACAGAGTAGAGAAACTCTTAACTCATATGAGAAGAGTAAGGTAGCTCTAGACCGAGTAGTATAAATTAGCCTGATTTGGAAGAAATGATAGGTGTAGATCGAATCATTAAGGCCTGCTCAAGATCGTAGAGGCTTAAGACAACATACAGCAGCATGCTTCTAGGGACCCTTAACTAGTTCATTTCGAAATTGAGTCATAGCTTCCTTAGATCCACATTCGGTTATACGAGTATTCATATCACCTAAGAAGAATAAAGAAACACACCAAACAAACCAAACAGACAAACAAACGAGACAAATAAAACTTAGTGAAAGTTTTGAATTTTTCTGAAAAAATAATAAAAACAGAAACATAAAATGTTTTTGGAGTTTTGAAATTTTCTGAAAAAAGAATAAAAACAGATAGATAAAATATTTTTGGATTTTTGAAATGTTCTGAAAAAGAATAAAAACAGAAAGATAGAATAATTAAGTTCAAATCAAAAGAAAGATATGCACAAAATATACAACCGAAACCTTATCTTTAAATGAGTGAAGCGAAATAGACCGAGCTTTCGGTTCATTTTAGTTCCAGAAAATTACGGAGCCGAGATACACCGAGCGGTCTGTCCATTTTGGTTCCCTAAAAGTCTAGAGCCGAAATAGACCGAGCGGTCAGTCCATTTTGGTTGTCTAATTTTTAATGAGAGATTTGAGGATTCGGTACCGAATCTCCTTCCACCATGCCCAAGCCTTGTACGATTTTATTAAAGGTTGCTTCTGGTAAGGCTTTAGTAAAGATGTCAGCCAGTTGATCAGTAGATCGAACAAAGTTTACTTCCACTTTCCCATCTTCTACATGATCCTTGATGAAATGATACCTAAGTGCAATGTGCTTGGTTTTTGAGTGTTGCACTGGATTATGACAAATCCTAATTGCACTTTTAGAGTCGCAATAGAGAGGAATCTTCTTCATACTTATCCCATAATCTCTTAGCTGACTTTGAATCCAAACCACTTGATAAGTGCAAGATGTTGCAGCAGTATATTCAGCTTCGCCTGTGGATAACGAAACACAGGTTTGTTTCTTGGACTGCCAACTAACAAGTTTCCCGTCAAGAAATTGGCATCCACCTGTAGTACTCTTTCGGTCCAGTCCACATCCTCCTAGATCAGCATCAGAAAAGGCTTGGATGAAGAATCCAGATCTTGCAGGATACCAGAGACCGAGAGATGAAGTTTTCTTCAGATATCGAAAAATGTTCTTCACAGAAAGCATGTGAGGTTCTCTTGGATTGGCTTGAAACCTGGCACAGTTGTCACACCCCCAAACCGGAATGGCGGAAACATTCGGGGGTGGATGACTTCACGTAGTATCACAACGATTGAATATTGTAAAGAAAGTAACACAACCATCATATATATATATATATATATATATATATATATATATATATATATATATATATATATTAATGAAAACGTGTATTGTTGCGTTATACATGTTATCAAAAGAATATTACAATATGATGAATAAATGTTTAATGATAAAATCATCCTTTGTGTTCCTTCTTCCAAAAGCAGGTAGTTTACCTGTATCACTGATTCCCTGAGAAATACACGTGGTTTTGAAAAGTGTCAACATTTAAGTTGGTGAGTTCATGAGTGTTCCGAGTTGAAAAGTATATTCCTTTTTGGTAGTAATTTGGTAAACGAAATCTTTAGAAAATCCAATATTTTCTTGTAACATGTAAAAGGTTCCAAAGTTGGAATGTGTTAGTAACTTTTATAAACAATTGATAACAATAATTTAGTATGAAAATATAATGTAGAAATACTGCGATGCACATATGAACCTTGTAAACCAATCTTGTTTTATACTTTTTATGTGAGTTTTATAACCATACTATTGACACTGACGGCCTGTAACAACATTCTTCAAGTGTTGTAGTGTTATGACATTTGTCACCCCAGACCTGCCGGTCTAACTATAGCTAGTAGTTTAGGTGCGGGATTGTCAATCCCGTATAGATCTATACACAAGTATCACGCTCTCCCTCCAAGAGATTATGGTATATAATACAGGACTTGAAATGCGTACAAAAATGTACGTTGAAGTTTAAATGTCTCACATTACCTAGTATAAATAGATTTACAATGAAATGACTTTACTCCTTTTTGAACGTGTTTCGTTTTCAAATTGTATAAAAAGGTAGGATTGACTTGCTAACTATACCCATTATAGTTTTTCAGATAGTATGTTCCATTTCGTAGACATAACTTAGTGATATAATTGCCCTTGTATACATAAGATGTTTGTATCGATATTCGAAGTTAGAAATTTCATTTATGTTTAGAAAACGATACTTTTAACGTGTAATGTACTTGTATTTCCCCCCCCCTAAAACATGAAAAAGAGTTGAAAAGTAGGGGTATGAACTCACTCGTTAAGTTTGAAGAGAGGGGCTAGAGTTGAGCAGAGTTTCGATCGCGGATAGTTGCGTTGTCGGGCTCTTCGGGAACTTCTGCAACGTAAATCTTTCGTCGGGGCTCGAGTGCGGAAACCGAGGTGAGAAAAGGGTCTCTGGGGCTGGGAGAATGTCTGAGAAATGGTGAAGGTGTGCCAAAACCCGAGCCTTATGCCCTCTATTTATAGGGCTGAAAACCCCCGTACGCGGCGCGTACTGCCGGAGTACACGGGGCGTAGTCAGTACGCGGGGCGTACTTCGGTTACGCGGGGCGTAATAAGGCGTCATGGCTTACGACTCCTGGCTAGCTAGGCGTAGCTTGGGTGGGCTGATGGGACTCGACCCTGGGTCTAGTACGCGGGGCGTACTCCCAGATTACGCAGGGCGTAATCCCTGCTTCCAACTTCTAAATTCCGTAACTTTCGCGTACGAGCTCCGTTTTTCGCGTTCTTTATATCCACGCGTAGGTGAGATTATGCTCTACAACTTTCATTTAGATTCCGTCGGCTAGTTTTGACTTTATTTTTAATGATATAATTTTAATAGGCCGGGCCTCCTAAAGTTCGTTACAATTTCATAGATTCTTTATTCGACGTCGGTTTTCGTTTGTCTTTTTATTGTTTTATTATCACCGAGGAGATCTTCAACTTCCGTTTAGGTGGGGATAGTTAAATAATACTCGATCTTCAATCCGAGTTTTTAGCCTTTTACTACTGTTGCGAAACTTTGAAAATTCGTAACTTCTTCATACGAGGTCCAAATTGGGCGATCTTTTTATGCACGCTCATCTTTCAACGAGATCTACGACTTTTGTTTAGATACTTTAAGGCTAAAATGTATTTTATAGAGATTTCACTTTTTACGTCAAATTATGTTTTAACGTCGAGTCGTAATTATACGAGTGGTTATAATTTCTTCAATATAACTCGGTTTTGAGTGTTCTTTATGTCTTTGGAAACCTGGGCATGATATCTAATATTCGATGCATCCCAACTTAGATACCTGAACACTTTATTTTCGAGGTTAATTTCGTTGTTTTTAGCTTTCGAGTGTTTACAATGCTTTTGGGAAAAATAGGGTTGTCACATCATCCCCCTGTTAAGGGAATTTCGTCCCGAAATTTAATCTAAGATCAATATTACAATTTAGGAAAAAGATGTGGGTACTTTTGTTTCATTTGATCCTCTCGTTCCCAGGTGTATTCAGGTCCTCACTTGGCGTTCCAGCGGACCTTCACGATAGGTATGCGGCTTTGTTTGGTCCTTTTGACTTCCCGATCCATGATCTCTACCGGTTCTTCTACAAATTGGAGGTTTTCGTTTATTGCGATTTCGTCTAGAGGGACGACAAGGGTCTCGTCGGATAAGCATTTCTTCAGGTTTGACACATGAAAGGTAGGGTGTACATTGTGGAGTTGCTGAGGTAGTCTAAGTTTGTAAGCCACTGGACCGATCCTCGCAAGGATCTCGATTGGTCCGATGTATCTGGGGTTCAGTTTCCCACGTTTTCCGAAGCGTATCAATCCTTTCCATGGCGAGACTTTTAGTAGGACACGGTCTCCAACTTGGAATTCCAAGGGTTTTCGTCTCTGATCTGCATAACTCTTTTGTCTATCCCTTGATGCCTTTAGACGTTCTCGGATTTGAACAATCTTCTCCGTAGTTTCCCGTATGATTTCTGGCCCAGTAAGTGTGTTGTCAGTTGCTTGTCCTTTTGCTAGTTGGGTGTCTCCCACTTCGGCCCAGCATAAAGGTGACCTGCACTTGCGGCCATAGAGGGCTTCGAACGGGGCAGCTTTGATACTGGTGTGGTAGCTATTGTTGTACGAGAACTCGACCAAGGGTAGATGTGTGTCCCATGCTTTGCCGAAATCGATTACGCAGGCCCTCAGCATGTCTTCTAGGGTTTGTATGGTTCTCTCGCTCTGGCCGTCGGTTTGAGGGTGATAGGCGGTACTCATGTCTAGTCTTGTCCCCAAAGCTCTTTGTAGCGACTGCCAAAATCTTGAGGTGAATCTACTATCTCGGTCCGAGATAATGGATACTGGCACACCGTGCAGTCGTACAATTTCCCTGAGGTACGTCCTTGTTAACTTCTCCAATTTATCCGTCTCTTTGATCGGTAGGAAATGCGCTGATTTAGTTAACCTGTCGACAATTACCCAAATGGTGTCGAGTCCGTTTGTCGTTTTGGGTAACTTGGTTATGAAATCCATAATTATCCGCTCCCACTTCCATTCGGGTATTTCTGGTTGTTGTAATAAACCTGAAGGTTTTTGGTATTCTATTTTGACCTTAGCGCACGTCAGACATTTACTCACGTAGGTAGCAATTTCGGCTTTCATGTTCGGCCACCAGTACAACTTCTTGAGGTCGAGATACATCTTGTCGGAGCCGGGATGTATGGAGTATCGTGTTTTATGGGCTTCGTCCATGACGATTTCTCTGAATCCACCAAACTTTGGTGTCCATATTCGATCCATGAAATAACGAACTCCGTTGTTCTTGGTTTCAAGATTCTTATCCATTCCCCTTAGGGTTTCTCCTGCCACATTTTCAGCTTTCAAGGCTTCCATTTGGGCTTCCTTGATTTGCGTGGACAGGTGGGAATGGATCGTCATAGTTAGGGACTTCACTCGGCGACCGGAGTATTCCTTCCTACTGAGTGCATCCGCCACCATATTAGCCTTTCCGGGGTGATATCGAATTTCGCATTCGTAATCACTTAGTAGCTCTACCCACCGTCTTTGTCTCATGTTGAGTTCTTTCTGGTTGAGAATATGTTGAAGGCTTTTATGGTCAGTGAAGATCGTGCATTTTGTGTCGTAGAGGTAGTGTCTCCATATCTTTAGAGCAAAAACGACTGCTCCTAGCTCAAGATCGTGCGTTGTGTAGTTCACTTCATGCGTCTTTAGTTGTCTGGAGGCATAGGCGATGACCTTCCCTCGTTGCATCAGGACACAACCGAGTCCTTGGTTTGATGCATCACAATAGACCACGAAGTCCTCTGTCCCTTCTGGCAGGGTTAGGATGGGCGCACTACACAATGCTTGTTTTAGCATTTGAAATGCGGCATCTTGTTTTTCTCCCCAGTCGAAGGTCACATTTTTCTGAGTTAGTGTGGTGAGTGGCTTGGCAATCTTGGAAAAATTTTGTATGAACCTTCGGTAATACCCGGCGAGTCCTAAAAATTGTCGGATCTCGGTAGGGGTTCTTGGGATTGTCCAATTCTCTATTGCCTTGATCTTCGAGGGATCCACGTGTATTCCTTCCTTGCTTACTACGTGTCCTAGAAAATCCACCTCTCGAATCCAAAATTCGCACTTGGAAAATTTTGCATAAAGTTTCTCTGCCCTTAATGTTTCCAGAACTTGGCGGAGATGTTGGCTGTGTTCTTCCTGGTTTCTAGAATAGATGAGTATATCATCTATGAACACGATCACGAATTTGTCCAGGAAAGGGCGACATACTCGATTCATCAAATCCATGAACACTGCTGGAGCGTTTGTCAATCCGAAGGGCATCACTACAAACTCGTAGTGACCATATCATGTTCGGAAAGCCGTTTTGGGGATGTCTCCTTCTAGTACTCGTAGCTGGTGATAAGCGGATCTTAGGTCGATTTTCGAGAAGTAGCTCGCTCCTTGTAGTTGGTCAAAAAGGTCGTCTATACGTGGAAGGGGATATCGGTTTTTGATTGTCAGTTTGTTCAGTTCTCGATAATCGATGCACATGCGAAAAGATCCGTCCTTCTTTTTCACGAACAGGACTGGTGCACCCCATGGTGAGAAACTTGGCCTAATGAATCCCTTGCTCAACAGCTCGTTCAATTGACTGGACAGTTCCTGCATCTCGGCTGGAGCTAAACGGTACGGTGACTTTGCTACTGGGGTGGCTCCGGGAATCAAGTCGATTCTGAATTCGACTTGACGTTCTGGTGGGACTCCTGGGAGATCTTCTGGGAAAATGTCTGGGAAGTTGCAGACTTCTGGAATATCTTTAATGTTCTTTGGTTCTTTCTTCTGGTCTACTACGTGGGCTAGAAAGGCATGGTACTCCTTGCGAAGATATTTTTGTGCTTTAATACAGGAGATGATTTGTAATTTTGCACTAGGTTTGTCTCCATATATGATGAGATTTTCGCCGTTGGGAAGATTGAGACGAACGGCCTTTTCATGGCAAAGAATGTCGGCATGGTGAAGACTCAGCCAGTCCATACCGATGATTATATCAAAACTTCTTATCGAAATGGGCATAAGGTCGATTGGAAATAAATGTTCGTTTAAATTTAATGTGCACCCGACGTACATATCACTTGTGCTTTCTGTTTTTCCATTAGCCATTTCTACAGTGAATATTTTATTAAGTGGTTGGGGTTTCTGGTTAAGTAGATGTTTGAATTTATGGCTCACAAAACTTCTCTCCGCACCGCAATCAAATAGTATGCATGCATAAATGTTGTTGAGGAGAAACATACCCGTAACTACTGTTGGATCAGTTATTGCTTCATTTTGACCTATCGCCAGCACTCTCCCAATACCACCAACATTCCTTGTCTTGGGGCAGTCCCTCTTGAAATGCCCGGTTTCTCCACATCCATAACAGGCTTGACTTACCCCAGTACTAGGAACTTGAGAGAATGGCCGCGCTGGTGCCTTACAGAAACGGGCTGTGTGCCCTTTCCTGTCACAGTTCTTACAGTACATTTTGCGGCAATTACCGTGGTGATGGTAGTTGCATTTGCTGCACTTTGGCAAGTTCCCTGCATATTGTTTTGTTGGCGTCGAAGTTGTAGGAGTTGTGCTGGGAGTAGTAGCAGCATGAACCGCCACCATTTGTCTCTTTGAAGGTTCTTGCGAGGTTAGTCCCTTCCTCTTGTTCCAATACTTCTTCTTGCTGTTGTTATTGTTGTCATTGTTCCCTTTGGTTGGTTCAGTTGCGATAGTCGTGACTCCTTGGCAGACGCCATGATCCACAAGCGATTGCGCCAGTTCTTTGGCACTGTCGAAGGTCATGGGCTTTGAAGCTAGTACACTTCCTCGCAGTTGGGGTGATAATCCCCAGATGTATCTCTCAACTTTTTGGCCTTCTAGAATTAACATCCCAGGACAAAGCGTTATCAAATCGCTGAACCTATTGGTGTAGCCTGCGATGTCCGAACCTTTCATCGAAAGGTTCCACAATTCTTGTTCCAGCTTCTGAATTTCGCCCCTTGGGCAGTACTCCCGTAGGAGCATTTGCTTCAAATTCTCCCAACCCATGGAGTTTGCCACCACCAGGGTTAGTGTCTTGACGTGGCCGTTCCACCATGTCAAGGCGCGTTCAGAGAATGTACAGGCAGCAAATTTTACTTTGCTTTCTTCCGGGCATGCGCAAATTTCAAATACGGCTTCCGTCTTCTCTATCCATTGGGATAGAGCCAACACTCCTCCAGTTCCATAAAAGGGAATAGGTTTTCCATTAGTGAAGTCTTTGTAAGTGCAGACTCCAGTACGGCCTTGGCTTGGGCCGTTGGTAAAGCTATTTATTCCACCTCCCGACCCATTGTTGCTCATTTGAGCCATCGCCGCGGTTACAGCGGCCGTTACAGCAGTTTGGAACATAGCTGCATCCATAGTCGGAGGAGGTGGTGGAGGTGGTGCTGGAGTTGAGTTTCTGCGTGTTGTTCTACAAGGAGGCATGTTCTGGTAGAGAAAATAAGAATAAATACTATAAGTTTCTAATGTCTTGACAATCGTGTAATTGAGGGTTAGTCGTATCTTGTAATTTGTTTTGACTTTAGTTTTTGGTTTCAAATTAGATATAACAATTTAATTAATTTCGAGAGGTATATAAAGAGGCACTGCATATATATATATATATATATATATATATATATATATATATATATATATATATATATATATATATATATATACATCACACCTAAGGTGTGTTTCTTTAGGCTTCTAGGAAAATTTGACCTATTTAAGAGGTCTCCGTTTTACAGATACAAAAGGAAATAAGAGAAAAACTTTTATCCGCAGTCCTAGTCTATATCAAAATTTGTTGGAGCTTGAACAAACTCTACTTGTGGCGTTTGGAGCTGGATTCGGCATCTGGCCGTTTGACTCCCATCAGTCGCCTCTCGAATTCCGCTTGTTGTTCTTTCATCTCTCTTATGTCATCTAGCGCTGTTATCATTTGGTTCTGTAGTGTCCCCGTGTAGATTTGGAGATTCTCATGTAGTCCGTCCAAACGGCTGATGTCGGAGGCGTTACCTTGGGTAGCAGCATTAATCTCTCGAATTCGGGTTGCTTGTTGGTCTGCCTGGTAGCTCTGGTTAGCTATAGCGTTCACGACAACGGGAAGTGCTCGATCAGCTGAGCCTCCTCCACTGACGTTGTAAAAATCCCGACACATGCCAAATGGAGGACGCACGCCTTGCTGACGGCTCCAGTAGTAGAGGTGGCTTCCCCATATGGGAATGGGTCCCGGTTGATGTGGCCTGATCACTGGAGGATGGGGGATGGGAGGGTCAATTACTTCTGGTTCGGAATCTGTTCCGCTAGAAATTTCCACGATCTCCTCGTCGACTTCGTATTCCTCTCCGACCTCGATTTCGAATTCTTCTTCGACCTCTTCTTCGATTTCTTCTTCGATTTCCTCTGGGTCTTCCTCCGGGTCTTCTTCTATCCAGCCGCCGTTACCTTGAGTTAGGTAGTAGGGGTCTCCCGGTAACGGAAATCCAGCCATTTGTCTGTACTGGGATAGAGGTATGAGATTTTTATAAGAAAAGAATTTCTAATTAACGAATTCCTAAGCCTATTTATATCTTTACTGAGCGCAATGTTTTATCGTTTATTAATAGACTTATATTATTTCAATTTAGTGAATTTAGATTTTATAAGTTTTTGGCTTGTTGACTACTACGACCATTCCTCGACGTATATTGGTCAAATCCAGGATAAATATAGTTGATCAGGCTATATTTATTCTTGATCTGGTTACATACCCCAAGGCTCAATCATGGTATTGCAACTTGCCATTCTACTTTTTAGAAAAACTTGTCATGACGCGAGACTGATACGTGCGGTAAAAATGTATATATTTAAAAGAAAATATATTTCTATGAAAATGTTGTTACCAGAGGGTTTTTGGTTCCCGTTGTATTTATAGTTTGTATATCTTATGTGGTTAGATATACTTGGTTCACTATAAACAATGCTCTGATACCAATCTGTCACACCCCCAAACCGGAATGGCGGAAACATTCGGGGGTGGATGACTTCACGTAGTATCACAACGATTGAATATTGTAAAGAAAGTAACACAACCATCATATATATATATATATTAATGAAAACGTGTATTGTTGCGTTATACATGTTATCAAAAGAATATTACAATATGATGAATAAATGTTTAATGATAAAATCATCCTTTGTGTTCCTTCTTCCAAAAGCAGGTAGTTTACCTGTATCACTGATTCCCTGAGAAATACAAGTGGTTTTGAAAAGTGTCAACATTTAAGTTGGTGAGTTCATGAGTGTTCCGAGTTGAAAAGTATATTCCTTTTTGGTGGTAATTTGGTAAACGAAATCTTTAGAAAATCCAATATTTTCTTGTAACATGTAAAAGGTTCCAAAGTTGGAATGTGTTAGTAACTTTTATAAACAATTGATAACAATAATTTAGTATGAAAATATAATGTAGAAATACTGCGATGCACATATGAACCTTGTAAATCAATCTTGTTTTATACTTTTTATGTGAGTTTTATAACCATACTATTGACACTGATGGCCTGTAACAACATTCTTCAAGTGTTGTAGTGTTATGACATTTGTCACCCCAGACCTGCCGGTCTAACTATAGCTAGTAGTTTAGGTGCGGGATTGTCAATCCCGTATAGATCTATACACAAGTATCACGCTCTCCCTCCAAGAGATTATGGTATATAATACAGGACTTGAAATGCGTACAAAAATGTACGTTGAAGTTTAAATGTCTCACATTACCTAGTATAAATAGATTTACAATGAAATGACTTTACTCCTTTTTGAACGTGTTTCGTTTTCAAATTGTATAAAAAGGTAGGATTGACTTGCTAACTATACCCATTATAGTTTTTCAGATAGTATGTTCCATTTCGTAGACATAACTTAGTGATATAATTGCCCTTGTATACATAAGATGTTTGTATCGATATTCGAAGTTAGAAATTTCATTTATGTTTAGAAAACGATACTTTTAACGTGTAATGTACTTGTATTTCCCCCCCTAAAACATGAAAAAGAGTTGAAAAGTAGGGGTATGAACTCACTCGTTAAGTTTGAAGAGAGGGGATAGAGTTGAGCAGAGTTTCGATCGCGGATAGTTGCGTTGTCGGGCTCTTCGGGAACTTCTGCAACGTAAATCTTTCGTCGGGGCTCGAGTGCGGAAACCGAGGTGAGAAAAGGGTCTCTGGGGCTGGGAGAATGTCTGAGAAATGGTGAAGGTGTGCCAAAACCCGAGCCTTATGCCCTCTATTTATAGGGCTGAAAACCCCCGTACGCGGCGCGTACTGCCGGAGTACGCGGGGCGTAGTCAGTACGCGGGGCGTACTTCGGTTACGCGGGGCGTAATAAGGCGTCATGGCTTACGACTCCTGGCTAGCTAGGCGTAGCTTGGGCGGGCCGATGGGACTCGACCCTAGGTCTAGTACGCGGGGCGTACTCCCAGATTACGCAGGGCGTAATCCCTGCTTCCAACTTCTAAATTCCGTAACTTTCGCGTACGAGCTCCGTTTTTCGCGTTCTTTATATCCACGCGTAGGTGAGATTATGCTCTACAGCTTTCATTTAGATTACGTCGGCTAGTTTTGACTTTATTTTTAATGATATAATTTTAATAGGCCGGGCCTCCTAAAGTTCGTTACAATTTCATAGATTCTTTATTCGACGTCGGTTTTCGTTTGTCTTTTTATTGTTTTATTATCACCGAGGAGATCTTCAACTTCCGTTTAGGTGGCGATAGTTAAATAATACTTGATCTTCAATCCGAGTTTTTAGCCTTTTACTACTGTTGCGAAACTTTGAAAATTCGTAACTTCTTCATACGAGGTCCAAATTGGGCGATCTTTTTATGCACGCTCATCTTTCAACGAGATCTACGACTTTTGTTTAGATACTTTAAGGCTAAAATGTATTTTATAGAGATTTCACTTTTTACGTCAAATTATGTTTTAACGTCGAGTCGTAATTATACGAGTGGTTATAATTTCTTCAATATAACTCGGTTTTGAGTGTTCTTTATGTCTTTGGAAACCTGGGCATGATATCTAATATTCGATGCATCCCAACTTAGATACCTGAACACTTTATTTTCGAGGTTAATTTCGTTGTTTTTAGCTTTCGAGTGTTTACAATGCTTTTGGGAAAAATAGGGTTGTCACAACAGTGTTGTTGGGTTTTGAGCATTCTAACACTCCTATGGTGTACATGCAACCCTATAAACCTTGGATCTATGTTTTCTCTATAATACATGCAAATAAGAACTTTCCAAGCACTTGTACTACAAAGTACTAGTTAGATGACATACCTTTTGATGTAGCTTGATGTCTTCAAGCTTTAAGAGCTTAGCCCCAATAGTGTGGAAGCTTCAAGTGGAATTACAAATCACCAAAACACCTTGGAAGACTTTAGAAAATATGGATACTTGGTTCTCTCTAGTGAAATTGGCTAGCTCTTCATAGTGTTCCCACACTAGTGCCAATTTCACCAACCAATGACATCTTTATATAGTATGGAAACTAGGGTTAAACCCATGACCTTTCATTTCATATGATCCATGGGTTAAACACTCCATGGACTATCCATGAAAGCTTAGCCCAACCTAAATGAACTTGGCCCATTCCATATATACCAAAGTCCATATTTAATTAGTTCATTTTGATCACTTAATTAATTCTAAATTAATTCTTGATCAATACTAATTAAATAATATGATTCCATAATAATATATTAGAACTTATAATATATTAATATTAATCATAAACATACTATTCTCAAAAGATTATCCATATAAATTGTGTCGGTGAAGTGCAACCCAAATGGACAATGCCGGGTCGAGTCAAGTACATAACAAATATAGTTATAGACTTAGACATTAATCCAACAGTCTCCCACTTGGATAAGTCTAAAACTATTATTGCGTATGACTTTAGGAACCGACTGGCAATCGTAGCTCTCTAAAGCTTCTGTCGAACTCTGACCTTGTCGATGAACTCTGACCTTTGTCAATGACTTGTCCATTAGATAAGGGATCATATATTCCTCCATTCTAGATATCATATGGACTGAGACATGGATTATAATCATTCTCTCTGTCCATTTGTTGTTTCCCGATTTCCGATTTATGACGACTGACTAATTGAACAAATCAAATCAGTCCTGGCCCGGCCGAGCACTTCCATTTGTCATCATCAAATCACTGAGGGGCCCACAGATATCGCTTTTATCCCAAAGGTAAAAGGAATGGATAAACTTCGACACATATGGCTTGTTCTACTACTTGTTGAATCATACACAAAGACACGTTTTATAGCACCAAGTTACCAAATGCGTTTTCGTGCAATCAATGTACAACCAACTCATAGTAACAACTCATATCTCTAGGTTTGAAGAATATAAGATATTATCGTCTCATGATCACTCGTGATAAAATCCATGAAGTGATTCCAATGAGCGCGGGTTGAATCCAATACTCATAACTTATGAGCACTCATGAGTGTTGTACCCCTTTGTCCAACACCTTAGACCTCTACAAGCCAACCCATGACAGTGTTAATTCATATCTACTTCCAACATATGACCGACTGTGGATAGTTTGAATAACTTAGTCATTCCGGAAGAATAACCCAGTTTATTTGGGAAGTCAAAACATGCAAAGTGAAACACAATAATAATTGAATCCAATATGGTATCAAAACCTATGAACATAAATAAAACACCTTTTATTTATCACCATATGATTACACATTATTCATTGTATACTGTTTCAGCTATCAACTTTATTCTTGAATTTAAAACAATAGTTGTCCCATGCTCCAAGCATGTACACTATGTTTTTTTTCTAAACACTAGTCATGCCACACACCAAGTATGCATACTATGTTTGTCTATGATCTTTACTTTGTGAACTAGATCAATTGAACATAACTTCAAGGATTCTCTTTTCACACTCCCAAATCCTTACTGCAAATGCAAGAATTCCAAACTCATGCCATTTACTGAAATCTGTTAGATTCTAAACTTATATGCATTGAACCTCTTGTAATGATTATGCACAAAGTCAGAAAGACTTGACAACAACCATGACAGAGCATTCCAAAGGAGATCAGCTCCTTAGAAACATCCTTCTTGCATTAAGTTTCCTAATCTTAGAAAGATTGAAGATTCTAACTTTGAAACATTTCAGATTCCATTTTGACTATCACTTCTTAACAAGAGTTTCCTCCTTACAGATTATGTCAATATGGTCCTTCCAGAATTATCACTATACTTCCAAATGTCCTTAAGCAACCAATCTTTGGTAAACCTTAGATTGTCCTCGACAACATTTTAATCCTTTTAGTCATATCCAGTTCTAAACCTTTTCCCTTCTTAATGCCCCAGGCATTTGGAAAATTTTAGAAAGGATGAATATAGCACATGTAATCGATCCTATATCCGAAGCATATGGGACACGATTCATGATGTCTCACATAAAGACCAAACCAGTCTTTTGCTATAACATTTCCATTTCTATTTGCCAAGTTCTCATAATTTAGATTATGAAAAGGGATGCTGCAATCATAATCGAATTTTAGAATGCAAATAATGGACCCATATACAAAATTTCCTTATGTTGAGCCATTCCAACATGAAATTCATATATATATCCTTGACTAAATGATTAAAACCTCACGATCTAAGCTTATAGATTTGAGATGAAGTATAATTTCCTCTCCCTTAATTATAGCAAAACAACCTTTTTCCCAATTGAAACCTTTTGTTTTTCTGTAATTAACATTGCTAACTTGCAATACTTATCATAATTATCATGCTCCTACTAACATGATGATTATTAGCATAACACTTATGCTCCCACCAGCTTTGACATGTTCTCAGAAATTAGCTAACTTTCTACCAAAGCTCAGATTTCTGATACTAGATTACTTTGATAAGACTTTATCAAAATCATACACCTTCCCTTTGATAGCACACTTGTGTGTCTAAACAATTATGAAGAGGGATGCTGTAATCATAATGGTTAGACCTTTTTGCTACTTCTACTTAGTGAAAGTGTTTCCTCACCATCATTTTCATGAATCGGAGAGAAACCTTATGACACTTAGATTTAATGGTGTATGTGTTCTTATCCATGTGAATTATCAAAACCATAGTCACAAGACAAGGATAATGACAAATCCAAAGTCATATGGACTAAACTCAATCTTAATTTCTTGCCACCTGCCAGCTCAAGGGCCAGTCATTACTTCCAAATTGTTGTGCAAAAAATTGAATATGTCAACACAATAGGTTATAACTGGAATGGGCATAGAATATGTCACCTGCCACCTGCCAACTCTAAGAACTCATATCCAAAGCCAACTTTAACTGGAATGGGCATAGAATATGTCAACACAATAGGTTATAAACTGCAAGTCGTGTGCTAGTGAAGAACTTCAGGTTCTATTCTTGATTAGTTCTTGAGACTTTCAAGACTTTTAAGACTCCCACTGTCCTCTTAACCTATAACACTTCCTTGTCAAACATCCAAGAGATAGTGTGGATTCTAATCAAGACAAACACTTCACATAATTGGCCTAAGTTGGTCTTTGTTTTATCTAAAATATCACAACTTACCAATTTCAAATGTACAAGAGTAGAAAACTTTTACACTTACATTTGACAAGTGTTTTAAACCTTCTTTAAGACATGTCACTCAAGTTACAATCTTGGAGTATGACTCTCAAAATGGTTTTTGGAACGAAGTATGACTCATCTTCTTGATTTAACCATTTCAACAATTCAAGTTCCTCTTCTTAGTCATAAAAATGCACTAAGATTTCCTTAGAGAACTAATTGTGCTATGGTTTCTTAATCATTAAGATGATCACAAAAAATGATACTAAAGTACTCTCCCATCTTTTCAGATTTGAGAAACTTTTATCCTTCTACCTAATTTGATTCTTCTTATTTGCTCTACCTTACATTGGAACCTTTTCCAATGTCTCAGAGTTACACTTAAGCTTGTAAGTATAACCATATTTACTAAGCTTTAGTAAACTATGATGAATAGTCTTATCGATCTTTTGTGGTGGACTTGACCAGTGGACAAGAATGTGTACTCAATCCCTTAGTCCTTCACATTACGCACACATCCATGTGAACAAGTAATTAGTCTTAATTTTCCAATACTTGAAAGTTCTCATTCATCATGCTATACACCTTGCATGATTCCAAGTTCGGTCCAATTGAGACTTGGGTGATGAGAATCTTTCCTTTATTTGGTAAATTTAGATATTACCACAAATGAAAGAATCAATTTCATATTTCCACTCTTGCTATTAATGGAATCATATAAGCAACAATTTTTCCTCAAATGCCATTGTAAGGATATTTTTAAAATAAATAAAATCGTCATACTTTTTTCCTTTTATTTTAAAAACTTTGCGGAAAAAACTATCCTTACAATCCATATGAAAACTTGTTGTTATATATTCCTAAGCAATATCTCATAACTCCTAAGAAGTAGCTCAAGAATCCGATATTCAAATTATGCGATAGAAATCCATCTATGCGATCAGATTCAACATATTCTTTCTTTAAGTTTCTTCTCTTTTCTTTGATTCTTAAAACATCACCATGTGACCCAGTCACATCATGTATCAACAATCTCAGAATAAAAACTTAACAGAGTTAGATAGTGGACTTTACCTGAAGTAGAGTCAAACTTATTGACTTTAACATCCTTAGGTAAATCTGGCAGCTTCGCAACCAATGCCCCTTTCTTTGGCAATATAAACATATGGACCTTTTGATGATGGTACACAGGACTATCACAGACTTAGCTTTTCTCTTTACCCTTTGGTCAACCGAGTTGACTATGGCTGATCCCTTTCCACTGTGAAGAGAGAGCTTTACTGGATATCCAATGTCATTATTGTCAATGTCCATAAAGTTTTAGGAAGTTGATCTTAGCAAATATATAAGATCATTAAGGGTCTTGTCATAGTTTGTTTCATAGGTGTTCCAAAAGAACTCACTATGTGACTTAGAAAGTAGTTGAACCACCAACGTTCTCAAGACTTTGACACCCAACTCTCCCGGCTTGTCAATATGTGACTACATCTCCAAGATGTGATCACACATAGACCTTTACTTGCCAATAGGGCTTGAGTGACCTTAAACTTCTCAAGAACTTGTGGGTTAGGGAGAATAATTGGAGGAGGTGAAAGAAGTATGATTTCCAAGGGACATCATCTTCATTTAGGAAAGCTTGTTTCAAGAGATTTGGGAAGATCATAAATGTCTAAACCAGACATCTTTTTGGGAGATATTCAAGATAGTTGATTTAAAGTCCTTAATATACATCCAATATGAAATATTAAGGCTAGGACCCAACAACCTATTTTATAACTTAGAAGAGGGATGCCGTAATCCAAGCTATAAAATATTTGAAGGTAGGTGAATGACGATTCACCAATTTCCACCAAGATAAACGAAATGTATTATTAGGTTTTAATTGGATTTGAAACTCCTAGATCTTTGAGATTCATTAAACTGTTCAATGGCATGTTTCAATCTCGAGTGTGCCCTTCAAGTTTTGTGACTGGGATGCCGAGGATCACAAAACAAGGTGTGAAGTAACCATGCAAATTACTTGGTACCCTTAAGTGTTTACCCCTTAATCGATGTGTCGGTTAACCACACACGCTCCATCGATACTATGATAAATATTAAGTCACCCTTTACCTACCTTGTTAAGTCCAAGTTAGTGTGCCGGTTAACCACACACGCTCGACTAACGACTTAGACAAAGTGTAAAGTGTAATTTCATGGATTAGCACCTTATTCACATTTTCCTAAGTAACTAAGATTTGGAATTATTAAGAGTTTAGTTACTTAGTATTTCTCATTAATACTTTTAATGAAGGGAGAATCATAGTCCTGTCAAACCCGTTCGGCTAACGACCCTCCACCAGTCAAGCAAGCGGTGGGTGAGAGTGGACACCCATTAAGTTGTCATTTTATAGGCAACAACCTTATACCCACCTTATAGACCGGCTTCGTGAATGAGGCGTACTAGCGGTAAGACTGACTTTACTCTTATACATATATATATATATATATATATATATATATATATATATATTATTAACTTATAATATTATAAAGTATAAGGGTTGAATTTTAACTTGTAAAATTCTAAGGGATAACTTGGAATTAAAGTAATCATAAGTGGAAACTTTTCAAATTCCAAAATTTGAGGGCAAGTTTTGAAACTATTCAAAACTAATTAATTCCATAACTTATGTGTTTAAAGTAGTTTTAATCCAAAAACTCTTCAAGTTCCGTAACTTGAGGACAAGTTATGGAAGACTTTAAACTAATAAAAGAATTAACTTATCTTTATTTTATAACTTATGGAATTAATTAAGGTTACATATTTTAGTTAATGAAGTGACTCTTGAACCTCCATAACTTAAGGACAAGACTCTTCATCTTTTGTAACCATTGCCAACTTTTATGAGTTTTATGAAACTTAAATGTGACTTTTCATATAACTTGAGGACAAGTTACAAAAACACATTTTAGAATCCACTCTTAGATTAATTAGGATTGAAAACAACTATTTCACTCAACTTTTCTATTAATCTAAGCAACTCATAAGAACAAGATAATTCAAATCAAACTTTTTCATGTAATTAGTCTAAACCTTAAACTAATACAAAACATGAATCTATTGACAATTATCTTTGAAATTGGATTAGCATGAACATTACCACATCAAAAACAAGTTTATAAGTTCAAAAAAAACTTAGGGTAATGTTCCTAATCCAATTCTAGCCAAAAAAAAAAAGTCGAATTTATGCTGTCTGGGGGTCCAACTCGTCGAGTGGATGAACCAACTTGGTGAGTTGGATCGATCTGATCACTTTTTAGGCATGGACTCGCCGAGTCTCCTGATGGACTCGCCGATTCTGATGATCAGACAGCAGCAACTTCGATTTTTTAAGCAGTTTTGCAAGTATAACAAGAAAACAAGCCTAGGCTCGGATACCACTGTTGGGTTTTGAGCATTCTAACACTCCTATGGTGTACATGCAACCCTATAAACCTTGGATCTATGTTTTCTCTATAATACATGCAAATAAGAACTTTCCAAGGCTTTAATCCTAACTAGCATATTATGAAGCACTTGTACTACAAAGTACTAGTTAGACGACATACCTTTTGATGTAGCTTGATGTCTTCAAGCTTTAAAAGCTTAGCCCCAATAGTGTGGAAGCCTCAAGTGGAATCACAAATCACCAAATCACCTTGGAAGACTTTAGAGAATATGGATACTTGGTTCTCTCAAGTGAAACTGGCTAGCCCTTCATAGTGTTCCCACACTAGTGCCAATTTCACCAACCAATGACATCTTTATATAGTATGGAAACTAGGGTTAAACCCATGACCTTTCATTTCATATGATCCATGGGTTAAACACTCCATGGACTATCCATGAAAGCTTAGCCCAACCTAAATGAACTTGGCCTATTCCATATATACAAGAGTCCATATTTAATTAGTTCATTTTGATCACTTAATTAATTCTAAATTAATTCTTGATCAATACTAATTAAATAATATGATTCCATATTAATATATTAGAACTTATAATATATTAATATTAATCATAAACACACTATTCTCAAAAGATTATCCATATAAATTGTGTCGATGAAGCGCAACCCAAATGGACCATGTCGGGTCGAGTCAAGTACATACCAAATATAGTTATGGACTTAGACATTAATCCAACAAGTGTAACAGCCCGAAATTTTCAGGTATTTATTTTGGAGTCATTTATGAAAATTGTGAGTGGACTCGGCGAGTTGGAGCTCAAACTCGCCGTGTAGGATCGCGGTTTTGGGCTCGGGTTCGCGTCCGGACTCGACGAGTCCAAGAGTGGATTCGGCGAGTCCACGCTGTGTGGTGAAACCCTAATTTCCGGGGTTTGAGGCCTATTTAAAGGGCGTTATGGCCGTCATTTGTGCTCACCTAACCCTTAGAGAGAAACCCTTGAGTGCTTGAACGTTTTGAGTGAGAAAGGAAGCATTCTTGACCTTGTGCGTATCATTTAGCAAAGAAGGAGAAGATTCTAGGCAAGAGGAAGCAAAGGAGGTTGCTATTTCGTGGATTTGAAGCTTAGATCATCAATCTATAGGTATGATTTCGGTTTATCTTCTGTTTTGTGAAGTATAATGGGATTTAGGGTTTCTCATGGACATTTATGGGATGATTTGATCCCAAATAGTTCCCTTCTTGTGTTGAGACTCTGGATCTGGATCCATAAAGGTCTAGAGAGCCTCACTCATCAAGCTTTATGTATAGAAATGGAGTTTATGACCTTGGGTTTTAGTATTGGAGGCAAAAAATCATATATGGTCATATAGAGATTGTATGTGAATCAAGATAGTGACTTTACGTGCTAAATAAGCTTGGAAGGACTGGATCTATGGGTTAATGGACTGGATCTGACCTTATGAGCAAGTTTGAGTCATTGCATGGAACGGACTCGCCAAGTCCGAAGAACAGACTCGGCGAGTAGTATGAGTAATACCCGACCACGCAATGAGTGGTCTTGCCGAGTTGGGGAGGGTTGACTCAGTGAGTCAGGGAGAAATCAGAGTGGACAGTCGGACTGAGTCAAGCTGGAATCGCCGAGTTGTTCTTGAGACTCGACGAGTTGAGTCGTGGTGGCCCCATAACTCATGCCAATTGGAACTCGTCGAGTTAGAGAGAATACTCGACGTGTCAAGGGAGGATTTCAGGGAAACCAGTGTATACGCTCACACTCGTTGAGTCGCCATAGTGCACTCGCCGAGTCCGGTCAAAGTTGACCGTTGACCAACGTTGACCTAAGTTGACTTGTTAAAGAGTAGTCAACCTTAGTTGGGAAAGTGTTAATTAAAGATGTATTGTGATTTAGGAGGACTTTAGCTCGGGAGATCGAGCACTAGTGATTTCAGGATTAACAACTTACCGAGGCACGCGAGGTGAGTCTTCTCACTACACATTACCTTGAGTAGGTAACCAGAGTTATGTGATAGAGTATTTGTATGCTATGTATGTTATGTGTTGTACTGCATTATTCCTATGTGATTTATGTTGTGCATGTTTACAGAGTTAGAACTAGAGGGTTCACAGAGTTATAGCCTCGAGTTGCTAATATGTGTTAAATATGGTATTTTTGGGAACTCACTAAGCTTTGTGCTTACAGTGTTTGATGTTATTGTTTCAGGTACTAGTGACGACCGTGGGAAGGCTTCGGCTTGATCCGTACACACGCACGGAGTTTATACATTTGAGATCTTGGGATTTTGTATTTTCTTGAATTGGATAACTAAATGTGGTTGTTTTCTGAATATTAAATGAATTATGTTTTATAAAATTTTGAAAAAATTTGTTTTGAAATCTACGGTGTTACAATTTGGTATTAGAGCCTTGGTTTGAGGGATTCGGGTACACCTTCGGGAGTATTTGAACTCAAATTGAGGATTTGTAAAATAGTTTCAATAGAAAACTAAGCTTTTCTAAGAGTAAAAGATTTCTTTTAGAGAAATTCAAGGAAGAAACGTGTGTACGATCAATCAGCGCCCAAACGGTGATTTCCCAAAATACCCTCATAATATATGTTTATGATATATTCTCTTGCTAGAGTAGGCTAGGTATTCTTATTTGGGCTAGAGTTCCCTGATTTGTGATGCCTTAGCTTAGGGAGATGTGAGCTGCTATGAGATGATTGAGAGTGAACTGGTAGCAGCGAGGAGCTTATGAGAGATCTGTTAGAGAGTGATAGAGTACTTGGAATTTGGGATCCGACGAGGAGGATTTGGAGTGTGTACTGAGATGGTGTGGACAGTAGTATTGGGCCCGTACTACTGAAAGCACCGGGGCGGTGCACGGTCCAGGTAAGAATCTTTGGAATACCAAGAATCAAGGAGGGATGGGTTGTCGAGTGTGAGTATGCTCGAATGGATTCTAATTTATCGTATGTTGTATTTTAGAGGTTGATCATGGTGAGGACACATCATATGCCAGAGGGTGTCGGGGCTAGTGATGAGGATATCTGACAGATCATTCATGAGGAGGTGGCTGCGGTCATCAGGGCAAATATACCAGAGATGTTCAGGTCTATTAAGACCGCGCTGATTAAGACCTTCGACGAGGATTATGCCGCTCTTTCCGAGGCTGTGGTAGCGGCGGCCACTGCAGCTATTGTTGCTGCTAGGCCGCAAGGTGGTGACGCGTTGTTGTTCAGGGAGTTCAGCAACACGAAACCACCGAAGTTTGATGGGACCCAGGACCCGGTGGCAGCCATGAGATGGATTTCTTACATAGAGGGGTGTTTCTTCACTTGCTCATCTCCTGAGTATTTGAGAGTACGGTTCGCACTGAACCAGCTTCGCTTGGGAGTGAAGGACTGGTGGAAGTTTGTCACAACAAACTTTTCGCTTGCTGAGCTTGCGGCAGTGACCTGGGAGAGGTTCACTGCCATGTTCTGAGATGAGTATGTTCCCCATGTGGAGAGGGAGAATTTGGCCTAGGAGCTTCTGACCCTCAAGCAGGGCACTGAGTCTGTGACGGTGATCACCAGGATGTTTCACGAGAGGGCGATGTTCTGCCCTAAGCACGTGTCCACTGAGCAGGCACGTATGAGTCGATATTTGAGTATTTTGAGATGGTACATTCGGGAGTTCGTGGCAAACTCCTCATATCGGACATTTGCCGAGCTTCAGGAAAATGCTCGGAAGAGGGAGATCGAGCTGGAGACCCAGGCTAGGGAGGAGGCTGAGTCTCATGGGAGGGATCGACAACCGGCACAATTCCAGCCGGTAGCCAAGCGAGCCATGTCCGCTGATCCCAAATCAGGGAGCCAGAAGGGCCGCGCTTGTGGAAAGTGCGGCAAGGGTCATGATGGAGTGTGTAGAGCGGGATCTTGCTACAAATGTGGCAAGGAGGTGCATATGGCCAAGGACTACCCCCAAGGGGTTTGAAATATGTTTTCACTGCAACCAGACTGGACACCGGAAGGCCGAGTGTCCGCAGTTGCGGGGATCAGCTCAGGGAGAACCTCAGGGATCTGCCCCTGCCGCCATCAGAGCTACCAGGAGTGGGCCAGTGAAGGTCGAGGCACCGAGGGCACGTGGGAGAGCATTTCAGTTGACCACGAAGGAGGTCCGTGCAGCGCCCGATGTCGTGGCTGGTATGTATTCTTTCGTGTATTTATTATAATGTTGAAATATTATGTTATGCGTAGGTACTTTTCTTTGGAATTATGTACCTGCCTTGGTATTATTTGACTCGGGTGCGAGACGGTCCTTTGTATCTTTGGCTTTTAGTCAGCACAACAATATTAGTCGCGAGGCGCTGAGTCGGCCTCTGAGGGGTTCTATAGCTGACGAGAAGGCGATATATGCCACGGAGGTGATCCGTGGGTGCGTACTCGAGATTTTCGGTGTTGAGTTCCCGATTGATTTGGTTCCTATTGCCATGGTGGATGTTTGTGTCATCGTGGGCATGGACTGGTTGAGCAAGTTCGGTGCAGTTATCGATTGCGAGCGGCAGCTAGTGACCATAAGAGACCCTATTGGGGGAGTTCTTACCATGTACGGTGAGGGTACCTGTTCTGGATCCGCATTTTGTTCGGCCGCTAGGGTGAGGCAGTGTTTACAGCAGGGCTGTAAGGGTTTTGTGGCATACGTGTCAGATACGCGGGTTTATTCCAGGAGGCCGACGTTGGTGGAGGAGGTTGCTATAGTGCGTGAGTTCCCAGATGTCTTTCCAGAGGAGTTGTCGGGGGTGCCTCCCGTGAGGCAAGTAGAGTTTGGTATTGATTTGGTCCTAGGGGCCGCACCTATCGCTAAGGTGCCTTATCATCTTGCACCTCCAGAGATGCAAGAGCTATCCTCGCAGCTTCTGGAGCTGCTGGGGAAAGGGTTTATTCGGCCGAGTAGCTCGCCGTGGGGAGCGCCCATTCTGTTTGTAAAGAAGAAGGATGGTTCACAACGGATGTGCATTGATTACCGGGAGTTGAACCAGCTGACGGTCAAGAACCGTTACCCATTGCCGAGGATCGACGATTCGTTCGACCAGTTGCAGAGAGCATCTTGGTTCTCCAAGATTGATTTGAGGTCTGGATACCACCAGGTGAGGGTACGAGATTAGGACGTCCAGAAGACAGCGTTTAGGACGCATTATGGGCATTATGAGTTTGTGGTGATGCCTTTCGGGCTCACCAATGCTCCGGCAGTGTTCATGGATTTCATGAACCGGGTATGCAGACCGATATTGGATAGGTTCGTGATCGTATTTATTGATGATATTTTGGTATATTTGAGATCTAGGGAGCAGCATGAGGAGCATTTGAGGGAGATCCTCGGAGTTCTGAGATCGGAGAGGCTTTATGCCAAATTCTCCAAGTGTGATTTCTGGTTGCGAGAGGTCCAGTTCCTAGGACATCTTGTTAACCAAGATGGGATATTGGTCGATCCGGCCAAAGTGGAGGCAGTGATGAGTTGGGAAGTGTCGAGGTCATCCTCCGAGATCAGGAGTTTTCTAGGGTTGGCCGGTTATTATGGGAGATTTATCAGGGATTTCTCTAAGATCACAGTGCCACTCACTATGTTGACCCGGAAGGGTGTTGCTTTTTCATGGGGCCCCGAGCAGCAGGCTTCCTTTGAGACGCTTCGCCAAAGGTTATGCGAGGCCCCGGTGTTGGCCCTCCCGAAGGGAATGGAGGATTTTGTGGTATACTGCGATGCATCGATTTTTGGATTGGGTGCGGTACTGATGCAGAGAGGGCATGTGATAGCGTATGCATCGAGGCAGTTGAACCCTCATGAGTCGAGGTATCCCACCCATGACCTAGAGTTGGGGTAAGTGGTGTTCGCCCTCAAGATTTGGCGCCATTATTTGTATGGGGTTCGGTGTATGATATGCACGGACCATAAGAGTCTGAAGTGTTTGATGGATCAGCCCAACCTAAATATGCGGCAGAGGAGGTGGTTGGATGTGGTTAAGGATTATGATTGTGAGATCCTGTACCATCCGGGCAAGGCTAATGTGGTAGCCAACGCCCTGAGTCGTCGGGCGGAGAGTGCCCCGTTGCGAGGTGTATGTTTGTGTTTGACCATAATGACTCCGGTGTTGGACACCATTCGAGGAGCACAGGCTGAGGCAGTGAGGTTGGAAAACCAGAAGAGAGAGTGAGTTGTTGGATTGGTATCGGAGTTTGTTACCAATGGTCGGGGGATTATGACTTTTCAGCGGCGTATTTGGGTACCATTCGTGGGAGGAGTGCGTGCCATTTTGATGGAAGAGGCTCATCGGTCGAAATTCTCTATCCATCCCAGGGCCACTAAGATGTATTTGGATTTGAGGAAGGAGTATTGATGACCCTGTATGAAGAGAGATGTTGTGTGGTTTGTTGAGAGGTGCTTAACCTGCCGTAAGGTTAAGGCCGAACATCAAAGACCGCATGGTATGCTGCAGCCATTGGAGATTCCCGAATGGAAGTGGGAGCTGATCACCATGGATTTCATCACCAAATTGCCAAGGACTGCTCGAGGAGTTGATGCAATTTGGGTGATTGTGGATAGGTTGACGAAGAGCGCTCACTTCCTTGCCATCAGTGAGAGTTCTTCCGCAGAGAAGTTGGCAGAGATATATGTGAGAGAAGTGGTATCTCGACATGGGGTTCCGATCTTGATTGTCTCCGACCGGGATGTGCGTTTCACTTCCAGGTTTTGGAAGAAGTTCCATGAGGAGTTGGGTACGAGGCTACATTTTAGTACCGCATATCACCCCCAGACAGACGGACAAAGTCAGTGGACGATTCAGACCCTCGAGGACATGCTCTGAGCATGTGTATTGGATTTCGGGGGAAGTTGGGATACGTATTTGCCGTTGGCCGAGTTTTCTTACAACAACATCCATCATTCGAGCATCGGTATGCCACCCTTTGAGCTGTTGTACGGGAGGAAGTGTCGGACCCCCATTTGCTGGGGAGAAGTCGGGCAGTGTGTTACAGGAAATACGGAGATAGTGCTTCAAACGACAGAGTACATCCAGCAGGTCAGGCAGAGATTACTGACTGTTCAGAGTTGATAGAAGAGTTATGCGGACAAATGCCAGTCCGAACTTGAGTTCGAGGTCAATGATTTTGTGCTCCTAAAGGTCTCTCCTTGGAAGGGAGTGATCCGATTCAGGAAGAGGGGAAAGTTGGGGCCCCAATATATTGGACCATTTCGGGTAGTCACGAGGGTAGGCAGGGTAGCCTATCGTTTGGATTTGCCAGCAGAGTTAAGGCAGATTCACGACACTTTCCATGTGTCGCAATTGCGGAATTGTATAGCCGATGAGTTGGCAGTGGTTCCATTAGATGATATACAGGTGGATGCGAGCCTGAATTATGCTAAGAGACCAGTGGCCATCAGAGATCGGAAAATCAAGGTTCTGAGGAACAAGGAGGTACCTTTGGTCTTGGTTCAGTGGCAGCATCGGAAGGGGTCCGAGATGACATGGGAACCGGAGCGTGAGATGCGAGAGCAGCATTCGGAGTTATTTGCAGAGTGAGACTTCGAGGGAGAAGTCTAGTTCTAGTGGGGGAGAATTGTAACAGCTCGAAATTTTCAGGTATTTATTTTGGAGTCATTTATGAAAATTGTAAGTGGACTCGGCGGTTTGGAGCTCAAACTCGCCGAGTAGGATCGCGGTTTTGGGCTCGGGTTCGCGTCCGGACTCGACGAGTCCAAAAGTGGACTCGGCGAGTCCACGCTGTGTGGTGAAACCCTAATTTCCGAGGTTTGAGGCCTATTTAAAGGGCCTAATGGCCGTCATTTGTGCTCACCCAACCCTTAGAGAGAAACCCTTGAGTGCTTGAACGTTTTGAGAGAGAAAGGAAGCATTCTTGACCTTGTGTGTGTCATTTAGCAAAGAAAGAGAAGATTCTAGGCAAGAGGAAGCAAAGGAGGTTGCTATTTCGTGGATTTGAAGCTTAGATCATCAATCTAGAGGTATGATTTCGGTTTATCTTCTATTTTGTGAAGTATAATGGGATTTAGGGTTTCTTATGGACATTTATGGGATGATTTGATGCCAAATAGTTCCCTTCTTGTGTTGAGACTCTGGATCTGGATCCATAGAGGTCCATAGAGCCTCACTCATCAAGCTTTATGTATAGCAATGGAGTTTATGACCTTGAGTTCTAGTATTGGAGGCAAAAACATCATATATTGTCATATAGAGATTGTATGTGCATCAAGATAGTGACTTTACGTGCTAAATAAGCTTGGAAGGACTGGATCTATGGGTTAATGGACTAGATCTGACCTTATGTGCAAGTTTGAGTCATTGCATGGCACGGAATCGTCGAGTCCGAAGAACAGATTCGGCGAGTAGTATGAGTAATGCCCGACCACACAGCGAGTGGTCTTGCCGAGTTGGGGAGGGTTGACTCAGTGAGTTAGGGGGAAATCAAAGTGGACAGGTGGACTGAGTCAAGCTGGACTCGCCGAGTTGTTCTTGAGACTCGGCGAGTTGAGTCGTGGTGGCCCCACAACTCATGCCAGGTGGAACTCGTCGAGTTAGAGAGAATACTCGACGTGTCAAAGGAGGATTTCAAGGAAACCAGTGTGTACGCTCAGACTCACCAAGTTGCCATAGTGCACTCGCCGAGTCCGATCAAAAATGACTGTTGACCGTTGACCAACGTTAACCTAAGTTGACTTGTTAAAGAGTAGTCAACCTTAGTTGGGAAAGTGTTAATTAAAGATGTATTGTGATTTAGGAGGACTTTAGCTCGGGAGATCGAGCACTAGTGATTTCAGGATTAACGACTTACTGAGGCACGCGAGGTGAGTCTTCTCACTATACATTACCTTGAGTAGGTAACCAGAGTTATGTGATAGAGTATTTGTATGTTATGTATGTTATGTGTTGTACTGCATTATTTCTATGTGATTTATGTTGTGCATGTTTACAGAGTTAGAACTAGAGGGTTCACAGAGTTTGGGTGCACGGACCCACAGAGTTATAGCCTCGAGTGGCTAATATGTGTTAAATATGGTATTTTGGGGAACTCACTAAGCTTTGTGCTTACAGTGTTTGATGTTATTGTTTCAGGTACTAGTGACGACCGCGGGAAGGCTTCGGCTTGATCCGTACACACGCACGGAGTTTATACATTTGAGATCTTGGGATTTTGTATTTTATTGAATTGGATAACTAAATGTGGTTGTTTTCTAAATATTAAATGAATTATGTTTTATAAAATTTTGAAAAAATTTGTTTTGAAATCTACGGTGTTACAATTTGGTATTAGAGCCTTGGTTTGAGGGATTCGGGTACACCTTCGGGAGTATTTGAACTCAAACTGAGGATTTGGAAAATATTTTCAAAAGAAAACTAAGCTTTTCTAAGAGTAAAAGATTTTTTTTAGAGAAATTCAAGGAATAAACGTGTGTACGATCAGTCAGCGCTCGAACGGTGATTTCCCAAAATACCCTCATAATATATGTTTATGATATATTCTCTTGCTAGAGTAGGCTAGGTATTCTTATTTGGGCTAGAGTGCCCTGATTTGTGATGCCTTAGCTTAAGGAGATGTGAGTTGCTATGAGATGATTGAGAGTGAAGAGGTAGCAGCGAGGAGCTTATGAGAGATCTGTTAGAGAGTAGTACTTGGAATTTGGGATTCAACGAGGAGGATTTGGAGTGTGTACTGAGACGGTGTGGACAGTAGTATTGGGCTCGTACTACTGAAAGCACTGGGGTGGTGCACGGTCCAAGTAAGAATCTTTGGAATACCAAGAATCAAGGAGGGATGGGTTGTCGAGTGTGAGTATGCTCGAACTGATTCTAATTTATCGTATGTTGTATTTTAGAGGTTGATCATGGTGAGGACACGTCATATGCCGGAGGGTATCGAGCTAGTGATGAGGAGATCCGACAGACCATTCATAAGGAGATGGCTGCGGTCATCAGGGCAGAGATACCAGAGATGTTCGGACCTATTAATATCACGCTGATTGAGACCTTCGACAAGCATTATGCTGCTCTTTACGAGGCTACGGTAGCGGTGGCCACTGCAGCTATTGCTGCTGCTAGACCGCAGGGTGGTGACGCGTTGCTGTTTAGGGAGTTTAGCAACACGAAACCACCGGAGTTTGATGGGACCCATGACCTGGTGGCGGCCATGAGATGGATTTCTAACATAGAGGGGTGTTTCTTTACTTGCTCATCTCCTGAGCATTTGAGAGTACGGTTCGCGCTGAACCAACTTCGCTTGGGACTGAAGGACTAGTGGAAGTTTGTCACAACACACTTTTCGCCTGCTGAGCTTGCGGCAGTGACCTGGGAGAGGTTCACTGCCATGTTCTGAGATGAGTATGTTCCCCATGTGGAGAGGGAGAATTTGGCCTAGGAGCTTCTGACCCTCAAGCAGGGCACTGAGTCTGTGACGGTGATCACCAGGATGTTTCACGATAGGGCGATGTTCTGCCCTGAGCACGTGTCCACTGAGCAGGCATGTATGAGTCGATATTTGAGTATTTGGAGACGGGACATTTGGGAGGGTTGACTCAGTGAGTAGTCTTGCCGAGTTGGGGAGGGTTGACTCAGTGAGTCAGGGGGAAATCAGAGTGGACAGGTGGATTGAGTCAAGCTGGACTCACCGAGTTGTTCTTGAGACTCGGCGAGTTGAGTCATGGTGGCCCCACAACTCATGCCAGGTGGAACTCATCGATTTAGAGAGAATACTCGACATGTCAAGGGAGGATTTCAGGGAAACCAGTGTATACGCTCAGACTCGCCGAGTCGCCATAGTGCACTCGCCGAGTCCGGTCAAAGTTGACCGTTGACCAATGTTGACCTAAGTTGACTTGTTAAAGAGTAGTCAACCTTAGTTGGGAAAGTGTTAATTGAAGATGTATTGTGATTTAGGAGGACTTTAGCTCGGGAGATCGAGCACTAGTGATTTCAGGATTCGCGACTTACCCAGGAACGCGAGGTGAGTCTTCTCACCATACTTTACCTTGAGTAGGTAACCAGAGTTATGTGATAGAGTATTTGTATGCTATGTATGTTATGTGTTGTACTGCATTATTTCTATGTGATTTATGCTGTGCATGTTTACAGAGTTAGAACCTGAGGGTTCACAGAGTTTGGGTGCACGGACCCACAGAGTTATAGCCTCGAGTGGCTAATATGTGTTAAATATGGTATTTTGGGGAACTCACTAAGCTTTATGCTTACAGTGTTTGATATTATTGTTTCAGGTACTAGTGACGACCGCGGGAAGGCGTCGGCTTGATCTGTACACATGTACGGAGGTTATACATTTGAGATCTTGGGATTCTGTATTTTCTTGAATTGGATAACTAAATGTGGTTGTTTTCTGAATATTAGATGAATTATGTTTTATAAAATTTTGAAAAAATTTGTTTTGAAATCTACGGTGTTACACACAGTAACAAACAGAAAACATAATATTTGGTCTACTAGTTGTTAGATACATAAGGTACCCTATCATTTGACGATAAAGTGTTATATCCACAGCAGGTTACTCTAGAGATGGGGTTAGCTTAGTGTCAAATGCCATAGGAACTTCACTTTGGAATCACCCTTCATTCCAAATTTTGTCAGTAAGTTCTTGGTGTATGCCTCCTGGTTTATAAAGATACCTTCTGGTCCTTGTCTAATATTCAAACCAAGGAAAAAGTTAATTAGACCCATTGTGCTCATTTCAAATTTAGTCTCCATCAACTTCCTGAATTCAGCTGTTAAGCTAGGATTCGTGGATCCGAAGATGATATCATCAACATAAATCTGAACAATCATCAAATGTTCGCCTTCCTTCATACGAAAGAAGGTTGGGTCGACCGAACCTTCTTTAAATTTTTACATTTTCAAGAAGCGAGTTAGCGTTTCATACCAGGCTCTCGGTGCTTGTTTTAGCCCATAGACAACTTTATCTAGCACATAGCAATAATCAGGGTATTGTTCATTCACAAAACCAGGCAGTTGCTCAACATAGACGGTTTCTTCTAATTCTTCATTCAAGAAAGAGCATTTGACATCCATTTTGGAAAACTTTGAAGCTCTTGTGAGCAGCATATGCAAGGAAGATTCTGATAGATTCCAACCTTGCTACTGGTGCAAAGGTTTCATCATAATCTATCCCTTCTTCTTGACAATAACCTTTTACTACCAACCGAGCCTTGTTACGAATGACATCCCCCTCTTTGTCCAGCTTATTTCTAAACACCCATTTCAGGCCGACAACAGAAGCTTCTTTCGGTGTAGGAATCAACCTCCAGACTCTGTTGTGTTTGAACTCATGGAGCTCATCCTGCATTGCTTGAACCCAATCTGAATGATCAAGTGCAACATTTACAGTTTTCGGCTTAATTTTGGAAATAAACAAATTAAACGAATTAAACATACAAAATTCCACTTTAGAGAATAATGCAGTTTGTTTCGCCTTCAATTGAGATCGAGTAAGAACACTTTCTGAAGTTTCACCAATAATTTGCTCTTTGGGATGGTCCTTTGTCCATTTCACTAATGGAGGATATCTTGGATCATATTCTGGATTCAATTCAGCTTCTACTTCTATTTCAACATCTGACAGATCACCCTCACCTTCGTCAGTAGAACTATCACTTTCTTTCTTCTTCGCCCCCTTGACTGGCGAAGTGAAATCTCTGTCAGCATCAGAGTCTGCATTTTTGTGGAAGTTGGTTTCCCCCCTCGATTTGACTATCACTTGTTTGTTTTGGATCAGTGTTTTCCCTATCATCTGAACCTTTAGATGTTGGGGATGAACTTGGATTCTCCCCCTCAATAGAAACTTCGGTTGTCTTTGAAGTTGTAGAGCTCTCCCACTGGAACGTTAAATCTTTGTTTGGAGAGCATGTCGATGACTTAGTACTTGGTGGTTCGCTTTCCATCTCTTTAGTATCTTCATCTATGACCTTCTTGAAGTTATCGATTTTGTTATCTGTTGTTGTTGCCTCTGAATGAATTGCTTTTTCTGGTTCATCGAATAGCCGAATGTATTCTTCAAACAGGTTGGATATTGGAACCGAGACCTGTTCAGATTCTGGGAATATGTCTCCTAAGGCACTTTCAGTCCTTTGAACCTTCTTCATATAATTGTCATCAAAGGTGACATAATAAGTCTCTTCAATTTTTTTGGAATGCATATTCAACACCCTTATGCTTTTGATGACAGAGAGTAACCCAGAAATATGCCCTCATCGGCTTTAACATCAAACTTATTTCAGTTCTCTTTAGAATTAAAAATAAAGCACCTTGAACCGAAGATATGGAAAAATTTGACATTTGGTTTCCTATTGTTTAAGATCTCATAAGGAGTTATGGAGAATCTCTTGTTGAGCAAGGACCGATTCTGAGGATAGCATGCAGCAGTAATTGCATCAGACCAAAAGTATAAAGGTAGGGAAGCGAAATTGAGCATGGTTCTGGCTGCTTCACATAACGAGCGGTTTCGTCTTTCAACAATCCCATTCTGCTGTGGTGTATAAGGGGCCGAAAAATTGTGAGTTATCCCCTTATCAGCCAGAAAGTCCTCAAAATCCTTGTTCTTGAATTCCAGACCATTGTCACTTCTGATGTTTCTGACCGTCTTCTTTAGTTGTACTTCCAATTGCTTGATGAATGCCTTCAGCTTGGGAGTAGCATCTAATTTCTGCTTAAGAAAGAAAACCCAAGTGAAGCGTGAAAAATCATCTACAATGATAAGAATGTACTTACTTCCACCAATACTCTCTATAGAAGAAGGTCCACACAAATCACTGTGTAACAGTTCAAGTGCTTCCACTATCTTAGTATTGATGCGTGTAGGGTAGCTTCTTCTGCTCTGTTTACCCATCTCACATGCTGCACATAAATGCTCCTTATCAAACTTGAGAAGAGGAAGGCCTCGAACGTGATCACCAATCACTAATTTGTTGATGTCTTTGAAATTTAGGTGTGATAGACGTCGATACCATAACCAACTTTCATCGGTGTTTGCCTTTGACAGTAGAGAGATAGCTGGTGTCCCTCGAATTGGGTTAAGATTCAGAGGGTACATCTCTCCCTTTCGTGCAGATTTTAGCAGAACCTTCTTGGATTGTTTTTCCATTATCTCAGATCCCTCATCATCGAATGATACCTTCAAACCTGTGCCCACAACTAATTGCGACACGCTGATGAGATTGTGCTCCAACCCCTCTACATAAGCCATCTTTCTGATCAAGAAGTCCCCATTAGTTATCATTACGTATCCTTTGATTGTTCCATAGGAATTGTTTCCAAACTTCACAGACCCACCATCTTTCAGGGACCGAAACTCCCTTAGCTCCTCCTTCCTCCCTGTCATGTGACACGAGCAGCCACTGTCTATATACCATTCATCGTCAAACTGCTCGTCACTGATTACCTGCAAATTCAAGCAGATTTAGGAACCCAGAGTTTCTTGGGTCCTAGTGAGTTTTTCACAGAGAAAGGAATAACTACGGAAACATCAACTAAATAAGTTCGTTTTATAAGAGTGGTTTGATCTTTTCTTTTAATGGTATACACCTTGATTTTTGTTTTATCTTCTTTAAATTTTGGTGTATCATTTGGGGTTGCTTTTGATGGTTTAGCATTTTTCGTTTGATTCCTAGGTTTAGTGGAGGATTTCTTATTTTCCTTCTCAATGTCTGATACCAGCTTTCCTTTTCCTTTGATGTCCTTTAAAGAATTTGTTTCAACTTGGCACTTGGAGGATCCATAACTAGGATTGGGACCGAATCTGGGTTTAGGACTGAATCTGGGTCGAGGACCGAATCTAGGTCAAGGACCGAATCTGGGTTTAGGACTGAAACTGGGTCGAGGACCGAAAGTGGGTTCAGGACCGAGACATGACTTTCGGTTCTGGGATTTGGAATAATAGGAATTTGGACTGAAATTTTCCTTCAACTTTTCGTTTCCCTTGTCCATGGATCCTTTCCTGGGAGGCTCATAGTTGGGATTTTTAGAATTCCAATGCCTTTTCCGTTCATTCAGATTCGTGGCATATTTATGATTTCTCAAGCGTTTTTGTTCAGCTAGCTCCTTATGAGATTTGTGGACATTGAAGCTGGCCTTTGGTTTCTCCTTCTGAGTTACAGTTGTCTTACCTTCCATTTTAGATTCTGTACTCTTCTTAGTTTGAACTTTCGGTGCTTCCTCTCTCTTGAGTAGAACTTTCGGTTCTTCCCTCTTGATTGGAACATCAGGTTCAACCATTGGTTCCTCAAGAACATCTTTGGTTCCACTTGTGCTTGGAATGTCGAAACTGGAGGGTTTGTTGATGGGTTCTGGTATGTATCTACCTTTGACTCTCCATGTGGTTTTCTCAGATAGTCCTACAGTCTCGTCTGCGTTGTCAATAGGAGCACACCAGAAATAGTCTTCACATCTTTCAGTGTTATCTTCGTCAACTATGATTCTTAATTTTGCTGTTTGCCTTTGAGTGACCCCAGTCACAGCATAAACCTGATTTGGCACAGTCTAAACTTTTTGATAGACCAAGGCCTTTTCCTTGAGTTTTGGTTTCTGTTCTTTTGACAAACGAGCAAACTCAACTGAGTTTTCTGATATAAGAGGTTTTTCATTCTCGGTTTCATTTTTCATAAACTTAGAGCAATCAACTTCATCCTCTACTGAGATTTCACTCATCTCGCTTTCCGCATCAAATTTAGACGAATTATCTAAGTTTATTTTATTATCTTTAATAATTTTAGCATTTGACACATCGAATGTTTGTCTAGTTTCATTTTTAATATTTAGCCTATCATTTTCATCTAAGATATCTTTTAACATACTTTTATGTTCCTTAGAATCGATGAAGGTTTCTATCTTATCCAAACCTAGCCTATACGACATTGATGTTTCTTCAGAGGACACTTCTGATTCACATTCTGCTATAACTTCATCTTCCTTAAATTCAAGAAAGGGCAAAATCATTTTATGAATTTTCTTTCCAATTTCACAGCTTAAATGTAATTGAGCAATATTAGTATAAAGATGCTTAGTAATTAAACAGAAAACATTTCTTTTTTTTAATAACTATTAATTGTCTCTTTGCAAATAAATACTTTCATCCCCAGCTCTAACTAACTCCGCTTCCTTTAGCTCAATCCACATTCTCCTTTCCTCACTTTTTAAAGACACCCTTCCGAGTTGGTCAGTTAGGTTGGAATTCGCTAAGCGGGTTTACATGAGGCTACTACTTAGGTTAGAAAATTTAAAGTTTAATTCATTTAATTCTTCTTGATAATCAGTTTTTGAAATTTTAAGAGACTCAAGAATAGAATGTACCTTTTTGATCAATCGATCGCAGTCATTGATCTTCTCACTCACCGGCTTGGCTGCAAAACACTTGTTTTCTGTCAGGTTCAGTTCCGTATCTGCACTTTCGATTGATGGACCAGCAATGACGATAAAGCACTTTCCACCCGAACCTTCATTCGTTGCCACATATGCCTTTCCATGAGTGGGCCTTCTAACCTCTTCATCTTCAAAGTCGGTTGACCAGACTTCTACGCCACCGAACTCATCTTCCCCAACATTCTCCTGTTCGATTAAGGCATTCATCAAGCTGTTGGATGCCTTTTTCTTCTTGACTTCTTCTAATTTTCACATATAATACGCCTCATCATCTTCACCCTCTCTTTTCTCAGCCATCTTTCTCAACATGCAATCTTTGGCAAAATGGTTCTTGCCGTGACAATAGTTGCAGTCGTATCTAGAGTCTCCTGCAAGCTTGCTCTCCTTTTTCTCTTCATCCTTTTGAGAGGAGACTTTCGGTTCATCCTTCATCTTCTCAGAACTATAACTTCCATACCAGTTTCGGTTCTTGCTGACGGGAAATTTTCTCCTTGCAAATTTCTTTGGATTTGTGACCATCAAGGCATACTCCTCACTTGTAAGGTCGCACTCTGACATGTCTGACTCTTCTTCTTCTTCTGCAGTACTTTTTCCTTTACAAACAAGAGCCAACGATCCCACACCAGATACCACTTTCTCTTCCTTGGTTACAACACTTTCATGGGACTTTAGTATCCCTACTAGTTTCGCCCGCGAGTACAATTTGAATTGTTCATGCGCCTTCACAGTGGAAACCACAGCCATCCATTCTAGTCTCAGCCCATTCATGAACGTTACTTTCTGCTCGATCAGCTTCCTCTCTATCCCATGCTTGATCATCTTACTTAAGAGATGATTGAACCGATCAAAGGTCTATACAAGCTTCTCTTCATATTTCTGTTCGAAAACTCCAAATTCTGACAGTAACAGAGTTTGAATGGAGTGTTCCAGATCTTCATCAGTTGAGTAAAGTTCCTTCAACCTATCCCAGATCTCTTTAGTAGTTGTGCATGAACCTACTAGCTGAAAGGTGTCAGATTGCAGGGTGAATCTCATCATTCGCATGGCTTTAACGTTACACAAGAGCTTGTCCTTCTCATCCTGTGGCATCTTCTCAACATCTGTCACCAACTTGTTGTAATCCGTTTGCGACTTAACAGTCGTGTTTGTCCCCGAATGTACAAACGTCCAAGAGTGATAGCTTCCCAGATGAGATAGCCATTGTCTTCAGATCCAACCACGTAATCTTCAAAGTGATGAGCCCATACTTCGTAGTCTTGAGTATAGAGTATGGGTACTCTAGTTGTTGATCCGATGTTGTTTGAGATGTTAATGGGGTTTGTATGTGAATCATCATGAGACATGGTGAGCTGCTAGAATCAAACTTGTAAACTTGAGATTAGGGTTTTAGCAAAAACAAAGTTGTCGTCAATATGAAGACGACGACTTCTATTTATACGATAAAACCGGAAACCCTAAAGTATTATGAATACGGAAGGAATGTGTATTGATCACACAGTCTCCCACTCTGATACCAATTGTTAGAACAAAGTTCTTTTAGGATAGTATGATTCTAAGCAGGGTATTAAATAAGAACGTAATAAAGAACACAAGTATGGCACTAAATATGTCATATGATTAATGCGATAACACCTCAGAAGAGCACAATAAAGAACTTCAATCTGTAGAGGTGTTTAGGGTTACAAGAATCAACGTAATTAACAACTTCTAATATACGCATACATGCATGCATATATATATACTATAACCCTAACAGCTAATCTAGATAACAATGAAACTAATCTAGATAGACACGGATGGACAGGCCCAATCCGGATACAAAATATATGGCCCAAGACGCAACACAAATGGACTCAACAAATATTATACCTGGAAATCCATATGTTACAATCATAAACCTTAATATCGTTAGAAATATTTGCAGGTACTTGAATTATTAAAAATTTCAAGTATATATTATTTATACCAATATAATACATACTTGAATTATCGAATTTCGCATTGTTAATCCTAAGTAGGATTTTTATTCAATAATTGATGAGAAGCGACATAATTTGAATTAATATTTGTTAAATGTACATTAGGAACATTAGGAACATAACACTTATCCTAAAATCCAAATACTAGTCGAGTTGACTTGGTTGACTTTTTTTGACCCAAAATTGATAGTTGTCGCACTAATACATATTTGGATTCTATTCGTAATTCGAATCTAGTTTATAAAAGTTCAACCTTCAATTTCTTCAAGGTTCTAAGGCAAGCTAGTGTTTCTCGTGCATGTGTAATATAATTATGTTGTGTTTAGGAAAATGTTCCCGATATATATTTACATAATTTTTGCTCATACTTGTCTAATTTTAATACTTCCGATGATATATCTTTGTATACTTTTGATGGGTTAGATTTTTTTATCTTTTCCATTGCCTATTCAAGATGATGAAAGATAAACACCTTCTAATGCAAAAATTAAATGATTTTTTGTAGGTACTTCGTGTGGAAAGTCATCTTTTGATGGTTCAGAACCATTGGTTTTTCCCATATTTGCAAATGTTATACTTGAGACAAGTAACTGAGAGCCTTCATCAAAGATTGGATAGTTAACATACATTTTAATGAATAATCCTCTCTTGTTTAGCAAACCCTACTTTGTAGCTTAATATTATGGATTGAACGGATGATGGAAATTCACTAATTCAATGTAAATTAGTTCATTCTACATAGATAGTGTCTATAAACCCATGGATAAAATAGTCTCATAAAGTCATGAGATTAGTTAGGTCTAAAAGTAATACTACTTAGGGGTCGGGTCGCCTGGCTACGGGGTAAAAGCCCATCAAAGAATGGACTTCAGTGTATGATATTATGTTGTCCTATAATTTACCAAACTTTTGGGATGTAGTTTTTTCATGGCTTCTTTTTCTTTGGTGGATAAATTTGCTTCAAGGGCTAATTTTGCATTTATTTTTGTAATGATTTTAGGATAGATACTGGTTTTTGTGGGGTGGGGGTGGGGGTAAGGAGAACTATTTTAGAATGTTGAACGTGAACCTTAGTGACTGCTTTGTGTGCTTCTTTGTAGGCAGTTTCAGCTTCAGTTTTTGTTTTGTAACTTTTATGGATAACATTTTTTCAAAGGATAAATGAGTTAGCTACTCCCCAGTCGTTGTATATGCTTTTGTTTGAAACCTTGAATATTAAATACCATTTTTTAATGTCTTTTTTCTCGGTTTGAATTGATGGAAAATATTCTAGAGTTGATGTAATAGATGTTTTTTTGTTGTTTTGTCAAAGTAGTTCTTGCGGCTGACTTTTATCAGATGATATCTCTTGTGTGTATTATTTTGGGTGTTTTGTGGTTGAGCTGCTAGCTACTTCTTCCTTAGTTGTGAAGTATGATGATAATACTTTAAGTGTTTGTTGTAGCTGGTCCTCTTCTCATATTACTATTTCAAGCTATAAGAGTTGCGATACTTTTTGTTCTTGCTTCTATTTTAGTTGATGTTGCACATGTTTCATGATGTCTTCCATTCTCTCATTAATGTGCCTGCTATATGATTGTTTCACTTTTTATGTACCCGAGATAAGGATGAAACCGATGTATTTTTAATTGCCTACAAATCACTCTTCCTCAGAAATAATCTTCATGTAAATTATAGCGTCAAATTCCTAATAGATATTTGGAATCTATTCATAAATCGAGTCTTGTTTGTAAAAGTTCGACTTCCCATTTCTTCAATATACTATAATTTTGCAATGTTTTGGAAAATGTTCTTGATATATACTTACCTAATTTATCTCATACTTGTCTGATTTTAATAACTGTGATGATATATTCATATCATTGTCTAATTTTGATGGGTTAGATATTTGATCTTTTCCATTTCTTATTCGAGACGATGCAAGATAAACACATGCTAATGCAAAAATCAAATGATATACTTTGAACAACTGAGAGTCTTCATCAAAGATTGGATAGCTAGAATACATTTTAATGAATAAACCTCTCTCTTGTTTAGCAAACCTTGTTTTGTAGCTTCAGATTATGGATTGAACAGATGATGGAAATTCACTAATGCAATGTAAATTAGTTCCTTCTATGTAGATAGTGTCTATAAACCCATCGATAAAGTAGTTACATAAAGTCATTGGATCAATTAGGTCATTCCAAATACTGCTTTGGGGCTAGGTTTCCTGGCTACGGGATAAAATCCCATCAAAGAATGGACTTCTGTGTATGATATTAGGTTGTCCCATAATTTAGCAAACTTTTGGGTTGTAGGTTTTTTCATAGCTTCTTTTTTTTTGGTGGATAAAATTGCATCAAGGGCTACTTTTGTATTTAGTTGGTTTAATGATTTTGGGATGGATACTAGTTTTTGTGGGGTAATGAGAATTGTTTTAGAATGTTGAAGGTGATTGTTAGTGACTGCGCTGTATGCTTCCTTATAAGTTGTTTCTGCTTTAGTTTTTGTTTTGTTATTTTTATGGATAACATTTTAGCCAAGGATGAAAGTGTTAGCTACTGCCAAGTATTCATATATCCTTTCTTTAAACGTCTGAATATTACATTCCATTTTTTCATGCTTTGTTCTCGGTTTGAATTGATGGAAAATCTTCTAGAGTTGATGTAATGGATATTTTTTCGATTGTTTTGTTTAGTAGTTCTTGCAGCTGACTGTTATCAGATTATATATCATATATGACTCCTTTTGGGTGTTTTTTGGTTGAGTGGCTAACTACTTATTCCTTAGGTGTGGAGTGTCATGATAATACTTGAAAAGTTTTTGTTGTAGCTAGTCCTCTTCTCGTTTTATTTTTTCGAGCTATCTGAGTAAAGATACTTTATGTCCATGCTTCTATTTTAGATGATCTTGCAACTGTTTCATGATGGCTTCCATTCTCTCATTAATTTGATTGCAATATGGTTGTTTTCACTTTTTATGTACCTGAGATAAGGATGAACCTGATGTAATTGTAATTGCCAACAAATCAATCGTTCTCAACAATAATCTTCATGTAATAATGTAAATTTCCAAAACAAATTTTTGTTAACACCATAAAAACTTGTATATTAATTCTCAAAACACATATGTCTCAAATGTTAACAAAAGAAAACACAATCCCAAAATCATAAAACAATATCCTACCAGTGTGTACAATCAGGCGGTGCCTTGCCGTGATCCTCGGAACTACCTGAAACACATAACACATAACACGATAAGCATAAAAGCTTACTGAGTTTCCCCAAAATACCACACACAACACATTAAACACTCAAGGCTATAACTCAATTTGACCCTCTGGTCAATGTGTCTCAGTGGGACCCTATGGTCCCATAACTCATATGGACCCTCCAGTCCCTTAACTTAGCATCACAATATATTACTCATAAAGCATAACATAAGTAAATAACAGGATATCTCATCACACAGTTCATGCACATAGGACCCCCTGGTCACACATAAGATTTACCACTCAAGGTAATTATAGTGAGAAGACTCACCTCGGGAAATCTCGAAAAGTCTTGAACTCAAAATACTGATCTAGACTCTGCCTAATTACACAAAGTAAATTATCTTTAATTAACAACGATTCTCAAAGGCTAGACTAATCCCTTCCTATAATCTCTCAGAAGGGGAAAAGACCATTTTACCCCTCTACTGGTCCAAATGTCTAGATGTTGACCAAACCCTAAAAGTCAACGAAAGTCAACTCTAGTCAACGGTCCAACCTTGACCAGACTCATTGAGTGCACTCGGGTGACTCGGCGACTCCATGTGTGTTTTATGGGTCCTCCTAAGGCTTCACTTGACTCGTCAAGTTAACCCTTTACTCAACGGGATACCACTAATCACATATCGCGGAGCAACACGATCCAACTCGTCGAGTCCTCTCATGGACTCGGTGAGTTTTCTCCATTACAATGCTCAAATGACCTTATGAGGTCAGATCTGTTTCTCTAACTTATAGATCTGACCTTTCAACACCCAAAATTCGTGTAAAGGTCCCATCTTTACGTTCATGCATCGCACATATGGCTCTATTTGATGAAATAACTCATAAAATGGTAACCTAGACTCAAAGCTCTCATGAGACTGCAATAAGCTAGGTGATTGGGACTCTCTGGACCTCTCAAGGTCCAGATCCAAAGTCTATTCCTCACTAGGACTCCATATGCTCAATATCCCAACTAATGAAGGGGGAAAGAAACCCTAGATTCATGGGATCTAATATATACACGAAAATATGCATGGATTCATACCTCAAACAACACCCTTTGATGAAGTGATAGCAGATCTAAGCTCCTCAATCAGTCCAGCTTTAATCCCCCTTCCTTCCTTCTTGTAAGAATGCGCAAATGGAGAAGAAGTAGCTCCTTCCCTCACTCTTTATGCTCTCTAGTTCGTTAGGGTTTCTCAAGTGGGTGTGTGGCCGCAAATGAAGGCCATAAATGCCTTTAAATAGGGCTCAAGCCCATAGATTTAGGGTTTCTATCAACAGCGCAGACTCGTTGAGTCGACTCTTTGACTCATCGAGTCCACTCATTAATCTGAGTTATCAGTCGCGATCCTACTCGATGAGTTTAGATGCCAACTCGTCAAGTCCCTCTTCTCATCTCAAAACACATATTGAAATTACGATACCTGGAAATCCGGATGTTACAATTCTCCCCCACTAGAATCAGACTTCGCCCTCGAAGTCTCATTCTGCAAACAACCCTAGATGTTGCTACCACATCCCCGCCTCTGGCTCCCAAGTCAGCTCAGACCCTCTACGATGTTGCCACTGGACCTGAACCAGGGGCACCTCCTTGTTCCTCATAACTCTCGCGGTCACCCTGAACGGACCAATGTATTGGGGCCCCAACTTACCCCTCTTCCTAAATTGGATCACTCCTTTCCAAGGAGATGCCTTCAGGAGTATAAAATCTCCAACCTGGAACTCGAGCTCGGATCGTCGCCTATCCGCATAACTCTTCTGGTGGCTCTGGACTGTCAGCAATCTCGATCTGACCTGCTGTATCTGCTCAATCGTCTTAAGAACTATCTCAGTGCTACCCATCACTCGTTTCCCTACCTTTCCCCAATAGATGGGAGTCCGACATCTCCTCCCATACAAAATCTCAAAGGGAGGCATACCAATACTCGAATAGTGGTTGTTGTTGTAAGAAAAATCATCCAGAGGTAGGTATGTGTCCCAACTTCCCCCAAAGTCCAAAACACATGCTCGTAGCATGTCCTCGGGTGTCTGTATCATTCGCTCACTTTGGCCATCCTTCTGTGGTTGGTAAGGAGTACTTAAGTGCAATCTCGTACCCAACTCCTCATGGAATTTCTTCCAGAACCTGGAAGTGAAATGTACATCACGGTCTAACACAATTGAGATCGGCACTCTATGCTGTGAAACCACCTCTCTGATATATATCTCTGCCAGCCTCCCTATAGAAGATCTCTCACTGATGACAAGGAAGTGGGCGCTCTTCGTCAACTGATCCACTATTACCAAATTGCATCAACATCTGTCGCGGTCCTTGGCAATTTGGTAATGAAGTCCAAAGAAATTGGTTCCCACTTCCACTGGGGAACCTCTAGTGGCTGCAACTTGCCATGCAGATGCTGGTGCTCATTCTTAACCCGAAGACAGGTCAAGCACCTCTCTACAACCCACGCAACATCCCTCTTTATACAGGGCCACTAGTAATCTTTCTTCAGGTCTAAATACATATTAGTGGCCCTGGGATGGATCGAGAATCTCGACCTGTGCACCTCCTCCATCAGTATGCTACGTTCCCCGCCCATAAATGGCACTTAGATCTGACCATGAAAGGTCATAAACCCTCGACCATTGGTAACAAACTCGGATACCTGCCCAACCACCCGCTCTCTCTTGTGGTTTTCCAGTCTCACAGCCTCTGCATGGGCTTCTACAATGGTATCCAACATCAGAGTCATTAACGTCATCCTCATACATATATCTCGAATCGGGGCACTCTCCGCCCTATAGCTCAGAGCATATACTCCAAGGATCTCTCAGATGCTCCTCATGATTCTCTCTAGATCTCGAATATAATAGTATGTCGTCGATGAACATGTAACGCCTGTAGATCCGGGCTAGTCAAATTAGAGACGATAAGCATCAAAAATGAGTTTTTGGTGGAAGATTATTTAGAAGGATTAATCTTAACAAAGTTTTAGTATATGTCACAAGGTTTACGTGCATATAAAGAACGCCAAAATCCGAGTTATAACGAAGAAGTTATGACATGTCGAAGTTTTGCAACAGAACTGGCATGACCCAGCGCGACCCAACGCGATGTAAATAGTGAATTTAAGGTAGATAGATATCTATCCTTATTGATCTAAACGAGATTTGAAGATGTCTTTGATAGTAGTCCAACGATAAAAAGACAGACGAAAACGGAGTTCAGACGAAGGAGTTATGAATTTCGAACGGAGTTTTCCTGTCCCAGCCTACTAAAGATAATATATAAGTAATATACTTATAATATGTTAAAAATAAAGTCAAAATTAGAAAATGGATTCTAAACAAGAGTTGTGTAGCATAATCTCACCTTCGTGTCGATATAAAGAACGTCGAAAACAGAGTTCATATGCGAAAGTTATGAATTTCTAAAGTTCGGGGCGCGAAACCCCAAAACTATCAGATACCACGACATGGCAAGTAGTGCCACGACATGGCAAGTCTTCTGACACCTCCGAGAGTCCCCCAGATGTAACTTGCGATGACACATGCACTGACGACCAAGCCCACGACGTGGCAAAAGGTTCCACGACGTGGCAAGGGCCAGTTTTGCCCTATAAATAGATTTGAAGGGCCAGCTGAGTTTGGTTGCTCATTCTCTCATCTCTCTCCCATATTACATCAATTTACGTGCAAAGAAGTACCCCCGAAGCCCCAGTATCAATCCCGAGACCCGAAGCGAGTCCCGAAGTCCGAATATCCCGAGAAGAAAAGAGTTTCCGAGCCGAAACTCTGCCCGCGAGAAACCCGGTGTGTGAAATGATCCCGGTTTCACCGAAGAATACTACTTCTACAAGTCGTAGTGTTGTCCAATCATCTTCTGATTAAGTGAGTGTATAGTCACTTTCATCTTACACATAGATATGAAGTATTTTATAAAATACGTGCTATGTATATATATATATATATATATATATATATATATATATATATATATATATATGTATATATATATATATATATATTGTTGTTTATACGTGTGAGTATGTGATCACTTTCTTCTAACATATATATATTAAGTATTTGCTATGAAATACGTGCTATGTGTTTATATATTGTTGTTTATTTGAGATGAGTGTGGAATGGATGTTTTATATAGGTATTAAATGAGTTAATATGTATATGTATTTTATATCTACAAATATGTTGGGTAGAACATGGGTAGATGAATTAGATGATGTGTGATGATAATTAGGTGATGAGAAATAGGTGATGATAATTAGGTGATGACAAATAGGTGATGATAATTAGGTGATGAGAAATAGGTGATGATAGAAAGGTGATGATAGATAGGTGATGATAAATAGGTGATGTGAGATGAGAGGAGATACCATAACCTTGACCGGTGATGTGGCAATTTGGCGATGTAGTCATCTACCAAAGTATAGATGGCGACCACGGACTATTCTAGATGACCCCGTGGAAACACCAGCAGGCTCATAACCTGTAGGTGATGAATTACGGGTCCAGGCAATGTTGTTGCTATGTATTCATGCGATGATACTCTAACCCTTACTATGAATTACGAGTCCAGGCGATGTTGTGGCTACGTATTCATGTGATGATAGACTAACCCTTACTATAAATTACGAGTCCATGCGATGTTGTGGCTACATATTCATGTGATGATAGTCTAACCCTTATTATGATTTATAAGTCCAAACGATGTTGTGGCTGCGTAATCATGCGATGATACCCTAACCCTTACTAAACATATATTGAGGGAGCATTCCCCGAATTAGTATTGTCTATGCAATGTATAAGCGGTGATCTTAGGAAAAGTTCTTACGAACAAGCATATAAGGATATAAGATGTAAGGAGATGAGCGGTAAATATGATATAGGAGATGACCCTTAGGATAATATCTTTAGGGAAGACTAAAAGAAGATAATGGGGATGAGTAATTGGGTTGATTGTTTGATGATTGAATATAATAATTATATTATTGTGTGTTGAAAACCCTATATGCTCACCAGGCTCCCAAGCCTGACCCACTCGGTTTAATTGTATCACAAGTATCGATATGAAGCTGCTTTGCACTGAGAGATTAAAGGAGATGTAAATCACTAGATTAAACGAATGTATGTTCTGTTTATGCTTATGTGTCTGTATCGGAACATGACATCCCAAGGTTTTATTATTTAATGAAAATACATTCTCTTTGAGAAATGTTTTGATAAGTTTTTATCATATCTTGTTTTGGGAGCAAATTCCACAACCGTTTTCTTTAAACGATTACTCTGATTTTAAAAACAAAGCATAAACAAATCGGTCTTTTCTGGCCGTGAAATTGGGGATGTCACATAACACAATCACCGATCGATCCAACATCTGTCTACATACACGGTTCATGAGATCCATGAGCGTTGTTGGTGCATTAGTGAGCCCAAAAGGAATTACCACAAACTCGTAATGCCCATAACGAGTCCTAAACCTTGTTTTCAGGATATCCTCATCACGCACCCTCATCTAATGATATCCATACCTCAATTCAATCTTGGAGAACCAAGATGCACCCTGCAACTGATCGAACAAATCGTCTATCCTCGGTAGGGGATAACGGTTCTTGACCGTCAACTTATTCAACTCCCGGTAATCAATGCACATCGGGTGTGAACCATCCTTTTTCTTGACAAAAAGGATTGACGCTCCCAACGGCGAGCTACTCGGTCGGATGAACCCCTTCCCCAACAGCTCCTGAAGCTGTGAGGATAACTCTTACATCTCTGGTGGCGCACGGCGATAGGTTGCCTTGGAAATAGGTGCTGCTCCCGGAACCAAATCAATAGGGAACTCCAACTACCTCTCCGGAGGCACACCCGGCAACTCCTCGGGAAAAACATTCGGGAACTCACGCACTATCGGTACCTCATTGACAGAACCCAGCCTCTTTACGGCAACTCGTGCATCCTTCACATAGGCTACAAACCCTTTACAACCCTGTTGTAGACTTTGTGTCGCTCTGGCAGCCGAGCAAAATGCTGACCCAGATCGGGTACCCTCGCCATATATACTGTAAGGACTCCCCCGCTAGGGTCTCGTATGGTCACCAACTGACACTCGTAGTCGATAATAGCTCCAAATCAGCTCAACTAGTCCATGCCCACAATGACACAGAGATCCCCCATCACAATTGGTACCAAATCTATCGGGAACTCAACACCAAAAATCTCAAGTATACATCCTCGAAACACCTAAGTAGCATACACCGCTTGCTCGTCAGCTATAGAAACTCGCAGAGGTCGACTTAACACCTCTCGCTGAATATTGATGTTCTGGCTAAATGCTAATGACATGATAGATCGACTCGCACCCGGGTCAAATAACACTAAAGCAGGTACGGAACTCACAAGAAAAGTACCTATGCATACCACAATATAAGAACAATATCTCTAACTCAGTGCAAGTAAATAAATAAATGAATACATACCAGCCATGACATCGGGTGCTACACGGACCTCCTCTGCTGTCAAATGAAAGGCTCTCCCGTGAACCCTCGGCGCCTCGGCCTTCACTGGCTAGTTCTCAGAAGAACACACAGAAGTAAGTGCACATCCATGTGCTGGTTCCTACACTAGCTGGGGGCACTCGGCCTTTGGGTGGCCGTTCTGGTTGCAATGAAAACAAACCGAGAATCCCTTGGGGAAATCCTTCACTATGTGCCCCTCCTTGCCGCATTTGTAGCAGATCCCCATTCAGTAAGAACCCTCGTGACTATTGCTGCATTTGCCAGAAGTGCGGCCCTTCTAGCCCCTAACTCTGAAATCAGTGGGCTTAGCCCGCTTCGTCGTCGGTTGCGACTGCACTGGCCTCCGGTCCCTTCCCCGTTACTCCTCCTCATGCTCCCTAATCTGAAGCTCGAGTTCATTCTCTCTCCTCCTAGAATTGGCTTGGAGCTTGGCTGATGTCCGGTATGACTAGTTTGCCACGAACTATCGTATGTCCCTCCTCGGTATGCTCAGATATCGACTCACACGTGCCTGCTCAGTGGACACGTGTTCGGGGCAAAACATCGCCCTTTCATGGAACATCCTCAAGATTTTAGTCACTGAATCTGTCTTCTACCTGAGAGACAGAAAATCCTACGCCAAACGTTCCCTCTCTACCAGGGGAACATTCTCCTCTCGAAACATCTGAACAAACCTATCCCATAATACTGCAACATGATCTGCAATGCTGAAGCCAGCTGTCGCAAACTTCCACCAGTCATTCGCTCCCAAGTGAAGTTGGTTCAGTGCAAACCGAACACTCAAATGTTCGGGACAAGAACACGTATAAAAACACCCCTCAATATCAGAGATCCACCTCATAGCAACAATTGTATCCTACGTCCCATCAAACTCGAGTGGCTTCGTGTTGCTGAACTCTCGAAACAGCAACGAGTCACCTCCTTGCGGCCTAGCAACGGTGATAGCTGCAGTGGCTGCGGAAGCAGCAGCCTTAGTGATACAGCGTATCACTCGTCAAGTGTCTGAATCAAGGTGGTCTTGATAGAACCAAACATCTCCGGAATCTCTGCTCGGATAGCTACAGCCACCTCCTCATGGATCATCCTCCATATCTCCTCATCGCTGCTCCCAGGGTAGTGGCGTGTCCCCACCATGATGTCTTTGAAACACAACCTAATATCATCAGAAAATCGCTCGAGCATACACACACTCGATTACCCGACCCTAGTTGTCCCTTAGCATCCTCAGGATTCTTACTTGGGCCGCTCACTGCTCCGGTGCTTCCAGTAGTATGGGCCCAATACTACCATCCACACCGCATCAATGTTCACCCCAAGTCCTCCTCCTCAGATCCCAATTTACAAGTACTCTATGCCTCACTAGCTACTCTCGTAGTAGTTCTCTTATTGGCACGCTCTTGCTAGATACTCATACTCAAGATAAACACTAATAGCATAAATCCATAGGCTAAGGCATCACAAATCAGGAGACCCTAGTCCTAATATATGAATCACCTAGCCTACTCTCTAGCATGCATCAATTCACATAAAATATCTCATAACACAAAATGAGGGTACTTTGGGAAATCACCGCTCAGCCATGGCTGATTGTACACACTGCTCCGGCTCAACTTCTCTTAAACACTTTCTCATTTATAGGAAAATTTATCTCATTTTGAAAATCTTTCTCAAATCCTTAGTTTGATTCCAAACACACCCGAGGTGCATCCGAATCCCTCAAACCAAGGCTCTGATACCAACTTGTAATAACATAAATTTACAAAACAATTTTTAACACCATAAAAACTTGTATCTTAATTCTCAAAACACATATGTCTCAAATGTTAACAAAAGAAAACACAATCCCACAATCATAAAACAATCTCCTGTCGGTGTGTCCAATCATGTCAATGCCTTGCCGCGATCATCGGAACTACCTGAAACACATAACACATAACACGGTAAGCATAAAAGCTTAGTGAGTTTCCCCAAAATACCACACACATCACATTAACCACTCAAGGCTATAACTCAATTAGACCCTCTGGTTAATGTGTCTCAGTGTGACCCTTTAGTCCCACAACTCATATGGACCCTCCGGTCTCTCAACTCAGCATCACAATATATTACTCATAAAGCATAACATCAGTAAATAACAGGATATCTCATCACATAGTTCATGCACATAGAAACCCATAGTCACATATAGGATTTACCATTCAAGGTAAGTATAGTGAGAAGACTCACCTCGGGAAATCTCAGAAAGTCTCGAACTCGAAATACTGATCTAGACTTTTCCTAATTACACAAAGTAAATTACCTTTAATTAACAACCATTCTCAAAGGCTAGACTAATCCCTTCCTATAATCTCTCATAAGGGGAAAAGACCATTTTACCCCTCCACTGGTCTAAATGTCTAAATGTTGACCAAACCCTAAAAGTCAATGAAAGTCAACTCTAGTCAACGGTCCAACCTTGACCAAACTCATCAAGTGCACTCGGGTGACTCGACGAGTCCATGCGTGTTCTCTGAGTCCTCCTAAGGCTTCACTCGACTCGTTGAGATAACCTTTTACTCTACGGGTTACCACTGATCACGAATTGTGGAGCAACACAATCCGACTCGTCAAGTCCTCTCATGGGCTCGGCGAGTTTCCTCCATGACAATGCTCAAACGACCTTCTGAGGTCAGATCTATTTCTCTAACTTATAGATCTAACTTTCTAACACCTAAAAGTCATGTAAAGGTCCCATATTTACGTTCATGCATCACACATATGGCTCTATTTGATTAAATAACTCATAAAATGGTAACCTAGACTCAAAGAATTCGCACCTTCCCTCACTCTCTATGCTCTCTGGTTCATTAGGGTTTCTCAAGTGGGTTTGTGGCCACAAATGAAGGCCATAAATGCCTTTAAATAGGGCTCAGGCCTGCATATTTAGGGTTTCTGTCAACAGTGCGGAATCGTTGAGTCCACTCATTCATCTGTGTCATCAGTCGTGATCCTACTCGACGAGTTTAGGCGCCAACTCGTCGAGTCCCTCTTCTCATCTCAAAACACATACTGAAATTATGATACCTGGAAATCTGAATGTTACACTTTATGTAATTTATAGCGCTAAAATCGTAATAGATATTTGAAATCTGTTCGTAATTCGAATCTTGTTTGTAAAAGTTTGACCTTCTATTGCTTCAATTTTATAAGACAAGCTAATGTGTCTCCATCATGTGTACTATAATTTTGCTCTTTTTAGGAAAATATTCTTGGTATATACTTACATAATTTTTGCTCATACTTGTTCGATTTTAATAGTTCTAATGATATATTCATATCTTTGTATACTTTTGATGGGTTAAAATTTTTATCTTTTCCATTACATATTCGAGATGATGCAAGATAAACACCTTCTAATGCAAAAATTAAATGATTTTTGTAGGTGCTTCGTGTGGAAGGTCATCTTGTGTTGGTTTGAAACCATTGGTTTTTCCCATATTTGCAAATGTTATACTTGAGACAAGTAACTGAGAGTCTTCATCAAAGATTGGATAGCTAGAATACATTTTAATGAATAATCCTCTCTCTTGTTTAGCAAACATTGCTCTGTAGCTTCGTATTATGGATTGAACTGATGATGGAAATTCACTAATGCAATGTAAATTAGTTCATTCTACATTGATAGTGTCTATAAACCCATGGATAAAATAGTCTTATAAAGTCAAGAGATTAGTTAGGTCTACAAGTAATAGTACTTAGGGGTTGGGTCAGCTGGGTACGGGGTAAAAGCCCATCAAAGAATGGACTTCGGTGTATGATATTATGTTGTCCCATAATTTAGCAAACTTTTGGGGTGTAGGTTTTTTCATGGGTTATTTTTCTTTGGTGGATAAATAGGCATCAAGGGCTACTTTTGCATTTATTGGTGTAATAATTTTAGGATAGATATAGGTTTTTGTGGGGGTAAGGAGAACTGTTTTAGAGTGTTGAACGTGATCCTTAGTGTCTGCTTTGTGTGCTTCTTTGTAGGTAGTTTCTGCTTCAGTTTTTGTTTTGTAACTTTTGTGGATAACATTTTGTCGAAGGATCAATGAGTTAGCTATTCCCCAGTCGTTGTATACGCTTTTTTTTGAACCGGTTAATATTAAATACCCTTTTTTCATGTCTTTTTTCTCGGTTTGAATTGATGGAAAAGCTTCTAGATTTGATGTAATAGATGTTTTTTTGTTGTTTTGTTGAGTAGTTCTTGATATTGAATATGATCAGATGATATCTCCTGTATGACTTCCTTTGGGTGTTTTGTGGTTGAGCTGCTAGCCGCTTCTTCCTTAGGTGTAGAGTATGATGATAATACTTGAAGTGTTTGTTGTAGCTGGTCCTCTTCTCATATTACTATTTCAAGCTATATGAGTTGCGATACTTTTTGTTCTTGCTTCTATTTTAGTTGATGTTGCACATGTTTCATGATGTCTTCCATTCTCTCATTATTGTGTCTGCTATATGATTGTTTCACTTTTTATGTACCTGAGATAAGGATGAAACCGATGTAATTTTAATTGCCAACAAATCAATAGTCCTCAGCAATAATCTTCATGTAATTTATAGCGTCAAACTCCTAATAGATATTTGGAATCTGTTCGTATTTCGAATCTTGTTTGTAAAAGTTCGAATTTCCATTTCTTCAATGTCTAAGACAAGCAAGTGTTTCTCATTCATGTGTACTTTTGCTCCGTTTAGGAAAATGTTCCTGATATATAATTACATAATTTATCTCATACTTGTCTAATGTTAGTAATTTTGATGATATATTCATATCATTGTATACTTTTGAGGGTATATTCTTATTCGAGATGCTATATTCATATCATTGTATAGTTTTGAGGATATATTCTTATTCGACATGATGCAAGATAAACACCTTCTAATGCAAAATTTGAATGATCTTGTGTAGGTGCTTCCTGTGGAAGGTCATATTTTGTTGGTTTAAACCATTGCTTATTCCATATTTTCAAATGTTATACTTTGAACAAGTAACTGAGAGTCTTCATCAAAGATTGGATAGATAGAATACATTTTAATGAATAATCCTCTCTCTTGTTTAGCAAACCTTGTTTTGTAGCTTCAGATTATGTATTGAAAGGATGATGGAAATTCATTGATACAATGTAAATTTGTTCCTTCTATGTAGATAGTGTCTATAAACCCATGCATAAAATAGTCACATAAAGTCATGGGATCAGTTAGGTCTGCATGGAATACTGCTTTAGGGCTAGGTCGCCTAGCTATGGGATAAAATCCCATCAAAGAATGGACTGTTGTGTATGATATTAGGTTGTCTCATAACTTAGCAAACTTTTGGGTTGTAGGTTTTTTTCATGGCTTCTTTTTCTTTGATGGATAAAATTGTTGTTGGATTAGGAGTCTAAGGCTATAACTATTATTATTATGTACTTGACCCGAGAGTAGCATGGTCAATTTGGGTTCCATGGCATCGGAACAATTTGGATACACTTCTGTGAGAAGAGGATATTTATGATTTATTAATATATTATAAGTTCTTATATATTAATATGAAATCATATTATTTAATTAGTATTGATCAAGAATTAGTTTGGAATTAATTTTGTGATCAAAAGAGACTAATTAAATAAATGGGGATTGATTTGGTACGCTATTCATTATTATATAGTGGGATTATGATCCATAGTTCTTCATGTTGGGCTAAATCCATTTGGTGACCCATGGATAATCCATGGAGGTTAAAACCCATGGATCATGAGGAATATGGAAAGTGATGAGTTACATGTTGTAATCCTAATGTTCACACGATATAAGAAACCTCATAGCTTATGAAATTGGCACTAAGGATTGATTAGCGATAGACACATGAGGGCTAGCCGATTTTGAGTGTATATAATCTTCTCTCAAGTTATTTTAATTGTTGGTGGTGTTGTGTGAACCATTTGAGGTGCAACACTTAGGGAACGAAGCTCTTTAAGGTCCAAGGAATCAAGTACAACAAAAGGTATGTCATTCAACTATATTTCATATTGTATATACACCACAATATGCTAGTTAGGATGATACCTTGGAAAATTGATATTTTCATGTATAATAGAGAAAATATAGATCCAAGGTATATAGGGTTGCATTTACACCATAAGTGTGTTAGAATGATGAAAACCCAACAGTGGTATCAGAGCCTAGGCTTGTTTACTATATACTTGATGCAAAATGCTTAAAATATTGAATTTTTTGCTGTCTGGACAGTAGACTCACCGAGTCCACTGGCAGACTCGTCAAGTTGCATGCATTTTGCCTTGGACTCGTCGAGTCCAGTAATGGGGTCAATGAGTTGGCAATATACTTTGCAGTTTTTCGATGTTTTTGGCTAGAATTGGACTAGGATCATTACCCTAAGCTGTTTTGTAACTTATAAAGCTATTTTTGATGTGGTAATGCTCATGCTTATCCAATTTAAAATATAATTGTCAAAGTTTCATGTTTTGTATTAGTTTATATGGTTAGGATAATTACATGAAATTTGTTTGGTATAAATTATCTTGTGCTTATGAGTTTGATTTAGATCATAGACAAATTGATTGTTTTGTATGTTACAAGTTTGATCTAAATGTTTTTTTGATAAAATCCATAACTCATCCTCAAGTTATGGAAAAGTGAAAAGTCTTTCTTTCAAAAGTCATTAAAACTTATAGGTTATAGAAAAATGAAGAGTCCTTTTTATAAATGGTTTTGTGAACTCCGTAACTTGTCCACAAGTTATGGATTTTCAAGAGTCTTTTCATTTAATCCTATATTAAGCTCATAAGTTATGGATTCCAAAGATTTTAAATAGTTTCAAAACTTGCCCTCAAGTTTTTGGAATTTGTAAAGTCACTTTAGAATAATTTAATTCCAAACCCTAGAATTTTAAAAGTTTAAAATTTAATCCTTATACTATTATAATATTTTAGGTTTAATATATATATATATATATATATATATATATATATATATATATATATATATATATATATATGTATGTATAAGAGTAGAGTCAGTATTACCGTTAGTACGCCTCATTCACAAAGATGGACTATAAGGGGGGGGGAGGGGGAGGGGGTATAAGGTTACTGCCTATAAAATAGCAGTTTAATGGGTGTCCACTGTCACCCACAGCTTTCTTGATTGGTGGAGGGTAGTTAGGGGAATGGGTAGGGTAGGACTCTAATTCTCCCTTCATTAAAAGTATAATGATAAATATAAAGTTAATAAACACTTATAAATTCCCAAATCTTAGTTACTTAGGAAAATGTGAATATGGTGCTAACCCATTAAATTGCACTTTGCACCTTGTTAAGCCGATCAGTGGAGCATGTGTGGTTAATAAGCACACTAATATAGACTGACAGTGTGTGGAAAAGGGTAGGTTGATATTAATCATAGATCAATGGAACGTGTGTGGTTAACCGACACATTGATTAGGTGGTGTAATATTAGGTGTACCAAGTCAATTTTCATGGTTATTCACACCTTATTTGTGATCCTCGGCATCACAGTCACAAACTTGAAGGGCACAATCGAGATATAAACATGCCATTGAAGTGTTCAATGAATCTAAAAGGATCTTGGAGTTTCAATCCACTTAAGACCTAAATTTTTTTTGTCATTTTTTGTGGTAGAAATTGGTAAATCGTCATTTACCTACGTTCAAATATTTTGTAGTTTGGATAACGGCATCCCTCTTCCAAATTATAAAATATTGTGTGGGGTCCTAGCCTTAACATTTCATTTGGGTGTTATATTAAGGACTAAAATCAACTAAACTTGAATTTCTCCCATTTGAAGATGTCTATTTTAGACAACTATGGTCTTCCCAAATATTTTAAGAACAAGATTTCCTCTTAAAGATGATTTTCCACAAGGCGATTGTAACAACCCGAAGTTGTTCATCGCCGAAAACCCATTCTACCTGTAAAACTCGTCGGAGATCGAAATGTCCCGATATTGTTTTTGGGCTTAGTTAACAAAAATTATATGTTTATTATCATTCATTGAGGGTCCAAATCATTTAGGAACTCATGAATTTAGCCCAAAACATTTATTTCATAAGTTTTAGAAATATCCTCGTCGGGTGACGGAAACTCAATCGGGTGCGACCAAAAGTCGCGTTTAACGTCGGTATCGGGTAAAATTCCACCGCGTGCAAGTTTTAGGAACTATATAAACATGTTTTAGATTTCATTTGAAGCTTTTCCTTCTCTCACTACTCTCTCTCTAACCTCTCTCCAAAATCCAAAGATTAAGGGTCCAAAACTCAATTTTAAGGCCTCAAATCCTTAAGGTACCTTCCTAGCCTTAATCTATAGCATATTTGGCTTCCAAATTCGACATTTAATCATGAAATGGGACAACATAAGTGAGTTTACAGCCCAGGAAGCAACCTAGGCCGTAAACACCATTTTGAAGGGTTTTTAGCCCTTAAACTCCTTCCTAAGCTCATTTGGACTTTAGATATGGCCAAGGGACTTCAAGATATGGACTTTAAACAATTAAAACATGAGGTTTGTGATGTTTGAAGGAGTTTATGGCCAAGGATCATTCTTGGGCCGTAAACTCATATAATTAGGGTTTTCATGCCCTTAAACCCTTCCAAATCACTTATATGGCTTACATATGAATTATAGATTAATGGTTTTAGCATTTGGACACTTCAAACATCATTTTTGGGGAACAAATAAGAGTTTACGGCCAAGGTATGTACTTGGGCCGTAAACTCCTCTTAAAGGGGGATTAAGTGCCCTAAAACATGTCCAAATGCCCTGAAACTCAACCAATGACCTTGTGGTAAATCCTAGAATCATCTAAAAATGGTTTGGAGGCCTTAAACACATCAAACACACCACATATTGGAGTTTACGGACTAAGCACATAGCCTTTGGCCGTAAACTCATAAACACATGTCAAAATGGCCTTAAACCAACCTTAAGGCCCTTAGATGAATTTTAGAAGTCCTTCCATGCAAGTCTTAGGCCTTGAAACACCTTGTAGCACTCTATAGAAGAGTTTACGGCCATGAGGGGGTCTCATGGGCCATAAACTCCATAAACCCCTCAAATGTCCCTTGTAAACTCATGTTAGGCCTTGGAATAATTCTATTAATCACATGTGATTTGTTCTAGCACCATTTAACATCATTTTCTTGGAAAAATAGGAGTTTACGGCCATGGAGCTATGCTAGGCCGTAAACTCCCATAAAGGGGTCTATTTGATGTTTTAAAATCATTTCAAGTCCTTAAACCAATTTTAGAAAGTATCCCCTAAGTGTTGGAAGTCCAAATTGCACCATAAACCACCCATCAAGAGTTTACGACCGTAAACTCATGGGGAATGGGTGTTTTGGCCGTAAACTCCCTAAAGGGGATGTTCCTTTGAAGTCCCAACTCATTTCCCAAGTCCCTTGCATCATTCATGTCCCTAAACACCACCCGGGTCCCTCCAAACACTTGTATCGGAGTGTTATCGCGACTTGAAGCAAGTGTCCCTATCATATGAATAAACTAAGTCCTAATTAGATACAAATGTGTATCTTTACATCATAATTAGGAACCTCGTGTGTTTACAAGTTCCGGATCAACTCTTAGCATCCAAACCGTCTCATACCTCGTCCGGTGAGTTCATACCCATACGGCTTTTTCACTGTTTTCAATGTTTTCAGGGGGGAATACAAGCAAACTATAACTGTTTTCAAATCATAACATTGATATGTTTCTAATTATATCTGACAAACTTATAAATTCTTTTACTCCTTATGTATTTTGCTGAGCATAAGGAATGACTATTCAATTACAACTAAATGGAATTTAGTTAAGGAAACAACCAAACTAATCAAATTATTATGGGAATAATTTGGGGGTCTTTACTGTTCTTTCTATCATATGCCGATATCTATATCCAATTATTAGATAAACTATGTCTGATTCAGTTTATCTCCGTATCATTTGAATGTATCGTCAGATAATTTCATTGTATGTATCTATACTTACTATACTATGTTTCATAATCTTTTGTATGTCGATATCTTATGAAAACCCTGTGAATAGTTTAGTACTGGTTTGTGAGATAGTCACTACCCTTTATGGATGATCAGTAAATCCTCCCCGGAAGTGTAACCAGAGTCTCCTGGAGGGAGAGCGCGGAATTTGTGAATAGATCTATTCGGGACTGACAATCCCACACCTTAACTGCTAGCTACAGTTAGGCGGGCACACCTGGGGTGACAAATTTCTGGATATCGTTTCGACGTCTGACAAACGTCAAGGAGGTCACGTTGTCGTATTAGTATGGTTACCCGACTCACAACATGTATTAACATTAGCTTATTCACAGTTTGGGTTCAGAAACTATATCTCGTTCGGGATAGTGATCCCATGGTTTTGCATCTATATTTTATATCTCTTTCGGGATTGTGATCCCATGGTATTGTTTCTATATCTCTTTCGGGATAGTGATCCCATGGTATTATCAAACTATTTTATATCTATGTCCTATACGGGATAGTGATCCCATGGTTTATATCTAAATCTCTTTCGGGATAGTGATCCCATGGTATTAACCAAACTATTTAGTATATAGTTCGGCATAGTGATCCCATGGTTTTATGTCTATAACTTGTACGGGATGTCTTTCCCCATGGTCATTAACTATATCTTATACGGGAAAGTGATCCCATGGTTTTGTATCTATAACTTATACGGGATAGTGATCCCATGGTTTTCTAAATCTATATCTTATACGGGATAATGATCCCAAGGTTTTGTATCTATATTTTATACGGGATAGTAATACCATGGTTTTCCAAATCTGTATCTTATTCGGGATAGTGATCCCATGGTTTCAATCTATATTTACATATCTACATCAACTTATCTCGTGTTTAGTCCGGGATGATAGTCCCATGATCTTAAACCTGTACTTTCAGATGTGTCAAACTATCTTATATGTCTTTTGGGATAGTGATCCCAAGATTTTCATTATATAGTTTTGTGTGTTAAACTATACTTTGTGATATACAACCGATCTTACAATTAGGAAAAGATGGGATTTTCCTAGGGTAAAATACAATACATAATCGAATTGGTAACAAATGATAACTAAACTAACTTCACATAAGAAAATATGGGATTTTCTTGGATAACAAATCTTTTCGGAAACTAAAGGAAATCGATACATTTTCATAAACCAAAACCGCTTATGAACTCACTAGCTTTATGCTGATTTTCAAACCGCTTGTATTCTCAGGTCCAAGTTAGACAGGTACTCGGTGATCTCTTTTGATGAAGACGGAGTGCGTGGAAGACTCGCCTCAACTTTTGTTAATATGATGTATATGTATATCTTGTATAACTTTACTTTTGGAACAAATTTAAACTTTCATATATATGTAATGTAATGTTTGTTTACTGTGATTACTATGTACATTGGATTTGATACTCAACTTGGAGTCAACCCCGGAGACGTTTCCGCCTTTGGTTTTCGGGGTGTGACAGATTGGTATCAGAGCCCTTGTTTATAGTGAACAGAGTATACCAAACCTTACATGGTATAAAACTATAAACACTAAAGGGCCTCAGTGCTCTGAATTAAAAGTATCTTCAAAACTATAAGTATTTTAAAAAGTATACAAGTACACCGAACCGCCAAAATCCGTAACTTCAAGTAGAACAAAACATAAGCAATTGGGTGTTATACACTGCGGTTAAACCTGGGCAGTTATGTAGTCGTGTCTAGGATCAATATAGCCTGGCCAACTATATTCATTCGAGACACGGCCAACATGTGCTTGGGAGTGACTGTGGTACGCAGCATGCCTAAAACTTACCTAGTATCTCAGACCACAAATCATCGCTGCAGCGAACCATGAAATACTATGGGAGTATTTCTCGAGCCAATCCTTCGTAGAGAATCCTCGTATACGCGATGTTACTTGATCATTCTACTAGCGATAAAATGTTCTGTCTTGATAACTCCTTCCTGCTTTATCGCTTAGTATGATGTTATATCTGTCTTGATGAGATATCCCCTTTTCCATATCTCTTGATTGAATTCAGAGGACTTATAATCCTCTCTTTCCTGATCTTTTTTGATCAAGATGCCTCCGAGAAAGAGACCTAGCTCGAAGAACAACGATAATCCTCCTCCGCCACCACCTTCTCCTCAATTTGATCTCGCATCACTTCAAACAGTTCTAACTGCTGCAATGGTGGCAGCTATGTCACAAATGAATCCCAGTGGCTCCGGAGGTGGTCCTCAACCCCAAAATCCAGAAGACAGTCAGGAACACCGAAGAAGGGGTTCCTACAAAGACTTCATGAACGCGGAGCCCACAACCTTTGATGGCACTGGAGGTATCATTTCCCTGACTCGATGGTTCGAGAAAATCGAGTCAATCTTCAAAATATGTGCCTGTTCGGAGTCTGACAAAGTCAAGTTTGCCGCCTGCACTTTCCTTGACAAAGCCCTGACTTGGTGGAACGGCCGAGTCAAATCCTTAACCTTACCTGTAGCAAATGCCATGGGTTGGGAAGCTATGAAGGAGCTTCTGCTTGCATAATACTGTCCTCGAGGCGAAATTCAGAAATTAGAACACGAACTCTGGAACCTTAAGATGAAGGGTTCCAACATCGCTGCTTATACTTCAAGATTCGATGACCTGGCTTTACTCTGTTCGGGAATGGTTACCCCGGAGAGTAAAAAGATCGAAAGATTCATCTGGGGATTGACCCAGCCAACTAAAGGGAATGTTTTGGCTGCGAAGCCAGACACGTACGACAGCGCTAAATGCCTTGCGAAAATCTTGATCGATCACGAAGACAACTATGATGAGGAAACTACCACTCCTGAGTCAGACACAAGTGGAGGTGAAAGTAAAAAGAAATCTCGGAACAAGAGAAAGGCCCCGAGTATGAAAGGGTCTTCCAAGAAACAGCAAACTGTAGCGGTCCATGATGCTACTGCCCCTATTGCTGTCTCAGCTGTTGGATCCACAGCCCAAACTCCTACCAGTGGATACACTGGTACCCTTCCTTGGTGTGGTAAGTGCAACTACCATCACCGCATCCCTGGTCCATGTCGCGAAAGGAGCTGCGACAACTGTGGCAAGAAGGGCCATCTGTCTCGAACCTGTAGAAAACAAGCCAAATCAACGAACCAATCATCGGGGGCAGGAATCAGTCCGGCCTGCTACAATTGTGGTGAAACAGGGCACTTCAAAAGGAACTGTCCCAAAGCAGCTACCACCACTGATCCCTCTGTCGCCGCAGGTATACTTCTCCTTGATAACTCTTATACTTGCAACTCTTTTCGATTCCTGTGTTTTGGAGGGAAACCTGTTATCTATCTATTCGAGCGTTTTCTAAGCTCAATTCCTCGTATGTGATCGAAATGTGCATCATCGAGACGACTAACCAATGAGATTGCGAACACTAACTTCGCGCCTATAGATTGAATCCTCGGTCCAAACGACTATTCTGTTCCATTCGGTTAAATGGGAAACCTTTCGCGAAAATACTTTGATGCTACGTTTAACATGGAATGACGGAGTCTCATTCATGTTGTTATCCTGATTTCGAGAGGGTCGCCTGTCTCTATATCTCTTTCCTCGACCTAACTCTCATGATCTTCGGCATCAAACTTTCGTATTGTGTCATGCTTTAAAACTCAAGAGTTTTCCTGGTACGAATTACCACATTCCTCGTTACTGTGATCATTGAGAAACGAGAAGTTAGTAGCTCTTTCTACTAAATGTCTGTCCCGAAGAGTTTCCAGGAATTTCATTCGAACGTCTAAAGTTTAATTCCACATCATACTTTTCGAGATCTTCGTAGAGATTGATTTTACAATCTTCAGGGTTTGGATGGTCGTAGAACTTGTTAACATCTATCTAGTACATCATGTCTCGAATCCTTAGAAGCTTCTACCCAACGAAACCCTAGTGATTCACAAGAACGCACAGTAGAGACCCGATTTCCACTTGAGAAAGTGAAGATCCGAAGTAGCAAATCCATTCGAGTCTCATTTCAAACTCATGATCTATATCTTATTCTTCGAATTTCGGGACAAAATTCCCTCTAACGGGGGGATAATGTAACAACCCGAAGTTGTTCATCGCCGAAAACCCATTCTACCTGTAAAACTCGTCGGAGATCGAAATGTCCCGATATTGTTTTTGGGCTTAGTTAACAAAAATTATATGTTTATTATCATTCATTGAGGGTCCAAATCATTTAGGAACTCATGAATTTAGCCCAAAACATTTATTTCATAAGTTTTAGAAATATCCTCGTCGGGTGATGGAAACTCAATCGGGTGCGACCAAAAGCCGCGTTTAACGTTGGTATCGGGTAAAATTCCACCACGTGCAAGTTTTAGGAACTATATAAATGTGTTTTAGCTTTCATTTGAAGCTTTTCCTTCTCTCACTACTCTTTCTCTCTAACCTCTCTCCAAAATCCAAAGATTAAGGGTCCAAAACTCAATTTTAAGGTCTCAAATCCTTAAGGTACCTTCCTAGCCTTAATCTATAGCATATTTGGCTTCCAAATTCAACATTTAATCATGAACTGGGACAACATAAGTGAGTTTACGGCCCAGGAAGCAACCTAGGCCGTAAACACCATTTTGAAGGGTTTTTAGCCCTTAAACTCCTTCCTAAGCTCATTTGGACTTTAGATATGGCCAAGGGACTTCAAGATATGGACTTTAAACAATTAAAACATGAGGTTTGTGATGTTTGAAGGAGTTTACAGCCAAGGATCATTCTTGGGTCGTAAACTCATATAATTAGGGTTTTCATGCCCTTAAACCCTTCCAAATCACTTATATGGCTTAGATATGAATTATAGATTAATGGTTTTAGCATTTGGACACTTCAAACATCATTTTTGGGGAAAAAGTAAGAGTTTACGGCCAAGGTATGTACTTGGGCCGTAAACTCCTCTTAAAGGGGGATTAAGTGCCCTAAAACATGTCCAAATGCCCTGAAACTCAACCAATGACCTTGTGGTAAATCCTAGAATCATCTAAAAATGGTTTGGAGGCCTTAAACACATCAAACACACCACATATTGGAGTTTATGGCCTAAGCACATAGCCTTTGGCCGTAAACTCATAAACACATGTCAAAATGGCCTTAAACCACCCCTAAGGCCCTTAGATGAATTTTAGAAGTCCTTCCATGCAAGTCTTAGGCCTTGAAACACCTTGTAGCACTCTATAGAAGAGTTTACGGCCATGAGGGGGTCTCATGGGCCGTAAACTCCATAAACCCCTCAAATGTCCCTTGTAAACTCATGTTAGGCCTTGGAATAATTCTATTAATCACATGTGATTTGTTCTAGCACCATTTAACATAATTTTCTTGGAAAAATAGGAGTTTACGGCCATGGAGCTATGCTAGGCCGTAAACTCCCATAAAGGGGTCTATTTGATGTTTTAAAATCATTTCAAGTCCTTAAACCAATTTTAGAAAGTATCCCCTAAGTGTTGGAAGTCCAAATTGCACCATAAACCACCCATCAAGAGTTTACGGCCGTAAACTCATGGGGAATGGGTGTTTTGGCCGTAAACTCCCTAAAGGGGATGTTCCTTTGAAGTCCCAACTCATTTCCCAAGTCCCTTGCATCATTCATGTCCCTAAACACCACCCGGGTCCCTCCAAACACTTGTATCGGAGTGTTATCGCGACTTGAAGCAAGTGTCCCTATCATATGAATAAACTAAGTCCTAATTAGATACAAATGTGTATCTTTACATCATAATTAGGAACCTCGTGTGTTTACAAGTTCCGGATCAACTCTTAGCATCCAAACCGTCTCATACCTCGTCCGGTGAGTTCATACCCATATGGCTTTTTCACTGTTTTCAATGTTTTCAGGGGGGGAATACAAGCAAACTATAACTGTTTTCAAATCATAACATTGATATGTTTCTAATTATATCTGACAAACTTATAAATTCTTTTACTCCTTATGTATTTTGCTGAGCATAAGGAATGACTATTCAATTACAACTAAATGGAATTTAGTTAAGGAAACAACCAAACTAATCAAATTATTATGGGAATAATTTGGGGGTCTTTACTGTTCTTTCTATCATATGTCGATATCTATATCCAATTATTAGATAAACTATGTCTGATTCAGTTTATCTCCGTATCATTTGAATGTATCGTCAGATAATTTCATTGTATGTATCTATACTTACTATACTATGTTTCATAATCTTTTGTATGTCGATATCTTATGAGAACCCTGTGAATAGTTTAGTACTGGTTTGTGAGATAGTCACTACCCTTTATGGATGATCAGTAAATCCTCCCCGAAAGTGTAACCAGAGTCTCCTGGAGGGAGAGCGCGGAATTTGTGAATAGATCTATTCGGGACTGACAATCCCACACCTTAACTGCTAGCTACAGTTAGACGGGCACGCCTGGGGTGACAAATTTCTGGATATCGTTTCGACGTCTGACAAACGTCAAGGAGGTCACGTTGTCGTATTAGTATGGTTACCCGACTCACAACATGTATTAACATTAGCTTATTCACAGTTTGGGTTCAGAAACTATATCTCGTTCGGGATAGTGATCCCATGGTTTTTCATCTATATTTTATATCTCTTTCGGGATTGTGATCCCATGGTATTGTTTCTAGATCTCTTTCGGGATAGTGATCCCATGGTATTATCAAACTATTTTATATCTATGTCCTATACGGGATAGTGATCCCATGGTTTATATCTAAATCTCTTTCGGGATAGTGATCCCATGGTATTAACCAAACTATTTAGTATCTAGTTCGACATAGTGATCCCATGGTTTTATGTCTATAACTTGTACGGGATGTCTTTCCCCATGGTCATTAACTATATCTTATACGGGAAAGTGATCCCATGGTTTTGTATCTATAACTTATACGGGATAGTGATCCCATGGTTTTCTAAATCTATATCTTATACGGGATAATGATCCCAAGGTTTGGTATCTATATTTTATACGGGATAGTAATACCATGGTTTTCCAAATCTGTATCTTATTCGGGATAGTGATCCCATGGTTTCAATCTATATTTACATATCTACATCAACTTATCTCGTGTTTAGTCCGGGATGATAGTCCCATGATCTTAAACCTGTACTTTCAGATGTGTCAAACTATCTTATATGTCTTTCGGGATAGTGATCCCAAGATTTTCATTATATAGTTTTGTGTGTTAAACTATACTTTGTGATATACAACCGATCTTACAATTAGGAAAAGATGGGATTTTCCTGGGGTAAAATACAATACATAATCGAATTGGTAACAAATGATAACTAAACTAACTTCACATAAGAAAATAGGGGATTTTCTTGGATAACAAATCTTTTCGGAAACTAAAGGAAATCGATACATTTTCATAAACCAAAACCGCTTATGAACTCACCAGCTTTATGCTGATTTTCAAACCGCTTGTATTCTCAGGTCCAAGTTAGACAGGTACTCGGTGATCTCTTTTGATGAAGACGGAGTGCGTGGAAGACTCGCCTCAACTTTTGTTAATATGATGTATATTTATATCTTGTATAACTTTACTTTGGAACAAATGTAAACTTTCATATATATGTAATGTAATGTTTGTTTACTGTGATTACTATGTACATTGGATTTGATACTCAACTTGGAGTCAACCCCGGAGACGTTTCTGCCTTTGGTTTTCGGGGTGTGACAGATTGGTATCAGAGCCCTTGTTTATAGTGAACAGAGTATACCAAACCTTACATGGTATAAAACTATAAACACTAAAGGGCCTCAGTGCTCTGAATTAAAAGTATCTTCAAAACTATAAGTATTTTCAAAAGTATACAAGTACACCGAACCGCCAAAATCCGTAACTTCAAGTAGAACAAAACATAAGTAATTGGGTGTTGTACACTGCGGTTAAACCTGGGCAGTTATGTAGTCGTGTCTAGGATCAATATAGCCTGGCCAACTATATTCATTCGAGACACGGCCAACATGTGCTTGGGAGTGACTGTGGTACGCAGCATGCCTAAAACTTACCTAGTATCTCAGACCACAAATCATCGCTGCAGCGAACCATGAAATACTATGGGAGTATTTCTCGAGCCAATCCTTCGTAGAGAATCCTCGTATACGCGATGTTACTTGATCATTCTACTAGCAATAAAATGTTCTGTCTTGATAACTCCTTCCTGCTTTATCGCTTAGTATGATGTTATATCTGTCTTGATGAGATATCCCCTGTTCCATATCTCTTGATTGAATTCAGAGGACTTATAATCCTCTCTTTCCTGATCTTTTTTGATCAAGATGCCTCCGAGAAAGAGACCTAGCTCGAAGAACAACGATAATCCTCCTCCGCCACCACCTTCTCCTCAATTTGATCTCGCATCACTTCAAACAGTTCTAACTGCTGCAATGGTGGCAGCTATGTCACAAATGAATCCCAGTGGCTCCGGAGGTGGTCCTCAACCCCAAAATCCAGAAGACAGTCAGGAACACCGAAGAAGGGGTTCCTACAAAGACTTCATGAACGCGGAGCCCACAACCTTTGATGGCACTGGAGGTATCATTTCCCTGACTCGATGGTTCGAGAAAATCGAGTCAATCTTCGAAATATGTGCCTGTTCGGAGTCTGACAAAGTCAAGTTTGCCGCCTGCACTTTCCTTGACAAAGCCCTGACTTGGTGGAACGGCCGAGTCAAATCCTTAACCTTACCTGTAGCAAATGCCATGGGTTGGGAAGCTATGAAGGAGCTTCTGCTTGCATAATACTGTCCTCGAGGCGAAATTCAGAAATTAGAACACGAACTCTGGAACCTTAAGATGAAGGGTTCCAACATCGCTGCTTATACTTCAAGATTCGATGACCTGGCTTTACTCTGTCCGGGAATGGTTACCCCGGAGAGTGAAAAGATTGAAAGATTCTTCTGGGGATTGACCCAGCCAACTAAAGGGAATGTTTTGGCTGCGAAGCCAGACACGTACGACAACGCTAAATGCCTTGCGAAAATCTTGATCGATCACGAAGACAACTATGATGAGGAAACTACCACTCCTGAGTCAGACACAAGTGGAGGTGAAAGTAAAAAGAAATCTGGGAACAAGCGAAAGGCCCCGAGTATGAAAGGGTCTTCCAAGAAACAACAAACTGTAGCGGTCCATGCTGCTACTGCCCCTATTGTTGTCTCAGCTGTTGGATCCACAGCCCAAACTCCTACCAGTGGATACACTAGTACCCTTCCTTGGTGTGGTAAGTGCAACTACCATCACCGCATCCCTGGTCCATGTCGCGAAAGGAGCTGCGACAACTATGGCAAGAAGGGCCATCTGTCTCGAACCTGTAGAAAACAAGCCAAATCAACGAACCAATCATCGGGGGCAGGAATCAGTCCGGCCTGCTACAATTGTGGTGAAACAGGGCACTTCAAAAGGAACTGTCCCAAAGCAGCTACCACCACTGATCCCTTTGTCGCCGCAGGTATACTTCTCCTTGATAACTCTTATACCTGCAACTCTTTTCAATTCCTGTGTTTTGGAGGGAAACCTGTTATCTATCTATTCGAGCGTTTTCTAAGCTCAATTCCTCGTATGTGATCGAAATGTGCATCATCGAGACGACTAACCAATGAGATTGCGAACACTAACTTCGCGCCTATAGATTGAATCCTCGGTCCAAACGACTATTCTGTTCCATTCGGTTAAATGGGAAACCTTTTGCGAAAATACTTTGATGCTACGTTTAACATGGAATGACGGAGTCTCATTCATGTTGTTATCCTGATTTCAAGAGGGTCGCCTGTCTCTATATCTCTTTCCTCGACCTAACTCTCATGATCTTCGGCATCAAACTTTCGTATTGTGTCATGCTTTAAAACTCAAGAGTTTTCCTGGTACGAATTACCACATTCCTCGTTACTGTGATCATTGAGAAACGAGAAGTTAGTAGCTCTTTCTACTAAATGTCTGTCCCGAAGAGTTTCCAGGAATTTCATTCGAACGTCTAAAGTTTAATTCCACATCATACTTTTCGAGATCTTCGTAGAGATTGATTTTACAATCTTCAGGGTTTGGATGGTCGTAGAACTTGTTAACATCTATCTAGTACATCATGTCTCGAATCCTTAGAAGCTTCTACCCAACGAAACCCTAGTGATTCACAAGAACGCACAGTAGAGACCCGATTTCCACTTGAGAAAGTGAAGATCCGAAGTAGCAAATCCATTCGAGTCTCATTTCAAACTCATGATCTATATCTTATTCTTCGAATTTCAGGACAAAATTCCCTCTAACGGGGGGATAATGTAACAACCCGAAGTTGTTCATCGCCGAAAACCCATTCTACCTGTAAAACTCGTCGGAGATCGAAATGTCCCGATATTGTTTTTGGGATTAGTTAACAAAAATTATATGTTTATTATCATTCATTGAGGGTCCAAATCATTTAGGAACTCATGAATTTAGCCCAAAACATTTATTTCATAAGTTTTAGAAATATCCTCGTCGGGTGATGGAAACTCAATCGGGTGCGACCAAAAGCCGCGTTTAACGTCGGTATCGGGTAAAATTCCACCGCGTGCAAGTTTTAGGAACTATATAAACATGTTTTAGCTTTCATTTGAAGCTTTTCCTTCTCTCACTACTCTCTCTCTCTAACATCTCTCCAAAATCCAAAGATTAAGGGTCCAAAACTCAATTTTAAGGCCTCAAATCCTTAAGGTACCTTCCTAGCCTTAATCTATAGCATATTTGGCTTCCAAATTCAACATTTAATCATGAAATGGGACAACATAAGTGAGTTTACGGCCCAGGAAGCAACCTAGGCCGTAAACACCATTTTGAAGGGTTTTTAGCCCTTAAACTCCTTCCTAAGCTCATTTGGACTTTAGATATGGCCAAGGGACTTCAAGATATGGACTTTAAACAATTAAAACATGAGGTTTGTGATGTTTGAAGGAGTTTACAGCCAAGGATCATTCTTGGGTCGTAAACTCATATAATTAGGGTTTTCATGCCCTTAAACCCTTCCAAATCACTTATATGGCTTAGATATGAATTATAGATTAATGGTTTTATCATTTGGACACTTCAAACATCATTTTTGGGGAACAAATAAGAGTTTACGGCCAAGGTATGTACTTGGGCCGTAAACTCCTCTTAAAGGGGGATTAAGTGCCCTAAAACATGTCCAAATGCCCTGAAACTCAACCAATGACCTTGTGGTAAATCCTAGAATCATCTAAAAATGGTTTGGAAGCCTTAAACACATCAAACACACCACATATTGGAGTTTACGGCCTAAGCACATAGCCTTTGGCCGTAAACTCATAAACACATGTCAAAATGGCCTTAAACCACCCCTAAGGCCCTTAGATGAATTTTAGAAGTCCTTCCATGCAAGTCTTAGGCCTTGAAACACCTTGTAGCACTCTATAGAAGAGTTTATGGCCATGAGGGGGTCTCATGGGCCGTAAACTCCATAAACCCCTCAAATGTCCCTTGTAAACTCATGTTAGGCCTTGGAATAATTCTATTAATCACATGTGATTTGTTCTAGCACCATTTAACATCATTTTCTTGGAAAAATAGGAGTTTACAGCCATGGAGCTATGCTAGGCCGTAAACTCCCATAAAGGGGTCTATTTGATGTTTTAAAATCATTTCAAGTCCTTAAACCAATTTTAGAAAGTATCCCCTAAGTGTTGGAAGTCCAAATTGCACTATAAACCACCCATCATGAGTTTACGGCCGTAAACTCATGGGGAATGGGTGTTTTGGCCATAAACTCCCTAAAGGGGATGTTCCTTTGAAGTCCCAACTCATTTCCCAAGTCCCTTGCATCATTCATGTCCCTAAACACCACCCGGGTCCCTCCAAACACTTGTATCGGAGTGTTATCGCGACTTGAAGCAAGTGTCCCTATCATATGAATAAACTAAGCCCTAATTAGATACAAATGTGTATCTTTACATCATAATTAGGAACCTCGTGTGTTTACAAGTTCCGGATCAACTCTTAGCATCCAAACCGTCTCATACCTCGTCCGGTGAGTTCATACCCCTACGGCTTTTTCACCGTTTTCAATGTTTTCAGGGGGGGGAATACAAGCAAACTATAACTGTTTTCAAATCATAACATTGATATGTTTCAAATTATATCTGACAAACTTATAAATTCTTTTACTCCTTATGTATTTTGCTGAGCATAAGGAATGACTATTCAATTACAACTAAATGGAATTTAGTTAAGGAAACAACCAAACTAATCAAATTATTATGGGAATAATTTGGGGGTCTTTACTGTTCTTTCTATCATATGTCGATATCTATATCCAATTATTAGATAAACTATGTCTGATTCAGTTTATCTCCGTATCATTTGAATGTATCGTCAGATAATTTCATTGTATGTATCTATACTTACTATACTATGTTTCATAATCTTCTGTATGTCGATATCTTATGAGAACCCTGTGAATAGTTTAGTACTGGTTTGTGAGATAGTCACTACCCTTTATGGATGATCAGTAAATCCTCCCCGGAAGTGTAACCAGAGTCTCCTGGAGGGAGAGCGCGGAATTTGTGAATAGATCTATTCGGGACTGACAATCCCACACCTTAACTGCTAGCTACAGTTAGACGGGCACGCCTGGGGTGACAAATTTCTGGATATCGTTTCGACGTCTGACAAACGTCAAGGAGGTCACGTTGTCGTATTAGTATGGTTACCCGACTCACAACATGTATTAACATTAGCTTATTCACAGTTTGGGTTCAGAAACTATATCTCGTTCGGGATAGTGATCCCATGGTTTTGCATCTATATTTTATATCTCTTTCGGGATTGTGATCCTATGGTATTGTTTCTAGATCTCTTTCAGGATAGTGATCCCATGGTATTATCAAACTATTTTATATCTATGTCCTATACGGGATAGTGATCCCATGGTTTATATCTAAATCTCTTTCGGGATAGTGATCCCATGGTATTAACCAAACTATTTAGTATCTAGTTCGGGATAGTGATCCCATGGTTTTATGTCTATAACTTGTACGGGATGTCTTTCCCCATGGTCATTAACTATATCTTATACGGGAAAGTGATCCCATGGTTTTGTATCTATAACTTATACGGGATAGTGATCCCATGGTTTTCTAAATCTATATCTTATACGGGATAATGATCCCAAGGTTTTGTATCTATATTTTATACGGGATAGTAATCCCATGGTTTTCCAAATCTGTATCTTATTCGGGATAGTGATCCCATGGTTTCAATCTATATTTACATATCTACATCAACTTATCTCGTGTTTAGTCCGGGATGATAGTCCCATGATCTTAAACATGTACTTTCAGATGTGTCAAACTATCTTATATGTCTTTCGGGATAGTGATCCCAAGATTTTCATTATATAGTTTTGTGTGTTAAACTATACTTTGTGATATACAACTGATCTTACAATTAGGAAAAGATGGGATTTTCCTGGGGTAAAATACAATACATAATCGAATTGGTAACAAATGATAACTAAACTAACTTCACATAAGAAATGATTTGGCACACTAGAAAAGAAAATTTGATTAGAAGATCTACTCCTCAAACTTCTAAGGACATTGGCAATGGCAGCATTGGAAGTCTAGAAAAGCTTTCTCTTCCCAATGGAAATGGATCGGCCATAGTCAACCCAGTTAACCAAACAGTAAAGAGAAGGGCTAAGTATAGGATTGTCCCATGTATGATTCCCAAAGAGTCCATATGTTCTTTATGCCAAGAGAAAGGACATTGGTTGCGAAGCTGCCTTGACTACCTGAAAGATCTGAGAAAAATGTAGAATCGAATAGTTTGACTCTGATTTAGGTAAGTCTACTATCCAACTCTATTAAGTTCCTAACTGTTGATTCTCAATACATGATGAGACTTGGTTGCATCTTGATGTTTTGTATAATCGAAGCAAACAAGAGGAAGCTTAAAGGAAGAGAATGTTGAATCTGGTTGCGAAGATGGATTTCAGTTGCATGGTTCATATTTTTGAGTTCTTGCTCAAGAGTTATGATAGATTGCTTAGAAGCATGTAGTAACCTAGTTTTCATTTGTAATTGCATTGTAAGAAAAAGTTTTTCTTCATTTCTTTAGATAAATAAAATTTTCTTTTATTTTATTATATTTACTTGCAATGTCATTTGTGAAAAAAAAAATGATGTTTCTATGTTTCTATGTTAGCAATATGAATTTGATTCATTCGTTTGTGGTAATGTCGATTATTTGCCAAACAAGGAAAGATTCTCATCACCCAAGTTTCAATTGGACAGAAACTTGGAATCATGCAAGTAGTGTTGCATGATGAATAAGCATTTTCATCATTGGTAAAATAAGACTGATTTCTTGTTCACATGTATATGCGAGTCAAGTGAAGGACTAGGGGATCAGTTACACTTGGTGTGCACTGGTCAAGATCTACCATAAAGAGAGATGAGAACATTTTTCATGATTTACTAAAGTTTAGTAAATATGGTTATACTTACAAGATTAAGTATAATCCTGAACATTGGAAAAGTTTCAATGTAAACATTGGCAAAACAAATGAGAAGAATCAAATTAGGTAGAAAAATAAAAGTTTCTCCAATATGAAATAATGGGAGAGTACTTTAGTATCATGTTTTATGATCATCTTAATGATTATGGAAAAACCATATCACAATTGATCTTCTAAAGACATCTTAGTGCATCTGTATGGCTAAGAAGAGGAATCGTGAATTGTTGAAAAATAATTTAAGTCAAGAAGATGAGTCATACTTCATTCCCAAAATAAGTCTTAGAGTCGTACTCCAAGGATGTAACCTTGAGCGACATAATCTTAAGAAAGGAAACACTTATCAAATGTACAGTAAAAGTTTTCTACTCATGTACATTTGAAATTGGTGAGTTGTGATGTTTTGGATAAAACAAAGACCAACTAAGACCAATTGTGTGAACTGTTTGTCTTCATAAGAATCCGCCCTAACTCTTGAATATTCGATTTATCAAGGAATGATTCATAACAAGAGAATCTTATATGTGAAGAGGGAAGTGGGAGTCTTAAAGATCTTGACAAGTTTCAAGAACTAATCAAGAATAAAACCTATTGTTAAACACTAGCACACGACTTGAGGTTTGTAACCTATCATGTTGACATATTCTTATTTCTATGCTTATTCCGGTTAAAGTTGACAATGCATATGAGTTGTGAGAGTTCTCAATTGGTTGCATAACAACCTGGAAGAAATAGTAGGTAGCAAGAAATTTAGATTGAAAAATTTCAGTCCATATGAGTTTGGATTTGTCGCTGACCTCGTCTTGTGATTATTGTTATGACAAATTCACATGGATAGGAACACATACATCATAAAATCTAAGTGTCCTAAGGTTTATCTCCGATTCATGAAGATGATTGTGAGGAAACACTTTAACTAAGTAGATTTCAAGGAGATAGAATTGTGATATTTGCATTCTCAAATTCAATTATGATTACGACATCCCTCTTCATAGGGCATCCATCTTCATAATTCGAATTGTGAGAAATGGCAAAGGTCTAAACATTTCATACTTATGGCTGTAAGTTCTATAATTGTTTAGACACACATGGAAGTTATCTAAGGAAAGGTGTATGGTTTTGAGAAGCCTAGATAAAGTCTTATCAAAGCATCTCGTGTCAGAAATCTGAACTTTGGTAATGAAAGTCAATAAGTATTGACTTTTAGAAGTCCAGTTGATTTTTGAATGCATGTCAAAGCTAGTGGGAGCATAAGTATTTTGTTGGTAAGTTAATAATTATTATGCTAGTGGGAGCATAATTATTATGGTAAGTGTTGCAAGTTAGCAATGTTAGTTATAGAGAAAAAAGTTTCAATTCGCAAAGTTGCAGGGTATGAAAAATGTTGTTTTGTTATAATTAAGGGAGAAGAATTCATACTTCATTTCAAATCTAAAAGCTTAGATTAAGATTTTAACTAGTTTTAGTCAAATATATATGAATGTTATGCTAGAATGGTTCAACATAAGGAAATTTTGTATATGGAAATGTAAATTGCGTTCTCAAAATTTGTTTATGATTACAGCATCCCTTTTCATAATTTGAATTTTGAGAATATCGCAAATAAAAAAAAATTTATAGCAAAAGACTGATTAAGTATCGTGTCTTTATGTTATACATTATGAATCGTATCCCATATGCTTTGGGTATAGGATCAATTGCATATTCTATAATATTCTCGTGTTCTAAATTTTCCAAATTCCTAGGGCATTAAGAGGGAAAAAGGAATAGAACAAGATGTGACTAAAGTGGTTAAACAGCTATTAAGGACAATCTAATGTTCTGCCAGTGGCAAGTACGTATCCCAACTCCCCCCGAAATCCATCACACATGCCCGGAGCATGACCTCAAGCGTCAGAATCGTCCGCTCACTCTGTCCATCTGTCTGGGGGTGATATGCAGTACTAAAATGCAGCCTAGTACCCAGCTCCTCATGAAACTTCTTCCAGAATCTGGAAGTGAAACGTACATCCTGGTCTGAGATAATCGAGATCGGCACTCCATGTCGAGATACCACTTCCCTCACGTACATCTATGCTAACTTCTCTGCGGAGGAGCTCTCACTAATAGCAAGGAAGTGAGCGCTCTTCGTCAACCTGTCTACAATCACCCAAATTGCATCAACTCCCCTAGCAGTCCTTGGCAACTTGGTGATAAAATACATGGTAATTTGTTCCCACTTCCATTCGGGAACCTCCAACAGCTGCAACCTACCATGCGGTCTCTGGTGCTCGACCTTAACCCTACGGCAGGTTAAGCACCTCTCAACAAACCACGCAATGTCCCTCTTCATACAGGGCCACCAATACTCCTTCCTCATATCCAGATACATCTTAGTGGCCCCAGGATGGATCGATAATTTCGACCAATGAGCTTCTTCCATCAAAATGGTACGCGTCCCTCCCACAAACGGCACCCAAATTCGCCCCTGAAATGTCATAAGCCCCCGACCATCAGTAACGAACTCCGATACCAACCCTACCAGTCGCTCCTTCTTCTGGTTCTCCGTCCTCATGGCCTCAGCCTGTGCACCACGAATGGTATCCAACACCGGAGCCATCACAGTCAAACACAAACATACACCTCGCAACGGGGCACTCTCCGCCCTGCGACTCAGGGCATCGGCTACCACATTAGCCTTGCCTGGATGATACAGGATCTCACAATCATAGTCCTTAACCACATACAACCACCTTCTCTGCCTCGTATTTAGGTTGGGTTGATCCATCAAATATTTCAAGCTCTTATGGTCCGTGTATATCGTACACCGATCCCCATTCAAATAGTGACGTCAAATCTTGAGGGCGAACACCACTGCCCCCAACTCTAGGTCATGGGTGGGATACCTCGTCTCATGTGGCTTCAGCTGCCTCGATGTGTATGCTATCACATGCCCTCTCTGCATCAGCACCTCTCCCATCCCCAAGATCGATGCATCACAGTATACCACAAAGTCCTCTATTCCCTCCGGGAGGGCTAACACCGGGGCCTCGCATAACCTTTGGTGAAGAGTCTCAAAGGAAGGTTGCTGCTCGGGGCCCCATGAAAAAGCGACACCCTTTCGGGTCAATCTGGTGAGTGGCACTGCGATCTTAGAGAAATACTTGATAAATCTCCGATAATAACCAGCCAACCCTAGAAAACTCCTGATCTCGGAGGGTGACCTCGGCACCTCCCATCTCATCACTGCCTCAACTTTTTCCAGGTCGACCAATATCCCTTTCTGGTTAACGAGATGTCCCAGGAACTGAACCTCTCGCAACCAGAAATCACACTTGGAGAATTTGGCATAAAGCCTCTCCGATCTCAAAACCCCGAGGATCTCCCTCAAATGTTCCTCGTCCTGCTCTTTAGACCTCGAATATACCAAGATGTCATCGATGAATACAATCACTAACCGATCCAGCATCGCCCTACACACTCGGTTCATGAGATCCATGAACACTGCCGGGGCATTAGTGAGCCCGAAAGGCATCACCACAAACTCGTAATGCCCATAACGCGTCCTGAATGCTGTCTTCTGGATGTCCTCATCTCGCACCCTCACCTGATGGTATCCAGACCTCAAATCGATCTTGGAGAACCAAGATGCTCCCTGTAATTGATCGAACAAATCGTCGATCCTCGGCAACAGGTAACGGTTCTTAACCGTCAGCTTCTTCAACTCCCGGTAATCAATGCACATCCGGTGTGAACCATCCTTCTTCTTAACAAAAAGGATAGGCGCACCCCACGGTGAGCAGCTCAGCCGAATAAACCCCTTTCCCAACAGCTCCTGAAGCTGTGAGGACAACTCCTGCATCTCTGAAGGTGCAAGGCGATAAGTCACCTTGGCAATAGGCGCGGCTCCCGGAACCAAATCGATACTGAACTCCACTTGCCTCACGGGAGGCACACCCGGAAACACCTCGGGAAAGACATCTGGGAACTCACACACTATCGGAACCTCCTCCACTGACCTCGGCCTCTCGGAGTCAACATGCATATCCATCATGTACGCCACAAAACCCTTACAGCCCTGCTGTAGACACTGCGTCACCCTAGCGGCCGAACAAAACGTTGATCCAGAATGGGTACCCTCGCCGTACACTGTAAGAACTCCCCCACTAGGGTCTCGTATGGTCACCAGTTGTCGCTCGCAGTCGATAACCGCACCGAATCTGCTCAACCAGTCCATGCCCACAATGACACAGACGTCCCCCATTGCAATAGGAACCAAGTCAATCGGGAACTCAACACCAAAAATCTCGAATACGCACCCACGGATCACCTATGTGGCATATATCACCCTCTCGTCAGCTATGGAAACTATCAGAGGCCGACTCAGCGCCTCGCGACTAACACTAATATGCTGACTAAAAGCCAAAGATACAAAAGACCGACTCGCACCCGAGTCAAATAACACCAAGGCAGGTACAGAGTTCACAAGAAAAGTACCTACACATAACATAATATAAGCATAATATCTCAATCATCAAAATAAATACACGAAAGAATACATACCAGCCACGACATTGGGCACTGCGCGGACCTCCTCCGCGGTCAACTGAAAGGCTCTCCCTCGTGCCCTCAACACCTCAGCCTTCACTGGCCGACTCTCGGTAGCTCTGATGGCGGCAGGGGCAGATCCCTGAGGTGCTCCCTGAGCTGATCCCCACAACTGCGGACACTCCGCCTTCCGGTGTCCGGTCTGGTTGCAGTGAAAACATACTACAAACCCCTTGGGGCAGTCTTTGGCCATATGCCCCTCCTTGCCACATTTGTAGCAAGATCCATCTCTACATACTCCATCATGACCCTTGCCGCACTTTCTACAAGTGCAACCCTTCTGGTTCCCAGATTTGGGATCAGCGGGCTTGGCCCGCTTGGTTGCCGACTGGGATTGTGCCGGCCGCCGATCACTCCCCTGAGACTCCGCCTCCTCCCTGGCCTGAGTCTGTAGCTCAATATCCCTCTTAATAAAAGCAGTCTTCTACCAAGATTGGACGAAGTTATGTGGTAAAAAGTAGTTTTCCCTTAATCGCTATCATTATCAAAATACAGAATTTGATTATTAAAGAAAGCAATAGAAATTAGGGAAAATAACATATGCCATAGCAGTGAAGGCTGCTGACTAAGGCAAAAGGAATCATAGACTCCAGGAGAGTATCGAACGAACAATACGCCTGGCTCAGTCTAACAAGGGAGACATAGACCCCAGATGGTACCAAATGAAAGGTACAACTAGCAAGGTCTAAAAACAGAGAATACAGACCCCAGACAGTATCAAATGAAAGATACATCTAGCAAGCTCTAAAAACAGAGAATACAGACCCCAGACAGTATCAAATGAAAGATACAGCTAGCAAGGTCTAAAAACAGTGTGACTCTGAGAATGGGTTTCTAGCATACAGTGTAAAATACTGTTACCTTAAGGCCATGAACTATAAGGTAACCTGGGATACTCATAACCGTACTAACCGACACTAGAGTACTTGACGCCCTGCAAGCGTCTATAAAACATGACATTTGTCACCCCTTGGCTTGGTAGGCCATGGACTGTAGCTAGCAGTCAGGGTACGGGGGTGTCAATCCCGTATAGATCTATACACACAATGTCCGCTCTCCCTACAGGAGACTCTGGTTACCTACTAGACGACGGAGAAGGTCGTGTCCCGAAGATGCATCCCAAATAGTGGGTAGTGAGTTTTCAAAATAAGTGATGGACTAGCAGTAGAGACTCGTAACTGAACTGACTAATGTAAACCTATATGTTTATGATTGTGTACATAATATATAACTAATGATTAAATGACCTTCGGACGGACATCCGATCCCACCAGACCACATCTCAACGAAGAAAAGGAAATAGGGCGAACAAGCCTTCCTAAGTCCTTCAACCATTATTTATATACATCTATACAAGCATAAGGATACATCCAACTACGTTTGAGTGTGTAACAAGTGGAAACGTATCGTGAAGTATAACCAAATCGTGATGTATAACCGAATCGTGATGTATAACCGAATCGTGATGTATAAGCGAGTCGTGAAGCAAAAGTGTCATCAAGTATAAGTGTACCCCGAAGTGGAATCGTTAATAGGTATAAGTGGAGCGGAAACAAGATCAAGTATAAGTGAAAAAGAAGCGCATCACTAGGTAAAAGCGTATCAAATAGGAGTTTAAACTAAGTAGAAGTAAAGCAGCGGTATCAAACAAGTGAGGGTATATAACATGAAAGAAAACCTTGATGAAAACTTGGGAATAAACCTTTATACTTAAGAAAATCGCAACTTAGTATTCTTTGGTAAACTAAGTTTGAAAACCTTTAGAAATCCTTTGGGAAACCTTTATAAACAAGTTTTAATGAAACTTTGATAAAACAATATAAGTAAGAGATTTGAACAAGTGAAAACATTTTAGAAAACCATTTATAGTCTCATACTTGGTAACAACAGTTTACAGTGTAGTAAATCCTTGTGCATACGGGTTATCAATCACACGTGACTGATATGATAACTGGCATGTTTAACTTGTATCCCACCCCCTGTAAAACATGTAAAAACATTTAAAAGGTTCATTCAGGGGTATGAACTCACTTGTGTAAGTGGATCCGACGAAAGTGTCGGTTGGGTGCTCGGTGTCATGTAAAGACTTGGACACACTTAGTGACCTATTTAACATATGATAACATATGTTCACATACAATTAGTACATTTAATACTAATTAAACACGTATACGCACTCTAAGGAGCAGAAAACACTTTGGTTAAGTGTTTGGGGTGTCCCGAGTAACATTTAAGGGTGTGAATGGCTTAGGAATGGAGTTTACTCTCCAAGAGTAAACCCTATACATAGTGTTTACGGCCCTGGGACAACTCCCCATGAGTTTACGGCCGTAAACTCATGGTGAGGGGGTTCTAGGATGTTTAAAGGCCTTATATTGATCGTGGAATTTAGCTAGATCCAAATCTAAAATGTATGAGTGGATTTAATGTGTTTAAAGGGACCATATGGGAGTTTATGGCCCATGAAACACCCCTATGGGAGTTCACGGCTGTGAACTCCTATACCCTTGGTTTTATGGAAGTTTAAGGCCCTTATTCCAATTCTAGTAATTTATAATGAAGTGTGAGACCATTTGGAGGAATTAAAACTACCATTTGACATGGTTTGGAGGTGTTTACAGCCTAAGTATATGCTTGGGCCGTAAACTCCATTTCACCCCTCAAATCTATGTGTATAATTGTTCTAAACCCGAAATAGCAAGTCCCTAAATTATGTCTTAAGCCTAAGGGTGGTTTGGGAGTGTTTGGAACTTAATTTTACAAGTTTAGAGGGTGTTTACGGCCTAATCATGTGCTTGGGCCGTAAACCCTCTTTTATGCCCCAAAATTGATTGTTTTAAGGTGCAAACACTCCTAGGCTAAATCCCCAATTAGTTTCCAAGCTTTTACGGACAAATTTGGGTCATTTTGGCCTCTTATTAGGGGTTTACAGCCTACGGAGGCTCTTAGGCCGTAAAATCCTTTTCAACAGCTTCCAAGTCCGATTTTTGGGGTATAGTCACAAGTCATGATGTTTAGAATAGGTTAGGGTGAAGAGACTTACGTTTTGGAGGCGGAAATTTGCGGTTTTGAGTCGAAAACGGGCTTTATGAGAGAGAGTATAGAGAGAGAGAGTGAAAAGGGTGGAATGAAGTCCATCCCCCTTATATAGTGGCTTGAGTTGAGGCTCAGTAGGAATCCACACGATACTGCCGTTAAACGGGGCTTTTGGTCGCACCCGATCTAGTGGTCGTAATAAAATTAACTTTTTCCAAATTAATATGGAAATGTAAATTACGAGATTTTATCTTATCTTATTACAACGAATAACGACATGGAATATAAATAAATAAAACATTTATTTATTTTACGACCTCAAATTAATGGAACTTTTATAACGCGGAATATTCCGTTAATGGTAACAGGGTAATGTGACAGAATAAACTTTGGGTTGTCACACTTATATATATATATATATATATATATATATATATATATATATATATATATATATATATATATATATATATAAGAAAAGTCATTCTTACCGCTAGTAGGCATCATTCACGAAGTCGGTCTATAAGAGGGGGGGGGGGGGGGGGGGGGGTATAAGGTTACTGCCTAATAATGATAGTTTAATGGGTATACATTCTCACCCATCACTTCCTTTTCTGGTGGAGGATCATTAATCAAACGGGTAGGATAGGACATTAATTCTCGTTAAAAGTATAATGAAATATAAAGTAACTAAATATTTTATTAAATTCCCTAACTTAGTTACTTTAGGAAAAATGTGAAATAGATGCTAATCCATGAAATTACACTTTGCACTTTATTAAGTCGTTAGTGGAGCGTGTGAGGTTAACCGACACACTAATTTAGGACTAATAAGAGTGACAAAGGGTAGCTTAATTTTAATCATAGATCAATGGAACGTGTGTGGTTAACCGGCACATTGATTAGGTGATTTGTAACATTAAGAGTACCTAGTATATTTGCATGATTATTCACACTTTGTTTATGATCCTCGATCTCCCAATCACAAACTTGAAGGGAACAATCGAGATTTAAACATGTCATTGAAAAGTTCAATGAATCTTAAAGGGTCTAGGAATTTCGAATTCAATTAAAACCAAATAAGCAATTTCACTTTTCATGGTGGAAATTGGTAAATACCTACCTTCAAATATTTTACAATTGGATTACGACATCCCTCTTCGCAATTGTAGAATATTGTGTTGGGTCTTAGCCTTAATATTTCATTTTGGGTGTTATATTAAGGATTCTCGTATAATCTAAACTTTGTTCCTTTTCTTTTACAAATTTCTATCCCAAACAATGTTTCAGGCTCCAAACCTTTAGGCTCTTTCTTCCTAATGAACTTGGTAAGGAGAACTATCTTCAATGGGTCAAACTTTAATGATTGGATCAGAAACATTCGCATGACCCTTTGATATGAGGACAAAGAATATATCCTAGATAAATAGCTGAAGGAAATTGATGAACAAACTGCTACTCCTAAGGAAATTGAGGAGTACCGTGTTCATGAGAGGGATGCGACAAATGTATCATGTATTATGATAGCTATCATGATTGCTTAGCTACAAAAGTGTTATGAGGACTTCTGGCCCTATGAAATGCAACTAGATTTGATGGAAAGGTACCATCAAAGTGCTTGGCGGGAAATGCCACCGACTTCCTGGTCACAAAAATGAGTTTTCCCAATAATATCATCCTACTTTTTTTGTGATAATGGGATAGTATTTGGTTAATTAACATTGGAATATTGATCTTTCTGTTGGATGGCTTGATTTTACATTTTGAATGTTAAAAGTTTGATACTTCATCATCACGTGCTTCTCCTTTTAGATCTGAAAATAGTTACTTTAGTTTTTGGTTATTTTCTATTTTATTTTTAACCATTTAGATTATCAATATCGTTCTAATTTATTTATGTAATAGCATTCTCTAACCGTTTTCGTATAAAAACTGTTACTACTTTTTTTTTTTATTATTTACTATAATCACTGTAAATGTATCATTGTTTATCAAACTTTTTTTAGATTTTAAAGATATATGTTATTCTTTTTGTTGTAATTTTACTTTTTTCTGTAATTTCATCCTATTTTTCTGTGATAATGCATTTACATTAGTTTGTATCTTATTTCTTTAATCAAATTTTCTTATAAAGTTGACTGTTATAGCATGTAATCATCAGACATATTGTTATACCGAATCATAAATACATTGTTATCCTTTCTTTTTAATTATATTGATGTACAGTTTACCATTTTAAATCCAGATAACTTCCCACTACACCATTTTGTCTCCAAAATATGAAAAAGTCGTTGAAAAAGTCCAAAATATTTAGGTTTGGGCAGGCTCTTATTCTTGGCTGAGTTTTTTTTAATATCTTTATTTACTTTTTTATGGAAAGGAATAAAGTTAGAATCTTTTCTAATGTAATGCGCTAAAACTGATTATAATCATGTATAGAATTTTCACGGATCATTGTTAAAAAGAGAAACAAAAATTGAATATTTAAAAAACATGACTTTTTGTGTAAAAATGGATAAACAAAAATTTAATATATAATTTATACTTTTATATTGATGTAATAGTACTGTTTAAATTGAATATATAATTTACATATTTTTAGGTTGATTTAATAGTAAATAATATATAATCTATATAGATAGCTTTTGAAATTTGGAAACGATTTTATTGATAGGTATAATATATGGGTGATTGGGTTATGATTCATAATTGTTTGTGGGTGTGGGTTACAGTATATTTTAATAATTATAATGTCGGTGTAAATGAATGATGAGATTATCGAAATAATCTCATTTATTTTTTAAATGAAATACGATTGAGCATGTTATTCCGACATACCGTTCTCATAAATGATTTTCATTTTGTTCAAATTTTAAGATAATGACTATACCAAATAAAAATATATGATTGTATATATTTTAAATTGCATTCGAAAACCATTGTTTTTTCTCATAAAGATATTTACTATTTTATATTAATTTATGATTGAATTTTTTTTTTTTTTTTAATTTATAGATTTAATCATCAAGTCATGTTTTATTTTGTTTTATAATATTAATTTTTTTATTGTGTCAATTTTTTATAATTTTATATATTTTATATGTTCCGTACGTTTAATACAGTTCATAATATAGTAAATTTTTTAAAGAAGATTTGCTTTTGCAAGATTACTTTATGATATGCTGTTTATAGGGCCGGCCCAAGGGCTGGGCGAGCTGGGCCGCAGCCCAGGGCAGCACCATATTAGGGGCATCAGTTCTGGTCTACTTATGATGGGTTCTTATTATTTCGGTCCAAATTTTGATCCACACCAAGTCCAAGGGTAGTAAGGCATCACCACATAGGCAAAAGAAAACTAATATGCTAGGTCAGTCGCAAACGCCGATTTAAAACATGAGAAGACGAGGAGACATGCCAATTCAGGAAACGAGGAGACATGCCTATTTCATGCAATCAGACTTTGCCATCGCCCCTCAGACTTGCTCTCATCGATGGGTTTAAAGGATTGATGCTGTTTTTTTGTTGGCGAATTTTGCCCTCGGTTATATTTATCTCTCTAATATGGAAGTTTAAAGTCTGATGTTATTTTGGACTTTGTGACCTTTTTCCCTTTACTCTGATGGTGTATTTTCTCTTCTTTGGTGGTGTTGTCGTTGCCTTCAGTTTTTTGGCAAAGATGGTTTAATGACATTTTCCCCTCGGCAGTCTTGTATTTTAAATGGTTGTTGGTACATTTCTTTGAAAACTTGACTTATCTGCCCCTTGATGATTGTATTTTGTACAATTCTAATGAATTTCCTGGAAGTTCTTGTGCTTTCTTAAGTAGAAAATCAGGAATTTGACCATTATGCCCTTGGTCGGTTTTAATGGTTGATGGTGTCATATCCTCATATTGGCTTTTAAAAGTATTGATGGGCAAACTGGTGGTATTGGTTATTATTTGATTGGTACTTTTGATGAGGCTTTAAGATTTCAATGCTATTATTTGATGGTTGAAGATTTGAATACCTGCTACACTAGTTAGCTCTCAAACTGATCTTCTCTCTTTTGCAATTTAATGATTCTGCATGTTTTGAGTCATTGATGTGCATCTCAAACTTATTGTATCTTTGTTCAGCTCCCCACTTGCTCTTTTTATTTATTTATATTTGTTTGTCGTCCAAATAGGAAAAGACTATTCCGGTGGTCATAAATGTTTAGATGTTTAAACTTATCGACTAGAAGTCATATTTATGTAGTAGCGTCGGTAATTTGACCGTCTTTTTATAAATCTTTTAATACTTTTTTTTACAATGAAAAATTCATGAAAATTAAAAAAGTAATTAAAAAACATTCCTAAAAAAAAGTTTTTCGAATTGATTGTTAATTAACAAAATTTTCCATTAGCTTTTTCAAATGATTATTTGGAAGTCTTATTTTTTTCAACCAGTAGTAATCAAATAAAATATACAAACATCCAATAAAAAAAATAAATTGAAAATAAACTATCTTGTTATAGAACATACAATGGATTTTTTCTTTTAAGTTAAAAAAACACTAACCAAAGGTTTGTAATCCAGCTGTATTGGGTGATATCCTTCCTCTTTGAAATCAAAGGTTCAAGTCTCATCGTGAACATAAGTAGAATATGTATTGTTAGCTTAGATTAGATTTGTCGGTTAAAAAAAATATAAAATTTTAAAAAAACATTAAAAATCTCTTAATATGGATATTCTTAAACTAACCGCAAAACAAGTTAACAAATCAAAACAAATTTGCAAAGTTAAATGATTATTTTATGATCATGTGGCGAGTGTCTTTTTTTTTTTTTTTTTTTTATTTATTTATTATTATTATTATTCTAAAAACGAATTACACTGTAATTTCTAGGAGCAATATTACATGTGTTTTTTTTTTTTTCAGACTAAAAAGAAAAGCATTTTTAGGATTGATGGAGATATAGAGAAGTTAATTTCTTAAAGGGGCGAAAATAAAAAATAAGAATAAGGTCAAATCAGCAGGCAATCAGACATCCTTTCCTTGCCATTCATCCGTATATCCGTAAAATACGCACGTCACACCTCCTGCTTCACCCCTTCTTCTTCTTTTCTTCTTCTTCTTCCTTCTTTCACTACAAATGGCTTTGAACCCAAATTCAGGTTTCATAATCGACGATGATCTTCTCAACTTCTCTTTCGACGATGATAGCAGACCTCCGTCTTCTTCCATGGATTTTTCATATGCTAACAGTCAAAACTCCGACGATTACAGCCGTTCGTTACCAGTAAGTTCACCCCAATCCTAACATTTATGTAATATTTCTACTTTTACGCCATTACCCAATTCGATTTTGATTTTCCGGTTGTTATTCGGGGCAACCCGAATTAGGAAATCTCGTAAAACATGGAACCATTTAAAGTTTTTGATTGAGTCGTATCTCCTTCCCATTTAGGTATTTGCAGAGGAAGAACTGGAATGGCTATCAAACAAAGATGCATTTCCTGCCGTAGATACATGCTTTGACACCATCTCCGTTGATCATCAAATCCCTGTATCGGTTCTTGAAAACAGTAGTAGTAGCGGTAGCCATAGCGTCAGTCTTCATGTTCCGGTTCGTAAGCGCTCCAATCGTCGGCGCCGAGGTCGGGAATGCTGGTGGTGGAATCAAGTAATACAGCCGCCATTCTCGATGACCAAACTACCGGCGACCGACGGTGGTTCTGGTGGACTTGGTAGGAGGTGCCAACATTGCTTTGCTGATAAAACCCCACAATGGCGGGCGGGTCCGATGGGGCCAAAGACTCTGTGCAATGCATGTGGTGTCCGGTATAAGTCAGGGCGGCTGGTGGCGGAGTACCGGCCGGCCAGCAGTCCAACTTTCTCAACTGGGCTGCATTCCAATTCTCACAGGAAGATTATGGAGATGAGAAAGAAGATGCAGGCTGGGTAGTTGATAAGCTTTTTGGTGTTTGTTAGAAATAGTTAGATCAGGGTCACGATGTTACTGAATTTGTGTGTTCTTTTAGAAATTCTAATGATTTTTCAAATTACTTGAATCATTGAATCAGAAAATTGGTTGTATGCAATCAAAACGGAAAATGAGTTTGGTAACCAATTTTATATTTTTCTAATCAAATTTGTTACCTATTTTAGACAAATTATTAGTAAATTTTTAAATTTGGTTTCAATTTATTTGTTACTTACGAGTCCAACGAAGTTTCCAAACCGTTCAAAAAATCAAAATTATGTTTTATCTGTTCAAAAAAAACATAACAAACATAACATTTTGTTTAAAAAGCCTAAGTTATACTTTTCTGAAAGTCAATTAAGAAAAACAAATGACGTGACTTATTACCGTATCGGGAAAATGACTTGTTAGACCAACGAAGTTTCCAAGATGTGTAAAAAACTTCAATCATGTTTTAATTGTTCGAATAAAACCCAACGAACTTAATCAAAACAAAGTTGTGATTTTTTGAACGATTTGGAACTTTGTTAGATATGTTAGAGAAAATGTTAAGTTCGTTGGGTTTTATGAACAGACAAAAAATGATCGGGGTTTTTTGAATGGTTTGAAAACTTAGTTGGGTTTTTAAGTCATTTTCCCTACTAATGATATCTATGTGTAACATGAGATTGTTGTAGTATGTTATTGTCTAAGACTGAACGGTGTGGGCAACGCCCACGTCTGCTTTTATGACGTGGAACGCGCCTCAACGGCGTTATAATGCGGAACACCGCTCCCCTATTCTTTATCCGGCGTTATGAGGAAATTTGTTGCCCTTCGTTGCTGTCTCAACGTTCCATAACGCGTTCAATGGTCGACTTTTTGACCATTGAAGTTTAAAAAAAAAAAAATTAACATTTTCATTTGACCTATAAATACATACACTAACATAATACTTTTTACAACCTTTTTTCATCTTCATCTTCATTTTATTCACAAAAAAAAGAAAAAAAACAAAAAAAAAAAAACAAAAACAAAAAACAAAAAACAAAAAACAAAAAAAACAAAAAAAACAAAAAACAAAAAAAAAACAAAAAAACAAAAACAAAAACAACTTTCCTTTAAACCAACTATGGAGCAAAACCCGAACACCCCGCCACCAAACACAAACACATCCATCCCAATGGGTTTCGCGCAATACGGAAGTTATATGAACCTTCTCACCTCAAACTCTCCCCCAATGCAATTTGCTACATCCCCAATGCAATTTCCTACACCCCCTTATATGCAGCAAAACCAAAATCTTCAACAAAACATTTTTAATGCTTTCAGTTCCATGCAACAAACAGTCACACAACCACCACCAGAAAGTGTTCCTGAAACACAAACAGGAGGCAGTGGGAAAAGGGAAAGGGAAAGGAAAAGGGAAACGGAAACGGAAAAGGAAGACAGTCAGGGATACGGAAGAAGAACCTTCACTATGGTGGACAACGAACGAGGAGTATGCTTTGGCGATGACGTGGTGCAGGACTTCAAAGAAACCAACCATATGGAATGATATGCAAAGAGTTGGGTTTTGGGAAGTTGTGCTCGGCAAATTCCACACACTTATGAAGAAACAGCCGTATTGGAATATTGACATGCTTAGCTGCAAATGGACTACGATCAGTCGACGGTGCACCAAGTTTAATGGTATTTTCATGAGATTAGAATCGCAAAGGCAAAGTGATGCGAATGATTTTGATGTTTACAAAGCCGCGAGGGAACAATATCAAGTGGAAATGTGCCATGCTTTTGAGTTTGAAAAAATATGGGAGATTGTTAGGCTAGATCCAAAATGGAATAATACGCTGACATCGGGGGAGGAACAATCAAAGAGGTCCCGCAATTCTAGTTTGTTTGACGTTTCCGACGCGCGAACAAACATCGACTTTAATACAGACACTAATGATATTCCCGACGACATCGAAGAGATCTCCCCCCCCCCCCCCGGTCGACCGGTCGGACGAGACAAAGCAAAACGTGCTCAACGTCACGTGGACGAAATTAATAGAAGGGAACAAGAGTTTGCTGAAAGAAAGTAAAGTTCGAAAAACACAATCTGATTGTCTAACAGAAGGTTGATGTGCAACGTGAGCACTTGGAGTTTTTTCGTAAGCAAGTTGAGAAATATCAGATGGCGAATGATTTAGCCATTCTCCAGACCAACGAAGCAAATATGCGACCACGAGAAGCGCTAGTGCTTCGGAAGATGAAAGAGAAAATTGAAAAACAATATTTGTATGACTAGTTGATCGGTTTTAGTTCTTTAGGATGCTTGTTTTTTTTCATCATCGTTTTTTTTTTTTTTTTTTTTTTTTTTTTTTTTTTTGGTGTAATGTATTTTTTTAATTTTAATGTTATGGTTAATCTAGGAGTTATTTAAATTGCATGTTATTTTTTATTTATTTTATTTTTATTTTTTTTTATTATTAATCCAATGTGATTAAAAAAACTATAATGAAAAAAAAAACAATAAAAAACAAATTAAATTGAAAAATAAAAAAAAAATTAAAAAAGAAATGATGAGATGAAAAGTTAAAGATGTCACCAAAATGACATGATATGTGATGTGACTATTTTTTGGTGTGATACCACTCTTTAACTAGTTGCCCACACCCACTAATCTACTTGGAATATACATGATTATCCATATCTAATATACTATACAAGTTTATTAAAAAGAAAAGTTTAATTCTGATATTGAAAATTAAAGTGTAAACATTAAATATTTTTTAAATTAACTTTCAAAATAAATACAAATGAAATAATAAATAATTAGTTATTGACAAGGTTCTAAATAACGTAAGGCGTGACTTGGCGGTAATGTCAAACCTTAAGTTTTTTCGAGTTTTCGTGAGTCACGTCGTTTGTAAGGCGTGACTTAAGGTGGCAGTTTTGTATATAATTCATATTTTTATATGTATTTTCAACTATTATTTATTTTTATACACATATATGAGTAAAGACGACATTTTGGTGAAGTTTGGCGGCACATACAAGCCTTGGAGTCATGACGAGCTTTTTAGAACATTGGTTATTAAATCTATATTAATAAAAAAAAAATATTGACATATTATAAATAGTTATGAATCAAAATTTTCAAATACTTCTTTGAAGATAGTGTTCTTTTTCATTTATTAGAATAAAGATAAAGATGTATTATAGATACATATTTATTTATAAAATTTGAATAAATAATAATTTGTTAGAATTCAAATTAAAAGTCCAAAAACTTAAAGGTATGTTTTGAATTCAAATATATCAACTAATACACGACATTAATTGTGTCATTAGAACATCCATTTGAATTTAAATATATTTGTAAATTAATAAACATTTAAATAGAATGAATATTTTACATATATTATAGTAGACTTATTAATTAGTGGAATTGATTATTAATTATTGATAACTATAAAAAATAAAGATACCACATAATGACATGTGGAATTTAAATAATTGCAAAATCTTCTCATCCTATACTAATAAAAGAATAGTTCTTTTGTCATGTGTCATCATATTAGACCTCATAATTAGTGTGTTGTCACTTGTCAATCTATTAGTTATCCATTTTAAATTTATTAGACATCCTCATTAATATGATGCTATTTATCAATGTATTTATTCTCTATTTTAAAATTTAAATTTTATATTATTGTTTTCATTGATTCACAAATAAAAATTATCTAATATATATTACAATTTAATTTTACATATTTATTTGAATCATCGATTATAATTTCACATAACTAATAAAATATCTCTTAAATTAATAATATATTTAAAATAACTGATTAATAATTTTGAGTTTTTACTATAAAAATTTATAACCGTGGTTCCAATCCTGTACTAATAAAAGAATAGTTCTTTTGTCATATGTCATCATATTAGACCTCATAATTAATGTGTTGTCACTTGTCAATCTATTAGTTATCTATTTTAAATTTATTAGACCTCCTCATTAATGTGATACTAATTGTCAATGTATTTATTCTCTATTTTAAAATTTAAAATTTATATTATTGTTTTCATTAATTCACAAATAAAAATTATCTAATATATATTAAAATTTAATTTTACATATTTATTTGAATCAACGATTATAATTTCACATAACTAATAAAATATCTATTAAATTAATAATTTATTTAATATAACTCATTAATAATTTTGAGTTTTTACTATAAAAATTCAATTAATTTTATAATCGTGGTTCCAATAGGTTATAAACCAGTCTCATATAATGATATGTGTCAAAAGATTTGAGAAAGTGACAAGTGCTAAAAAAAATTATTCATTTATTAGAAAGGAGTGAGAAATAAAGGTAATCTGTTGTAACTTTTGATGATATTTGACTAATTTTTTTCCCTTTTCTTTAAACTTAGATTATATACTTCTGACCGTCAATAAACCATATTTTTTGTTTTATTTTCTCAATTGGAGTTGATAATTTCACATTGCTTTTTGATTCATCCACATACTTCTAAAGTTAATGGACAATTATGCCCCTTAGAGTAACCCATTTATCTTCCCATTTTCCTTGACACCCACACTGGAGACCTTTAACCCATATTGTTATCGGAAACCACTCTCTTTTCGATCACTTGCACAATCCATGGGTAGGTATTAAAAGCACCTGTAAAAGCATTTAACAAACCATCAGCAAAATCGACAATTTCGTCTTCAAGAAAACAACCTGCAAGTACCAAAATCAAAACCAACCTTCAAAATCTAACGTGTTGGTCGATGGGGTTTTAAGGTTTCAAGATTCAATGTAGAAGAGTTCAATATTTGATTAGTTCGGGAATTCATTGAGCTTTCATCATCGGTGACAAGTAAGGCTTCCAATCTAATGCTTTTTGTCAGCTGGCGTAGGAGGGTTTCTTGAATACAACGGAAGGGTGGTGCTGGGAAGGCCTTTTGAGCGAGCTTAGTCCCATATTGGAATTGATCGGAGGTGTTTCTCTGGAAGTTCCGATAATGCTTGTGGTTTTTATTGAGAGAAGATGGGAGGGTTTCTTGAGATAAAAAAAATACATAACACCCTACACCAGTTTCATTCATAACCCACTATTTGTGCTTGCAGACGCATCTCTTTGGCTCTATTCGACATCCTTGTTCCGATTATTTAGGTTTTTAGCCCCTCATTGAATACTCTATTAAATCCAATATTCTCGTGGATTCAACTAAGCTTATTGATTACTCATCTGAAACCATAGATTCCTAACAAGTACTTGTCTGAAACCATAGATTCCTCACAATGATTCATTCAGATGACAAGCTTAGAGGAACAAAAGGAAGGAAAAAAAAAGAGAGACTCTGTTGGAGATTATAGTTGAGCGGACGAGGAAGGAAGAAGGAGTAGCAGTCTCAAGATTACCGGAAAATAGAATTGAAAATCACTTATCGTTTGTCGGCTAAGGTTGTAGGTTGGAGAAGAATTGCAGCCGTGTGTACATTGTTTTTCGTTTGGATGAGTTTACTAAAAATCAATGTTGGCTTTAAATAATTTAATTACACTCTAAATATGAATGAATGAAGGGCATACTTGTAAATTTACTTTAAAAATTAGTGGATGCATCAAAAGGATTCGTGGAAATATCACTACCCTTTCTCAAACTGTAGAATACAACGGTTATAACTAACCTTCAATGAATACCATAACCACGAAATCATATAACCGTGAATTTTTTTATATTCGAATAGTCGTATAGTTCTTAATTTAGATATTTGTGACTATTTGTGTTCATTTATTTTCATATATGTTTTACATATATTTATTTATAGTTGTCGTTGTTTGTTTGTTTATATTCATATATTTATGATCATTTATCATATTATCATATATGACAACAAATAAACACAAACACACACACACACACACACACACATATATATATATATATATATATATATATATATATATATATATATATATATATATATATATATATATCATACATACTTATAAAGCTAGCATTTTTTTAAAAATCTCATGCATTTGAAACCCCTACACCCTTTTATCTTCAAAGTAACATAATCTTATTCCAAGAAAATTACACACTTTATAAGTTCAACACATCATGCATTTCAAACTCCCACACCCTTTCACCTTCATTATATATGTAGTTATATTAGTACATTTTTCTTATAAAAAGCCATCATTTGGTTAAAGATATTATGATTCAAAAGTTTTCATATAGTTGACGCATCCACGATCCAAATATGATGATTTGGAGAAATGGGTTATATCGCATCGATGGTAATTGTAATATGATTTTTTTCTTTCAACCAAAACAAATGAAGCTTTTCTATTCTTTCTTTACATTTAATTTCTCATTTAACCTTTATATGTGACTTTTATGTATTACCCAATCTTGAATGTGACTCTCCAGACATCAATGTTTTGCTTGGAATATCTTTCTCATTCTTCTTTTTCTAGAAAAACATTTTGATTGTAGGTTAGTGAAGCATTGTCATTAAGTTTCTATGGTTGAATGGTGTTCAATAAAGAAAGAAGATTCAAAAAACGGATATAGGTTTTTTTGTTTGTGCTAAGTAAACGAATGTTAGTTTTTTCTTTTGATTTAAATGAATATTTATGTAACATTTTTATTTATATATTCAACCACCTAATGTTTTTATTTATTTTATTGTAGTTTTTCTATTTTGATTATGTTTATTTTCTATTATTTTTTTTTGTTGGGTTATCTTAGACAACATATTTACAAGTCAATATTTAAAAAATAACATAATTGTTAACATTTGATATGTAATTATGATGACTTATCATGATATGTTCTTCATATGAAATTAATTTATCCATAGTACTACGACAAGAATTACATATGATATTTACGAAAATATATATTATATGTGATTTTTTTTAACATATATATGCACCTATGTATGTTATAAATTTATAATTAAATATTTTTATGTTTAATAATTGAAGGTATTAAAGTGATACATCAAAACCAACTATTTAGACAAATATAATAATAATAATAATAATAATAATAATAATAATAATAATAAAAAAAAAACATTTCCAAGTACTATATTCATTTGAAACTCATATTACAACTCAAAAGTTTTCTAATTTATGTATATATTTATTAGTTACAACTCAAGAGTTTTTAACTTATGATTATTAATTAGTAATCACTAATAACTTTTTATTTTCTTTTCTTTTATAAGTTTGTAAAATTTTACTCATTAAAAACATTAATGTATTTGAATAGATTTGTGATTTAAATATGAAAAGTTAATATAAATGTTATAATAAATGTTTTAGTGTTTTTATGTTATTAAAAGTTGTAGTGTTAATTTTTCATATTTTTTGTTATTCGTTGTACATATATCTTTTTAATACAAATGTTATAATAGATGTTTTGTATTTTTATGTTACTAAAAGTTGTAGTTCATAATTTTTACTATTCATTTGAAACTCACACAACTCAAGAGTTTTCTAATTTATGTATATTTATTAGTTACAACTCAAGAGTTTTTAACTTATGATTATTAATTAGTAATCACTAATAAATTTTTATTTTCCTTTCTTTTATAAGGTTGTAAAGTTTTGCTCATTAAAAACATTAATGTATTTGAAAATATTTGTGATTTAAATATGAAAAGTTATAATAAATGTTTTAGTATTTTTATGTTATTAAAAATTGTATTGTTTATTTTTTATATTTTTTATTATTCGTTGTATATATATCTTTTTAGTACAAATGTTATAATAGATGTTTTTGTATTTTTATGTTACTAAAAGTTGTAGTTCATATTTTTGCTTATACATTTTGTTACCTGTTATATATAGATTATCATACGGTTGATATATAATTTACACAATTTTAAACGGTTTATAAAATTATCAAATAATTGTATATATATCACAATGACTTAAAAATTAAAACTATAATCATCATACTATATTATAAAGGAAACATTTTTTTCTTTCACCACATTCATTTGAAACTCCTAGCTTTTCATATTTCCATACAATATACTTAATTTATTAATTTAAATATGCTTTTATTTATAAAGATTATCATAAATGGAAGAATTTGTGACTTATCAATATGATATACTTAAATTGTTAACTTCAATATATAGTTAAATAAATAAACTACATTAATATATCAAATAAGCATAAAAATTTAGTGTAAAATTTAAAACCTAAAGTAAAATATCAAATAATGTTTAAAAAAATCAATATATTTTTTTTAACATAGTTAAAAGGAAAACATTAAATATAATAATAATAAAAGAACCTAAATTGATTAATCGAATTAACTAAAATGTGTCTGAAAACTATATTCTAACAATATATTTTTAACATGCGCCGCGCAACGCGCGAGAATTCGTGTACTATATATATATATATAATAGTTTTTTTTGTACATGTGTCGTTCTCATAATGCTCTGTATTTAATGTTTGTCACATCTCAATATATCAAAGAATTTCCTAAGAGTTTGTCACGTGTCAATATATTTAATACAATCATTTAATATAAAATCCTTTAGTTTAATCACGCATTGAATTACCAACATATCTTCCGTTCATACTATAATTACCTCCAACTATATTTTACTATTTATCTTATGATTTATACAATTCATGATTATTAAACATATAATTAGGTCACATATAATATCAAATTTAAAATATTAAACATATTTACGACATAAATATATGTTTATCTTCCTTTTTTAAATCACCGATCTTATTTTCTGTATAACTATATCATGTAAATGAGGTGAGGAGATTTTGATTTCCATTCATTTTTTTACCTCGTTAAATAAGGAAGTTTTATTTCTACGTTAATATAAACGACCAAACACTAAATTGTCTCTGTATTTTCTCATCTCAAGTTGTATTCTTTTTAATCGATGATAACTTCTGCAAGTGATTCATAAACACATGTAAATACCTTAACGTGTTCTTTTCTTCTTCTTTAATGTTTAAAAACATTAATCCACTCTTTATTATTGTATCTATAAATAAATAACCATTTTGTAGTTTAAACCAAATGGATGAAAATATGTAACACTCAAAAATCACAATAAATTTAAAATTTTCAAAACCAACTATTAATCAACATTGTTTACAAAAATAGTCATTATTTCAAAAGCGTTATTTCAAATCATTGTTTTCCCAACAATAAATTTAAAATTTTCAAAACCAACCTCTGAGCCCACGGTATGAGTCTCGCATGCCAATCGGGCCCTCAACTCATATATGGAATGCTTTCGAGCCCTCAATATGAGTCTGGCATGCCAATCGTGCCCTCAGCTCATATTTGGAATGTTCCCAGGTTTGTTGGCTACAACACAAAATAGTACAACCTCAACCCAACACAATATGTCGACGTATGTAACAGATAAACATAAACACAGAACCATCAAGTACAGATAATCATGCAAATCTACTGATCTGCCACAAACAAGCATATTACTATCCTAACAAGGATAAATGATCTAGTGAGCCAGCATTAGAGCCTTCAACCCATGGTATAGTGAGAAGAAACTCACCTCGCAATCTGACGAATAGTTGAACAATACACTTCTCCGAATACCGGCTCTATAGGTCACCTATTCAACATACAAAGACCAAGACTTAACTATAGCTCAAGATACCTAAAATACCCTTAATTCAAACTTGGTCAACCATATTTAAAAGTCAAAGTCAACAGTCAAGGTCTAAAAGTCAAAATCCCTTCCGAGCGGAATACACCCTGTGTACCAAGAGAGCATGCCCAGAATACTCTGATGTTGAATAAAAACGGGGGTGGGTGGGTGGGTGGGGGGTGGGGGGGGACTGTATACGTTCAACGTATCACCAGGTATGTCCAGTGTACACAACCCAATCCCAATACTCCATTAAGATCTTATTACATTAAACCCTGACGTCCAAAACTCAGATCCAAGCCCAAAATTATGTCCTAAGTCATAAAGTTTCCAACTTTGTGACTTTACATAGCTATAAAGTGCTTAATGTCCAAAATCCTAAGTTCTTAACCCAATAAGACCATCTAAAACATGCATGGGTTACATACAACACTCAAGATCATATTTTTATGCATCACAATACTTTGAAACGTCTGAAAGGATGGCTAAAATGACTTATAGCAACCCATACTCATAATGCTAAGCTAATGGGACCAAAATGTTCAAAACTTCAAGGCTAACAAGATCTTAAACAAATCATCATCAATTTTAGAGCTTTTTACTTTAAAATGATGTCAAATGGTGATGAGATTCTAGATCTAAGGTGCCTCACTCTTCCAATGTGGTCCTCTTTTTTTCTCCTTCCTTCTTAATCACTAAAGGTACCCATAAAAGCTCAAGAACACTCTCAAGGAGGATTAGGGTTCTAGATGGACAAAATGACAAATGGAGACTGAAGAATTAATAAGAAATGAGGATTTAAGGATGTATACATTGTTGGATTAGGTGTCTAAGCACATAACTATAATTGGTATGTACTTCACCTTAGAGTAGCTTGGTCCATTTGGGTTGCCTTCACCAAAACAATCTGATAGGATGGATATTTGAGAAAGAGGTTATTTATGATTTATTAATATATTATAAGTATAATATTAATTATTAAATCATATTATTTAATTAGTATTGATCAAGAATTTATTTGGAATAAATTTAGTGATCAAAATAGACTAACTAAATTAACGGTGATTGATTATGTAAATTAGTGATATATATATTGTTTGAGCGATTGATCCATGTTGGGCTAGGTTTATGTAAGTTTATGTAAGAGTTATCCCACATGAGATATGGATCATAAACTAAGTGTATGGATTAGGGTTTACCCATGACTCTTGGAATCCTACACTATATATGTATTTTCCTAAGGCTAAAAATCGGACATAATGTGTTCTCAGAGAACCCTAGCCGAGTTTGGTAGTGTATAACCTCTCTCTCAAAGTTCTCCTTTGTTCATGGTGTTTGTGAACCATTTGAGGCATCACACTTGAGGTGCTAAGCTCTTGAAAGGCCAAAACTACAAGCTAAAATAAAGAGGTATTCTTCTAATTTGATTTTATGATTCATGTACCAAAATTGTATGCTACTTGTAGGCTTCATGCTTTAGAAATTTTATTGCATGTATAACTTGAGAAAACTTAGATCTAAAGCTATTAGGGTTGTATGTGCATAATATGAGTGTTATAATACTTAAACCCAATAGTAGTATCAGAGCCAGGTTAGTACTCTGTTATATTTGATGCTTAGTTATTTTTCAAAGTTGAAAAAATTGATTTTCTGGCCTCTAACTGATGAAGTCGCCGAGTCCACTGACTGACTTGACGAGTTCACTCATTAAAAGGGCAACTCGACGAGTGAAGTTCATGCACTCGTCGAGTAGAGGCTTCTGGTTGCCGAATTTCGAGTTTTTGGCCAGAATTGGATTACGATCATTACCACAAATTGTTTTGTAATCATAAAAATCGTATTTTTCTGATATGGTAGTGATTATACTTATCCAATCAAAAGATAATTGTCAAATTTCTAAGATAATTGTTGCTTTATATGATAACCAAAGTTACTTGTAAATTGTTGATTTGATATTATCTTGCTATATGAGTTTAGTTAGATCAATCATGAATTATATGATAATTTTGTTTGTTGAAATTGATCTAAATGTTTTCTAATGAGTTCCATAACTTCTCCTCAAGTTATGGAAGTCTCATCCTTTAAAATAATATTAAACTCATAAGTTATAGAATTCAAGAGTCTTGGATGGTTACAAAACTTTTCTTCAAGTTGGAATTCAAAAGGTTTTGAAGTGTTTCAAAACTTTCCCTCAAGTTTTGGAATTTAAAAAGTTTAATTAAAAGGTTTTAATTTGTAATATTGAATTCTAAAACATCAAGTAATTGAAAGGTTTCAAAAGATGCATTTCTTGGGTTCATAACTTATAAAATTAATTAAATAGTTTTAATTTTGAATTTTTAATAACCTAGATGCTTTCATAGTTCAATTACACCTTATAAACTTTATTAAATTAGTTAAAGTATTTAATTAAAAGAGAAGTTTAATAAATCCATAATAACATGGTTTAAGATTAATTAAATTAAGATTATAATTTATTAATAGATTAAACCACTTAGTATTTTAAATGTTTAAAATACACTCTTATACTATATAAAATTAAGAGTTTAATATATTATATATGTATAAGTAAAAGGTCAGTCTTACCGTTAGTAGGTCTCATTCATGAAGTCGGTCTATAAGGGGGGTATAAGGTTGCTGCCTATAAAACGGTGGTTTAATGGGTGTCTACTCTCACCCACCGCTTCCTTGACTGGTGGAGGGTTATTAGCCGAACAGGTAGGATATGATATTAATTCTCATTAAAAGTATAATGAAATACCAAGTAACTAAATACTTTTATAAATTCTCAATCTTAGGTACTTAGGAAAAATGTGAATTTGATTCTAACCCATGAAATTGCACATTGCACCTTATTAGTCGTTAGTGGAGTGTGTGGTTAACCGACACACTAATCTGGGACTAATGAAAGATGGAAATGGGTAGCTCGATGTTAATCATGGATCAATGGAGCGTGTGTGGTTAACCGGCACATTGATTAGGTGATTTGTAACATTAATTGTACCATGCTAATTTGCATGGTTATTCACACCTTGTTTGTGATCCTCGACATCACAGTCACAAACTTGAAGGGCATAATTGAAATATAAACATGCCATTGAAAAGGTCAGTGAATATCAAAAGAATCTAGGAATTTCAATTCATTTAAAACTTAATAATCAATTTCATTTTTCATGGTGGAAATTGGTAAATCGTCATTTACCTACCTTCAAATATTTTGCAATTGGATTACGGCATCCCTCTTCCGAATTGTAAAATATTGTGTTAGGTCCTAGCCTTACTATTTCATTTTTGGTGTTATATTAAGGACTTAAATCAACTAACTTGAATTTCTCCCATTATAGATGTCTAGGTCAGACAACTATAGTCTTCCCAAATCGTTTGGAAAAAGCTTTCCTTATGAAGATGATGTCCCATGATTGGATCGTGGAAATGGAAATCATACTTCACTTTCTCCACCTCCTCCAATAATTCTGCCTAACCCACAAGCTCAAAGACTTCAAAAGTTCAAGATCACTCAAGCCCTATTGGCAAGCAAACACCAAGATGGAAGGTTTTTGTGTGCACATGTCTTGGAGAGTAAGTCACACATTGACAGGATGAGAATGTTAGGAATCATTGTGTCGAGGAAGTTGGCTGTTGACTTGGTTCTTAAGTCACTTCCCGAGTCGTATAGTCATTTTGTTAAAGACTACTATATGACAGACCACGACGTGACCCTTATTGATCTTACATATTTGCTAATTGCTGCTGAATCTGCAATGATCTGGTGCACTGGTAATGCAAATTTGATTGGAAGATCTACTTCCCAAACTTCCATGGACATTGAAAATGGAAAAATTGGAAGTCCAAAAAAGATTTCTCTTTCCAAGGGAAAGGGAAAGGCTTAGTCTGAGATTGTCCTATGTACCATTCCAAAAGAATCTATTTGCTTCTATTGCCAAGAGAAGGGACATTGGTTGCGAAGCTGCCGTATCTACTTGAAGGACCATAAGGATGGTAAAGTCAAAATGTATGACTCTGCTTCAGGTAAGTCAACTATCTAACTCCATTAAGTTCCTATTTTGAGATTCTTAATACATGATGCAATGTATTCACATTTCGATGTTTTGTAGGATCAAAGGAAGCTTAAAGGAAAAGTATGATGAGTTTGATCGCGAAGAGATGAATTTCGATCGCATGGTTCGATAATCAGATTTTTGAGCTGCTACTTAAGAGTTATAATAGATTGCATAGAAATATTTAGTAACATAATTTTCATTTGTAATTGCATTGCAAAGAAAAATTTTTCCGCATAGTATAAATAAAGATTTTTTTTTTTTTTTTTGAAATTTATCTTTGTTTTTTATATATCCTTGCAATGGCATTTGTGAAAATTAATGTTTGTATGTTTCTATTGTTAGCAATGTTGAAAATGGATTTGATTCTTTCGTTTATCGTAGTGTAAAAAATTACCACATAATGAAAGATTCTCATCACCAAGTTTCAGTTAGATAGAAACTTAGAATCATGCAACTTGTATTGTGTGATGTATGAGAACCTTCGTCTTTGGGAAAGTAAGACTAAATCCTTGTTCATGTGTATATGTGATTCAAATAAAGGATTAGGGGATCTAGTACACATAGTTGTGGACTGGTCAGGTCCACCACAAAGAACGATAAGACTATTCCTCATGATTTATTAAAAGCTTAGTAAATATGATTATGCTTACAAGATTAAGTATAATTTTGAATCATTGAAAAAGTTTCAATGTATAGCAGAACGAATAAGAAGAATCAAATTAGGCAGAAAGATAAAAGTTTCTCCAATCTGAAAGGAAATGAGAGTACTTTATTATCGTGTTTTATGATCATCTTAATGATTATGAAAACCATATAACAATTGATCCTCTAAAGACACCTTCGTGCACTTGTATGGCTAAGAAGAGGAATTGTGAATTGATGAAATGATTAAATCAAGAAGATAAGTCATAATTCTTTCCAAAATCAAGTCTTAGAGTCATACTCCAAGATTGTAACTTGACTGGCATAATCTTAAAAGAGGTTTATAATGTCACACCCCAAAACCTAAACGGTGGAATTGTTCGGGGGTGGAGGACGTCATGTATAGTATCACAACAATGCAAAGTAGTAAACAAGCAACAACATCATCCATTGCATTAATAATATAATTTCATACAAGTGTATTCTGTCAAGTTATATAGACACCAAAAAGTACATCAAAATAAAATACGAGTCTTGAACCAAGCTCCATCTTCTCAAAAACTTGGCACCGGTACCTGTCTACTGGCGACATGAGAATACAAGTTATTTTGAAAGCGAGTATCTGTGACAACTCGTAATTTATTCCGTCACTGTAACCCGTTCCTGTTAATAAAACCGTTCGTATTCCAATTTTTCCGTTAACTTTTGGTTTAAATTAATTAAATAGGGGACTTTTTATTATGGACTCATGAGTGTCCAAACCCATTACAAAAGCATAAAATAACCTCGTTATTTATTTGGAAAAATTTTATTTACGACTAAGTTGTAATTACGACAAATTAATCGGGTAGAATTTTAAACCCCGTTTAATGTCGGTATCGGGTAGATTTCCACCGGGTCTCAAACCCAACCCCTATATAAAGGTTGAGTGGTCATCCTTTAAAGACTTTTACCCACCTCACAACTTTCTCTCTCTACTCTCTCTCTAAAACTCGATATTTAGCCAAAAACACCCCCTTTCAAGCTTCAATTTGGTAAGTAATCTATCGTAGCATGTTTCTAAGCTTGTTTAACATGCAAATCTATGTTTAAACTACCCAAAACCATCAAGAACAAGTGTTTACGGTTTGGGAACACCTCCCAAAATCGTAAACTCCCTTAAGGGGGTTTTGAAGCCCCAAAACCCTTCCAAGTCCCTTCTAGTGCTTAGATATGGCTTAAGGACTTGGATATACGAGATTTGAACACCAAAATATACCATTTAGGTAGTAAACATGAGTTTACGGTCCAAGAACATTCTTGAACCGTAAACACACCTTCATTTACCTTAAACACATTTTAAGGTGTTAAAATGCCCCTTAAACCCCTCCAAAAGCTTCCATGAGTGTCTAGAACCTTATATTCCTTCTTGAGATGCACCAAAACATATAGAAATGAGTTACACTTGAGTTTAGGGTTTGGGAAGGTCTTGGAAAACTATAAACACCTTCAATGGGGTGTTTAAGTGCCCTAAACACCTTGTATGACTTAGATTTGGGTCTAGAACCTTGTATGCTTAACCAACAACAACCAAAGCACATGATTCATGGACAAACATGAGTTTACGGCCATAAAGGCACTTGTTTATGGTAGTAAACTCCCCAAGTTTCATTCAAGAACCGTAAAATCCTTTTCCGAGGTCAATTCAAGTCCCGATCACTTCCTAAGCCATGGAATCAACCCTAGAACTTTCCTTTGTGCATTGTAAGACCATTAAACATCCAAGAACACACCACCCGTGAGTTTACAGCCTTAAAATCATGGGATATGGTCTTTGGACCATAAAATCCCCTAAGGGATTACTCTTGAAGAGTAAACTCCTTATCTAGGCCCTATACATCCTTAAATGCTACCCGGGTCACTCCTAGCACTTGAAATAAAGTATTTTCGCACCTCAGAGTGTACTGTCTTATCTAATTAGTGGTTCAAAGTCTAATTAGATACAACTATGTATCTATTCATATTGCATAGGAACCTCGCATGTTCTCAAGCCTCGAAATGATGCATAGCATCCAACCGACACACTTCTCGACTGGTGAGTTCATACCCCTACGTTTTTCCATGTTTTCAATGTTTTCAGGGGGGGAATACAAGCAAAATTACAAAGAAATTGTGTACTCAAACTTATGATTTCATTTGAAATGTTTCGTATATCGTATGCTTTTAACACTGGAAACTGTATTAACCAATCGTTCAACTTGCAGAGTAAACCGTCAAACTATTTGTGAAACTCGTTTTAAAATGTTATATTTTATATTTCACAAAAGAATTTCCATATCATTACTGTTAAAAGCATTAGCTTAGAACTTTCGAAACGTCCTTGGTATCACTACCCTTAGATACGAGAGTGAAGGATTTCAGCACTTTAGACCTGTCCTTGATAACCCTCCCCTTAGATACGAGAGTGAAGGACTAATAAATAGAGTTTTCCGTATTATTACTTTTTAAATGTCCTTTGGTAACACTCCCCCTAGATTCGAGAGTGAAGGACTACTTTTAAAATTCATTAATCTTAAGATTAGAGACACGTCCTTGGTAACAGTCCCCCTAGTTACGAGAGTGTATGACTACCCCTGTTACAAGAATCTCCTGGAGGGAGAGCGTGACTTGAATGTATAGATCTAAACGGGGTTGACAACCCCGCAACTGGCTGCTAGCTACAGTCGAACTGAAAGGTTCAAGGGTGACAAAAGTCATAAAACGATACTGGCCCCTGTTTCGAGCCTTATCTAGTCTATTGTATGGTTATGCAACTCGCAATTTAGATTATGAATACTTTTATACTTACATATTAGTTTTATATACGTGTTAAAACTAATGTACTTTTCAAGGATAACCAGGTTTTCAGGAAACTTCACACAAACACTTTAAGTATGGTAGATACTTGTACATTACATTCAGAACCGATAACCGATTACAAACTTCTAAGGAAAATAAGAGTTTTTCCTGGGATAACAAACTGTACATAACCAAATCGTATAACAAACGGATAACTAAACTTTACTTGTAAGAAAATATGGGATTTTCTTGGATAAACATTTTTCAGAAACCAAAGGAAGCTTGTTCATTTTCAGAAAACAAACCGCTTATGAACTCACCGGCTTTATGCTGATTTTCAAACGGCTTGTATTCTTAGGTCCACATTAGGCAGGTACACCGCGATCTTTTGGAGAAGACGGAGCGTTTTAGAGGACACGTCTTTACTTTTGTTCAAACTATTGTATAGATAAACATGTTTCACTTTACTTTCAAACAAATTTAATTATTCCTATGTAATGTAATGTTTTGTGTTTACTATGCTTACTATGTACATTGGTTGTGATACTTTACATGACGTCCTCCGCCCCGGAACGTTTCCGCCATCGGTTTCGGGGTGTGACAGATTGGTATCAGAGCCCTTGTTTATAGTGAACTAGTATACCTAACCTTACATGGTATAAGACTATAAACACTAAGGGGCCGTAGTGCTCTGAACTAAAAGTATACTTTAAAATATAAGTATTTTCAAAAGTATACAAGTATACCTAACCGCCGAAATCTGTAACTACGAGTAGAACAAAACATAAGTAATTGGGTGTTGTGCACTGCGGTTAAACCTGGGCAGTTATGTAGTCGTGTCTAGGGTCAATATAGTCTGATCAACTATATTCATTTGAGACACGACCAACATGTGCTTTGGAGTGACCGTGGTGTGTGGCATGCCTAACACTTACCTAATATCCAAACAATGATTCACCGATGCAGCGAAACATAAAATACTATGGGAGTATTTTAGCCAAAACCGAATACATTGTAGAAATTCATTCCGAGTGTTGTTACGCGTTCCTTCCTTAGCGATAATTTATCTATTTTGATAACTCTTTCCTGTTTTATTGTTTAATAAAACTTTATATCTGTCATAATTCGATATCTCTTGTTCCATATCTCTTGATTCAATTCAAAGGACTTATGATCCTCTCTTTCCTGGCTATTTTAGATCAAGATGCCTCCAAAGAAAAGACCCAGCTCAAAGAACAACAATCTTCCTTCACCACCACCTCCCTCTCCATTCGACCCCTCCATGTTCAAAGCAGCTGTTACTGCTGCTGTGGCTACTGCCATGTCACAAATGAACCCTGGTGGTTCATGTAACGACCGAAAAATACAACCAATTTAAATTTTTCAAAAACAACCCGATTCCATTAAATTATTACAAAAAGGTTTTCAATACAAATCATTTAGAGTATTCCCAGAATCACATTACTACAAAATCATGAGGAGCGGTACGATCACGCCTTTGCCTTGCCACAGTCTCCTGAAGAACCTGAAAAACATTAAACCACAACTGTAAGCCCGAAAGCTTAGTGAGATACCCCCAAAATACCAACCACATATATCATACATGTAAAATGCCAAATCATATCGAATCACAGAACAACCATGCATATCGGGTCTACTGTGAGACTAGTCCACCATGTCGGGTCTTCAGTCCACCTAGTCCACCCTCCGAGTCCAATCATGTCCTTCGAGTCTGCAGTGTGGTTGGTCCGCCCGCACCGGGCCTTCCACTCACCTGGTCCACTCTCTGAGTCTACAGTATGACTGGTTCGCCCGCTCCCGGGCCTTCAGTCGGCCTGGTCCACTCTCCGAGTCTACAGTATGACTGGTCCGCCCGCTCCCGGGCCTTTAGTCGGCCTGGTCCACTCTCCGAGCCTTGACACGTCTGGTCCGCCCTCGTGGGGCCTACAGCATATCCGAACCGCTCGGTGGGCCTTTAGAACAACCGGTCCGCCCTGGGTATCTTGGCCTACAGCACGAAGCAGGACCAGCCTCAACCCAACTCTAGTCCAAACAACCGTGTGCACATAAACATACAATCACATAACAATTCATATACAGTCAAACCGATCTAGCAGATCACATAACACAACATACTCTAACAGAATACCAACCTAACCGGTCACTAGGATAGCATCAACCTATATACCAGGATACCGACCTTAACCAGGTCTCTAACGAATACCATCCTAACTACCCGGATGCAAACATATCAAAGCAATAACATAACAACAGATACTGGGATCTCAATCCGATAAAGGGCCGACCTTGGTGCCTTAGACCCTGTTGATATAGTGAGGATAACTCACCTCAAAACTGCAAGCTGAAAGGATAAGGTCTCGCTGCTCCGAACTCCGACACGAACTCCTCCACTGAACACCAAAACACTCAACTCAATAAATACCCTTAATTACCAAAATACCCCTGAAAGACAACTGGTCAACCCTTGGACAAGGTGAAAGTCAACCCCTGACTGACTCTACTCGCCGAGTCAACCTGATGACTCGCCGAGTCCCCAAGCTCAGAACTTCCCTCAATCCGCGACCTAACTCACTGAGTCACCCCAAGACTCGCTGAGTCTAACCACTCTGAGTCCACTCGCACCGAACTCACCGATTCATCCCTTGACTCACTGATTCTCGACTCAACCAGAAAAATATTGGGACTCTTTGACAAGACTCGCCGAGTCCAAGAACAGACTCGCTGAGTCTAAGGCAATCTTCAACCTACTCGCCGAGTTGTTCTTCCAACTCGTCGAGTTCCAGCTCATCTTCAAGCAACTCGTCGAGTCACCCCATGTGACCCGCCGAGTACCACCGGTCTGAACCCATACAGAAGCATTCCAGGCCATGCAATTGATCCAAAACATAGATCTAGCCTCCTACAACCCATCCATCACGTAAAGTGGCAAACTTTACGTGAATCCAAAGAGATCTAGGCCTTTTACACTTTAAGGCTAGGGTTTGGGACATGATGGCTTCACTAAACACTCAAACACAGGGACTTTAATGCACTCTAGACCTTCTCGATTCCATATCTGAGGTAGCAACCTCAGATCTAACCTCCAAACTCCAAAACATCCCAAGATAAGCTCCCCATAAACCCCAAAATGATGAATCCAAATGAGTAACAGCCCAAGAACGAGTTATTACCTCAAAAGAATGCCCCAACTGCAATGAAACCCGAATCCAAGCAAAGCCCCTTGCTCCAAGCCTCCAAACTCCCAATATTCCTTCAACAAATACCCTTCAATCTCCCAAAAGCACTTTGATCCAATCACACACGAATGCTAAGGGTTTCTGGACTTGAGGATGAGTAAAGAGGCTGGGGGAATGGATGTTATGTTCTTTATATAGGGCTCAACCCCGAGAATTAGGGTTTTCTCCACTCAGCACCTACTCACCGAGTCCATCTTTGGACTCGCCGAGTAGGCCACTCGAAACGCGACCAAAGTTGCAACCCTACTCGCTGAGTCCATCCATGGACTCGCCGAGTTGACCTTCAATTTTACACTTTTAGCCCTTCAACTCTACTCTTGATATTTCGGGATGTTACAATTCTCCCCAACTTAAATTAGGCTTCGTCCTCGAAGCCTACGATAACTCAACTCCAAAAATACTTCCACAACACGCCACCTGGCCTTAACCAGACCAGGTCCCTCAAGGCATACCCATTGAAACTCGAACTGACTTTCTCTTTCCTTGCGGTGTCCTAACCATGGTCTCAAACTGGGCACCGGTTGTACCCTCTGATAATCGTACTCAACAACCGAGTAATTCCCATGATGCATCACTGCTCCAAATCTCAACAATTACTCGACCCATATGAGCTAGAAAATCATGAACCACCGGATCCCTGATCCGAATCCCACTCTATCCATTCCATGCTGATCGAAGGACCCATTCTTCAATCTCAGAGAAACTCCCACGAGTCCTCTTCTTGCAATCACACGCACATGCTGCACCAGTCCTTGCACTCTCGCGTTAGGAAAACCTGTTACACTGACAACATCTCCAACATCCCCAGGGGGAACCAGCACTACATACACAACTCCCTGATCAGAATCAAGCTGGGAGTCCCAGACTCCATCCCTGCATCCATCCTGAGACTCTTAGCTCTACACCCGCGGAATCCCTTCCGCATCCTCAGCAGACACCCCATCATGATGTCATTCCATACCACCACCGCAATCACGCTGCTTAATGACCACCGTCGGACCACTCCGATCATAACTCTACACTGCCGCTTTCACTTCCGTGATTTTACTCTTTCTCTCGGAGCTACACTCCTCTCTTCCTCTTTCCTTACCAAGGAAATCCACTTGGCTGCCTTGTCACCACGACAAGTCCCACGGTGCTCACCCAAAGCTGCATCACCCCTTTATAGCTTAACCGCTATCCATGCAACACACATGCCCTGAATCTGCTCGCAAGGACTCTCGAGTCCATGCACCATCTCCACTAATCAAGATCAATACCCGGGGCCAGACCTTCTGATGCTAACACATCACAACATACTCAATTCATTACCTCACACCGATCTAATGACACCTACAGAGTCTTTAGCATGACTGGACCGCCTTACCAGGCCTTCAGCCAACTGGACCACTCTCATATCCTTCAGCAGACCTGGACCGCCCACCAGGGTCTTGAGTCTAGCTGGACCGTTCACCGAGCCTTCGGCCTGATTGGTACGCCTAATGGCCTTTAGTCTATCCGGACCGCTCAACTAGCAATCAACATTCCGAGTTACCTCTCCGGGAAATCCTCCCATGCATACTGTTCTAGCCCCCTAGGGGTTCCGAAGTCTATCTCCATCATACATACTCAATCCCGACCTGATCCCAGGCCCTACTCAATCAAATACCCTTGGTCTGCATCTCACGCCGCACGCCTGCCACTTACTCAAGCCGGACTATACTCTTGACTGACAGAGCCACCGCTGAAACCCAAGCAGCCAAACAACCTCTCATGTCCATTGACCTTCCGAAGAATTTCCAATTCTCCTCCACTTATAGCACTAACTATCAATCACCGGTTGCCATCACCGACCTCCCACAACAACCTTGCACAACGCCCAACATAAACACGCGAACTGATTCCCACTAACATGAACAACCTTCACCAATCGCATAACAATACAGATGATCCCGCCACAAAAGAACTTAATCCTCCGCTAACCACTCCTCAGACTGCAACTGCTACCCAATATCCATACCAACACCTGATTCCCACGAACAATCCTCATGACAGATAACCAACAAATTTCCGAACACTAAATCCATAACCAAGCCATAACCCTCAAAACCAAAGAATAAAATACCAAAGTCCTTGCAACAGGACTAGCAGGAAAACAATACTCCACCATAATCATAAAATAAAAAGATATCAAGAAAGGAACATACCCGCAGCTGCATCCGACATTGCTCTGACCTCCTCTGCTGAAAGCTGAAAAGCGCAACCCTAAACCCTTGGGGGCTCCGCTCCACCCTGACCTCCTCCTATGATCCTCAAAGTGGCCGGTGCTGGAGCCTGCACCGGTCCTGCAACAAGTTGTGGGCAGTTGACCCTCAAGTGCCCAACCTGATGACAATGATAGCAAATTCTCAATTCTCGAGCCTGCGCTGATTGATGACAATCCCTCGCATAGTGCCCCTCCTTTCCGCACTTGCAGCATGCGCCACCGGACCTACAAACTATGGTTTGACCCTTCCTACACTTCCCACAAGTGTGACTACTCGGCTCTCCTACCCTGGAATCAACGGTCTTAGACCATTTCTTCGCCGGCTGCGACTGCACTGGAGCTTGCCTCAGCTTACGCAACTGCAACTCAATCTCTAACTTACACCGCCTGGCGGCCTCCTGCAACTCCAACAAAGTCTCACACCTCTGCGCGAACACAAACTGTCTGATATCTCTCTTTAGCATACTCAGATATTGGGACATCTGAGCCTGCTCCGAAGCGAACTCAGAGCAAAATATCGCCTTCTCAGTAAACATCCTGGTAATTTCCATCACCGACTCCGAATCTTGCTTCAGCTCAAGGAACTCCTGAGCCAACCTCTCCCTCTCGACCTGCGGAACATAACGAGTGATGAACATCTCTCTGAACTGATCCCATGAAACCGCATCCCTCTGCGCATCCGAATATAATCCCGTGGTCAACCTCCACCAATCCTTTGCCCCGAGCCTTAACAGGTTCAAAGCACACCTCACCCTCTGATCAGCAGGGCATGAACACGTGAAGAAACACCCTTCCACGTCTGATAACCATCTCATAGCAACGATCGGATCCTGAACTCCATCAAAGGTGGGAGGCTTCGTATTATCGAAGTCCCGATACTGAATACCTCTACTAGCTCCTCCCCCTGCCGCTGCTACAGCCGCTGTAGCCGCCGCGGAAGCCGTCTCCGCGAGAGCCGCTTAGCGCTCATCAAAATACTCTACCATAGCGGTCTTGATCGACCTAAACAGTTCCGGCAGCTCAGCCCGGAACAATGCAGCAACCTCATCATGCAGGATCTCACGAATCCTCACATCAAAATCGCCTGTGCTCATCTGACTAACATCCTCGGGTGATACGGACCCGCCCAAAACTCCCTCTCATGCTCCTGATCCTGACCCGGATCCACTCCCAGCATGCCCTGAAATCTCCATACTGAAAAGAACACCACAAAATCTCAGATACTTCCCCACTATCCAGGGAACTAACTCTCTCTCAGCCCAACCCTAGGGGTCATGGTCTCCCTGATATGCGTACGGGTCCTGTGGTTCCGGTAGTACGGGCCCATACTACCTTCCACACCTACCCATATTTGTATGATGTGCTACCACAACGCCCTAGATAAAACATATAATCAAGCGCTCAACCCTCACCTCTAGAGGAACACTGGAAATCTCCCACAAGAAACCCTAGGCTACAGGCATCACAAATCAGGCAACATTAACATGAAATCCTGAAGATCTCTATCCTAACTCTAGCATGCTGTTCTACCAAAGCTCAATAAAACAAATATAATGTATGGTATTTAGGGGTTACTTACTGGCTCCGGCTGATCGTACCTCTGCGTACTCCTTTACTTATTTTGAAAACCATTTAAAATTCTCTTATGAAAACCCTCCTCGATTTGAGAATGGAGTCACACAAGTGTTCCTCTAATTCACTCAAACCAAGGCTCTGATACCAACTTGTAACGACCGAAAAATACAACCAATTTAAATTTTTCAAAAACAACCCGATTCCATTAAATTATTACAAAAAGGTTTTCAATACAAATCATTTAGAGTATTCCCAGAATCACATTACTACAAAATCATGAGGAGCGGTACGATCACGCCTTCCACTCACCTGGTCCACTCTCTGAGTCTACAGTATGACTGGTTCGCCCGCTCCCGGGCCTTCAGTCGGCCTGGTCCACTCTCCGAGTCTATAGTATGACTGGTCCGCCCGCTCCCGGGCCTTTAGTCGGCCTGGTCCACTCTCCGAGCCTTGACACGTCTGGTCCGCCCTCGTGGGGCCTACAACATATCCGAACCGCTCGGTGGGCCTTTAGAACAACCGGTCCGCCCTGGGTATCTTGGCCTACAGCACGAAGCAGGACCAGCCTCAACCCAACTCTAGTCCAAACAACCGTGTGCACATAAACATACAATCACATAACAATTCATATACAGTCAAACCGATCTAGTAGATCACATAACACAACATACTCTAACAGAATACCGACCTAACCGGTCACTAGCATAACATCAACCTATATACCAGGATCCGACCTTAACCAGGTCTCTAACGAATACCATCCTAACTACCCAGATGAAAACATATCAAAGCAATAACATAACAACAGATACCCAGATCTCAATCCGATAAAGGGCCGGCCTTGGTGCCTTAGACCCTATTGATGTAGTGAGGATAACTCACCTCGAAACTGCCGGCTGAAATGAGAAGATCCCACTGCTCCAAACTCCGACACGAACTCCTCCACTGAACACCAAAACACTCAACTCAATAAATACCCTTAATTACCAAAATACCCCTGGAAGACAACTGGTCAACCCTTGGACAAGGTCAAAGTCAACCCCTGACTGACTCTACTCGCCGAGTCAACATGATGACTCGCCGAGTGCCCATGCTCAGAACTTCCCTCAATCCGCGACCTAACTCACCGAGTCACCCCGAGACTCGCCGAGTCCAACCACTTTGAGTCCACTCGCACCCAACTCACTGAGTCATCCCTTGACTCACCGATTCTTGACTCAACCAGAAAAATATTGAGACTCTTCGACAAGACTCGCCGAGTCGAAGAATAGACTCACTGAGTCTAAGGCTATTTTCAACCCACTCGCCGAGTTTTTCTTCCTACTCATCGAGTTCCAGATCATCTTCAAGCAACTCGTCGAGTCACCCCATGTGACTCGCCGAGTACCACTGGTGTGAACTCATACAGAAGCATTCCAGGCCATGCAATTGATCCAAGAGATAGATCTAGCCTCCTACAACCCATCCATCACGTAAAGTGCCAAATTCACGACCCTACTCGCCGAGTCCATCCATGGACTCGCCGATTTGACCTTCAATTTTACACTTTTAGCCCTTCAACTCTACTCTTTATGTTTCGGGATGTTACAGTTCAGGCGGGCCAGGAGGTGGGACTCAACCTCAAAACATAGAAGGTAGCCAGGGACACCAGAAGGAGTGTTCCTACAAGGATTTTATGAACACGAAACCCATGCCCTTCAATGGCACTAGAGGTGTCATTACCCTAACCCGATGGGTCAAAAAAAATTGATTCTATTTTCGAAATCTGTGCCTGTTCGGAATCCGATAAGGTGAAGTTCACCACTTGCACCTTCACCGACAAAGCCCTAACTTGGTGGAACGGCCGAGTCAAATCCTTAACTTTACCTGTAGCTAATGCTATGGGTTGGGAGATCCTAAAAGAATTTCTGCTTGCGGAGTACTGCCCTCGGGGTGAAATGCAGAAGCTAGAACACGAACTCTAGAATCTGAAGATGAAGGGTTCCAATATCGCCGCCTACACTTCAAGATTTGATGATTTGGCGCTTCTCTGCCAGAGAATGGTTACCCTGGAGAGTAAAAAGATTGAAAGATTTATCTAGGGGTTGACCCAGCCAACCAAGGGAAGCGTTTTAGCTGCAAAGCCAGACACATACGGCAGCGCCAAATGCCTAGCGCAGACTCTGATTTACCACAGTGATAATCTTGAGGAAGCGGCCACCACTCCTGATCCGATAAAGAGGAGTGGTGAGAAAAGAAAATTTTGGAAAAAGAACAAGGGTCAGTCTTCCCAAGAGTCCTCAAAGAAGCAGCAAACTGTGGCAGTCCGCATTGCTACTATCCCTGCTGTTGTTTCTGCTGTCGGATCCACAACCCAAACACCTACGAGTAGATATGCTGGTACCCTCCCCATGTGTAACAAGTGAAACTATCATCACCTCACTTCCATCCCATGTCGGGAAGTGAATTGCAACAACTGTGGCAAGAAGGGCCACACTACGAAAAACTGCAAGACACCAACCCAATCAGCCAATCAAACTTCCAGAGCAGGTGTCGGTCAGGCCTTTTACGGATGTGGTGAAGTAGGGCATTTCAAAAGAAACTGCCCCAAGGCAGCAACATCGGGTAACACTGGGAGAGTCCTAGCTATGGGACGAGAGGAGGCAGTCGCCGATCCCACCATTGTCTCGGGTACGTTCGTTCTCAACAACTCTTATGCTAGTATCCTTTTCGATTCTGGTGCTGAAAGAAGCTTTGTTAGCCATTCATTCAAACATTTTCTTAAACATAATCCCCACCATTAACCGAAACATTTACCATTGAGATGGCTAACGGTGAGACAGAAAACGCTATCGAGATATTCATAGGCTGTACCCTTACCCTGAATGATCATTCTTTCCCCATCGACCTAATGCTAGTTTCCATCAAGAGATTTGATGTTATCATTGGCATAGATTGGTTGAGTCCCAATCATGCTGATATCCTTTGTTACAAAAATGCCATCCATCTCAATCTCCCCTCCGGTCAAACTCTTATGATCTACAACAATAAATTCAGTTCCAATCTTCGCATCATATCTTGCACCAAAGCTCAAAAGCTTTTGCGAAAGGAGTGTCACACATTCCTAGCTCATGTAATCAATGAGAAACAAGAAGTTAAGGACCTCGAGAGCATCCCCGAAGTCTACAACTTTCCTGATGTCTTTCCTAAAGAGCTCCCAGGAATTCCTCCCAAACGTCAAGTCGAGTTTCGCATTGACCTAATTCCAGGAGCTAATCCTGTAGCCAAATCTCTATATCGCTTAGCTCCAGAAGAAATGCAGGAGTTATCCAGTCAACTTAATGAGATGCTTGACAAAGGGTTCATCAGACCGAGTTCCTCACCCTGGCGAGCCCTGGTATTATTGGTGAAGAAGAAAGATGGATCCTTTCGGATGTGCATAGACTACCGTGAGCTGAACAAGTTGACAATCAAAAACCGTTATCCTCTTCCTCGAATAGATGACCTTTTCGATCAACTTCAAGGAACCAGTTACTTCTCGAAGGTAGACCTTAGATCAGGGTACCATCAGCTTCGAGTTCACGAGAATGATGTTTCCATGACAACATTCATGACTCGGTATGGTCACTACGAGTTCGTGGTGATGCCCTTCGGTCTAACCAATGCACCGGATGTGTTCATGGACTTGATTAACCGAGTGTGTCGTCCTTTCTTGGACAAGTTCGTCATCGTGTTCATTGACGATATACTTGTCTATTCCCAAAGCGAAGAAGATCACAAACAACACTTGAGGTTAGTATTGGAAACTCTTAGAACAGAGAAGCTGTACGCGAAGTTCTCTAAGTGCGAGTTCTGGATTCGGAAGGTAGCTCTCCTTGGTCACGTGGTAAGCGAGGAGGGCATACACGTGGACCCGTCCAAGATTAAGGCAATAGAGAATTGGTCGGCACCGAAGACACCCACAGAAATCCGTCAATCTTGGGTCTCTCTGGCTACTATCGCAGGTTCATCCAGAATTTTTCCAGAATCGCCAAACCCCTAACTACTCTAACACAGAAAGGTGTACCCTTTTGTTGGAGTGAAAAGCAAGAAACCACATTCCAAACATTGAAACGAGCCCTTTGCAGTGCGCCTATTCTATCCCTGCCCGAAGGAACAGAGGATTTTGTTGTCTTCTGCGATGCTTCTAATCAGGGTTTAGGCTGTGTGCTTATGCAAAGAGGAAAAGTTATTGCTTATGCCTCAAGACAACTTAAGGCGCATGAAGTTAACTACTCAACTCATGACTTGGAGTTAGGAGCAGTGGTCTTCGCACTGAAGATTTGGAGTCATTACCTCTACAAAACTAAGTGCACAATCTTCATTGACCATAAAAGGCTGCAGCACATCTTCAATCAGAAAGACTTAAACATGAGGCAACGGCGATGGCTAAAGCTGCTCAGTGACTATGATTGCGAAATCCGCTACCATCCCGACAAGGCCAATGTGGTAGTAGATGCTCTTAGCCGAAAGGAGGGTTCAATCCACAAGGTGAAGACATTGACAATGACCATCCATTCCCACTTATCCGTACAGATCCGAGAAGCCCAGTTGGAAGCCCTAAAACTAGAAAATGTGTTGAACAAAGTCTAGAGAGGAATGGAGAAGAAACTTGAGATCAGAGGTGATAGAGTCTACCGTTTCATGGATAGAATTTGGACCCTAAAGTTCGGAGGATTCAGAGATGTTGTTATGACCGAAGCGCACAAGAGCAAATACTCTGTTCACCCAGGTTTGGAGAAGATGTACCTAGATCTCAAGAAACGATACTGGTGGCCAAACATGAAAGCCGAAATCGCAACCTTCGTGGGCAAGTGTCTGACTTGCACCAAGGTAAAAGTTGAGTACCAGAAGCCCACGGGTATGCTCCAGCAACCTGAGATACCTGAATGGAAATGGGAGATGATTACCATGGATTTCATCACCAAGTAACCCAAATCTCTGAGTGGGTATGATACCATTTGGGTAATTGTCGATCGTTTGACAAAATCCGCTCACTTCCTTCCGATTAAAGAATCATTCAAGATGGAAAGACTTACACGAGTCTAGATCCAAGAGATAGCTCGACTACATGGTGTACCTGCGTCTATTATCTTCGATCGAGATAGCAGGTTTACCTCATGGTTCTGGCAGTCCCTTCAGAAAGCTCTTGGAACCAAGCTGGACATGAGTACAACTTACCATCCTCAGACAGACGGACAGAGTGAGAGAACTATCCAGACCCTGGAGGACATGTTGAGAGCATGTGTCATTGATTTTGGAAAGTCGTAGGACACCCATTTACCCTTGATCAAGTTCTCGTATAACAACAGCTACCACACCAGTATCAAGGCTGCCCCGTTCGAAGCCCTCTACGGTTGTAAGTGCAGATCCCGTATGTGCTGGGCCGAGGTAGGGGACACACAGCTAGCCAAGAGTCAAGTCCGCGACAGTGCTCTCACTGGTCCTGAAATCATCCGTGAAACCACCGAGAAGATCATCCAAATCCGAGAGCGACTGAAAGCTTCATGAGACAAACAGAAGAGTTACGCCGATAAACGACGGAAACCCTTAAAATTCCAGGTTGGAGACTGTGTCCTGTTAAAGGTCTCACCCTGGAAAGGCATGATATGATTTGGAAAGAGTGGAAAAGTTAACCCGAGGTACGTAGGACCTTTCGAGATCCTCGCTAGGATCGGTCCCGTAGCCTATAAACTCCGACTACCTCAAAAACTTAGCAACATCCATCCAGTCTTCCACGTCTCAAATCTTAAAAAGTGTCTATCCGATGAAACCCTCGTGATCCCTATTGATGAGATCGAGATCAACGAAAACCTAAACTTTGTCTAAGAACCCATCGAAATCATGGATCGAGAGATCGAATGTACAAAACAAAGTCGCATCCCGATAGTGAAGGTTCACTGGAATGCCAAGCAGGGACCCGAATTCACTTGGGAGCGCGAAGACTCGATGAAACAGAAGTATCCACATCTCTTTCCTAATCCATGATTTGTACCTAGATTTTAAATTTTGGGATGAAATTTTCTCTAATGGAGGGATAATGTGACAACTCGTAATTTATTCCGTCACTGTAACCCGTTCCCGTTAATAAAACCGTTCATATTCCAATTTTTCCGTTAAATTTTGGTTTAAATTAATTAAATTGGGGATTTTTATTATGGACTCATGAGTGTCCAAACCCATTACAAAAGCATAAAATAACCTCGTTATTTATTTGGAAAGTTTTTATTTACGACTAAGTCGTAATTACAGCAAATTAATCGGGTAGAATTTTAAACCCCGTTTAATGTCGGTATCGGGCATATTTCCACTAGGTCTCAAACCCAACCCCTATATAAAGGTTGAGTGGTCATCCTTTAAAGACTTTTACCCACCTCACTACTCTCTCTCTCTAAAACTTGATATTTAGCCAAAAACACCCCCATTCAAGCTTCACTTTGGTAAGTAATCTATCCTAGCATGTTTCTAAGCTTGTTTAACTTGAAAATCTATGTTTAAACTACCCAAAACCATCAAGAACAAGTGTTTACGGTTTGGGAACACCTCCCAAAACCATAAAGTCCTTTAAGGGGGGTTTTGAAGCCCCAAAACCCTTCCACGTCCCTTCTAGTGCTTAGATATGGCTTAAGGACTTGGATATACGATATTTGAACACCAAAATATACCATTTAGGTAGTAAACATGAGTTTACGGTCCAAGAACATTCTTGAACCGTAAACACACCTTCATTGACCTTAAACACATTTTAAGGTGTTAAAATACCCCTTAAACCCCTCCAAAAGCTTCCATGAGTGTCTAGAACCTTATATTCCTTCTTGAGATGCACCAAAAACATATAAAAATGAGTCACACATGAGTTTACGGTTTGGGAAGGTCTCCAAAAATCGTAAACACCTTCAATGGGGTGTTTAAGTTCCCTAAACACCTTGTATTACTTAGATTTGGGTCTAGAACCTTGTATGCTTAACCAACAACAACCAAAGCACATGATTCATGGACATACATGAGTTTACGGCTGTAAACTCATGTGTTTGCAGTAGTAAACTCCCCAAGTGTTATTCAAGAACAGTAAACTCCATTTCCAAGGTCAATTCAAGTCCCGATCACTTCCTAAGCCGTGGAATCAACCCTAGAACCTTCCTTTGTGCATTGTAAGACCATTAAGCATCCAAGAACACACCACCCATGAGTTTACGGCCGTAAACTCATGGGGTGTAACATACACGTTTTGAAATCGTGTTTTGTAATGAATAAAATTGTGAAATACTATGTGAAATTGAGTGTTGAGTTCTAGCAAATGGTTTTTACTAGAAATGAAGTAAAACTATGTTTAGAATCACTGAGAAAATATTAGAAGACTTATGAGATTCCAATTAAAAGCCAAATAGTGAAATTTAACGAAAATATAAAATTTTAAATAAGTAAAATTTTATTATTTGATGTTGTATAGAATCTTGTTAGAAACTTGTAGGCGAAAACCTCGTCGAAATCCGAGTTATAACGAAGAAGTTATGACCAACCGAAGATCCGCGACAAAACCGGCACGACACCGAATGACGTAAAAAGTGAGTTTCTGATAAACTACTTTTTAGCCTTAGTAATCTAAAGGAAAGTCATAGTATTCGTTAAACCTAGAAATTCGATAAAAAGAACGCCAAAATCTGACTTCGTATGAGGAAGTTATGATTTTTTGAAGTTTCAACTTAGCAGTAGACAGCTAAAAACTCGAATTTTAGATTGAGCAATATTTGACCGATACATCCTAAACGAGAATCTAAGGTCTCGTCATTTGTAGTACAACGATAAAAAGTCTGACAAAAATGGATGTCGGATGAAGAAGTTATGAATTTTTAACGGATTTTCCTGTCCCGGTCTGTTAATAATAATAATATTAAAATTAAATTCAAAATTAGCCAACAAAGTCTAAATGAACATTGTAGAGCGTAAATTTAGCTACACGTGCATATAAAGAACGTCAAAAATGGAGCTCGTATGCGAAAGTTATGGATTTTAGAAGTTTGGGGCACATTTTCCGAGAAACTCGCATGGATAGTACCCGCCACAGGAGACCTACGTCGCAGGCACATCACCTTCGCACGAAGTAGCAACGTCATTGGAGACGTGGCCAAATCCAAAATCAGCAAGTGTCGCACGCTTATTTGCCGAGGGCCAGGTCCAGTAGGAAGGAGACACGTCTTGCATCGGTGGCCAGTCCGACGCGAGACACGTCTCGCCTACTCGCCTCGCATCCGAGCCACCAAGCTGCTTCGTCATCGCAGCGTGTCCGAGTCTCGCACCGCCTCTCGCATCGTGGCCTTCGCTCCAGCAGTCACGTGCTCACTTCTCAACCCTCAGACCCGAGCCTCTCACTCTATAAATAGAGGAGGGTGCGAACCCTCCCGGCTAAAATTAGAAAATTTCCATTTTTCACCCCTAAATCCATATATTCACTATTTTGACTTTTCCCGAAGCCCCGATATCAATTTTAGCACCCAAAACACGTCCCGAGACCCCCTGATAAGCCCGAAAATTTTATCTTTTCGGTTTTGAAGCCCTACCTTCGCAGAGCTCGGTTTTCAATTTAGCTCCCGGTTTTCAACATAGAAAGACATATTTAAAGCCGAAGTACTGTCCAAATTACTATTTTAACCCCCGGTTAACTTAAGGTGAGTTCAATATATAGGAACAATTGTATGTTATGTGTTATATTTGCTATGTGGTTTTCAGTGTTATTATTCTGAGGTATTTTCTCGTGTTATTCGCTATGTTTATAGCAATTGTAATACCATTGACCATGTGATTAGTGAAAGGACTTAGATTCACATTGGTACTGGTACGTAGCCTCTAGCCATTTAGAGCATGTATCTGTAAGAGAATGACTTCTATTCTATGGCATTGGCAAATGGTTAGACATGACTATAACCCTGAAATCTAACAAGATGTTAATCAGAAATTACATGTCTTCTATGCCATTTGGGCCAAAGCTTTATTGATGTATATCAAGAATTGAAAAGTATATCTTTGAATAAAGTATTTGATTGATATGAACGCTTGTCACATGATCTCACTTACATCTTGTTGTTCTTCTTTGCTTTTTCCACATTGAAGTATATATATGGCATAACGTTATATTGTATCTATTTTTGAACTCACTAAGCGTCACCGTTTACCCTATCAATGTTTAACAATTGCAGGTGATAAGTAACTAGTATGTTTACATACTATTGAAAGATTTAGAATAGTTTGTAATAGTACTATTGTGCTACAGTTTATGTTTGTATAAATTACAATATCCTGGGTAGTTATGTAATATATATATATATATATATATATATATATATATATATATATATATATATCACTTTGTAATAGAAGGTTTGTATCCAATAGTTTGTAATCTCTTTATCAATGTAAAATATTGCTTTTTATGAATATGCAAGTAGCATGTTTTGGAGTAATGATGTTGTGAAGTATGAAAGTTTGGGTGTTTCAAAAATACGAAAGTTGGGGTCTTTCAACCATTGTATCAGAGCAGTAGTTTAAGCGATCTAAATTCCACGGATTGGTATTTAGAGTTAAACTATAGGAAGTCCAATATATGAACTTAATCTCTGTAAGTATAGGGATACAAACCATAGGGAATATATAAGTAAAAGTATAAGGTAATAGTAAACCCTAATATTCTAAAATACTATCTTACTCCGTATTTCAGATCGATGGCTGAACAAGTAAGTAGCCATACCCCTGAGGTTGGGGGAGATCCTCAACCCGAGGAAGTGAATACTCCAGTATCTCCTCGTGAGGAGCGACTCTTAGGTAATCATACCGGTGTTATTCGATAGACTCTCGAAGAACACAAAAAGAATGATGATAAAGGAAAAGAGAAAGTCACTGGAGAATCCTCAAGAGGAAAGGTGAAGCGTCCCTCGTTCAAAGATTTCAAGAGTAGTGGTGCTACGGAGTTTTCTGGTGTCCTTAATCCTTTAATTGTTCTAACTTGGATTCAGAACACCGAGAAGTATTTCGTGTTTCTCATGTGGATGATGAAGACAAGGCTATCTATGCTTCTGCAATGCTCATTCGAGAAGTCTTAGTCTGGTGGGAAGCAACATACGAAGCTCTCGATGGATGTGACCAGGAGAACTTATCCTGGGAGTTGTTCAAGACTCATGTGCTAGAGAAGTATTGTCCTCTAGATATGAGGAGAAGATTGGAGAAGGAGTTCCTCGAGCTTAAGCAAGGAGGAATGACTGTGAATGAGTATGAAACTCAATTTAATCAAAGAGCAAGGTTTTCTACGAATTATATTCCAACTAAAGACGAGAAAATTCAGTTATTCATGGAGATACTACGACACAAAATCCATGATTTCGTTGTCAACCGGGATGTTCTCTTATTCGATAAAGCCGTTGAGTATGCTCGAAGGCCTGAGCATGGCTTAGAAATACGTGGTACCACTCTTATTGTTCCAAAGCATCCACGTACTGAAAGAACTACTCCTGCTTCCACTATTCCACCAGCTCAATCTATTCGAACTGATCCTAGCAAGCAAGCACAATCTCAGAGTGCTTTTCGTGGCCGTGGTAGGTTGCAATCTTTTTCTATTCCATCGCCTTCATGTCGCGTTTGTGGAAGGAATCATCCGGTTCAATGCAAAATAGACAAGGAATCCATTGTCTGTTATGGGTGTGGAGAAACAGGTCATATCAAGCCAGCTTGCCCAAGGAAGGATGTCACTTGTTATGCATGTGGCATTACTGGCCACAAGAAGCGTTTTTGCCCTACTCTTACAAGCCAAATGACGGGAAGTCAAGCTTCTGTTCAACAACCAGCAAGAAGGCAAGTCCCTGTCCAACAACCAAAGAGTACTCCAGCTATAAAGGAGGAGGTGCCAAAAGCTAAGGGTCGTGCATTCCAGATTACCGCAGAGGAAGCACGTGAGGACCCGAATGTTGTGACGGGTACATTTCTTGTCAACTCTAGACCTGCTCACATCTTGTTTGTTCTGGTGCCTCAGATTCTTTTGTATCTTATGAATTTGCGCATTCTTTTCAAACTATTTGTTATGCACTCGCGAAACCATTTCACGTATATACTACAGGAAGTATATCATTACTTGCTGATAATATCTATAGGGTTTGTGTCATAGAAATTGAAGGCTTTAATTTTCTTGCTAACCTAATACCTATCTCCTTTCCCAATTTCGATATTATTCTCGGCATGGATTGGTTGTCAAAGAACCATGCATAACTCTTGTGTTACGAAAAGATGGTACGCATTCCTATTAAAGGGGAAGATCCCATTAATGTCTACGGTGAACAAAGAATCTTAAAAATAATCTCTTTCCTCAAAGCTCGTAAATTCATATCGAAAGGTTGTCCTATCCATCTGGCCTATACATTTGACATCTCAAGAAAGGAGAATAAAACTGTAAATGATATTCCCATTGTTAACGAATATCCTAATGTTTTCCCCGATGATCTACCTGGACTTCCTCCGGATAGACAAGTAGAATTCCGAATTGACCTTGTGCCCGAGGCTGCTCTGATTGCAAAGACTCCTTATCGTCTTACGCCAGCCGAGATGAAAGAAATGATGAGCCAACTACAGGAATTACTTGACAAAGGCTTTATTCGACCGAGTACCTCTCCCTGGGGTGCTCTAGTATTGTTTGTCAAGAAGAAGGATAGATCGATGCGAATGTGGATTGATTATCGTGAGCTGAATAAGGTGACTATCAAGAACAAGTACCCACTACCTCGCATCGATGATTTATTTGATCAACTTCAGGGTGTTAGCTATTTCTCAAAGATTGATTTGAGATTCGGCTATCATCAGTTGAAAGTACAAGAGCAAGATGTACTAAAGACTGCTTTCCGTACTCGTTATGGGCATTTCGAATTCCTTGTCATGCCATTCGGTTTGACAAATGCCCTGCCGTATTCATGGATATGATGAATCGAGTGTGCCACCCAACGCTCGATAAGTTTTTCATCGTATTCATTGATGATATTCTAATCTATTCCAAGTATGAAGCCGATCATGCCGTTCATATTCGTGAAATCTTAGAACTTCTTCGAAAGGAGAAACTTTATGCTAAATTCTCGAAATGTGAATTTTGGCTTCGTCAAGTTCAATTGCTCGGCCATATTATTTCTAATAACGGTGTATCTATAGATCCCATCAAAATCGAAGCCATTCAAAATTGGGAAGTGCCCCGTAATGCTTCCGAAATTCGAAGTTTCTTAGGTCTCGCGGGATATTACCGGAGATTCATTAAAGACTTTTCTCGTATAGCCGTACCTCTCACAAGTCTTACACGGAAGGAAGTGAAGTTTGAATGGGGTGAAGCTCAAGAAAAAGCTTTCTCAACTCTAAAAGATCTTTTGACTCATGCTCCCATCTTATCACTCCCAGAAGGTGATGATGATTTATCCGTATATAGCGATGCTTCAAGAGTGGGACTCGGTTGTGTGTTGATGCAGCGTGGTAAAGTGATAGCCTATGCCTCAAGACAATTGAAAGATTTTGAAAAGAATTATCCCACCCATGATCTTGAACTCGCTGCAGTAGTATTTGCCCTAAAACTTTGGAGACATTACCTTTTTGGTACGAAATGCCAATTATTTACCGACCAAAAGTGTCTCAAGTATATATTCAGTCAGCAAACTCTGAATATGAGACAACAACGAGCCATGGAGCTGATGAAGGACTATGATTACGAAATCCTGTACCATCCTGGAAAGGCTAATGTGGTTGTAGATGCACTTAGCAGGAAAGTTTATGGTAATAGTATGTGTTATACTATTACTCACACTACGGTGAAGTTCACCATTCTTGATGAATTAGAGAAGTGGCAAGTTGAAGCCTTAAAGCCAGAAAATGTGAAGAAGGAAGGAATGGTACATTATGCTGAAGTTTTACTTGATGATCCACTAGGATTAAAAGTATTTAAGAATCGGCTATGGATTCCAAAGATTGGTGGATTAAGACAGAAGATTTTAGATGAAGCTCATAAGTCTAAGCTATCAATACATCCTGGTACAAGTAAAATGTACTATGATGTAAGAGCTGATTATTGGTGGCCTGGATTAAAGAGAGACATTGGAAGATATGTACAGGAATGCTTAGTATGCTTACAAGTCAAAACAGAACACCAAAAGCCTTATGGAACCCCAAAAAGTCTTAGTGTTCCTGTATGGAAGTGGGAAGAGCTGTCCATGGATTTTATTACCAAATTGCCAAAGACTGCTAGATAGCATGATAGCATTTGGGTAATCATCGACCGCCTGACTAAGAGTGCACATTTTCTCGCCATGCGTGAAACGGATCCAATTGAGAAATACGCACAAGTATACTTGGATGAAATTTTTGCAAGACATGGTGTGCCACTAAAGATAATTTCCGATCATGATACTCACTTCACTTCTCACTTTTGGGCGAGTATGCAACGCGAATTGGGATCTCGAGTTGCTCTTAGTACCGCTTATCATCCCCAGACAGATGGTCAGACAGAGAGAACAATCCAAACAATAGAAGATATGCTTTGTGCATGTGTCTTGGAGTTCGTTTGTAACTGGGATAAATACTTACCGCACTTCAATCAAAATGCCACCATATGAAGCATTATATGGTCGCAAATGCCGTACGCCGTTATGTTGGCGTGATGTAGGACAGAAGATCCTTGGAGGCCCTGAAATGATTCAAGACAACACCGACAAGATTCAAATCGTACGAGAAAGAATGAAAGCGGCCCAGGATCTACAGAAGTCCTATACGGAAAAGAGAAGACAACCTATAGAATTCCAAGTGGGTGATTTCGTGATGCTGAAGGTATCCCATGGAAAGGCCTTATGCGATTTGGGAAGAAAGGAAAGTTGAGTCCTAGATTTGTTGGTCCTTTCAAAATCATCCAGAGAATTGGAAAGCAAGCATACCGCTTAGAATTGCCTGAAGATTTGGTAGGTATTTATGATGTGTTTCATTTAAGTTATCTGCGCAAATGCTTGAGCATCTATGATGAGACAATTCCATTATCCGAGGTGAAATTGGATAATAAGTTAAGATATGTTGAAGAGCCTGAAGAAATCGTGAATGAAAGAACAACTAAGCTACGTAATAAAGAAGTAGAATTGGTGCTTTTCAAGTGGAAACACCATCGTGGCCCAAACTATACTTGGGAGAATAAGAATGAGATAAAAGCAAAATATCCCCATTTATTTTAATCGATGTAATTTCGGGAACGAAATCCTCAAAAGGATGAGGTATTTGTAACATACACGTTTTGAAATCGTATTTTGTAATGAATAAAATTGTGAAATACTATGTGAAATTGAGTGTTGAGTTCTAACAGATGGTTTTTACTAGAAATGAAGTAAAACTATGTTTAGAATCACTCAGAAAATATTGGAAGACATGAGATTCGAATTAAAAGCCAAATAGTGAAATTTAGCGAAAATATAAAATTTTAAATAAGTAAAATTTTATTATTTTATGTTGTAGAGAATCTCGTTAGAAACTTGTAGGCGAAAACCTCATCGAAATCCGAGTTATAACGAAGAAGTTATGACCAACCGAAGATCGGCGACAAAACCAGCTCGACACCGAATAACGTAAAAAGTGAGTTTTTGATAAACTAATTTTTAGCCTTAGTAATCTAAATGAAAGTCTTAGTATTCATTAAACCGAGAAATTCGATAAAAAGAATGCCAAAATCTGACTTCGTATGAGGAAGTTATGATTTTTCTAAGTTTCAACTTAGTAGTAGACAACTAAAAACTCGAATTTTAGATCGAGCGATATTTGACCGATAAATCCTAAACGAGAATCAAATGTCTCATCATTTGTAGTACAACGGTAAAAAGTATGACGAAAATGGATGTCGGATGAACAAGTTATGAATTTTTAACGGATTTTCCTGTCTCGGTCTGTTAAAAATAATAATATTAAAATTAAAGTCAAAATTAGCCGACAAAGTCTAAACGAAAGTTGTAAAGCATAATTTTAACTACGCATGCATATAAAGAACGTCAAAAACGGATCTCGTATGCGAAAGTTATGGATTTTAGAAGTTTAGGGCACATTTTCCGAGAAATTCGAATGAATAGTACTAGCCACTGGAGATCTACGTCGCAGCCACGTCACCTTCGCACGAAGCAGCAGCGTCACCGGAGACGTGGCCAAATCCGAAGTCGGCAAGTGTCGCACGCTTATTTGCCAAGGCCGAGGTCCAGCAGGAAGGAGACACATCTCGGATCGGTGGCTACTCCGACGCTAGACACGTCTCGCTTACTCGCCTCGCATCCAAGCCACCAAGCTGCTTCGTCATCGCAGCATGTCCGAGTCTCGCACCACCTCTCGCATCGTGGCCTTCGCTCCAACAGCCACGTGCTTGCTTCTTAGCCCTTGGATCTGAGCCTCTCACCCTATAAATAGAGGAGGGTGCGAACCCTCCCGGCTAAAATTAGAAAATTTCCATTTTTCACCCCTAAATCCATATATTCACTAGTTTGACTTTTCCCGAAGCCCTGGTATCAATTTTAGCACCCAAAACATGTCCCGAGACCCCCAAGAAGTCTGAAAATTTTATCTTTTCGGTTTTGAAGTCCTACCTTCGCAGAGCCCGGTTTTCAATTTAGCTCCCGGTTTTCAACATAGAAAGACATATTTAACGCCGAAGTGTTGTCCAAATTACTATTTTAACCCCCGGTTAACTTAAGGTGAGTTCAATGTATAGGAACAATTGTATGTTATGTGTTATATGTGTTATGTGCTTTCAGTGTTATTATTCTGAGTTATTTGCTCGTGTTATTCACTATGTTTATAGCTATTGTAATACCTTTGACCATGTGATGAGTGAAAGGACTTAGATTCACATTGGTACTGGTACGTAGCCTCTGGCCATGTAGAGCATGTCTCCGTAAGAGAATGACTTCTTTTCTATGGCATTGGTAAATGGTTAGACATGAGTATAAGCCTGAAATCTAACAAGATGTTAATCAGAAATTACATGTCTTCTGTGCCATTTGGGCCAAAGCTTTATTGATGTATATCAAGAATTGAAAAGTATATCTTTGAATAAAGTCTTTGATTGATATGAACGCTTGTCACATGATCTCACATACATCTTGTTATTAGTCTTTGCTTTTGCCACATTGAAGTATATATATATGGCATAACGTTATATTGTATCTATTTTTGAACTCACTAAGCGTCACCGCTTACCCTAACAATGTTTAACAATTGCAAGTGATAAGTAACTAGTATGTTTACATACTATTGAAAGATTTAGAATAGTTTGTAATAGTACTTTTGTACTACAATTTATGTTTGTACAAATTACAATATCCTGGGTAGTTATGTAATATATATATATATATATATATATATATATATATATATATATATATATATATATATATATATATAACACTATGTAATAGAAGGTTTGTATCCAATAGTTTGTAATCTCTTTATCAATGTAAAATATTGCTTTTATGAATATGCAAGTAGCATGTTTTGGAGTAATGATGTTGTGAAGTATGAATGTTTGGGTCTTTCAAAAATACGAAAATTGGGGTATTTCATGGGGATATGGTCTTTGGACCGTAAACTCCCTAAGGGCTTATTCTTGACGAGTAAACTCCTTATCTAGGCCCTACACATCGTTAAATGCTACCCGATCCACTCCTAACACTTGAAATAAAGTGTTTTCACGCCTCGGAGTGTACTGTGTTATCTAATTAGTGGTTCAAAGTCTAATTAGATACAATTATATATGTATTCATATTACATAGGAACCTCACGTGTTCTCAAGCCCTAAACTGACACATAGCATCCAACCGACACACTTCTCGATTGGTGAGTTCATACCCCTACGTTTTTCCATGTTTACAATGTTTTCAGGGGAAATACAAGCAAAAGTACAAGGAAATCTTGTACTGAAACTTATGATTTAATTTGGAATGTTTCGTATATCGTATGCTTTTAACATTGGAAACTGTATTAACCAATCGTTCAACTTGCAGAGTAAACCGTCAAACTATTTGTGAAACTCGTTTTAAATTGTTATATTTTATATTTCACAAATGAATTTCCATATCATTACTGTTAAAAGCATTAGCTTAGAACTTTCGAAACGTCCTTGGTATCACTCCCCTTAGATACGAGAGTGAAGGATTTCAGCACTTTAGACATGTCCTTGATAACCCTCCCCTTAGATATGAGAGTGAAGGACTATAATAGAGTTTTCCGTATTATTACTTTTTAAATGTCCTTTGGTAACACTCCCCCTAGATTCGAGAGTGAAGGACTACTTTTAAAATTCATTAATCTTAAGATTGGAGACACGTCCTTGGTAACACTCCCCCTAGTTACGAGAGTGTAGGACTACCCCTGTAACCAAAATCTCCTGGAGGGAGAGCGTGACTTGAGTGTATAGATCTATACAGGATTAACAACCCCGCACCTGGCTGCTAGCTACAGTCGAACCCAAAGGTTCAAGGGTGACAAAAGTCATAAAACGATACTAGCCCCTGTTTCGAGCCTTATCTAGTCTATTCTATGGTTATGGAACTCGCAATTTAGATTATGAATACTTTTATACTTACATATTAGTGTTATATACGTGTTAAAACTAATGTACTTTTCAAGGATAACCAGGTTTTCAGGAAACTTCACACAAACACTTTAAGTATGTTAGATACTTGTACATTACATTCAGAACCGATAACCAATTACAAAATTCTAAGGAAAATAAAGGTTTTTCCTGGGATAACAAACTGTACATAACCAGATCGTATAACAAACGGATAACTAAACTTTACTTGTAAGAAAATATGGGATTTTCTTGGATAAACATTTTTCATAAACCAAAGGAAACTTGTTCATTTTTAGAAAACAAACCGCTTATGAACTCACTAGCTTTATGCTGATTTTCAAACTGCTTGTATTCTCAGGTCCACATTAGACAAGTACGCCGCAATCTTTTGGAGAAAACTAAGCGTTTTAGCAGACTCATCTTTACTTCTGTTCAAACTACTGTATAGATAAACATGTTTCACTTTACTTTCAAACAAATGTAATTATTCCTATGTAATGTAATGTTTTGTGTTTACTATGCTTACTATGTACATTGGTTGTGATACTTTACATGACGTCCTCCGCCCTGGAACGTTTCCTCCATCGGTTTCGGGGTGTGACAGTATTAACTTTAAAGCTGGTGAGATCATAAGTATATTAGTGTCTGAGTTTGTATGAAAGCATTTGTAAGATGTTTGTAAGATGTAATGTATTAGTTTTGTAAAGTTTGTATTTTTTTGAACTATCCTAGAAAACCCTGTGTTTCCTACTAAAAGTAGCCTTCTACCAAGGCATCTAGTAGCTGTGTGTATCTCTTGTAAGAGTGCGTATTTTCCCAAATCCGTCTATCATTAACCAAAAATATAGTTTTTACATTACTGTGCATCGTGTGAATGTTCACGAAGTGAATGTAATAGGAAAAATATTATAGTAATGTAGTGTTGTGTTAAGTAACTACTACTGTACTAACTACCTTAAACCAATTGTTATTTAAAGTACCATGTGATGGGCCTGTACCCTGCTACCGACTCAATAGTAAAATGACGATGTAGCGAGCAGCAAGGTGTAGGATAGTCAATCCAGTATAGATCTATACGCAAACTCATACGCTCCCTAATTAAGGAGATTCTGGATACAAAAACGGTCATGGCAGGTAGTGCCACGACCCGTTTAATGGCTCACATAACTGAATGTAAAGTATATGTAATGTATGTGCTAGCTGTATTGTGTGTTCTTCCTCTATCTAGCCTGTATGTTTGTTTCTCATCATTATGTATTATGTTTATTTCTCATTACTATGTATTATGTTTGTTTCTCATAATTATGTATTATGTTTGTTTCTCATCACTATGTATTATGTTGGTTTCTCGTCACTATGTATTATGTTGGTTTCTCATGACTATGTATTATGTTTGTTTCTCATCACTATAAGTTATGACTCATGTATAAATTGACTCTTTGTATGATTCATTATTCTAGTATTAGTATTAGTAAAACCCTAAACTACGCCTATTGTAGTTTACTAGTAATATAACTTGTACGTATGAACATGGGAGTATACCCCTACTACCCAGGGTATTGAATTGACTGGAAGAACCTTTATGACTATATATGTACACATGATATATAACTAATAGTTAAACGACCTTCGGACGGATACCCGATATCCTACCAAACCACATCCCAACAGGGAAAAGGAAATAAGGCAGGTTGGCCTTCCTAAGTCATTCAAACATTACTTATATAACTACACATATCTAGGCATCCAATTTACAATATAATGTATAAAAGAAGTTTCGTAAAAGCATTTTATATGTAAAAGAGTTTTTAAGACAGTTTGAAGTAAAACAGTTTAGTAAAACAATTTGAAAGTAAGAGATTCACTTGTTGATAGTTATTAATCACATGTGATTGAGATAATAACTATCATAACTTTACTTGTATTCCTCCCCCCCCCCCCCCCACGCATAAAATTATTTATTAACATTTAAAAGCATTTAAAAGGTTAATTAAGGGGTATGAACTCACCTGTAGTGAGTGGATTAGATTGAAGTGTCGGATACGATGCTAGGTGACAAGTGGAGACTTGTACACACACCACAAGCCTAGTTATCATATAATCAATATATAAATAACTAATTACGCCCTTTATCTCTAATAAATTATGTTAAGACACTCTAGAACATGGGAACACTTTGTTTCAAGTGTTGTAGGGCATAGCTGGTGAGTGTAGGGTTCAAGGAAAACTCCCTAAGGGAGATTATGGTTCTTAGGCACTCAAAAAATGAGTTTACGGTCATAAACTCATGAGTTTATGGCCGTAAGCTCATATCCCCTTAACCATTTGATGATTTGATGCTCTAGAAGACCCTCAGAAGCATTTCTACTTGATGGCTAAGCCTTTGGAAGAGATTAGGGCACAAATCCCGCCCTTTGGAGAGTTCACGGCCCTAAGACCATATTCTTTTGGGTTTACTGCCATAAAACCTTTAGGGTTATGGTATTTTGTTGTTTGCTAGTCCTAAACACAACAAGGAAGGATTCTAGGTTAGGTTCCAAGGCTTATGAAGAGTTTAAAGCACACTTTGGCATTTTTGATTGGGGTTCACGGTCCAAGAACTTCTTGGGTCGTGAACACCTTACTCTTGGTGTTCTTGAGGTGTTTTCTTGATGTTTGGCAAGGTAATTGTAACACCGTAAATTTCAAAACAAAATTTTAAAATTTTCATAAAACATAATTCAATTAATATTCATAAAACAACCATATAATTATCCAATTCAAGTCAATACAAAATCCCAAGATCACAAATGTAAAAACTCCGTGTGTGTGTGTACGGATCAAGCCGGCGCCTTCCCGCGGTCGTCACTAGTACCTGAAACAATAACATCAAACACTGTAAGCTCAAAGCTTAGTGAGTTCCCCAAAATACCACATATAACACATATTAGCCACTCGAGGCTATAACTCTGTGGGTCCGTGCACCCAAACTCTGTGAACCCTCAAGTTCTAGCTCTGATAAACATGCACCACATAAATCACATAGAAATAATGCAGTACAACACATAACATACATAGCATACAAATACTCTATCATATAACTCTGGTTACCTACTCAAAGTAAAGTATAGTGAGAAGACTCACCTCGCGTATCTCGGTATCTCACGAATCCTGGAAATCCCTCGTGCTTGATCCTCTGAGCTCTAATCCTCCTATAACATCATATGTCTCTAGTTAACACTTTATATCTTCTAAGGTTGACTATCCCTAAGAAGTCAACACAGGTCAACTTCGGTCAACGGTCAATGGTCAACTTTGACCGGATTCGGCGAGTGCGCTATGGCGACTCAGCGAGTCTAGGCGTTTTCACCAACCCTCTAAAATTCCCTTCCTACACGTCGAGTATTCCCCCTTACTCGACGAGTTCCATCTGGAAGAATCGCGGGGCCACCCCGACTCAAATCGCCGAGTCTCAAGAACAACTCGGCGAGTCCCAGTTTGACTTAGTCCACCTGTCGTCCCTCTCCAACTCACCCTGACTCAATGAGTCAACCCATGACTCGATTGGACCACTCATTGAGCGAACCCAAGGCAATCTTCAAACTACTCGCCGAGTCTGATGAACAGACTCAGCGAGTCCATGCCATGCAACCGCTCCAACTTGCTTTTAAGGTCATATCTGCTTCCACAATCTATAGATCTGGCCTCCCTAGACTGACTCATCATGTAAAGCTTCTATCTTGGTTCCCATAACACACCCCATGGCTCATAAATAGAGTTTTGACCTAAGGCATAAGGATTCCAATTTAAAACCTCCATTGATTCCCAAAAGCTTGGGCAAAGGGACACTCTGGACCTCCATGGGTCCAGATCTATGGTTTAAACCACATAAAGGACCAAGGGGCACTAGATCTTGCCACAAAAGGGTTCAACAAACCCTAAATCAAAATAAACATCAACAAGGAAGAAGATAACTCGAAACTATTACCACAATAGTGATGCTCTGGACTCCAAACTCTCAGAAGTGGCTCCACTTGCTTTCCCTTAGCTAGTTCTCTCCTTCCTTGAAAAAATGACACCTCCAAGATCAATAATGGCCTTCTACTTTGCTCCAAACGCTCACACTCGATTAGGGTTTCACTCAAGGGACTGGTGAGCACAAATGATGGCCATAAGGCCCTTTAAATAGGTCCCAAACCCAAGAAATTAGGGTTTCATTACACAGCGCTGACTCGCCGAGTCGAGGCGCGATCCCGCGACCAGATCCGCGACCCTACTCGGCGAGTATGAGCTCCAACTCGCCGAGTCCCCTCTCAAAACACAAAAAAACATAAATATACAAGATACCTGAAAATCCAGCTGTTACAACTCTCCCCCACTAGAACTAGACTTCGCCCTCGAGGTCTTGCTCTAAAAACAGCTCCGGATGCTGCTCCTGCATCATACGCTCTGGCTCCCAGGTCATCTCCGATCCCCTCCGATGTTGCCACTGAACCAACACCAGAGGTACCTCCTTATTCCTCAGAACCTTGATCTTCCGATCTCTGATGGCCACTGGTCTCTCGGTATAATTCAGGCTTGCATCCACCTGAATATCCTCTAATGGAACCACTGCCGATTCATCGGCTATACACTTCCTCAACTGCGACACATGAAAAGTGTCGTGGATCTGCCCCAACTCTGCTGGCAACTCCAACCGATAGGCTACCCGACCTACCCTCGCAATCACACGAAATGGTCCTATAAACCGGGGCCCCAACTTGCCCCTTTTCCTAAACCGAATCACTCCTTTCCAAGGGGAAACCTTCAGGAGAACGAAGTCGCCAACCTGAAACTCAAGCTCGGACCGGCGCCTATCTGCATAACTCTTTCGTTGGCTCTGGGCGGTCAATAACCTCTGTCTGACCTGCTGTATCTGCTTTGTCGTTTGAATCACGATCTCTGTACTGCCCATCACTCTCTGCCCAACCTCACCCCAACAAATGGGGGTCCGACACCTCCTACCATACAACAGCTCAAAGGGCGGCATACCGATGCTCGAATGATGGCTGTTATTGTAGGAAAACTCCGCCAAGGGTAAATACACATCCCAGCTACACGCGAAATCCAACACACATGCTCGAAGCATGTCTTCAAGCGTCTGAATCGTCCGCTCACTCTGGGCGTCTATCTGGGGATGATATGCGGTACTAAAATGCAGTTTAGTACCCAACTCCTCATGAAATTTCTTCGAGAATTTGGAAGTGAAACGCACATCACGGTCCGAAACAATCGAGATCGGCACCCCATGCCGAGATACCACTTCTCTCACATAAACCTTCGCCAACTTCTCCGCCGAAGAACTCTCACTGATGGCAAGGAAGTAAGCGCTCTTCGTCAACCTATCCACAATCACCCAAATTGCATCAACTCCTCTAGCAGTCCTCGACAATTTGGTGATGAAATCCATAGTGATCTGTTCCCACTTCCACTCGGGAACCTCCAATGGCTGCAACTTGCCATGTGGTCTCTGGTGCTCGGCCTTAACCCTTCGGCAGGTCAAACACCTCTCGACAAACCATGCGACGTCCCTCTTCATACAGGGCCACCAATACTCTTTCCTCAAATCCAAATACATTTTCGTAGCCCCGGGATGGATCGAAAATTTCGATCCATGTGCTTCCTCCATCAAAGTAGTATGCGTACTGCCCACAAATGGTACACAAATTCGGCCCTGAAAAGTTATAAGCCCTCGACTATCTGAAACGAACTCTGAAACCAAACCAACGACCCGTTCTCTTTCTGCATCTCCGGTTGCACAGCCTCGGCATGTGCCCCACGGATGGCATCCATAACTGGAGCAATCACGGTCAATCTCAAACATACATTTCGCAGTGGAGTACTCTCCGCCCTACGGCTCAACGCATCAACTACCACATTAGCCTTCCCGGGTGGTACAGGATCTCACAATCATAATCCTTGACCACATCTAACCACCTCCTCTGCCGCATATTTAGGTTAGGCTGATCCATCAAGTACTTCAAGCTCTTATGGTCCGCGTATATCGTACAACGAACCTCATACAAGTAGTGACGCCAAATCTCGAGGGCGAACACCACTGCCCCCAACTCTAGATCATGTGTGGGATATCTCGTCTCATGAGGCTTCAACTGCCTCGATGCATATGCTATCACATGTCCCTTCTGCATCAGTACCGCTCCCAGCCCTAAAATCGATGCATCACAAAATACTACAAAATCTTCCATCCCTTCCGGAAGAGCTAATACCGGGGCTTCGCACAACCTTTGGCGAAGCGTCTCAAAGGAGGTCTGCTGCTCGGGACCCCATGAAAATGCAACACCCTTCCGGGTCAATCTGGTGAGTGGCACCGCGATCTTGGAGAAATCCTTGATAAATCTCTGATAGTACCCTGCCAACCCAAGGAAGCTCATGATCTCAGAGGGTGACTTTAGCACCTCCCAACTCATCACCGCCTCAACCTTGGCCGGATCGACCAATATCCCTTTCTGATTAACAAGATGTCCCAGAAACTGGACCTCCCGCAACCAGAAATCGCACTTGGAAAACTTTGCATAAAGTTTCTCCGATCTCAAAACCCTAAGAACTTCCCTCAAATGCTCCTCATGTTGCTCTCTAGATCTCGAATATACCAGAATATCATCGATGAATACAATCACTGACCGATCCAACATCGGCCTGCATACCGTGTTCATGAGATCCATGAACACAGCCGGGGCATTGGTGAGCCCAAAAGGCATCACCACAAACTCATAATGCCTACATCGCGTCCTGAACGTTGTCTTCTGGACGTCCTCATCCCGCACTCTCACCTGATGATAGCCCGACCTTAAATCGATCTTGGAGAACCAAGATGCTCCCTGTAACTGATCGAATAAATCGTCGATCCTCGGCAACGGGTAACGGTTCTTGACCGTCAGCTTGTTCAATTCTCGGTAATCAATACACATTCGATGCTAGCCAACCTTCTTCTTCACAAACAGAATGGGCGCTCCCCACGGTGAGCTACTCGGCCGAATAAACCCCTTCCCCAGTAGCTCCTGAAGCTGCAAGGATAACTCTTGCATCTCTGGAGGTGCAACACGATAAGGCACCTTAGCGATAGGTGCGGCCCCCGGAACCAAATCAATACTGAACTCTACTTGCCTCACGGGAGGCACACCCGGTAACTCTTCAGGAAAAACATCTGGAAACTCACGCACCACCGGAACCTCCTCCACTGAACTCGGTCTCTCGGAGATCACCCGCGTATCCATCACATATGCCACAAAACCCTTACAGCCCTGCTGTAAACACTGCCTCGCTCTAGCGGCCGAACAAAAGGCTGATCCAGAACGTGTACCCTCGTCGTACATTGAAAGAACTCCCCCACTAGGATCTCGTATGGTCACTAGCTGATGCTCACAGTCGATAACCGCGCCGAATCGGCTCAACCAGTCCATGCCCACAATGACACAGACATCACCCATCGCAATAGGAACCAGATCAATCGGAAACTCAACCCTAAAAATCTCCAACACACATCCCTGGAGGACCTTCGTGGCACAAATCACTCTATCGGCAGCTATGGAAACCCTCAGAGGCCGACTCAATGCCTCATGACTAACACTGATATGCTGACTAAAGGCCAAAGATACAAAAGACCGACTCACACCTGAGTCAAATAACACTAAAGCAGGCACATAGTTCACAAGGAAGGTACTTATGCATAACATAATATAAGCATAATATGTCAACACCAAAATAAATACATAGAAGGAAACGTACCAGCCACAACATCGGGTGCAGCGCAGACCTCCTCCGCAGTCAGCTGAAAGGCTCTCCCTCGAGCTCTCAGCGCCTCGGCCTTCACGGGCCGACTCTCTGTAGCTCTGATGGCGGCAGGAGCAGATCCCTGAGATGCTCCGCGCAACAGCGGACACTCCGCCTTCCGGTGTCCGGTCTGGTTGTAGTGAAAACACACTGCAAACCCCTTGGGGCAGTCCTTGGACATATGCCCCTCCTTGCCACATTTGTAGCAAGATCCCGCTCGACAGACTCCATCATGACCCTTGCCGCACTTCCCGCAAGTGCGGCCCTTCTAGCTCCCGGGTTTGGGATCAGCGGGCTTGGCCCGCTTGGCTGCCGGCTGAGACTGTGTCGGCCGCCGATCCCTCCCCTGAGACTCCACCTCCTCCCTGGCCTGTGTCTCAAGCTCAATCTCCCTCTTCCGGGCATTTGCCTGAAGCTCAGCAAATGTCCGATACGAGGAGTTCGCGGCGAACTCCCAAATATCCCATCTCAAAATGCTCAAGTAGCGGCTCATACGTGCCTGCTCAGTGGACACGTTCTTAGGGCAGAACATCGCCCTCTCATGGAACATCCTCGTGATCACTGTAACTGACTCAGTACCCTGCTTGAGGGTTAGAAACTCCTGTACCAAACGCTCCCTCTCCACCTGGGGAACGTACTCATCACGGAACATGGTAGTGAACCTCTCCCAGGTCACCACCAAAAGCTCATCAGGCGTAAAATGCACCGTCACAAACTTCCACCAGTCCTTCGCTCCCAAGCGAAGCTGGTTCAGCGCGAACCAAACCTTCAGATGCTCAGGAGATGAGCAAGTGAAGAAGAACCCCTCCATATCAGATATCCACCTCATAGCTGCCACCGGATCATGTGTCCCATCAAACTCTGGTGGTTTGGTGTTGCTGAACTCCCGAAACAGCGATGCATCACCTCCCTGGGGTCTCGCTGCAGCGATCGCTGCGGTAGCCGCTGCAACAGCAGCCTCAGAAAGAGCGGCGTAACGCTCTTCAAATGTCTCAATCAGTGCGGTCTTAATAGACCCGAACATCTCTGGTATCTCAGCTCTGATGACCGCAACCACCTCCTCATGAATGATCTGTCAAATCTCCTCATCACTAGCTCCGGCACCCTCCGGCATATGACGTGTCCTCACCATGATCAACCTCTAAAAATACAACATGTGATAAATTAGAATTCACTCGAGCATACTCACACTCGACAATCCATCCCTCCTTGATTCTTGGTATCCCAAAGATTCTTATTTGGTCCGTGCACCGCCCCGGTGCTTTCAGTAGTACGGGCCCAATACTACTGTCCACACCCTCTTAGTACACACCCCAAATCTTCCTCTTCGGATCCCAAATCCCAAGTACTCTATCATGCGTAGACCACTCTCTAATAGATCTCTCATAAGCCCCACGCTGCTACCTACTCACTCTCAAGCATCTCATAGCAGCTCACCTCTCCCTAGGCTAAGGCATCACCAATCAGGCTACTCTAGTCCTAATAGCAATACCTAGCCTACTCTAGCATGCAGATACATCATATCAATATCAATATTTCATAATATAAAGGTATTTTGGGAATTCACCGTTCGGGCGCTGACTGATCGTACACACGTTTCTTCCTGGAATTTGTTTCTTTTTCAAGAAAATCTTTTACTCTTAGAAAAGTTAGGTTTTCTTTTGAAAATATCTTTCCAAATCCTCAGTTTGAGTTCAAATACTCCCGAAGGTGTACCCGAATCCCTCAAACCAAGGCTCTGATACCAAATTGTAACACCGTAAATTTCAAAACAAAATTTTCAAATTTTCATAAAACATAATTCAATTAATATTCATAAAACAACCATATAATTATCCAATTCAAGTCAATACAAAATCCCAAGATCACAAATGTAAAAACTCCGTGTGTGTGTGTACGGATCAAGCCGACGCCTTCCCGCGGTCGTCACTAGTACCTGAAACAATAACATCAAACACTGTAAGCACAAAGCTTAGTGAGTTCCCCAAAATACCACATATAACACATATTAGCCACTTGAGGCTATAACTCTGTGGGTCCGTGCACCCAAACTTTGTGAACCCTCAGGTTCTAGCTCTGATATACATGCACCACATAAAGCACATAGAAATAATGCAGTACAACACATAACATACATAGCATACAAATACTCTATCATATAACTCTGGTTACCTACTCAAGGTAAAGTATAGTGAGAAGACTCACCTCGCGTATCTCGGTATCTCACGAATCCTGGAAATCCCTCGTGCTCGATCCTCCGAGCTCTAATCCTCCTATAACATCATATGTCTCTAGTTAACACTTTATATCTTCTAAGGTTGACTATCCCTAAGAAGTCAACACAGGTCAACTTCGGTCAACGGTCAATGGTCAACTTTGACCGGATTCGGCGAGTGCGCTATGGCGACTCAGCGAGTCTATGCGTTTTCACCAACCCTCTAAAATTCTCTTCCTACACGACGAGTATTCCCCCTTACTCGACGAGTTCCATCTGGAAGAATCGCCGGGCCACCCCGACTCAACTCGCCGAGTCTCAAGAACAACTCGGCGAGTCCCAGTTCGACTTAGTCCACCTGTCGTCCCTCTCCAACTCACCCTGACTCACTGAGTCAACCCATGACTCGATTGGACTACTCACTGAGCGAACCCAAGGCAATCTTCAAACTACTCGCTGAGTCTGATGAACAGACTCGGCGAGTCCATGCCATGCAACCACTCTAACTTGCTTTTAAGGTCAGATCTGCTTCCACAATCTATAGATCTGGCCTCCCTAGACTGATTCATCACGTAAAGCTTCTATCTTGTTGCCCATAACACACCCCATGGCTCATAAATAGAGTTTTGACCTAAGGCGTAAGGATTCCAATCCAAAACCTCCATTGATTCCCAAAAAGCTTGGGCAAAGGGACATTCTGGACCTCCAAGGGTCCAGATCTATGGTTTAAACCACATAAGGGACCAAGGGGGCACTAGATCTTGCCACAAAAGGGTTCAACAAACCCTAAATCAAAATAAACATCAACAACGAAGAAGATAACTCAAAATTATTACCATAATAGTGATGCTCTGGAGTCCAAACTCTCAGAAGTGGCTCCACTTGATTTCCCTTAGCTAGTTTTATCCTTCCTTGCAAGAATGACACCTCCAAGATCAATAATGGCCTTCTACTTTGCTCCAAACGCTCACACTCGATTAGGGTTTCACTCAAGGGACTGGTTAGCACAAATGACGACCATAAGGCCCTTTAAATAGGTCCCAAACCCGAGAAATTAGGGTTTCATTACACAGCGCTGACTCGCCGAGTCCATATCCTGGACTCACCGAGTCCAGGCGCGGTCCCGTGACCAGATCTGCGACCCTACTCGGCGATTCTGAGCTCCAACTCGCCGAGTCCCCTCTTAAAACACCAAAAAACATAAATATACAAGATACCTGAAAATCCGGCTGTTACAGTAATAAGCTCTACAACATGCTAAGGTAGAAGCACTTACTAGTTAGAAGCTTGAAATGAGCTAAAAGTCCAAGAACACTAGTGTGTGTTCTTAGTGTTTTGGAAATCTAATCAAAACACGAAATTTGACGGATTAAATAATGTATAATCACTAGTTGTTATGATATAACAACAAATCAAGCTAAGAAGTACTTACGTTTTCGGGAAATCGGGTGAAAATCGGGATGGTACTTGAGAGTGTTTGGAGTTTACTCTTGAGGTTGCAAGTAACAAATGAGGTAATTTGGGGAGTAAACTAATGCTTAAGGCATGAGTTTACGATTTTGGGAATAATTTTCGACACAAACATAAAAATTTGGCCGGGAATTCCTTAACTACGTGGTACTTGCGGTTTTCGAATTTCAAGACTCGAGACAACACTTTCTTTCACCCGTTCGTTTAAAGATTAATGATTAAAATAATCAAACAAACTTTAAATTTGCTAAAAAAATAAAAATGAACTTGACTTATAATTTGGAATGATTGAATTTAGGGTTTGACCGAATGAAAATTTCGGGTTGGCACATCATCCCCCCGTTAAAGGGAATTTCATCCCGAAATTAAAGTTTAAGCAATTAAGTTATTACAAATAACTAAGTAAAAAGATGAGGATATTTCAGTTTCATCTGATCCTCTCGCTCCCACGTGAATTCAGGTCCCCGCTTGGAGTTCCAGCGAACCTTCACTATCGGGATACGACTTTGTTTCATTTGCTTGACCCCTCGGTCCATGATCTCTACTGGTTCTTCCACGAAATTGAGGCTCTCGTTGATCTCGATCTCATCAAGTGGGATTACAAGAGTCTCTTCGGATAGACACTTTTTCAAGTTCGATACGTGGAAGGTAGAATGTACGTTACTGAGTTCGCGCGGTAAGTTAAGTTTGTAAGCTACATGGCCGATTCTTGCGAGAATCTCGAAAGGCCCAATGTACCTTGGATTTAGCTTTCCACAGTTTCTGAAGCGTATCAAGCCCTTCCATGGTGAGACCTTCAACAGAACGTGGTCACCCACCTGGAATTCCAACGGTTTCCTATGTTTATCAGTGTAGCTTTTCTGTCGGTCTCTTGAGGCTTTCAATCGTTCACGGATCTGAACAATCTTCTCTGTCATTTCCCGTATGATCTCCGAACCTATGAGAGTGCTATCAGGAACTCATCCTTTAGCTAACTGGGTATCACCCACCTTAGCCCAGCACATAGGGGATCTGCACTTTCAGCCATAGAGGGCCTCGAATGGAGCAGTCTTTATGCTCGTCTGATAACTGTTGTTGTAGGAAAATTCGACAACGGGTAAATGAGTATCCCATGCTTTCCCAAAGTCGATCACATAGGCTCGCAACATATCTTCCAAGGTTTGGATAGTTCTCTCACTTTGCTCGTCTATTTGTGGATGGTAGGCTGTACTCATGTCCATCCTAGTTCCTAAGGAACTTTGTAGTGACTACCAGAACCTCAAAGTGAAGCTACTATATCTGTCCGAGATAATGGATAAGGGAACATCGTGCAGTCGTACAATCTCCCTAATGTTAGTTCTTGTAAGCTTCTCCATCTTGTCTGTTTCTTTGATCGGTAGGAAGTGTGCAGACTTGGTCAATCTATCAACGATGACCCATATGATATCAAGTCCACCCGTTGTCTTAGGCAACTTGGTTATGAAATCCATAGTAATCCGCTCCCACTTCCTTTCTCGTATCTCCGGCTGTTGTAGAAGACCGGAGGGTTTCTGGTATTCGACCTTGACCTTTGCACAAGTAAGGCATTTACTCACGAAGGTAGCAATATCTGCTTTCATGTTAGGCCACCAGTATAACTTTTTAAGATCCAGATACATCTTATCTGAACCCGGGTGCACGGAATAATGAGTGTTGTGCGCCTCGTTCATGACCAAGTCTCTGAAACCACCTAGTTTCCGGGTCCAGATCCGGTCCATGAAATAATAAGCTCTGCCACCCTTAACCTCTAAGTTCTTATCCATCCCTCTCAGGGATTCACCCACCACGTTTTCAGGCTTCAAAGCGTCGAGCTGAGCCGCCTTAATTTGTGTGGACAAGTGTGAAGGGATAGTCATAGTCAATGATTTGACTCTACGACCAAAATATTCCTTCCGACTTAGGACGTCAGCTACTACATTGGCTTTACCCAGATGATAACGAATTTCTCATTCGTAATCACTGAGTAGCTTGACCCACCATCATTGTCTCATGTTGAGCTCCTTCTGATCAAATATGTGTTGCAGGCTTTTGTGGTCTGTAAAGATAGTGCTCTTCGTACCGTATAGGTAGTGTCTCCAGATCTTCAGAGCAAAGACAACTACTCCTAGTTCAAGATCGTGGGTCGTGTAGTTGACCTCATGTGTCTTCAGCTGTCTTGAGGCATAGGCGATAACCTTAGCTCACTGCATCAGAACACATCCGAGCCCTTGATTCGATGCGTCGCAATAGACTATGAAGTCTTCTATCCCTTCAGGGAGGGATAGTACTGGTGTGGTTGACAAGGCTCGTTTGAGTGTTTGGAATGCTCTCTCCTGCTTCTCTTCCCAGTCAAAGGCCACGCCCTTCTGGGTCAGTGTTGTAAGAGGTTTCGCTATGCGGGAGAAGTTCTGAATGTACCTGTAGTAGTAGCCAACGAGGCCTAGAAATTCACAAATTTCTGTAGGCATCTTCGGTGCTGACAAGTTCTCAATGGCTTTGATTTTGGAAGGGTCCACATGTATTCCCTCTTCGCTAACCACGTGCCCTAAGAATTCGACTCGTCGAATCCAAAATTCGCATTTCGAGAACTTCGCGTAGATCTTCTCCGAACATAATGCTTTGAGGACTTCTCATAGATGTTGACTATGCTCCTTCTTACTACGAGAGTAGATAAGTATGTCATCGATGAAGAAGATGACGAACTATTCTAAGTAAGGACGACACACCCGATTCATAAGTCCATGAATACTGCGGGCGCGTTTGTTAATCCGAACAGCATCACTACGAATTCGTAGTGCTCATAACGAGTTCGGAACGCTGTCTTCGGAACATCCTCCCCTAGCACTCGTAGTTGGTGATATCCGGATCTTAAGTCGATTTTCGAAAAGAAGTTCAACCCTTGAAGTTGATAAAATAAATCGTCGATTCGAGGTAACGGATACCGATTTTTGACGGTAAGTTTGTTGAGCTCCGTGTAGTCGATGCACATACGAAACGATCCATCTTTCATCTTGACGAACAAGACTGGAGCTCCCTAGGGTGAGAAACTAGGTCTTATAAAGCCCTTACTGAGCAGTTCGTTAAGTTGACAGGACAATTCTTGCATCTCTGCAGGTGCTAGATGATAGGGTGATTTGGGTATGGAGTTAGCCCCTAGAACTAAGTTGATTCGGAACTCGACTTTACATTGCGGAGGTAATCCCGGGAGTTCTTCTGGAAAGATGTCGGGAAAGTCGCATACTACTGGAATGTTCTGAATGTCTTTCTTTTCTTGGCTCACATCGACCACATGAGCAAGGAATGCTCGACATTCCTTTCGCAAGAATTTGTGAGCTTGAATGCTCGAAATGATACGAAGGTTCGTGTCGGGTTTGTCAGCATAAACTATTAGGGTTTCGCCAGATGGTAGATTTTGGAGAACATCCTTTTCGTAACACATGATGTCGGCACGATGAGAACTCAACCAATCCATGATGATAATGACGTTGAAATTTTTAATTGAGACTAGCATGAGATTGAAAAAGAATGGCTATCTAAAGTTAGGGTACACCCTATGAATATGATGCTAGTGCTCTCTGTCTTGCCATTAGCCATTTCTACAGTGAACGGTTCTTTAAGTGCTCGTGATTTTTGCTTAAGTAAATGAGCAAACTTTTTGGTTCACGAAACTTCTCTCCGCTCCACTATCAAATAGAATGCATGCATAAGCGTTATCGAGGATAAACGTACCAGTGACCACTGTGGGGTCGGCTACCGCTTCCTCATGGCCTTTGGCCAGAACTCTTGCCACTCCACCGACAAACCCTGCCTTCGGGAAGTTTCTTTTGTTGTGGCCTACCTCGCCACTGTTGGATAAGGTGTCTAAGTCCATAACTATTTCTGGTAAATACTTGACCCGACCCGACATGGTCCATTTGGGTTGCATGGCGCCATGCAAATGGATAAACTAAATAAAAGAAATAACACATATGGTTTATTAATATATTATAAGTTCTAATATATTAATAATATTATTTAATTAGTTTTGATCATGAATTAATTTAGAATTAATTAAGTGATCAAAAGAATAACTAATTAAATATATGGGTAGATTATATGAATCTTCCATATCATATATAGTGGGCTTAGAGGCTCCATGGATTATCAAGTTGGGTTCCACCCATAGGATGCTCCATGGAGTTAACCCATGGATTGAGAAATGAAGAGTCATGTTACATTAGGGTTTTACCTAATGCTACACACTATATAAGGACCATGTCTCTCCCAAAAATCGGTTACACAAGAGAAACAAGAGGGCTTGGCTGATTTTGAGTGCGTTAGAGTATTCTCTCAAGTTTATACTTTGCATTTGGTGTTGTGTGAAGCATTTGAGGCATTACACTTGAGGTGCTAGGCTCACAAAGTTTCAAGGAACGCTTTCAACAACAAGGTATGTAATTCTATCTATTATTATTTGAGAAATGTTCCCCATGTATGCTAGATAGGATCATAGCCTTGGAAATCAAATTTGCATGATATTTAGACAAACATAGATCCAAGCTTATTAGGGTTGCATGTACACTTAGGAAGTGTTAGAATGCTGAAAACCCAACAATGGTATCAGAGCCTAGGCTTGCTTGTTTGATTTTTGTGCAAACTGCTTGAAAAATCGAGTTTTCTGCTTTCTGCCCGTATGAACTCGTCGAGTCCATGGGGGGACTCGACGAGTCTATGACCAAATGTAAGCTAGTCATCGAGTCAGTTCATGCACTCGACGAGTAGAGGCGGCAATTTTCAGAATTTCGGTTCTTGATGCTGGAAATGGACTAGGAATATTACCCTAAACTGTTTTGGTGGTTTAAAACTTGTTTTAGTTGGTGTAATGTTCAGGTTCATCCATTTACAACAACAAGTTATCAAAATTACAAGTTTTTTTAAGTGTAATTTTTGATTCATGAAAGTGTTCATATTCATGTTCTTGATCTTATGATGTTTAGATGATCATAGGAATTATTTGTAACCTATGTGGTAGATTACTTCATGATCTTTATGTGTTTTAATGGAGTCCATAATTTGTCCTCAGGTTATGGGAAACCAAAAGTCATTTTGGTTTAATACCATTAAAAGAACACATGGGTTATAAAAATGAAGAGTCTTCATTTTAATATCCTAATAAACCCATAAGTTACAAGAAATGAAAAGTTTTGAAAGTTTACAAAACTTGCCCTCAAGTTTTGGAACAAGTAAAGTCTTGATTAAAACTTTAGTTCCAACCCTTAGGATTTTAAAAGTTAAAATTCAACCCTTATACTTATAATATTATAAGTTAATAATATATATATATATATATATATGTGTGTGTGTGTGTGTGTGTGTATGTATAAGATCAAAGTCGTCTTACCGCTAGTACGCCTCATTCACGAAGCCGGTCTATAAGGTGGGTATAAGGTTGTTTCCTATAAAATGGCAACTTAATGGGTGTCCACTCTCACCCACCGCTTGCTTGACTGGTGGAGGATCGTTAGCCGAACGGGTAACACATGGACTTATAAATTCTCATTAAAAGTATGATGAATATTATAAAGTAACTAAATGTTTTATTAAATTCCCAATATTAGTTACTTTAGGAAAAATGTGAATAAGGTGCTAATCCATGAAATTACACTTTACACTTTGTCTAAGTCGTTAGTGCAACGTGTGTGGTTAACCGGCACACTAACTTGGACTTAACAAGGTAGGTAAAGGGTGACTTAATATTTATCATAATATCGATGGAGCGTGTGTGGTTAACCGGCACATCGATTGAGGGGTAATTTATTAAGGGTACCAAGTAATTTGCATGGTTACTTCAGACCTCATTTTGTGATCCTCGGCATCCCAGTCACAAAACTTGGAGGGCACACTTGAGATTGAAACATGCCTTTGAAAAATTCATTGAATCTCAAAAGAATCTAGGAGTTTCTAAGAACCAAATTAAATATTTTTAATATTTCGACTTTGGTGGAAATTGGTGAATTATCATTCACATACCTTTCAAATATGTTATTACTTAGATTACGGCATACCTCTTCTAAGTATAATATATTGTGATTGGATCCTAGCCTTAATACTACATTTGGTTGTTTTATTAAGGACTATCTCTATTTCTAAACTAAACTTTTCTTCTTCTTAGATGTCTGCAAACACTGCTGCTTCTGGCTCTAATCCTAATGGCTCCTTTTCTCTTATGAACTTGTGTGGGAAAGTCACTTTTGATGGATCCAACTTTAATGAATGGATCAGAAACATCCGAATGATTACCTGCTACGAGGACAAAGAATATGTCCTCGATAAGGAGCTTAAGGAGATTGATGAGATAGATGCTACTCCTCAAGAGATCGCTGACTTTAGGGCACATGAAAGGGATGCCACCAAGGTAGCATGCATCATGATGGCCACTATGACATCCGATCTCCAAAAGTCCTACGTGGACTACTACCCTTTTGAAATGAACCAAGATTTGATGGAAAGATACCATCAAAGTGCACGACAAGAGAGGTATGAAATCATCTACTCCATGATAACAACCCGAATGAAGGATGGAGAACCCATCACAGGCCACATGCAGAAAATGCAACGTTTTGTGGACCGCTTGCTGAAGCTTAATGTGAACTTCCCCGAGGAGCTAGCAATAGATATTATTTTGCACTCCTTACCTTCATGTTATGATCAATTCCGCATGACATACCACATGAACAAGGAAGAGGTCACTCTAAGCAAACTTCAAGGACTCTTAAAGACCGCGGAAAGTTGTCTTAAGCGTAAGACGGTTGTTACTACTCCTACTCCTACCAACTCCGCCCCTGTCTTGGCAATCGGGAAAGGACGAGGAAAGAAGAGAAAGAGTTCTTCGAAGGGTACCAAGGTTAGGACCCTTGATGGCTCTTCTTCAAGTGGAACCAAGAAAGGTTTCATCACCCCTTCTTCTGACCCAAAAGAGGCTGAATGCTTCTATTGCCATGAAAAGGCACATTAGAAGCGGAACTGCCCAAAGTACCATCAAGATGTGAAGGATGGGAAAGTTAAACCCAACCATCCAGGTATTTACACTATCTTATCTAATAACCCACCCCATTCTAACTCATGGGTCCTTGATACCGGTTGAGGTATTCATATCTGTTCTGATTTGCACGGACTAAGAAGAAGTGAGAATGTGGAGCAAGGAAGGATAAACTTGATCATGGGAAACAGGAAAGCTTCACCTATCACCAAGATTGGAGTTTATACTTTATTGCTAAGTAGTGGGTTTAGTTTAGATTTGAATAAATGTTGTTATTTGCCAGAAATGGCAAGAAATATTATTTCCTTTCATGCATTGTATAAACAAGGTTTCACATTTTCATTTGATAATGAAGTTGGTTTGATTAATGTGTTCTTTAATAATAGTCTTTATTTTAAAGCATTACCTTGTGATGGCGTGTATGAAACTGTATCTGTTGTAGATAACTTAGGAAATGATGTTTTGTGTATTGATTCTCCTAATAATAATAACTTGGATAAAGCATCACTATGGCATTGTAGTCTTGGACATATAAGCAAGAAACGCATAGGCCAACTCCAAAAGGATGGAGTCTTGGAGTCATTTGACCTAAAGTCTTATGATAGTTGCAAATCATGCTTACTTGGAAAAATGACAAAGTCACCATTCATAGGTTCTTGTGAGAGGGGTGAAGATTTGTTGGATTTTGTGCATACGGATCTGTGTGGACCATTCAAACATGCCACAAGGGATGCTAATCGTTATTATTTGACTTTTACTGATGATTACAGTAGATATGGATATGTCTACTTAATCAAGCATAAGTCAGAGACTTTTGAAAGGTTTAAGGAATTTAAGCAGGAAGTCAAGAATCAATTGGGCAGGAACATTAAGATGCTTTGATCCGATCGAGGTGGTGAGTATATTAGTTCAGAGTTCCACTATCTTAGGGAATGTGGGATTGTCTCACAATTGACACCTCCTAGGATACCGCAGTTGAATGGTGTGGCTGAGAGGCATAATCGGACCTTGTTGGATATGGTTTGTTCCATGATGAGTCGAGCTTCGCTACCAATCTCATTCTGGGGGTATGCCTTAGAGACTGCCGCCTATATTCTTAATCTAGTCCCTACAAAGAAAGTTGCCAAAACTCCTCACGAGATGTGGACTGGTAAAGTTCCCAAACTAGACCACATCAAGATTTGGGGTTGCGAGGCTTTTGTGAGGCGCGAGTCTCATAATAAGTTAGAACCCCGAAGCGAGAGGTGTATTTTCATCGGCTACCCACAAAGATCCTTTGGTTACCTCTTCTATAGACCTAGTGTTAATGTGGTCTTTGTAGCAAGAAAAGGAGTCTTTCGAGATAGAGAGAATTTATAAGCCAAGGAGACAGTGGGAGGCAAATTGACCTTGGAGAACTTCAAGAGTCAAGTGGTGAAGGAACTTCAAACCCTAGCCCTCAACTTGAGGAGGAAACTCCTGTTGATCCAATTGACGAGTCTGTACCATTGAGACATTCCATGAGAGTTAGAAATACACCTGAGCATTACTATGGTTTCCATATTACTACGGAAGGTGAGACACTTATTAGTGATGAGATACTAGTAGGTCTGGATGAACCTAACAGCTACGCAGAAGCCATGGCAGGCCCCGAGTCTGCGAAATGGAAAGAGGCTATGGAAAGTGAGTTACAATCCATGTATGACAATCAAGTTTGGAACTTGGTTGAGAATGTACCTGGTCATAAGACTGTAGGGTGCAAATGGATCTTCAAGAAGAAGACCGACATGGATGGTAATGTACACACTTATAAGGCTCGACTGGTTGCAAAGGGCTTCTCTCAAATTCCTGGATTGGATTATGATGAGACCTTTTCTCCAGTAGCCAAGATTAAGTCTATTAGGCTTATGTTAGCCATAACTGCATTCCATGACTATGAAATTTGGCAAATGGATGTCAAAACCGCTTCCCTTAATGGAAAGTTGACTGAAGATGTGTACATGAGTCAGCTAGAAGGTTTTGTCAGCAACGAGTACCCTAATAGAGTGTGTAAGCTTGAGAAATCCATTTATGGATTAAAGCAAGCACCTCGCAGATGGAATCTTTGCTTTGATGAAAAGGTCAAGGAATTTGGCATTTCTAGGAGTGAAGATGAATCTTGTGTGTATGTCAAGGCTAGTGGAAGTATAGGTAGATTTTTGGTATTGTATGTGGATGACATACTACTCATAAGAAATGACATACCAACTCTACAGGAAGTTAAGTCCTGGCTTGGGAAGTGTTTCTCTATGAAGGACCTAGGAGAAGCTGCCTATATTCTAGGGATAAGGATTTTGAGAAAACGGAGTAAAAGACTAATTGAAATTAGTCAAAGTACATACTTGGACAAGGTATTGAAGAGATTCAGCATGCAGAACTCCAAGAAAGGAGAGTTACCCATCCAGAGTAACACCATATCGAGTAAGAGACAAAGCCCAAGTATCGAGGCTGAGATAGCAGAAATGAGTCAAGTACCTTATGCTTCAACAGTAGGCTCGATCATGTATGTTATGATGTGTACTCGACCTGATGTAGCTTTTGCCTTGAGCATGGTTAGTAGGTATCAGGGGAATCCTGGCAAGGCACACTGGACTGCGGTAAAGAATATCCTCAAGTACCTACGAAGGACTAAGGACTGGGTCCTTACCCTCGGTGGGAGTGATGACTTGAGAGTTGTAGGGTATAGTGATGCTAGCTTCCAGACTCATAGGGATAATTTCCGCTCTCATTTGGGCTGGGTCTTTACCTTAAACAGAGGAGCAATCACTTTGAAGAGTTCCAAGCAGGAGACAATGGCTGATTCCACTTGTGAATCAGAGTATACAGCAGCGAGCGAGGCAGCAAAGGAGGCAATATGGCTAAAGAACTTCATTGGAGACCTTGGAGTTGTACCAGCTATAAAGGAGCCCATGGAAATTTTCTGTGATAGTGAAAGTGCGGTTGCCTTAGCCAAGGAACCAAGGGATCATGGGAGATCCAAACACATCGAAGAAAATATCATTTTATCAGACATCGCATAGAAGAAGGAATCCTTGTGGCAAAGAGGGTATCATCGGATGAGATCCCACACGAAGGGACTGAGTAGGGTTAAGCATCTCTAGCATGCTCGGAGCATAGGGCTGAAGGATGATATGAATTTTAGTAGTTAGATAAATTAAGAAATTTGTAAAGTGTAATTGACATTTGATGATGAATAAAAGTTGTGTTTATTTATGAGTAAAGTGTTACTATCTTTTATCAATCGTTAATTATAATTTCTTTTGCTTGTTTTGACTTCCAGAATAATTATGTTTGGTATATCATATTATTCAAACCTCCACAGTCGGTCATATGTCGGAAGTAGGTATGAATCAAGACTGTCATGATTGGTTGCATAGGTCTAAGGTGTTGAACATGGCTATAACAACCATGAGTTCTCATAAGTTTTGAGCATTGGACACAACCCACGCTCACTGGAATCACTTCATGGAATTTATCTCGAGTGATCGTGAGACGGTAATATCATATAAGTCTTCAAACCTAGAGATATGATTTGTTACTTACGAGTTGGTTATGCATTGATTGTACGAAAATGCATTGGTAACTCGATGTTATAAAACGTGCTTTTGAGTGTAATTCAATGAGTGGTAGAACAAACATATGATTCGAAGTTTATCTGTTCCTTCTTGGATTAGAAGCTGATATCTGGATCCCTCGATGATTTTGTTTTGACCTATGTACCGGGCCCGGTCAGAACTAAGTTTATGTGTTCAATTAAGTTCTTTGTCAAACAAATTGGAAATCAGAGGATTATATGATCACTTATCTTAAATGGCGTATCAACATCTTCTTAGTTCCGAGAGACCTTGAAAGAGCTACGATTGCCGATCGGTTCCTGAAGTATTGCAGTTATAGTTATTAGACTTATCCAAGTGAGAGACTGTTGGATAAGGTGTCTAAGTCCATAAATACTTCTGGTAAATACTTGACCCAACCCGGCATGGTCCATTTAGGTTGCATGGCACCATGCAATTGGATAAACTAAATGAAAGAAATAACACATATGGTTTATTAATATATTATAAGTTCTAATATATTAATAATATTATTTAATTAGTTTTGATCAAGAATTAATTTAGAATTAATTAAGTGATCAAAAGAATAACTAATTAAATATATGGGTAGATTATATGAATCTTCCATATCTTATATAGTGGGCTTAAAGGCTCCATGGATTATCAAGTTGGGTTCCACCCATAGGATGCTCCATGGAGTTAACCCATGGATTGAGAAATGAAGATTCATGTTAAATTAGGGTTTTACCTAATGCAACACACTATATAAGGACCATGTCTCTCCCCAAAATCGGTTACACAAGAGAAACAAGAGGGCTTGGCCGATTTTGAGTGCGTTAGAGTATTCTCTCAAGTTTATACTTTGCATTTGGTGTTGTGTGAAGCATTTGAGGCATCACACTTGATGTGCTAGGCTCACAAGGTTTCAAGGAACACTTTCAACAACAAGGTATGTAATTCTATCTATTATTATTTTATAATTGTTCCCCATGTATGATGATCATAGCCTTGGAAATCAACTTTGCATGATAATTAGTCAAACATAGATCCAAGGTTATTAGGAAGTGTTAGAATGCTCAAAACCCAACAACCATATCCGTAGCAAGCTTGGCCCACTCCTGCACCGGGGACTTGGTTGATTGGCTTCCTCGGAGCTTTACAGAAATGAGTAGTGTGCCCCTTTCTGTTGCAGTTCAAACACTGCATTTCCCAGAAGGCGCCGACGTGATGGAAGTTGCATTTGTTGTACTTGGGCAAACTTCCAGCATACTGCTTTACTTGAGCAGCAGCGGCAGGTGCTATCGTAGCATGTACTGCCATGACCTGCTGCTTTTTGACAGCCTTTTACTTCTTTTTGTCATCCCAAAACTTCCTCTTGGAATCAGTAGTTCTTGCGGGTTCCGAGATGGCTAGGGTAGTTGTTGTTGCGGCCGGGGTACGAACCCCATGGTCTATGAGCCGCTGTGCCAATCACTTGGCACTATCAAATGTAGTGGGGTGTGATGCCAATACATTTCCATGGTATAGTGGCACCAGCCCCCATATGTATCTCTCGATCTTCTTTCCCTCAATAAGGAACATGTTGGGATAGAGGGCCACGAGTTCGCAGAATCTAGCAGTATAGGCGGTTACATTGGAGCCCTTAATGGTTAAGCTCCACAGTTCTTCCTCCAGCTTCTAGATCTCGCCCCTCGGGCAGTACTCCTCAATCATGAGGTCTTTCAAGGTATCCCAGCCCATAGCATTAGCTGCTATGAGAGATAGTGACTTAACATGGCTATTTCACCATGTTTGGGCTTTAGTTTCAAAGGTGCAAGTAGCGAACTTGACCTTGCTCTCCTCTAGACAGGAGCAGATTTTGAAAACCGATTTGGTTTTCTCGAACCCTTACGAGAGGGTAATGACTCCGCCAGTCCCCTTGAAGGACAATGGCTTGCAGTTGGTGAAGTCCTTGTAGGAACACTCTTTCAAGTGCACCGGGATTTAACCATGAGTAGACAAGACATGGGTTCCTCCTCCAGTGGAACCTGATGAATGATATTGAGCCATGGCTATAGCCACAACCGCAACTATGGTAGCATTTAGAGTTGTCATGTCGAACTGAGGAGTAGGTGGTTGAGGAGGTGGAGGAGGTAGTGTTTCATTATCAAGGTTTCTCCTTGGATTTCTGCGAGGCGGCATCTTTGATCTAAAAATTTATGAAAATGAAATCATTGATAAGAATTTAATGGAAGAATTTATGAGAATGACTCATGGACTAACTCCTCATAGCCCAACAATACGATTGTATGTAGATCTAGAACTAATAGATGATCACATTTGGATAATAATCCCCATAAGATTAGGTACTTGTCAATATTAATGGAATTACAGATGTAATAAGTTCGGGAAAAACAGCCAATAGTACTAGGCCTTACATCAACCAAAATAGGAAAATTTTGACAGAATTACAACCTAATACAGACCTAACAGGCCTATGATTTACAAAGATAGGGAATTAGACTAGAGTTTTACATAACTAACATAACTAGGTTATATCCAAAAGAGAGAAATTGATGAGAATCTATCGGTGACGAGAACTACCAGAGTGAGGTCTTAATCCTGACAGGAGACGTTCTATGTCCCTCATGTGTCTATTAGCTCTTGCTTGCTGAGCTTGAAGTTCTCTGAATTCAACTCGGGTTTCAGTTAGTTCCCTCTGAAGAGCTGTATTGTGAACCAGAGCCCTTTCGTGAGCAGACTCAAGTTGGCGAATGCGGGCAGTGTTATCGCCAGAGTTGGCGTCAATCTCCAAGACTCAATTGATAGTTGATTGACCTAATATCGTGTTCCAAGAAATCCTACGAACCATGACATGTAGGACCCTTTCAGAAGAACCTCCCTCAGTGAGGTTGTAGAAACTTCTGTCTCCATTGTAGGTAATGGGTTGACCCTGTTCCTAGCTCCATGTATTCAAGTTTATTGCCCACAGAGGTGTGGGTCCTTCAAATGTGGGTCAGGGGTTGTTATTCGGGGCTTGACCTACTTGAGGTAGGTTGTTGACTTCGTGCTCGGAGTCAGATCCATCCGAGAAACCTTCTGCTTGATGATCATCCAAAGGGATTTGATGCTCATCATCGGACTCTGCTTCAAGCCATCCAACATTGTCGTTGGGTGGAAAGCACGGGTCATCATGATGATGGAATCCAACCATGATATCTATGCGAGAAAAGGGCTAAGGAAATAAATTAATAGACGAGCTAAGTAAATAACTATAAGGTGATCTATAAGGTGATCTTTATCAGTTACTTCGATACTTCTCAGATAAGTAATTATAGTAACACAATATACTCCTATAGTATTTTAAGTTAAATGTTATGTTCTACTCTTCTTATTGTGGTAGTATTGGTAAGTTTTTAGACTTTTTGCAACCTCACAAACATCCTTAGGCACATGTTAGTCACTCCTCGGATAATGTAGTTGATCAGGCTACATCTTCCCAGGGTTGACCATATGTCTCTAATTCTACTTGTGCTGTCCAACAATCGTAATACTTTTGTTCTGTCCTAGTAACACCGATTTTAGTATGAATATAGGTATGTATACTTGGTTAAATATTTTATTATTTAAAAGTATATACTCTTTATCAGAGTAATTTAATCCCGCTTGTGTTTATAGTTCGTATATCTTTTATGGGTTGATACACTCAATTCACTATAAACAATGCTCTGATACCAATCTAAGACCATATTCTTTTGGGTTTACCTCCGTAAACCCCTTAGGGTTATGGTATTTTGATGTTTGCTAGTCCTAAACACAACAAGGAATGATTCTAGGTTAGGTTCCAAGGCTTATGAAGAGTTTAAAGCACACTTTGGCACTTTTGATTGGGGTTCACGGTCCAAGAACTTCTTGGGTCGTGAACACCTTACTCTTGTTGTTCTTGGGGTGTTTTCTTGATTCTTGGCAAGGTAATAAGCTTTACAACACACTATGGTAGAAGCACGTACTAGTTAGAAGCTTGAAATGAGCTAAAAGTCCAAGAACACTAGTGTGTGTTCTTGGTGTTTTGGAAATCTAATCAAAACACGAAATTTGATGGATTAAATGATGTATAATAACTAGTTATTATGATATAACAACAAATCAAGCTAAGAAGTACTTATGTTTTCGGGAAATCGGGTGAAAATCAGGATGGTACTTGAGAGTGTTTGGAGTTTAGTCTTGAGGTTGCAAGTAACAAATGAGGTAATTTGGGGAGTAAACTCATGCTTAAGGCATGATTTTACGATTTTGGGAATAATTTTCAGCCTAAACATAAAAGTTTGGCCAGGAATTCCTTAACTACGTGGTACTTGTGGTTTTGGAATTTCAAGACTCGTGACGACACTTTCTTTCACCCGTTCGTTTAAAGATAATTATTAAAATAATCAAATGAACTTTAAATTTGCTAAAAACAAATAAAAATGAACTTGACTTATAATTTGGAATGATTGACTTTAGGGTTTGATCGAATGAAAATTTTGGGTTGTCACATATAACACTTATAAAATGTAGAGTAAAATGTTTCTTACTCTTGTACAATTGAAATTGGTAAGTTGTGATGTCTTGGATAAAACGAAGATCAACTAAGATCAATTATGTGAAGTGATTTTCTTGATAAGAAACTGCACTAACTCTTTGAATATTGTTTGTCAAGGAAGGTTCTTGACAAAGAGAGTCTTATATGTTAATAGGTCAGTAGGAGTCTTAAAGACCTTGAAATCTTCAAGAACTAATCAAGAATAAACATGTTATTAATCACTAGCACATGACTTAAGGTTTGTAACCTATCGTGTTGACATATTCTTGGTTTTGTGCCCATTCTAGTTAAGTTGAGTATGCATGTTAGTTCTATGAGTTCTTAATTGTTTGCATAAGGCAAAGCACATTGATCAGTTAAAGTTCATTAATCAGTAAGGGTGAGCTGCTTAACAACTTGGAAGACATGGTAGGCCCTTGTGCTACTAAGTGTCAAGAAATTAAGATTGAACAAGTTCAGTCCATATGAGTTTGGATTTGTCAGTAACCTTGTCTTGTGATTCTGGTTATGAAAAATTCACATAGATGGGAACACATACACCATAAAATCTAAGTGCCGTAAGGTTTCTCTCCAATTCATGAAAATGATTGTGAGGAAACACGTTCACTAAGTAGATTTTAAGGAGATAGCAATTGTGATATTTGCATTCTCAAATTCGATTATGATTACGACATCCCTCTGAATAGTTCAAATTGTGGGAAATGGAAAAAGCTTTAAACAGTTGAGACTTATTGCTATAAGCTCTAAAATTGTTTATACACACATGTGAGTTATCTAAGGAAAGGTGTATGAGTTTGAGAAGCCTAGATAAAGTTTTATCGAAGCGTATTGTATTAGAAATCTGAACGTTGGTAAGAAAGTCACCATGTATTGAGTTCTATAAGTCCAGCTTATTTCTGGGTACATGTCAAAGCTAGTGGGATCATAAGTGTTATGCTAGTAAGAAAACAATTATTATGTTAGTGGGAGCATATTTATTATGGTAACTGTTATGAGTTACCAATGTTAATTATAGAAAACAAAGGTTTCAATTCGCAAAGATGTAGGGTTTGAAAAGTTGTTTTGCTATAATTAAGGGAGAGGAACTTATACTTCATTTCAATTCTAAAATTTTAGATTGATATTTTAATCAAATTTAGTCTAGGACATATGAATGTTATCTTGAAAAGATTTGGCATAAGGAAATTCTATATATGGAAATGTTATAGCAAGAGTCTGGTAAAGTATTAGGTCTTTATGTAAGACATTATGAATCGTGTCCCATATGCTTCGGATATAGGATCAATTGCATATGCTATAATATTCACGTGTTCTAATTTTCCAAATGCCTAGGGCATTAAGAGGGAAAAAGGACTAGAACCGGATATGACTAAAGTTGTTAAACAACTGTTAAGGACGATATGAGGTTTGCTAAGGATTGGTTGCTTATGGATAGTTGGAAGTATAGTAGTGAATGGACCATATTGATATGATTTTGAATAGATAGGATTCTATTAAGAATGGATAGTGATATGGAAAATATGGAAATTTTTCCATAATGGGAGCTGGATATCAAGAATCTAAGGGTAAGTTTAGAACTTTTATGCAAGAACGATGTTCAAAGGAATGTGCTTTGAATGTGAGACTTTGCATCTATGAAATATTCTTGTAACAATTTCCAATGGAAAGTTTTGTAATTGGCAAAGTCTTTGTAACTTATTTACATAGTCATTACAAAAGGATCAATGCATTAAAACCTTAGAATCTAATAATTTATAGTAAGTGGCAAGGACTTGGTATTCTTACACTTACGATAAGGATTTGGAATTGTGAAATGAGTGATATTGGAAATGGTTAAAAAATGATCTATTTCACGAAGTAAGGACAATAGGTAAACATAGTGTGCATGCTTGGAGCATGGGATGACTATTCTTTTTAATTCAAGTGTAAAGTTGATAAATCGAAACATTATACAATGAATAATGTGTAATCAATATGGTGATTAAATAAAAGGTGTTTTATTTATATTCAAAAGTTTTAAGACCATATTGGATTCAATTATTCTTGTGTTTCACTTTGCATGTTTTGACTTCCTGAATAATAAGATTATTCAAACTATCCACAGTTGGTCATAATCTAGAAGTAGGTAATAAGGCAAGATTGTCATGAATTCATCTGTAGATTGTCTAAGTGTTAGATATAGCACAAGTTTGATGCAGTATTCATGAGTATTCCTATAATAAGATTTGAGTATTGGATTAAACTCACGCTCATCTGAATCACTTCATGGATTTTATCACGAGTGATTGTGAGACGACAATATCTTATATTCTTGAAACCAATACATGTGAGTTGTAGTTTAAAAGTCAGTTGCACATTGACATATGTAAACGCACCAGTAACTTGGTGTTATAAAACATATTTTTGTGTGTGATTTGATGAGTAAGTACAAGCAAGCATTTGATTCGAAGTTTATCCATTACTTTTACCAAGTGTGGATAAAAGTGATATATGTGGGCCCCTCGATGAGTTATTGATAACAACCCTAAGTGCTTGGCCAGGCCTGGACTGATTTGATTTGTTCAATGAGTCGGTCGTCATAAATCGGAAATCGGGAAACAACACATGAATAGAGAGAATGATTATAATCCATGTCTCTATTCATATGATATCTAGAATAAAGGAATATATCATCCCTTATCTAATTGACGCGTCATTGACTAGGTTAGAGTTCGACAACGGATTTTGAGAGCTACGATTGCTAGTCGGGATTTTGGAGACGTACTTGAAATACTAGTTATTAGACTTATCCAAGTAGGAGACTATTGGATTAGGTGTCTAAGCCCATAACTATAATTGATATGTACTTGACCCGAGAATAGCATGGTCCATGTGGGTCGCCTTTACCAGAACAATCTGATAGGATGGATATTTGAGAAAGAGGTTATTTATGATTTATTAATATATTATAAGTATAATATATTAATTGTGAAATCATATTACTTATTTAGTATTGATCAAGAATTACTTTTGAATTAATTTAGTGATCAAAAGAGACTAATTAAATTAACGGGGACTGACTATGTAAATCAGTTATATATATATATATATATATATATATATATATATATATATATATATATATATATATATATATATATATATATATATATATATCATGTTGGCTAACTCTTACATAAACTTAGCCCAACATGGATCAATAGCCCAAACTATATATATATATATATATATATATATATATATATATATATATATATATATATATATAGTTTGGGCTATTGATCCATGTTGGGCTAAGTTTATGTAAGTTTATGTAAGAGTTAGCTCACATGAGATATGGATCATAACCTAAGTGTATGGATTAGGGTTTACCCATGACTCTTGGAATCTTACACTATATATGTATTTCCCTAAGGCTAAAAATCGGACCTAATGTGTTCTAAGAGAACCATAGCCGAATTTGGTAGTGGATAACCTCTCTCTCAAAGTTCTCCTTTCTTCATGGGGTTTGTGAACCATTTGAGGCATCACACTTGAGGTGCTAAGCTCTTGAAAGGCCAAAACTACAAGCTACAATAAATAGGTATTCTTTTAATTTGATTTTATGATTCATGTACCAAAATTGTATGCTATTTGTAGGCTTCATGCTTTGGAAATTTTATTGCATGTATAACTTGAGAAAACTTAGATCCAAAGCTATTACGGTTGTATGTGCACCATAGGAGTCTTATATTACTTAAAACCCAACATATATATGGACCAAACCCTAAAAATTAGGGTTTGAGGATCTTTCACGTACACCTTGTGTGCATGGTGTACGCTTAAAATACTAAGGTCCACCCAAGTACACCCAAATTCTTGGAATCTCTCTTAAGCATAAGGGTCAAAATGCAATATTCCTTCATACATAGTGTTAAAATTGGAAATACCTCATAATTAGCATGTTACAATTCTCCCTTAATTGAACTAGACTTCATCCTTGAAATCCGATGCTACAAATAACTCAAGATAATGCACCCACATCTCTGCCTCCGGCTCCCAGGTCCACTCGGACCTTTCCAATGCTACCACTGAACCTTTACCAAAGGTATCTCCTTATTGCGAAGGACCTTCAGCTTTCTCTCCACTACCAGTACCGGCCTCTCATATAATTTAAGTGCTCATTGACCTGAATATCATCCAAAAGGACCACTGTCTCGTCTTCCAACAAGCACTTTCGCAATTGCGAAACATGGAGAGTGCTATAGATTTGGCTGAGCTCACTAGGAAAATACAACCAGTAGGCTACCATGCCTACCCTAGCAATCACACGGAACGATCCAATATACCAGGAACCTAACTTTCCCCTCTTCCTGGAGCGTATCACACCATTACAAGGTGAGACCTTTAGTAGCACTATTTCACCGACCTAGAATTCTAACTCTGATTGATGCCAGTCACCATAGCCCTTCTGCCAACTTTGAGCTGTTTGCAATCTTTTCCTTATCTTTTGAATGAGATCTATAGTCTGGAGGACTATCTCATTCCTCCCCATGACTATATGACCAACCTCCCCCTAATAAAATGGGGTATGAAATCTCCGACCATACAGAAGCTCGAAGGGCAGTACACCATTGTTGGAGTGATAGTTGTTGTTGTAGGAAAACTCCACAATAGGTAGCTATGAATACCAACTCCCACCAAAATATATGACACTATCCCGCATCATATCCTTAAGTGTCTTGATGGTCCAGTCATTCTGGCAATCGGTCTGTGGATGATAAGCAGTGCTGAAATGTAGTCTTGTACCAAGTTCCTCGTGGAACTTCTTCCAGAATCGGGAAGTGAACAGAACATTTCGGCTTGATATAATGGAGATTAGAACCTCATGATGAGCAACAACTCAAGAATATACACATCAACCAAATTCTCGGCCGAGGAGCTCTCTCAGATGTCCAAAAAGTGGGCACTCTTGGTCAATGAATCCACGATGACCCAGATAGTATCAAAACCCTTGGCGGTCATAGGTAGCTTGGTGAAAAAATCTGTGGTGATTTGTTCCCACTTCCATATGGGAACTTCCAAAGGCTGCAGCTTGCCATGCGGCCTCTGATGCTCGGCCTTGACCATCCTACAGGTCAAACACATCTCAACATAGCAAGCTATATTCCTCTTCATACACGACCACCAATAACTTATTCTCAAATCCCAATACATCTTGGTGGCTCCCGAGTGTATCGAAAAGTGAGACTGACGAGCCTCCTCCAAAACTATATGTCTGATCCCACCAAAACCAGAACCTATACCCGACCACATCGGGTCAACAATCCTCTACCATCGATGATAAATATGTCATTCTCGCCCCTAATCCTCTCCTGTTTCTAGTTCTACTTCTTGAATCCTTTTGCATGTTCCCCTCTAATCAAATCCAAAAGTGGAGAATCAATAGCTATCCTTATACACATACCCCTTAAAGCATCCGCTAACACATTTGCTTTACCCAGATGGTAAAGGATATAGTCATAATCCTTGACCACGTCAAGCCACCTATATTGTCTCAGGTTTAGGTTTGGCAGGTCCATTAGATATCACAAACTCTTGTGATCCATGTAGATAGTATACCAGACCTCATGCAATTAGTGACACAAAATCTTAAGGGAGAACACTACTACCCCCAACTCCAGATCATGAGTAGGATACCTTGTCTCATGCGACTTTAGCTGCCGAGAAGCATATGTAGCCACTAAACCTCTCTACATAAGAACTGCCGCCAAAACATGGATGGATGTGTTTCAAAATACAATGAAATCCTCGACATCCTCTGGAAGGGTCAACATTGGGGCCTCACATAACCTTTATCATTGTATCTCCAATGTCGTCTACTGCTCAAGCCCCAATGGAAATCTACGTCCTTCCTCGTCAGACGAGTGAGGGGTACGGCAATCTTGGAGAAATCCTGGATATATCTCTTATAATATTCCGCTAAACCAAAGAAACTCCTGATCTATTAGATGGATTTTGGGACCTCCCACTGTATCACAACCTCAATCCTGTTCGAAATGACTGAAATCTATTTTTTGTTAACAAGATACTCTAGGAATTGGACCTCTTGTAACCAAAACTCACACTTCGAGAACTTGGAATATAGTCGTTCCCGCCTCAATACTCCCAAAAGCTCTCGAAGGTACTCCTCGTGTTGTTCTCTGGTCTTGGAATACACCAAGATATCATTAATAAGAACAATAATTGATCGATCGAGCATCAACCTGCACACCCAGTTCATCAAAATCCTTAAACATTGCATGAGCATTCGTGAGCCCAAATGGCATCACCACAAACTTGTAATGACCATGACGAGTCTGAAATGCGGCCTTCTCCATATCCTCCTATCTCACCCTCACCTGATGATACCCCAACATCAGATCGATCTTAGAAAACCAAGATGCACCCTGTAACTGATCAAAGAGGATGTCAGTCCCTAGAAGGGGATAACGGTTCTTTACAGTCAACTTATTCAACTCGCGATAATCAATGCACATTCGGTGTGAACCATCCTACTTCTTAACGAGCAACATAGGTGCTCCCCACGATGAACTGCTCAGTCTGATGAACTGCTTGCCCAACAGCTCCTGAACCTAAGAGGAAAACTCTTGTATCTCAGGTGGCACCAAATGGTAAGAGGCCTTGGCAATTGGAGCCGCACCTAGCACTAGATCAATCCTAAACTCCACCTGCCTCTCGGGAGGAAAACCGGGTAACTCATCGGAAAATACATCAGCAAACTCCTTACCAACAGGCACATCTGAAATCGAAACCTGCTCCCTAACCTGAGTATCAACCACATAGGAAATATAATGTTGGGTTTTATGTACTCTAACATTCCTATTGTGCACATACAACCCTAATGCTTTGGATCTAACTTTTCTCTAATTATACATGCAACATTGGTTTCCAAAGCATGAAGCCTAAACTAGCATACAAAATTTGATACATAAATCATAATACTAGTTAGAAGATTACCTTTTTATGTAACTAGTGAGAGTTTGGCCTTATGAGAAGTTAGCACCCCAAGTGTTGTGCCTCAAATAAGTCATAAACACCAATAAACAACTAGATGGATATGAGAGAGATTTAGGAGACTAGAAAACGGATTCTACTTCTTGGAATGCAATGTGTTAATCAATTTTAGCTTATACATACATACATACATACATGTATATATATATATGTGTGTGTGTGTGTGTGTAGAATTTCAAGGGTCACGTGTAACCCTAATCCATACACATAAGCTTATGATCCATCCATTTAATTTGGACAACACTTCATGGACTAACCCATAAGCCCATCACAAATCAAATCATGTCTGACAACCCAAAATTTCTTCGATTCAAACTGTTAAAAATAAGTCAATTTGGAATTTATTTCTGCTCTTATTAGCATTATCTCGGGTCTAATTCGATATTCTAAACTCAGAACAATCGAAGTTTGGGTCCAAGAATGAGTTTTTCCAAGTCAAAGCATATCATCCGGGCCAAACACCCCTTCAAGAGGAGTGTATAGCCGCAAACTCAAGTTTACGGGTGTACACCCCACCCCACCCTTAGCCGAAAACTCACCCCTATATAAGGGATAAGTGGCCTTCATTCAACACTTTACACACTCCAAAGACTTTCTGTCTCTACAATTTTCGAGTTTGCTCAAGGACCCTAAAAAATGTAAGTGATTCTTCACTTTGATTGTGTTTCAATCTATTTTCTAGTGATGAATCCATGTTTCATCTCATGAATTTCATCTTTTCTAGATTTGCTCTCTCACCAAGAACACCAAGAATACACACTAATTCTTGGTGGCTAAAAACCTCATTTCAAGCCTCCTAAGAGTAAGTAACTACTCCCTATGCTTGATATCTACTAGGAATCATTTATTTTCACCTAAAAATCGATCCAAATCATGATCAAAAAGGGGTTTACGGCCATAAACCATGTGTACGGCTGTACACTCTTCATTGTCCATAAACTCCATTTTTGGACGATTATTGGCCTTAAAACCCTTCCTTGAGCTGTGCACAAGGCTTACAACACTTCCAAGAGGCTAGAAAGGACCTTGAAACACCAAAAATCGCACCTTTCACTGAGTGTTTATGGTCGTAAACTCATGGTCCATAAATCCATGGACCGCAAACTCTTGGGCCGTAAACCCTGTTGGGCTGCAAACCCATGACCGTACACTCCTGATTACGGCCGCAAACTCCCCATCTTTAATCACGTGTGATTGTAACACTTAGTTTCAAGTGTTTCCTAGTCCCTAAGGTGGTTTCCTTCCATAACAAATAGTGTTATGTCCTCATGTAATACATATATGTGCTTTTATATGTTAAATAGGATATGTTTGTGTCCGAGGCATTATTTGACACCTAACAACTCTTATTGATTTACACTCGAATCCCACGTCAAAAATTGTGAGTTCATACCCATATGCTTTTATAGTTGCTAAAACGTTTTCAGGGAGGAATACAAGCTACACATAAAGGTTTTCACAAACTAAAAACTGATGCAATTACAACAGTTTTACATCGAACTTTTAGATAAGTTATCCCTTTTGTATTATGCGGAGCATAAGGGACGTTTTATAAACATAATTGCATAGTTTTCAGAACAATTCATGAAGATAACATACCAGTCAAACTATAATAGGTATAGTTTGGGAAATTCGTTACTGGTTTCACAGATTCAAACACATAAACTATGGTAGATTTAGTTTATCCATTATTATCTACAGATAATAAGAGTATCTTACTAAATAATTATTTTGTGTACCAACGATTTCGAACTCGAGAATAACCGAATCACACGTAAACTAGTTAATATAGGATTGTGAGACCTTTCTTCGTTATGCCCTTCGGGTACCAGTAAATCCTCACTTTAGTATAATCAGAGTCTCCTAGAGGGAGAGCATGAAAATTGTGAATAGATCTATTTGGGACCAACAATCCCACACCTAAACTGCTAGCTAGAGTTAGGCGGGCATGCCTGGGGTGACAAATTTTGTAATCATACGATGCTTGAAGAAATATCAAGGAGGTCACCGGTCATATTAGCATGGTTATACGACTCACAATAAGTATAAACTAACATTTGTTAACATGATTTCTTTCTTCAATAGTTTTATTTTAAATTAATAAAATTATGTATCTACTTACTGGAGGGTATTCCAGGGACACAATCTTTAGATTTACTTCAATTAAAGAACTACTTTACTTACTGGCGGTAGCCAGGGTTTCTAAACAGAACGTACCTCACTTACTGGCGGTAGCCAAGGTTTTCGATAGAACATGCCTTACTTACTGGCGGTAGCCAAGGTTTTCAAATAGAACGTACCTTCTTTATTGGTGGTAACCAGGGTTTTTAAACATAACACATATCACATGCTGGTTGTAGTCAGGACTTTCAAATATAATAGATTTTACTAACTGGTGATTGACCAGGGTTTCGCTACAAACGACATTTTACTTATAATGAAAAGGAATCATTTGTACAAATTCAGTGACTAGTTTCCAATACAAAATCATGCTTACGAACTCACCAGATTTATGCTGATACGTTTTCAAAAGCCATTTGTATTCTCAGTACATCGATAGACAGGTACCCTTGCCAGCTTTTGGAGAAGATGGAGCATTTTGGAGTCTCGTCTTTATCTTTTGTTATATACTGATGTATACAAACTAAGTTTTCAAATAGATGTAAATATTCATATTGTAATGTAATGGTTGTGTTTACTTTGATTGCTATGATACGATTGTTGTGATACTACGCATGATGTCACCCACCCCGGACGTTTCTGCCATCCGTTTTGACGGTTCGGGGTGTGACAGATTGGTATCAGAGCTATTGTTTATAGTGAACTAACTATACCGAACCTTACATGGTATACAACTTTAAACACTAAGGGTCCATAGTGCTCTGAACTAAAAGTATACTTTTAAGATATAAGTATTTGACGAAAAGTATACAAGTATACCTACACACCAGAAACAGAATCATAAGTAGAACAAAACAAAAGTATTTGGATGTTGGACACTGCGGTTAAACCTGGGAAATTATGTAATCATGTCTAAGGTTAATATAGCCTGATCAACTATATTCATTCGAGACATGACCAACATGTGCTTGGGAGTGACTGTGGTGTTGCAGCAAGCCTAAAACTTACCAAGTATTCCTACCACAAAATATCTATAGAACAAAGCATGCAACATAAAATACTATAGGAGTATTTTAGTCAGAGCCGAATACATTGTAGAGATTCATTCCAAGTGTTGCTACTCATTCTTTCTTAGCAATAGTTTACTTGCTTTAGTAACCCTTTATTGTATATCGCTTAGTAGAACACTTTATCTATCATATAGAGCTATAACTTGTTTCATATCTCTTAACTCAAAAGTCCAAGAGACATACCATCTTCTTCTTCTCGGTATAGAACAAGATGGCTCGAAAGAGAAGACCCAACAAAAACTGTAACAATTCCTCGACGGATCCGACACCACCACCACCTCCTCAGTTCGATCCCGCTATGTTCCAGGCACCTATTACTGCCGGCGTGACTTCTGCTTTGTCACAGGTTAATCCTGGTGGTTCCGGGAGTGGTATTCATTACCAAAATCATGAAGGTAGTCAAGGGCATCAGAAGGAGTGCTCCTATAAAGACTCCATGAATGCAAAACCCACATCTTTCAACGGCAAGGGAGGTGTTATTGCCCTGACTCGATGGTTTGAGAAGATTGAGTCTATCTTCGAAATTTGCTCTTGTTCTGAAGCCAACAAGGTGAAATTCGCCGCTTACACTTTAACCAACAAAGTGTTGACCTGGTGGAATAGTCGGGTCAAATCCCTAACCCTGCCAGTAGCAAATGATATGGTTTGGGAGAGCTTGAAGGAGCTCATGCTGGCTGAATACTGCCCACAGGGCGAAATGCAAAAGCTGGAGCACGAACTCTGGAACCTAAAAATGAAGGGTTCCGACATTGCTGCCCACACTTCTAGGTTTGAAGACTAGAACTTCTTTTTCCAGGAATGGTCACCTCGGAAAGCAAAAAGATTGAGAGATACATTTGGGGATTGATGCCCCCAACGCAAGAAAATGTCCTAGCCGCTAGGTCAACCACTTTTGACAGCGCCAAATGCCTGGCGCAGACACTCACAAATCACAAGGTTGATCTGGATAAAGTGACATCCACTCCCGAACCAGAGAAAGGGAATGGTGAAAAGAGAAAGTTCTGGAAGCAACGAAAGGGCCCATCTTCGCAGGTGCCTTCCTAGAAACAATATACGGTGGCAGTCCACGCTGCTACTACTCTTGTCGCTACTCATGTAACTCAAGCACCTACAGTAGGTATACTGGTACCCTCCCTTGGTGCAGCAAGTGTAGTTACCATCTCCACATCCCCGGCCCATGTCGTGAGATGCTCTGCAACAACTATGGCAAGAAGTGTCACACGGCTCGAGGCTGCAGAACACCAATCCAACAAACCAATCAGGCCTCCGGGGCAGGTATTGCTCAAGCTTGTTACGGCTGTGGAGAAGTCGGGAATTACAGAAGAAACTGCCCCAAGGTAACAACAAATGGAAACACGGGGAGAGTACTAGCGATGGATCAAGAGAAGGCAGTTGCTAACCCTACCGTTGTTACGGGTACGTTCCTCTTCGACAACTCTTATGCATGCATTCTTTTCGATTCTGGTGCGGAGAGAAGTTTTATTAGCCATGCATTCAAACATCTCCTCAAACGTAAACCTCAACCCCTAACGGAAACATTTACCGTCGAGATGGATAACGGTGAGAAAGAGAGCACTAACGACATATTCGTAGGCTGTACCCTTACCCTAAACGATCATTCCTTCCCGATTGATCTTTTGCCAGTGTCCATAAAGAGCGTTGATATCATCATAGGCATGGAGTGGTTAAGCCCCTATCATGCTGATATCCTTTGTTACGAAAAAGTTATCCGTCTCAATCTTCCCTCTGGAGAAACCCTCATAATTTATGGAGATAAACTCAGTTCAAAACTTCGTATCATTTCGTGCATCAAAGCCTAAAAGCTTCTACGAAAGGAGTATCATGCATTCCTTGCCCATGTTTTTAATGAGAAATAGGAAGTAAAGCACCTCAAGAGCATCCCCGAAGTCTGCAAATTTTCTAATGTCTTTCCCGAAGAGCTTCTGGGAATCCTTCCTGAGCACCAAGTCGAGTTTCACATCGACTTAATCCCCAGAGCTACTCCTGTAGCTAAATCCCCATACCGCATAGCACCAGCAGAAATGCGAGAGCTATCTAGCCAGCTCAATGAGCTTCTCAGCAAAGGATTCATCAGACCGAGTTCCTCACCTTGGGGAGCCCCGATTTTATTTATGAAAAAGAAGGATGGATCTTTTTGGATGTGCATTGACTACCACGAACATAATAAGCTCACTGTCAAAAACCATTATCCTCTTCCTTGGATCGATGACCTTTTCGACCAACTTCAAGGAGCCAGCTACTTCTCCAAAATAGACCTAAGATCAGGGTACCATCAACTACGAGTCCATGAGAATGATGTTCCTAAAACAACATTTCGGACTCGATATGGTCACTACGAGTACGTAGTAATGCCCTTTGGTCTAATCAACGCACCGACGGTATTCATGGACCTGATGAATTGGGTGTGTCGTTCATTCCTGGACATGTTCATTATCGTATTCATCGATGATATACTTGTTTATTCTAGAAGCAAGGACTATCACAGACAACACTTAAGATTGGTGCTGGAAACTCTAAGGATGGAGAAGCTATATGAGAAATTCTCCAAGTGCGAATTCTAGATTCTAACAGTAACCTTCCTAGGTCATGTGGTAAGCGAGGAAGGCATACACATGGACCCTTCCAAAATCAAAGCGATAGAGAACTGGATAGCACCAAAGACGCCCACAGAAATCTATCAATTCTTGGGTCGCGCTGGCTATTACCGCAAATTTATCCAAAACTTCTCCAGAATTGCTGAACCTTTAACCACTCTAACTCAGAAAGGTGTACCCTTTTGTTGGGGTGAAAAACAAGAGACTGCGTTCCAAACATTGAAGCATGCCCTATGCAGTGCACCAATCCTGTCTCTACCCGAGGGGACGTAGGACTTCGTTGTCTATTGTGATGCATGTAATCAGGGCTTAGGCTGTGTGCTCATGCAGCGAGGAAAGGTTATTGCTTATGCCTCAAGATAGTTGAAATTACACAAAGTCAACTACACAATGAACAACCTAGAATTGGGAGCAGTGGTCTTCGCATTGAAGATATGGAGACATTACCTTTACGGAACCAAGTGCACAATCCTCACTGACCATAAAAGCTTGCAGCACATCTTCGACCAGAAAGAGTTGAATATGAGACAACGGCGATGGGTAGAGCTACTCAGCGGTTACAAGTGCGAAATACACTACCATCCTGGCAAGGCCAATGTGGTAGCAGATGCCCTCAGCTAGAAAGAGTACTCAGGCCGCAGTGGGTATGATACCATCTGGGTAATAGTCGACCAATTGACAAAATCTGCTCACTTCCTACCGATCAAGGAAACGTTCAAAATGGAGAGGCTTACGTGAATCTACATACAATAAATAGTTCGACTGCATGGTGTGCCTATTTCCATTATCTTCGATCAAGATAGCAGGTTTACCTCGAGATTTTGGCAGTTACTACAGAAAGCTGTTGGAACTAAGTTGGATATGAGTACAGCATACCATCCTCAGACAGATGGGCAGAGTTAAAGAACCATCCAGACCTTGGGAGACATGTTGAAAGCATGTGTCATTGACTTCGGTAAGTCGTAGGACACCCATCTTCCCTTGGTTGAATTCTCCTACAACAACAGTTATCATATTAGCATCAAGGTTGCGCCGTTTGAAGCCCTATATGGTCGTAAGTGCAGATCCCCTCTATGTTGGGCTGAGGTGGGTGACACGTAGCTAGCCAAGGGACAAGTCCCTGACAGCACTCTCATTAGTTCTGAAATCATCCGCGAAACCACTAAAAAGATCATACAAATCTGGGAATGACTAAAAGGTTCACGGGATCTACAAAAGAACCTTGCTGATAAATGACGAAAACCCTTGGAGTTCCAGGTTGGATACCGTGTTCTATTGAAGGTCTCACCCTGGAAAGCCATGATACGATTTGGAAAGCGTGGAAAGCTAAATCTGAGATACATAGGACCATTTGAGATCCTTGCTAGGATTGGTCCTGTAGCATAAAAACTCTATTTACCTCAAGAGCATAGTAAAATTCATCCTGTCTTCCATGTCTCGAATCTTAAAAAGTGCCTATATGATTAAACTCTTACGATTCCTCTCGATGAGATCGAAATCAACGAAAAGCTCAAATTTGTGGAAGAAACAATCGAAATCATGGACCGGGAGGTCAAGCGAACGAAACAAAGTCGCATCCCGATAGTGAAGGTTCGCTGGAATGCCAAGCGGGGACCCGAATTCACTTGGGAGCGCGAAGATCAGATGAAGCAGAAGTATTTGTATCTCTTTCCAAATCCATGATTTGTATTCTATGTTAGAATTTCGGGATGAAATTCCCTCTAACAGGGGGATGATGTGACAACCCGAAATTTCTTCCGTTCAAACAGTTAAAAATAAGTCAATTCGGAATTTATCTCTGCTCTTATCAGCATTATCTTGGGTCTAATTAAATATTCTAAACTCAGTACAATCGAAGTTTGGGTCCAAGAACGAGTTTTTCCAAGTCAAAGCATATCATCCAGGCCAAACACCCTTTTGAGAGGAGTGTACATCCCCACCCCACCCCTTGGCCGAAAACTCACCCCTATATAAGGGATGAGTGGCCTTCATTCCACACTTTATACACTCCAAAGACTTTCTCTCTCTACAATTTTTGAGTTTGCTCAAGGACCTTCAAAAATGTAAGTCATTCTTCACTTTGATTGTGTTTCAATCTCTTTTCTAGTGATGAATCCATGTTTCATCTCATGAATTTCATATTTTCTAGATTTTCTCTCACACCAAGAACACCAAGAACACACACTAGTTCTTGGTGGCTAAAAACCTGATTTTAAGTGGCTACAGTTAGGCGGGCACGTCTGGGGTGACAAATTTTGTAATCGTACGATGCCTGAAGGTTATTCCAGGGACACAACCTTTGGTTTTATTTCAAGTAATAAAACTACTTTACTTATTGGCGGTAGCCAGTGTTTCTAGATGGAACGTACCTCACTTACTGGCGGTAGCCAGGGTTTTCGATAGAACAAACCTTACATACTTGCAGTAGCCAGAGTTTTCAAACAAAACGTACCTTATTTATTGGTGGTAACCAGGGTTTTTAAACGTAACACACATCACATACTTGTTGTAGCCAGGGCTTTCAAATATAATACATTTTACTTAGTAGTGATTGACCAGGGTTTCACTACAAACGACATTTTACTTGTAATGAAAATAAATCATTTGTACAAATTCAGTGACTAGTTTTCAATACAAAATCATGCTTATGAACTCACCAGCTTTATACTGATACATTTTAAAAAACCACTTGTATTCTCAGGACATCGATAGATAGGTACCCTTGCCAACTTTTGGAGAAGATAGAGCATTTTGGAGTCTCGTCTTTATCTTTTGTTATATACTGATCTATACAGACTATGTTTTCAAACATATGTAAATATACATATTGTAATGTAATGGTTGTGTTTACTTTTATTGCTATTATATGATTGTTGTCATATTACGCATGATGTCACCCGCCCCCGGACATTTTCGTCGTCTGTTTTGACGGTTCGGGGGTGTGACATCATGGATCATTAGCCCAACTCATATGTATCAGTTTAATTAGTCTCTTTTGATCACTAAATTAATTCTTGATCAATACTAATTAAATAATATGATTCCTTAATTAATATATTATACTTATAATATATTAACAAATCATAATTAACCTCTTACTCAAATATCCATCTATCAAATTGTTCTGGTGAAGGCAACCTAAAATGGACCATGCTACTATCGGGACAAGTACATACCAATTATAGTTATTAGCTTAGACACCTAATCCAACAGTATCCCACTTTGATAAGTCATACTTTCCAATGCAACTTAAAATCCGATTAGCAATTATAGCTCTCAAAATTTTGTTGTCGAACTTTGACGCGTCCATTAGATAAGTGATCATATAATCCACTGTACAACAAGATATTCTGTGGGCCAAGACATAGAATAAAGTCATAATAATTTTCCAACAATTTGTTTCCCGATTTTTGATTTGTTTGACATAGAACATAATTGAACACATTAATTGAGTCCCGAATGGGCCCGACAAATAATTCAAAACAAAATCATCGGGGGGCCCAAGATATCACTTTTAATCCTCTTAGGATAAAAGAAACATATAAACTTTGACTTATATGTGATGGGTTTAAGCCATAAGAACTTTCCTATTTGCACATGCAAACCATATTGCTTGGATCTAGGTTTCTCTAATTGAACATGCTTTGTATCCAAGACTTTGAATCATAGATCTAGTATAAACAAACAATTTACAACATATGAAATCAGATCTAGAATAATACCTTGAGTTACATGCTTGAAAACTTCTTTTCCTTAGAGCTTAGAGTCACAATTGCCACTCCTCTAATGGCTTACAAACACATACTAGCAAGAAGATGATTTGAGAGAGAGGGAGAGGTGAGAAATCGGCTCTAGGGTTTATTTATACTATGATATGAGAGAGATTAGAGTGGCTGACTTTTCCTTCCCTAAGGGTCTATTTATACTATGAGCTCCTAGGGATTTACCTTAAACCCTAATTGGATAACTTAGCCTCAAAGCAATCCAAGTATCCTCCTAGATAGGGCCTTAGACGATTTCTAGGATATCCATATCCTTAAAATCGTCCCTTCCCATATCCATAAGGATTCATAGCCTAAAACACAACTATCACACATTTGAGAGTTTATGCCCCCGTTTTTAATTAATCTCTTTAAGTCGCCAAATTAATTCCTAATTAATTTATGACTTATATTAATCGAACAATATTATTATTCCTTTAATATATTATTCTTATAATACATTAATAATAATATTTCTTCTCTCTATATAAATCACCTTGTCAAGTTGCTATGGTGAAGGCAACCCAAAAGGACCATGCACAACCGGGTCAAGTAAGTATCAAATATAGTTGCAGCCTTAGACACTAATCCAACAGTCTCCCACCTGGATAATTCTAGTAACTATAAATGTGAACACAATCCGATTAGCAATCGTAGCTCTCAAAGAAGCTGTCAACTCTGATCTTATCAGTAACATGTCCTTTAGATAAGGGATCGTACGGTCCTCTATTTAGATATTGTGCGGACAATCTCATGGAACTAGTAGTCCTGCAGTTGATTTCTCGATCTCAGATTTATTTGACATAGAACTTAATTAAACACATAATTTCAATCCTGGCCGGGCCCGGTACATAAGTCAAATCAAATCATCGAGCGGTCGTGATATTGCTTTTATCCTCTTAGGATAAAAGTAACAGATAAACTTCAACTTATAGGCATTTACTTATCCACCAATCAATTATACACAACAATGCGTTTTATAACATCAATTTTCTGATGCGGTTTCACATTATCAATGCACAACCAATTAGCAAATAATAAACCATATATCTAGGTTTTAAGACCATATGATATTATCATCTTGCGATCACTTTTGTCACATTCCATAAAGTGATTCCAGCAAGCGCGGGTTTATTCCTATGCTCAAAACTTGTTCATAAACACTCATGAACGTTGTAGAAAACCTTTGCAATGTCTAATACTATTTGGACAATCTACACACCAATTCATGACAATCTTCATTCATGTCTACTTCCAACACATGAACGATTGTGGACTATCTGAATAATTCGATTATTCTTAACAAATTCAATTATTCTGGAAGCAAAAACAAGAAAATTAAAACAATAGTTAAACAATTAACATAAGACAGTAACTTTACTTTTAAATGATACTTCTTTATTTAATTCTCAAATGTCAAATACATTTATCTATTATATGTTTCCAAAACTATCTAATCTAAACTAATATCAGCCTTCAGCCCAATGCTCCTAGCATGCGGCAAGTTCTTAACCCTACTCAGTCCCTTCGTAAGCGGATCTGCTGGGTTATCTTCTAATGATATCCTCTTAACCACGAGATGTCCTTCTTCTACTCGATGTCTAATAAAGTGATATTTTATGTCGATATGCCGAGATCTACCATGATCCCTTGGTTCCTTGGTCAAGGAAACTGCTCCTTCATTATCACAGAAAATTTCCATAGGCTACCTTATGGCAGGCACAACTCCAAGGTCACCAACGAAGTTCTTCAACCATATTGCCTCCTTTGACGCTTCGCTAGCTGCAATCTACTCTGATTTGCACGTTGAATTAGATACAGTTTCCTGCTTGCAACTTTTCCAAGTCACTGCTCCTTCATTTAGGGTAAAGACCCAGCCCGACTACAAACGATAGTTGTCCCTGTCGGTCTAGAAACTGGCGTCACTATACCCTCGCACCTTTAAGTCATCACTCCCTCCAAGGACTAGAAACCATTCCTTGGTTCTCTGAAGGTACTTAAGGATATTCTTAACCGCAATCCAATGAGCTCTGCCAGGGTTCCCTTGATATCTACTGACCATGCTCAAAGCAAAGGCCACATCAAGGCGAGTACAAGTCATAGCGTACATGATCGAGCCAACTGCGGAAGCGTAAGGTACTCGACTCATCTCGGCTATCTCAGCTTCAGTACTCGGACTTTGAGTCTTACTCAACTTGGCATTACTTTCTATTTGTAGTTCTCCCTTCTTTGAGTTTTCCATACTAAAACATTTTAGTACTTTATATAAGTAAGTATTCTGACTAAGTCCTATTAGTCTCTTACTCCGTTCTCTCACTATCCTTATTCCAAAAATATAGGAAGCCTTTCCGAGGTCCTTCATAGCAAAACACTTCCCGAGCCAGGACTTAACCTCCTACAGAGTCGGGATGTCGTTTCCCATGAGCAGTATGTCATCGACATACAAAACGAGAAAGCTAACTATACTCCCACTGGATTTGACATATACACACGATTCATCTTCGCTTCGTACAAATCCAAACTCTTTGACTTTCTCATCAAAGCAAAGATTCCATCTGCGAGATGCTTGCTTAAATCAATAAATGGACTTCTCAAGCTTGCACACTCTATTGGGATGCTTCTCATTGACAAAAACTTCTGGCTGAGCCATGTAAACTTCCTCAGTCAGCTTCCCATTGAGGAAAGCGGTCTTGACATCCATTTGCCATATCTCATAATCATGAAGTGCAGCAATGGCTAGTATCACCCTAATAGATTTTATCTTGGCAACTGGTGAGAAGGTCTCATCATAGTCAACTCCGGGAGTTTGAGTAAAGCCCTTCGCCACCAGTCGAGCCTTATACATGTGTACATTCCCATCCACATCGGTCTTCTTCTTGAAGATCCATTTGCACCCAACCATCTTACGTCCGGGCACATGGTCAACCAAAATCCTAACTTGGTTGTCATACATGGACTGAATCTCGCTGTCCATCGCCTATTTCCATTTAGAAGACTCTGGGCCTACCATGGCTTCCTTATAGTTGTTAGGTTCATCTAGATTTACTAGTACACTGTCACTAATATACGTGTCCCCTTCGGTAGTAATATGAAAACCATAAAACTAGGGTTGAACTCTAACTCTTTCGGAACGTCTAAGAGGTAAGGATTGGTCTATAGATTTGCCTCTCATCAAGATCGATTTGCCTCCCAATGTCTCCTTGGCTTATGAGTTCTCACTCTCGGAAAACCTCTCTCCTCGCAACGAAGACGACATTGTCGTTCGGTCTATAGAAGAGATATCCAAAGGATTTCTGCGGGTAGCCGATGAAAATACATCGCTCACTACGAGGTTCGAGCTTGTCGTGAGTATCTCGTTTTATGAAAACTTCACAACCCCAAACCTTGATATGTGCTAATGAGGTAGCTTTCCCTGTCCACATCTCGTGAGGTGTTTTGGCAACCTTCTTTGTAGGGACTCGGTTAAGGATATGGGCGATAGTCTCTAAGGCATACCCCCAGAATGAGATAGATAGCGAAGCACGACTCATCATATAACAGACCATGTCTAACAAGGTTCGATTACACCTTTCTGCCACACCATTCAATTGTGGTGTCCTAGGTGGCGTCAATTGCGAAACTATTCCGCATTCCTTGAGTTAGTCGTGGAATTCAAGACTTAGGTACTCTCCTCCTCGATCGGATCGAAGCATCTTGATTTTCCTGCCCAATTGATTCTCCACCTCATGCTTGAATTCTTTGAAATTTTCAAACGTTTCTAATTTGTGCTTGATTAAGTAAATATACTCATATCTACAATAATCATCGGTGAAAGTCATATAGAAGCGGTTCCCATTCTTTGTGGTGGATCTAAAGGGCCCACATACATCGGTATGTATGAGATCCAGTAAACCCTCACCCCTCTCGCTAGTGCTAGTGAAGGGTGACTTGGTCATCTTTCCAAGTAAACAAGATTTGCATGTGTCATCTTCCCTAAGGTCAAATGACTCCAACACTCCATCCTTTTGGAGTTGGGCAATGCGCTTCTTGTTGACATGTCCAAGACGATAATGCCACAAAGATGCTTTATCCATACTATTGGAAGAATCTATACACAACACATCATTTCCTAGGTTATCTACAACCATAACAGTTTCATAAACTCTATTACAAGGCATTGCTTCAAAATATAAAACACCATTTAGATAAGCATAAATCGAACCATTCTCATTATTAAATGAATATCTAAATCCTTATCTAAATAAACCATGAAAAGAAATGATGTTTCTTGCCGTATCTGGCGAGTGGCAACAATTATTTAAATCTAAATTCAATCCATTACTAAGCACTAAAGAATACACTCCAATTTTGGTGACAGGCGGCGATCTTTTGTTCCCCATGATTAGATTTATTCTTCCAAACTCAACATCCCTATTTCTACCTAGTCCCTGCAAATCAGAACAAATGTGGTAACCACACCCTGTATCAAGAACCCCAAGAAATAGCATGAGATGAGTTATTAGATTTAATTGTGTATATACCTACAAAAGATGGCTTGATCTTCCCATCCTTGATGGCTTGCAGATATTTCGGGCAGCTTCTCTTCTAATGCCCTATTTTGTGGTAATGATGGCACTATGCGTCCTTTGGGTTAGAGTTGGACTTAGCAGGATCAACCTTGGTCCCACTAGAAGAGGAACCATCTTGGGACTTTCCCTTGCGGTGGTTCTTTGATGGAGCCTTCCTCTTCTTGCCCCTTCCCTGCCCACTAGCCAAAACAGAAGCAGCGGGTGGATTGGGAGTTGGTGCAACAGACTTGTCCTTGAGGTTGCTATCAGCAATCCTTATGAGCGCTTGGAGTTTGCTTAGGGTGACCTCTTCCTTGTTCATGTGGTAGGTCATCCTAAATTGGTTGTAGCATGAGGGCAAGGAGTGAAGAACAATGTCGATAGCCAAATCTTCCCTAAAGTTGACATTCAACTTGCGAAGACGATCAACATACCTTTGCATCTTTTGTAAGTGCACGGTTAGAGACTCTACACTTCCCATTTTAGCAGTGATCATATCCGTTATGATCTCATAGCGCTCTTGCCTCGCGCTTTGGTGATATCTCTCCATCAAGTCTAGATGCATCTCATAAGGATACATGTCCTCATAGGACTTTTGGAATTCGGAGTTCATTGTGATCATGATGCAATGGACTTTCGTTCCATCACGTTCATGTGTCTCAAATACAGCCATCTCTTTGGGAGTAGCAGTTTCTGGATTGATCTTCTCGAGCTTCTCATCGAGAACATACTCCTTATCCTCGTAACGCGCGATCGTACGAATGTATCTTATCCATTCGCTAAAGTTCGATCCATCGAAAGTGACTTTTTGACAAAGACTAATTAACATGAAAGAGTTTGCAGCAGCGTTGTTTGCGTTTGACATCTACAAATAGAAAGGAGAAAGTTTGATTAGTATTGAATCCCTAATTAAACACCCAAAATGTAAAATTAGGGCTAGGACCCAACAACATTATTTACATATTAGAAAAGGGATGCCGTGATCCAACATGCAAACAATTTGGAGGTAAGTGAATGACGATTCCTTAATTCTTCGCCATGAAAAACATAACCTTAGTTTTAAACGTATTGAGAATTCCTAGATTTTCTTGGAGATTCATTGATATTTTCAATGGCATGTTTAAATCTCGATATGCCCCTCTCGTTTGTGATTGGGATACCGAGGATCACAAAGTGGGTGTGAATAACCATGTTAATCTACATGGTTCCTTCATTGTTACAATCACCTATTCGATGTGCCGGTAAATCACACACGCTCCATCGAACTATGATAAACAATGAATTACCCTTTTCCACCTTTGCTTAGAACCAATTAGTGTGCCGGTAAACCACACACGCTCCACTAACTTCTTAGCAAGGGTGCAAAGTGTAATTTCATGGGATTGCATCAATTCACTTTTGCCTAAAGTAACTAGGATTAGGAATTTGGAAAAACATGTAGTTACTTTATATTTTTAACATTATACTTTTAATGAGAAGAGAGAGAGTTGCCCTATCCTACCTGTTCGGCTAACGACCCTCCACCAGTCAAGCAAGCGGTGGGTGTGAGTGTACACCTATTAAGCGCTATTCTATAGGCAACAACCTTATACCCACCTTATAGACTGGTTTCGTGAATGAGGCCTACTAACGGTAAGACTAGCATTTTAATTATACTAATATATATTTATTAAGCTTTAATAATATAATAGTATAGGGTTGAATTTTAAACTTGTAAACCTCTAGGGGATTGAAATTTAAATTCTTCTAAATTAAACTATTAATCACAAAATTTAAATCTCAAAACTTCGGGATAAATTTGAACTTTTCAAAACTAGAGGGATCAAATAACAAATAATTCAAATAACTAATTTCAAAATTATCTATATTTGACCTAATCCAATTTTAGTAATTAGATAATTACCAAATAATTTTAATTAGCCAATATTTATCATATAAATAACCAATATTCAAAAGATTTGAAATTATCTATTGTTATGTCAAGGATAATAATAAAATTATGTCAAAATTCAAATTTTAACATAGCAAAACGATTTAGGTATCATATCCAAGACAAAATAGCAACAAAATCTCGAAATATCCTCTGTCTGACGCTTGGGTCGGACAGAGGCCAAGAAAAATGATTTTCACCAAGCAAAACAATTAAGCATCATATTGCATTGAAACCATTCAAGGCTCTGATACCACTGATGGGTTTAAGCCATAAGAACATTCATATGTGCACATGCAAACCCTATTGCTTGGATCTAGGTTTCTCTAATTGAACATGCTTTGTATCCAAGACTTTGAATCATTGATCTAGTGTAAACAAAGAATTTACAACATATGAAATCAAATCTAGAATAATACCTTGAGTTACTTGCTTGAAAAATTCTTTTCCTTGGAGCTTAGAGTCACAATTGTCACTCCTCTAATGGCTTACAAACACGTACTAGCAAGAAGATGATATGAGAGAGAGGGAGAGGTGAGAAATCGGCTCTAGGGTTTCCTCAAAGCATAGAGTGGCCGATTTCTCCTTCCCTAAGGGTCTATTTATACGATGAGCTCCTAGGGATTTACCTTAAACCCTAATTGGATAACTTAGCCTCAAAACAATCCAAATATCCTCCTAGATAGGGCCTTGGACAATTTCTAGGATATCCATATCCTTATAATCGTCCCTTCCCATATCCATAAGGATTCATAGCCTAAAACACAACTATCACACATTTGATAGTTTATGCATCTTTATTTAATTAATCTCTTTAAGTCACCAAATTAATTCTTAATTCATTTATGACTTATATTAATCAAACAATATTATTATTCATTTAATATATTATTCTTATAATATATTAATAATAATATTTCATCTCTATATATAAATCACCTTGTCAAGTTGCTATGGTGAAGGCAACCCAAAAGGACCATGCACAACCGGGTCAATTAATTATCAAATATAGTTACAGCCTTAGACACTAATCCAACAATATGCTTGTACTAACTATTCGTTGAATCATACACAACAACACGTTTTATAACATCGAGTTACCAATGCATTTTCATGCTATCAATGTACAAACAACTGATAATCAACAACTCATATATCTTAGTTTGAAGACTATACGATATTATCATCTCACAATCACTTGTGATAAATTCCATGAAGTGATTCATGTGAGTGTGGGTTTAATCCAATACTCAAATCTTATTTCAAGAACACTCATGAATATTTGTAGCACACATTGCAATGTCTAACACCTTAGACAATCTTACAAAAAACCATTCATGACAGTCTACTTTCATAACCTACTTCCAAAGTATGATCGACTGTGGATAGTTTGAATAATCTTGTTATTCTGGAAATAAAAACATTCAAAATGAAACAATAGTAAACAATTTACACAAGATAGTAACTTTACTTATTAATAAAACTTCTTTTATTCAATCATCAAATGTCAATTACATTTTAGCTGTTACAAGTTTCTAAATGTCTATCTAATCATTAAAAATAATATCATCCTTCAACCCGATTCTCATAGCGTGCTGTAAGTGCTTGAACCTACTCAATCCCTTCGTAAGGGGATCTGCTTGGTTTTCCTCTGACGATACCCCTTCATTACGAGGAGTCCTTATTCTATTCGATGTTTTATGAATTGATATTTTCTGTCGATGTGCCTGGATCTACCATGATCCCTTGGTTCCATGGCTAAGGCTACCGCACTCTCATTGTCATAGAAAATATCCGTAGGCTCCTTTACAACTGGTATAAATCTAAGGTCTTTGATGAAATTCTTTAGCCATATCACCTCCTTCAATGCTTCACTTGCTATTATATACTCTGATTCGCACATTGAATCAATTATAGTCTTCTGTTTGGAACTTTTCCAAGTTACTGCTCCACCATTTAGGGTAAATATCCAGCCTAACTGAGAGCGGAAATTATCTCTGTCGGTCTGAAAACTGGCGTCACTATACCCCGTCACTCTTAAGTCATCACTCCTACCGAGGGTAAGGACCCAGTCCTTAGTCCTCCGTAGGTACTTTAGAGTATTCTTTACTGCAGTCCAGTGGGCTTTACTAGGGTTGCCTTGATATATGCTAGCCATGCTCAAGGTGAAGGCTACATCAGGGAGAGTACATGTCATAGCATACATGATCGAGCCAACAGCAAAAGCATATGGTATTCGACTCATTCTACTATTTCAACATTTGTACTTGGACTCTAAGTCTTACTCAGTTTGGTATTTCTCTGGATAAGTATTTATCTTTTCTTAGACTCATCCATGCTGAAACGTTTCAACACCTTATCCAAGTAGGTAGTTTGACTAAGTCCTATTAGTATTTTACTCCTATTTATCATCCTTATCCTTAGAATATAAGCAGCTTCTCTGAGGTCCTTCATAGCGAAACACTTCCAAAGCCAGGACTTAACCTCCTGCAAGGTTGGGATGTCATTTCCTATGAGCGGTATGTTATCCATATACAACACCAGAAAGCTAACTATACTCTCACTAGATTTGACATATACACATGACTAATCTTCGCTTATTGAGAAACCAAACTCTTTGACTTTCTCATCAAAACAAATTGTCCATCTACGAGATGCTTGTTTCAATCCGTAAATGGATTTCTCAAGCTTACACACTCTATTAGGGTAGTTTGCATTGACAAAACCCTCTGATTGATTCATTTAAGCATCTTTAACCACCTTCCCATATAGGAAAGCGATTTTAACATCCATTTTCCATATTTCATAATCATGAAATGCAGGTATAGCTAGCATAACCCTTTTAAATTTAATCTTGGCCACTAATGAGAAAGTCTCTTCATAGTCAACTCCAGGAGTTTGAGAAAACCCTTCACAACCAATCGCGCCATATAGGTGTGTACTTTCCCATCCATGTCGGTCTTCTTCTTGAAGATCCATTTGCACTTGACTATCTTACGGCCTGGTGCATTGTCAACCAAGTTCCAAACTTGACTGTCATACATAGACTGAATCTCGTTGTCCATCGCCTCTTTCCATTTAAAAGACTCAGGGCATGCCATGGCTTCCTTGTAGTTGTCAGGTTCATCCAAATTTACCAGTGTCCTATCACTGATAAATGTATCACCTTCAAGAGTAATATGGAAACGATGAAACTCAGGTGTATTTCTAATACTACTAGACCACCTCAGAGGTAGGTACTTGTCAATCGGTTCAACTTGAGTTTCCTCCTTAGGTTGAGCGCTAGTGTTTAAGGTTCCTTCATCACTTAACTCTTGAAGCTCTTCAAAGTCAATTTGCCTCCCACTGTCCTCCTGGCATATGAGTTTTCTCTCATGAAGAACCCCTCTCCTCGCAACGAATACAACATTGTCACTCGATCTATAGAAGATATATCCAAAGGACTTCTGTGGGTAGCCGATGAAAGTACATCGCTCACTACGAGGTTCGAGCTTGTCGTGAGTCTCTCGGCTTAAAAAAGCCTCGCAACCCGAAACCTTGAAGTGGAATAATGAGGTAACCACCCTTGTCCACATTTTGTGAGGTGGTTTGGTAACCTTTTAAGTTGGAACTAGATTAGGGATATGGGTGGAAATCTCTAGGGCATACCCCCGGAATGAGATAGGTAATTAAGCTCGATTCATCGTGGAACGAACCATGTCCAACAAGGTTCGATTGCGCCTCTCAGCTACACCATTAAGTTGTGGTGTCTTAGGTGGAGTCAATTGCGAAACAATTCCACATTCCTTAAGATAGTCGTGGAACTCAATACTAAGATACTCTCCTCCTCGATCGGATCAGAGCATCTTTATCTTCCTGCCCAATTGATTCTCCACTTTTTGCTTAAACTCTTTTAACTTTTCAAACGTTTCTGACTTATGCTTGATTAAATAGACATAACCATATCTATTATAATCATCACTAAAAGTCACATAGAAGCAGTTGGCATCCCTTGTGGCAGATCTGAAGGGTCCACACACATTTGTGTGTATGAGATGCAATAAATCTCACCCCTTGCACAAGAACCAGTAAAGGGTGAATTAGTCATCTTTCCAAGAAAACAAGATTCACAAGTCTCACCTGACTTTAAGTCAAATGAATCCAAAGCTCATTCCTTTTGGAGTTGGGCTATACGCTTCTTGTTGACATGTCTAAGACGACAATGCCATAATGATGCTTTGTCCAAACCATTGGACGAATCGATATGCAATTCATTATTTCCTAAGTTATCTACAACCATCACAGTTTCATATATACCATTACAATCCAATGCGTCAAAATAAAATACATCATTAAAATAAGCATTAAAACCACCAATTTCATTAGGAAAAGAAATGACAAAACCTTGTTCATAAAAACTGTGAAAGGAAATAATATTCCTCACCATATCTGACGAGTAGCAATATTTATTCAAATCTAATTTTAAACCATTACTAAGAAATAAAGAATAAACTCCAATCTTCGTGACAAGAGACTTTTTCTTATTCGCCATAATCAAGTTCATCTTCCCATGCTCTACATCTCTACTTTCTTTTAGACCCTACAAATCAGAGCAAATATGAAAACCACATCATGTATTAAGGAATCAAGAATTATCATGTGATGAGTTATTAGACAAAATAGTGTAAATACCTGCAAACGTGGGCTTGATCTTCCCATCCTTTATGTACTACAAGTATTTGGGTCAGCTTCGCTTCCAATGCCCCTTTTCATGATAATGGAAGCACTCTGTTTCCTTTAGATTTAGAGAGGGTACAACAGAACCAACTTTGGTCCCACTAGAAGAGGATTCATCCCGGGATATTCCCTTGGGTCTCTTAGAAGAAGCCTTCCTCTTCTTTCCCTTCCCATGTCAAATTTCCAAGACAAGGGCAATTGCAGTAGGAGTAGACAGAAGATATTTACCTTTATGACTACATTCAACAGTCTTCAAGAGGCCTTGAAGTTTGCTTATAGTGACGTCCTCCTTGTTCATATGATAGGTTATATGAAACTGATCATAACCTTTGCATCTTTTGCAAGTAGGCCAGGATGGACTCTCCATCCTTCATTTTGGTAGTGATCATGGAGGCTATGATTTCATACCTTTCCTACCATGCACTTTGATGGTACCTTTCCATCAAATCTTGATGCATTTCATAAGGCCAGAAGTCCTCATAGGACTTTTGAAGCTCAGCAGTCATGGTAGCAATCATAATACATGACACTTTGGTCGCATCCCTCTCATGGGCCTTGTATTCAACAATCTGTTCAGGAGTAGCAGTAGATTCATCAATCTCCTTAAGCTCTTTATCGAGAACATAATCTTTTTCCCCGTAGCGAATGGCCATTCAAATGTTTTGAATCCAATCATTGAAATTCATTCCATCGAAGATGACCCACCCACATAGGTTCATGAGGGAGAAAGAGCCGGAAGGGATTGGGTTTGAAGCATTGTTTGAAGTAGACATCTGAAAAGTAAGACAATTTTTAGATTAGATAAGGATCCTTAATATAACACCCAAAATGAAATATTAAGGCTAGGACCCAACACAATATTTTACAATTCGGATAGGGATGTCGTAATCCATTTGTAAAATATTTGAAGGTAGGTAAATGATGATTTACCAATTTCCGTCATGAAAAACAAAAAAGAAGATTTAGGTTTTAAATGAATTAAAATTCCTAGATTCTTTTGAGATTCATTGAACTTTTCAATGACATGTTTAAATCTCGATTATGCCCTTCAAGTTTGTGATTGGGATACCGAGGATCACAAACAACGTGTGAATAACCATGAAAATTAGCTTGGTACTCTCGATGTTACAAGTTGCCTAATAAATGTGTTGGTTAACCACACACGCTCCATTGATCCATGATTAACACCAAGCTACCCTTTTCCACACATTTTTAGTCCCAAATTAGTATGTCGGTTAACCACACACACTCCACTAATGACTTAACAAGGTGCAAAGTGCAATTTCATGGAATAACACCATTTTCACATTTTTCCTAAAGTAACTAAGATTTGGGAATTTATAAAAGTTTAGTTACTCTGTATATTTTCATTGTACTTATTAATGAGAATTAATTTCCTATCCTACCCGTTTGGCTAACGACTCTCCACCATTCAAGGAAGCGGCGGGTGAGAGAGAACACCCATTAAACCACCATTTAATAGGCAGTAACTTGATACACCCTCCCCCTATAGACCGGCTTCGTGAATGAGGCCTACTAACAGTAAGATTAACTTGTCTTATATATATATATATATATATATATATATATATATATATATATATATATATATATATATATATATATATATATATATATATTTATATATATATAAGTATTAAACTTGAATATTATAATAGTATAGAGTTGAATTTTAAACTTTTAAAATTCTAAGGTTTGGAATTAAAGTTTCATAAATGTAACTTTTTAAGTTCCAAAATTTGAGGGAAAGTTTTGTAACATGTCAAAACTTTTGATTTCCATAACTTAAGGAATTATTGTTTCATTGATGAGACCTTTCCAATTCCATAACTTGAGGGCAAGTTATGAACTTTACAAGACCTTTGGAATTTCATAACTTATGAGAATTACTGTATCATGAATGATAACTTTTCACATTCCATAACTTGAGGAAAAGTTATGGAACTCCTCAAGAAACACTTCTAAATCAAATTAACTAATCCAATTATCATATGATGATTATTTACGAAGTTTACCTAATTTGATTCATATTACATGATAACTTCAAATTTAACAAGTAACTAGTTTTTCACAAAACAATGTAATTATCTTAAAATTTGATAACATCATGTTGTTGGATGAATATTAACATTATCATATCATTAAAATCGAATTTTATGAATCAAAACAGTTTGTGGTAATGTTCCAAATCCAAAATAGGCCCAAAAACTTGAAGACTCTGCCATCAGATGCACCAACTCATCGAGTGCACTTATGAACTCAACAAGTTCATCACCATAAAGCACATACTCGTTGAGTTCATACATGGACTCATCGATTAGGCCATGGCAGAATCCAGAATTACAGTTTTTTCAGCTTTAAAAATTACACAATTGCATTAATACAATAGAAAACACCCATGGCTTTAATACCACTAGTTGGTTTTATGTACTCTAACATTCCTAAGGTACACATACAACCCTAATGCTTTAGATCTAAGTTTTCTATAATTTTACATTCAACATTGGTTTCCAAAGCATGAAGTCTAAACTAGCATACAAAATTTGATACATGAATCATAATACTAGTTAGAAGATTACCTTTTTATGTAGCTAGTGAGACCTTGGCCTTATGAGAACTTAGCACCCCAAGTGTTGTGCCTCAAACAAGTCACAAAGACCAATACACAACTAGATGGATATGAGAAATATTTTGAAGACTTGAAATCAGATTATGGATTCTACTTCTTGGAATGCAAGGTGGTAACCGATTTTAGCTTATATATATATATATATATATATATATATATATATATATATATATATATATATATATATGTGTGTGTGTGTGTGTGTGTGTGTGTGTAGAATTTCAAGGGTCATGTGTAACCCTAATCCATACACATAAGCTTATGATCCATCCATTTGATTTGGATAAATACTTCATGGACTAACCCATAAGCCCATCAAAAATCAAATCATGGATCATTAGCCCAACTCATATGTATCAATTTAATTAGTCTATTTGATGTGACAACCCGAAATTTCCACTTGTACGAACAATATCTATTCTATAGAAGCCTGTCCAGTTTCAGTGATTTTCAGACTTTTCCGAACAAGTTTGTGTACATTAGGGTTTACGTTTAAGAAGATATCATGAGAGTGGATACTCCTGGGTTTGTGAAATTCGAACATTCCAAGTTTCATAATGTTATAGTCCAACTTCCAGAATAAAAATATTTTCTGCAAAATATTTAAGGACTATAAATAGATTTCTGAATTTAATTAATTCATTATTCACAATTCTAACTAGAGAAAAGCCATTTTCTCTCTGACGGATCTTCGGGTTTTCATCCCGGATTGTGAGTCTACTTTCCTAAATGTGTTTTAATGCTTGTTATATGCTTTATAACATTGTTTACATGTCTAAAATACAAGATCCGGGAGCTTACGGCCCAAGAACGTTCTTGGGATGTAAACTCCAAAACGAAGCCTAAAGGCAATCTAGTCCCTTTTCCTTGTTAGGTAACTAGTTAAGGACATTGTGTATAAACATTTGAGGCTAGAAATCATTCAAGAACACCAACCTTTTGGATTTTACGGCCCAAGAGTTTCTTGGACCGTAAACACCATTTCCAAGGGCCAAAGTGAGCCCTAAATCACCCCTAAGGCTTAAGGCATTTACTCTCTAATGCTTGTAGCTAATTTGGACACCAAAACACTTCAAGATCATCTAGTTTTAGGAGTTTACGGCCAAGGATATGCTCTTGGGCCGTAAACCCCTTTTTCAAGGGCTAAGAGTACCCTAAACACCCCTAAGGCCTTAAGACAATTAACCTTGGATACTTGTAACTTGAATGGGGAGAAAATGACATCAAAATCATCCCTTAAAGGGAGTTTACGGCCAAGGAACATCTCTTGGGCCGTAAACTCCAAGTAAACGCATAAATGTGTGCCTAATGGCCCCTTTAGCCTAAATCAAAAACATAGAAGCTATCCTACATGTGCAAGTGACCTAAAAGAATTAAAACCAACACCCCATAGGAGTTTACGACCGTAAAATCTAGGGGATATGGTCCTTTGGCCGTAAACTCCCCAAAGGAGCATTCTAAGGCCTTAAACTACTTCAAGGATTATCCCAACAAGGCTAGGCTTATTCTAGGATCAATATAGCACTTCAAAATACCCAAAACCACGAAGTGAGGAGTTCACGGCCGTAAACTCATGGGTTCACGACCGTAAACTCCAAGGGTGGGCTTTGTTGGGTGGTGAACTCTTATACAAGGTCATTGGTGCATTAAACCCCTTTTGCCTTGTCCCGTATCGACTTAGATGCAACCATTAGGACCTATAACACTTATACAAAGTGTTTATATGTTCCTAAGTGTCTCAATTTATTTCATTAAGTTATTAATTGGCTAATTAGTTATATATATGCTCATTATATGATAACTAGGCTCGTGCGTGTGAACAAGTCTCCATTTGCCACCTTGCACGGTACCCGATACATCAATCCAATCTACTCACCACAAGTGAGTTCATACCCCTTTAATTAACCTTTGAAATGCTTTTAAAATGTTTTAAATACTTTATGGGGGGATACAAGTTAAACACTTACGGTTATTACATCAATCACATGTGATTACATTAATCACATGTGATTAATAACTAGAAAACCAATGATTTTATCACTGTTCAAACTGTTTATCAAACTGTTCCACTTCAAAATGTTTTACAAACTCTTTTTACTTATCAAATGCTTTTATTAAACTTTGTTTTACTTCTACTAAATTACATGCCCATATATGTATAGATATATAAGTAATGTTTAAAGGGCTTAGGAAGGCCGCCCTATTTCCTTTTCGCGCATTGAGATGTGGTCTGATGGGATTTCGGGTGACCATCCGAGGGTCATTGCAATATTAGTTATATATCATATATACAAGTATAGACATAAAAGTACTTCCATATTCATACTTAGCAGTACATCAATAATTAGTTACCATCTGGGTAACACAGAACATATACAACTATACTAGAAACAGAACATATACAACTATACTAGAAACAGAACATAGACAACTATACTAGAAACAGAACATATACAACTATACTAGAAACAGAACATATACTACTACACTAGAACGAGAAACATTACATATACATGAACACGTTAACAATTGTGATCCACCGTGTCGGAGCATGCCTTAAATGTCATGGCCCGAGTTGTAGCAAGAATTCTCTTGGAGGGAGAGCGTGAGTTTGCGTATAGATTTATACTGGATTGACTATCCTACACCTTGCTGCTAGCTACTGCCGGACCTGCAGGTCTGCGGGTGCCAAACGCCATTCTGTTATTACGACCATTCATTATGTCGTTGTTAGCAGTCGATAGCATGTTCCAATTTATCACATTATACCTTAATATAAAACCGGTTTAAGGTAGTTAGTACAGCAGTAGTTCTTATAATACAAAACTACAGTACTACAATGATTTACCCATTACATATTTTAGTGATAACCTCACTTAAACGTTAATGTACAAACTATATTTTGTTAAATGATAGTTACACTTGGGAAATTACGCACTTTTACATCAAACGAGCATACAAAATAGTTAAGCCTTGGTAGAAGGCTACTTTAATAGAAAATATAGGTTTTTCTGAGAGATTCAAACCTTCACAAACAATTACAAACCTTTACATACATTTTACAAACTTATACTTGATACATGTTCAAAAAAATTTGGATGACAAATACCGACACTAAAATACTTATGAACTCACCAGCTTAATGCTGATAAACTCTTTCAAAATAACTTGTATTCTCAGGTCATCAGTAGACAGGTACCGAGGCCAGCTTTTGAGAAGATGAAGCGCATTCAAGACTCATCTTATTATTTTGATATACGTTATTTTTGGTGTTAAAAATGTACATAACACGCTTGTATTAAAATTATATATTTAATGCAATGGAAGATGTTGTTTGCTTATTTACATTTACTGTGATGTGATACTTTACATGACGTCCTCCACCCCAGAACGTTTCTGCCGTTCTTGGTTTTGGGGTGTGACAGATTTGTATCAGAGCATTGTTTATAGTGAATCAAGTATATCAACCCATAAAAGATATACTAAACTATAAACCCATTTGGGATTAAAACACTCTGACCAAGAGTCTATACTTTAAATATTAAAATATTTAATTAAGTATACTAGTCTGCATTCATACTAAAACCAGTGTCCCAACGACAAGAGAAAAAGTATTACGATTGTTAAATATCACAGGTAAACTAGGGGATGTATGGTCAGTCCTGGGAATGGCATAGCCTGATCAACTATGCTGGTCCGAGGAGTGATTAGCATATGCCCTAGAATGGTTGTGATGTGTTAACAAGTCTAAAAACTTACCAACAATACCACAAGAAGATCAATAGAACCTAAACTTAAAATACTATAGGTGTATTTTGTACTACTAACTACATATATACTATATCTTTATACCTCTCTTCTCGCGTAGATTTAAATGGCTGGATTCCATCACGGCGACCCGTACTTTCCAAATGAAGGCAACGCAGGATGGCTCGAAGCAGAGTCTGATGATGAGCACCAAATTCCGTTGGATGATCATCAAGCTGAAGGCTTCTCGGATGGATCAGACTCTGAGCCCGAAGTCAACAACCTACCTCCAGTAGGTCAAGCCCCGAACAACAACCCTCGACCAGCTTTTCCAGGTCCCACTCCCTTGTGGGTAGATAACTTGAATCGCTGGAGTGACGAACAGGGTCAAACCTTACCATACTTTGGGGACCGAACCTTTTACAACGTCAGCGAAGGTGGTTCTGCTGACCGAGCTCTACCCGTCATAGTCCGCAGAATAGCTCGTAATGTTGAGCAAGGTCGAGCAGCCATCGACCGGGTCGTGGAGATTGATGCCAACTCTGGTGTCAACACAGTCCGCATTCGCCGTCTCGAAGAAGACATGGAACAGACCCGGAGAACCAATGAAACCCTACAGCAACATCTGGTTGCCTCTCAAGCAGAAGTCATGGAACTTCGAGCTCGTCAAAGGGCTCATGAGCGACACCTTCAAGAGGTGGTCCGTCAAATGAGAGACCTCAGGGTTCTCCCGAGGAATACTCATTGCCGTTAGATGATGTCTAGTACATCATTATCTTTTGGGTTAAGGATTAGCCTTTAACATCTGTGCTCTAAGTAGCACTTATCTGTAAAATATTCCTAACTTTCAGTACTCTAATTAGGAATCTAAGAACTGTCAAACTTTCCGTATGGTATGATGTAATACCTACTGTTAGGTCAATTTTCATTGAACTCGTTACATTAGTAATACCAGTATTATTGACAACTACCTACTCTGTGGGAAGAATCTTTACACTTGGGTTTTCTTACACATCTTTCTTGTTATGATCTTAAACACTCATTCAATAGTTGGGCTATGGTTAGTTAGTCCATGTGTCATTCTCACTTTACTTACAAATTGATTCTTACCACTTTTCTCATCTTTATAAACTTATAGCTGAAAGATGCCTCCTCGCAAATCTCCCCGGAATAACCCTACACCTACACCACCTCCTCCACCTCCGGTCATCGATACAGCAGCCCTAAATGTTGTCGTAGCTACAGCAATGGCAACTGCCATGGCACAATATTACTCTATTGATGCCAGCAGAGGTGGAACCCCTGTTAACTCCATTCCGGTTGAAACTCCTGTGCACTCGAGAGAGTGCTCTTACAAGTATTTCACCAACTGCAAGCCGAAGTCCTTTCATGGGACCAGCGGAGTCATTGCCCTCTCGCAATGGTTCGAGAAGACTGAATCAGTCTTCGAAATTTGTTCATGCCCTGCTGTGAGCAAAGTCAAATATGTCGCATCCACCTTTGAAGGAAAAGCCCTAACGTGGTGGAACGGCCACGTTAAAGCTCTAACACTCGTCGTGGCCAACGACATAGGTTGGGAACGATGAAAGACCTCATGATTGAGGAATACTGCCCGAGGGGCGAGATCTAGAAACTAGAGCAGGAGCTTTGGAGCCTGACCATGAAGGGCACCAACATTGTTTCTTACACCGCCAGATTCTGCGAACTGGTGGCCCTCTGCCCTAATATGGTTCCCACTGAAGGGAAAAAGATCGAACGGTACATATGGGGGCTAGTGCCTCCGTATCAGGGGAATGTCCTATAATCAAACCCCGCTACCTTCGACAGTGCCGAGCGATTGGCACAGCGACTCATTGACCATGGTGTCAAAACCCCTGCAACAACAACAACCCTAGCCATCTCGGAACCCTCCAAACCCGCTGACACCAAGTGGAAGTTATGGGATGACAAGAAGAAGCAACGAGCTGCCAAAAAGCAGCAAATTGTGGCAGTGCATGCCGCGATAACCCCTACTACTGCTAATGCTCCGATGAAGCAGTATGCTGGAAGTTTGCCAAAGTGCAACAAATGCAACTTCCACCACAACGGCCCCTTCCGTGAAATGCAGTGCTCTAACTGCAACAGGAAAGGACACACCATCCGTTTCTGTAAGTTCCCGGCACAACCGATCACACAAGTCCATGGCTCCGGCGCGAGCCCAACTTGCTATGGACGTGGTGAAACAGGCCACTATAAGAAGGACTGCCCCAAAGCGAGAAATGTTGGATGAGTAGGGAGGGTACTAGCTATAGGCTATGGGGAAGCAGTTGCTGACCCGATAGTGGTGATTGGTACGTTCCTCCTCGATAACTCTTATGCATGCATTCTGTTCGATAGTGGAGCAGAGCGAAGCTTCGTGAACCATAAATTTGCTCGCATGCTTAAACAACAACCACACGCACTTAAAGAACAATTCACAATAGAAATGGCTAACGGAAAGACTGAAAGTATGAATAGCATATACTTAGGTTGTATCCTAACCGTAGATAACCATTCATTGCCAATCAACCTCATGCCGGTCTTAATAAAAAGCTTCGACGTTATCATCGGCATGGATTGGTTGAGTCTTCATCGCGTCGACATCATGTGCTTCGAGAAAGCAGTCCGTTTAAACCTCCCGTCTAACGAAACTCTTATAGTCTACGGCGACAAACCTGGCGCGAGTCTTCACATTATATCGAGTATTCAAGCACAGAAATATCTGCGCAAAGAATACCACGCATTCCTTGCTCACGTCATCGACACGAGCCTAGAAGCGAAAGAACTAAAGAACATCCCAGTAGTGAGCGACTTCCCCGACATTTTCCCAGAAGAACTACCTAGATTACCTCCGCAACGACAGGTCGAGTTCATAATCGACTTAGTCCCAGGAGCTACCCCAGTAGCCAAGTCGCACTACCGCTTAGCACCAGCAGAGATGCAAGAATTATCAGGTCAACTTAACGAACTACTCAGCAAGGGTTTCATAAGACCAAGCTTCTCACCTTGGGGAGCACCGGTCTTGTTCGTTAAGAAGAAAGATGGATCATTCCGTATGTGTATCGACTACAGAGAACTCAACAAACTGACGGTCAATAATCGTTACCCTCTGCCTCGCATAGACGATCTATTTGACCAACTGCAAGGGGCGAACTATTTTTCCAAAATTGATCTGAGATCCAGATATCACCAGTTACGAGTACTAGAGGAGGATATTCCAAAGACAGCCTTCCGATCTCGTTACGGACACTACGAGTTCGTGGTGATGCCACTCGGATTGACCAATGTGCCCGCAGTTTTCATAGACCTGATGAATAGAGTATGCCGACCTTACTTGGATCAGTTCGTCATCGTTTTCATTGACGACATCCTGATCTACTCCCGAAGTAAGGAAGAGCATGGCTGTGACAACTGCCAATTCAGGTCATTCTTGGACTCATGCATCTTTATAATAACCATTCATGCACAACATGTCATGACCTAGTAGTATAAATTAGGTCAAAAATCTTGCATAAACTAGGATCCAACTAAGGTCTAGGACTAATATACTTGATACTTACAATTCTAGTAAGTTGCTTAGCTACAATAGGAAATGCCAATACTATAATTAGAATAAAGCTTCAAGCTTTGTTATAATTGAAATAGGGTATAAAACTCTAAAAATAAATTAAAACATTCTAATTATACTTCAACATGTTGTTGAATATCAATCAATGTTCCAAAAACTCTAAACAGCCAAAAATCCAAATTTATAAATCTTAAAGCTTAAAAACTTTATAAAATTTGGCTATAAACTTTCTAATATCAAATTTTATTAATCAAATTATGGATTATACCAATGAAATAGAAATATAAATTACAAGTATTAATCATAATTTATTAGTTAAAAACAAGATTTTTAAATAAATCAAAAATTGCTTAAAGAATCACTTTTATAAAAATTAGATTTTTATAAAAATTAGATTTTTATAAAAATTAAGGAGGGATTTTTTATAAAAATTTGAATTTAGGAGAGAGGAGGCTTTAATGCCTCAAAAATCTGGCCATCTCCCCTCTCCCCATGCACTCTCTTCCCAAAACTCATGATTAAACTCAAACCCACACTCCACCTCTTCTCTCTTCACTCTTCTCACTTCACTCTCTTCACACACTTCACCCTCTTCCTCTCTCTCTCTAAACTCACGAAATTTCTCTCATTTCTCTGCCAAATTTCAAGACTTTGAAGACCTTGAAGTGTTCTTACTTCTCTCAAGATCATAACCAAGGTAAACAACATCATCTTCTTCCATAGTTTGATGATTCTACTTCTTTTCCTTCTTAGTTTTCTCTTCTTTTAGGATTCTATGCCTTTCCATGGCTAGAAATCTTTATTCTCCCCTTGTGGTTTGTAGATTCTCACCATAACACAATGCATGTGTTTGAAATGGTGAAAATCCGGGATCAAACCCATGCAAGGAGTGAAAAAGATGCACATATGATCATGTGACATCAAAATCTAATATTTCATGTTCTTCTCCATCTCTTTTATGTTCATGCATGACCAAAAGCATTTAAACCATTTCTAGTACATATTGAATCCTCATTCATTCCATGCATGTGTTAGAAATCGGATCTTACCAAAGACATGCATGATGTTCTTGTTGAAATACCCTAATAATGCACACAAGCAAACATGCAATCTGCCAGATTACTTTGTTCGACTTTGAACAGTCATAACTCAGTCATTTCTTAACCAAATCATGATATTCTTTTTGTATTGGTTAGTTCCACGAGTTAACTTTCTAACCCAATTGGTCTCACTGTAAAATATTAAATATCCGATTTTTAGCAGATTTTACAAAAAGGTTGCGCATACAGCTCTTTTTCTGTGATCACTATTTTTATCTTGCTTAAACAATGGCCTTAAACCCAACCATAAATCTGAGGAAAAATACCTTAGAAACTTAACATATCTAGTGAATTATGGTTGAAATTTCGTGGCTTAAAACCTCACTGAATGGGCTACACAAATTCATGAACTTCAGCCACATTTACACTTCATGCATTATTGCATGCAACTTTTCTTAAATTGTTTGGAATCATTACCCTCATTTCTCTTCTGAATACATTTTTTTACATTTTTCCTTTTGAAAGCCCTTGCATGCATGAGATAATCTGGAAAATTTCAAGAGCTTTTGTTATTTATTTGATTTATTAGAATTATTGCTAAAACCAAGGGTATAAATCATATAAAATACTTCCAGAGGTCAATAAATCCTAAATAAATTCATGGATGATACTTATGGGGAATAATGACCCCTCACCAAATTTCAGCAATTTTTGTTACTGTTTCATATGATTTCTAATTTTCTTTTATTTAGGACATGATAAATTACAAAACCACTTTTTAGGATGTGAAAATTGTATCTAACAATTTTCGCATACCTTACTTGTGATGGGTGACTCAAGAAAATAATTTCAAGATTTTTCATCATGTCTAGCTATTTTTCCCAATTTTTGGTAATTATAATGGCTTAAAAATGGGAAAAATAGTTCTGATTATCCAAAATTCATGAAAATTTGCCAGGATATCACATTATATAGTAGGAGGTTACATAAAAATTTTGAATATTTTTCTCCACTGTAAACTATTTTTCCCTTATTTTCTAAAGTTAATTGCACTAAAATTCACTTAAATATACATAAATACCCAAAACCAGTTTATACATTATGAAAACCACTTTTGATATTTTTCCCAAGATATTTATACTGTAAATGATGTTACAAAAATTTATGGTAATTTATTTTAACTGTTTAATAATATTTCTTTAATTAATGACTATTTAAAGAAATAAAACAAGGAAAAATACAAATAACCACTGAAAAATATATTTTATATTTTTCCCAGCCTATTTATGTATAATAACAATTAAATAAAAAGTTTGGGTAATTTTGGAAACTGTTTACTATTTATTTCAATTTTTATTGAAATAAATGCTCAAAAATTATAAAATATAATTAAACAGCTTGGAAATCCATTTTTATAATTTTCCCAGCTTAGTGTTGTGTATTAACAGTTAAATAAAAAGTTTGAGAATTTTTATCCCTCGAATGCTATTTTTCGTGAATTTATGTTGTTATTGAGACTTAAAATTTGGAAAATTAACCTTCCAAGGTTGTAATTAATCGCACGACTTGTAAAATTTCAATACATCAGAAAAAGTGTAACAAAATGATATAAATCCAATACTAAAACGTAAATTGGCATTTCCCTATATGTAGAGTTTAGTATATTAGCATTAGATATCGACATGGAAACTCACTAGTGCGTGTGTTTGGTGTCGTAGGATCCCGGTAGTAAGACGTTGGTGCATCCCGAAGTACCGCTTGTGTCTACACAAAACATCGTGAGTATTCACGCACTCCCCTATTTTCGGTTTTTATGTTTTGGGGTGGAAAAGCATGTCCTAAACTACTTATGTTCGTTATATTTAATTGACTCGTATAAACTTGATTACTATATTTAGCATACTGTGAGTATTCACGCACTCCCCTATTTTCGTTTTTTTTATGTTTTGGGGTGGAAAAGCATGTCCAGAAAAACTATTGTTTGCATGTTGTACTTAAATTGAATTGTATCAAACATGATTGCTATTGTATTGCTATGTTTCTTTATGTATGTCTATGCAACACGGAACATGAGAACTTATCGTACAAAGGCCCTTCCCTTATCTCTAACCATTAACTCTTTGAGCCAATGGTCGTTATGGATAGCGCTATTAGGAATTGACAACTCCTCACTCGCCCGAATCGCTGGAGTGCATGATACCATATTCATCTATGGAACGATAAGCATAGATCTCGATAGGGCTTCAGTCATAGGTTTGGTTGAGACTCATTGTTTGCTCATACACATACAAACGCGTTTCTCGTTATAGCAATAAACTTGTATTCATTAATAGCAATCAACTTGTTTATCATTGAAGCAATGTACTTGTATTTACGAAAAGCCTTATTGTACGCTCGATTTTATAAACTTGTGATACTCACCAACTATTTTCATAGTTGACGCTCGTTTTACATGCTTTTTCAGGAAATAATTAGTAAGTGGATGTAAAGATTCATCATCATAGAGCATGCTGCATCGTGTTGAAGCTATTATGAAGCTATATTTTGAACAATGTTATTTTGAAAAACTTGTATTTTGTTCTTTTGAAGCTATGGGTTGTAAACTTTTAAATACTGCTATGGTGATGTATCTTTATCTTTTGCAATGAAACCGTTATCGCTGTCATACCTTGCGTTTCCGCTTTAGCGGGGTGTGACAGAAGTGGTATCAGAGCTAAAGTTATAGAGAACATCGGTTTTTCTTTAAGAAAACACAACCTATAACTAAAACTTACAAAGAAATTCCTTTTACATCAAACATATTACAAGTATAATTAGGTTGGGAGTTGTATTATTGGACCTTGATTAAACATAGCCTGATCACCTATGTTTAATTAAGAAAATATTTATACAAAGCTTGAGCTAATTATAATGGGAATATGTTCAACAAAAATATTTGAGAAAACCTTATTTAAAAATTTCAAAAGGTTAATTTTGGTGTGTGTAAGCATTGCATATTATAGGCATGCATTGTCATTTATTTCATATCTCATTGAAACTATGTCACAGTCCACTATGTCAAGATCGTCATCTTCCCGCGCTACCGCCTCAGCCGATGAATCCGGCTACGTCACTGTTATCCCTCGACGTAATCCCCCCGCCTCGATAGAAGAAGACCCATCAGAGGATACGGAAGATACTGGGAACTCGGTGGAGATCAGCAATGACAACGCCCCGAGTCAACGACGCGAGGCATCACCGACATCGGTGTTGCCACAGCCACCGCTCTATGGACTTCGCATTCGGAGGACAGCGAGGAAGAGTGTCCCCATTCCAGGAAGGATACCCGCCAGCACAGCAGGACATGGCACGGTAGGACCTAGCGGGGTAGGACCCAGCGATGCAGGACCACGAGCATCCTCACCTCAGCAAGTCATAGGGATACCTGTCCGACAGCCAGGTATGACCCCGGAGGAGTCCCGGAGATTGCAGTCGATAGCAGCAGGCCTACGTCACAGTCTCGCTGCGATAGCTGGGCATCGAGAAGTTTTGGATGAAGTCTTGGCAGGAATGGAAATCCTGTATCAGCATTCGATGGAGACTGCTGACACTGCTAGTGCTGCTAGACGAGAGGCAGGTCATGCGATGACAGCATATTATATGTTTGGTTGGCTATTATTGATTGTGATGTGATAAGGATGGGAGCATTGACAAAGGAAAGCTCTAGTAGCAAGAGGAAGCCAGCAGATCAGGGAGAGAAGAAGTATGGAGGCAAGTCAGGGAGGAAGTAGAAAGTCTCAAGAAAATTTATGTTAAGAGCCCAGGAGCAAGAACCAGTGAAAACTCAAGGACAAGAAGTGCAGGAGCAAAAGCAGTACTCAGGGCCGCTTCCGAAGTGCAATAAGTGTAACTTCCATCACAAGGGAGCTTGCCCGGTGTGCCAAAACTGTAAGCAAACAGGCCATTACTCGAAGTATTGTAAGGTGAATAAGGAGGGAAAAAGGACATGTTACGAGTGCGGGAGTAATGATCATCTCCGTAGAGCATGTCCTAAACTGAACAATGGACCTGGTAACAATGGACAAGGCCAAGCCAGGCAAAACTTTCAAGGAAATCAAGTTGGACAGCCAAGAGGTGTAGCCTTTGTGATTGGTGCAGAAGAAGCTTGTCAGGACCCTGAAGTGATAACAGGTACGTTCCTCCTGAACAACCATTTTGCATCAGTAATATTCGATGCGGGAGCAGATAGGAGTTTTGTTTCTTTAGCATTTAGACCGTTAATTGGCTTGAAATCGGTAAAGATGAGGAATGCTTATGCTATTGAACTTGCTGATGGGTATGAAATTAGGGCTAGTGATATAATTCCTGGTTGTACTTTGAATTTAGCTGATAAACTCTTTAGCATTGACCTAATTCCTATAGAGCTAGGTAGTTTTGATGTGATAGTAGGGATGGATTGGTTATCCAAAAATAGAGCGGACATTGGTTGTTATGAGAAAGTCATTAGAGTGCCTCTCCCTAATGGAGAAACCCTTATCATACACGGTGAGAAGCCAGGAAGAAGTTTAAACATAGTATCAAGCGTGAAGGTTCACAAGTACCTGAAGAAGAATTATATTGCATTCATGGCCCACGTGCTAGAAAGAGAACTAGAAGCTAAGCAACTCAAGGAGATTCCGGTGGTTCAAAACTATCCCGAAGTATTTCCGGAGGAATTGCCCGGTCTACCCCCTTATAGACAGGTCGAATTTCGGATAGACTTAGTTCCCGGAGCGGCACCGGTAGCAAAAGCACCATATCGCCTTGCACCATCCGAGATGCAAGAACTATCCGGACAACTTCAAGAACTTCTAGACAAAGGGTTTATTCGACCAAGTTCTTCACCTTGGGGAGCCCCAGTGTTATTCGTCAAAAAGAAAGATGGTTCGTTCCGAATGTGCATTGATTACAGAGAATTGAACAAGTTGACAATCAAGAATCGATATCCCCTCCCTAGAATAGATGACTTGTTCGATCAGTTGCAGGGCGCTTCCTACTTCTCAAAAATCGACCTTCGGTCAGGGTATCATCAGCTAAGAATTCACGAAGAGGACATTCACAAGACAGCGTTTAGAACCCGTTATGGACATTATGAATTCTTAGTCATGCCTTTTGGACTAACGAACGCACCCGCTGTATTCATGGATTTGATGAATAGGGTCTGTAGACCATACCTAGACAGGTTTATAATTGTCTTTATCGATGACATACTTGTTTACTCGCGGACCAAAGAAGATCACAATAGACATCTAAAGCTAGTGTTGGAGCTGTTGAAGGAACAAAAATTGTATGCCAAGTTCACTAAGTGTGAATTTTGGATTCGGGAAGTACATTTTCTTGGTCACGTGATCGGTGAAAGAGGAATCCATGTAGATCCAGCTAAGATAGAGGCAATCAAGAAATGGGAGGCCCCCAAAACCCCGACAGAAATACGACAATTCCTAGGATTAGCTGGGTACTACAGACGCTTCATTGAGAATTTCTCTAGGATTGCTCAACCATTAACATCTTTGACCCAAAAGGATAGAAAATTTCTCTGGGAAGAGAAACACGAAGAGGCGTTTCAAATCCTGAAAAACAAGCTGTGCAATGCACCAATTCTGGCTTTACCAGAAGGATCAGAGAACTTTGTGGTGTATTGTGATGCGTCTCATCAAGGATTAGGATGTGTGCTAATGCAAAAAGATAGGGTCATTGCATATGCTTCCAGACAACTCAAACCGCACGAGAAGAATTATACCACCCACGATCTAGAACTAGGAGCAATAGTTTTCGCCCTTAAGATATGGAGGCATTATTTGTACGGAACCAAATGCACCATTTATACCGATCACAAAAGCCTTCAGCATATCCTGGATCAGAAAATGTTAAACATGCGGCAGAGAAGATGGGTAGAGTTGTTTAGTGATTATGATTGTGAGATACGATACCACCCAGGAAAGGCTAACGTAGTAGCCGACGCTCTTAGTAGGAAAGTAAGAGTGAAACCTTCCCGTGTGAGAGCTTTGGGAATGGTAATTCAGACAAGCTTGAAATCTCAAATCATTAATGCCCAGGAGAAAGCGTTATGCAAGGAAAATCTTCCAGGCGAAACTTTACATGGTTTGGAAGAAAGATTTGAAACCAAACCTGATGGAGTTCGTTATTTTAAAGACAGGGTCTGGATTCCAAGGGTTAACAACCTGAGAGACATGGTATTAGAAGAGTCTCATCGATCTAAATACTCCATCCACCCTGGAGCAGATAAGATGTACAAGGATCTTAAAGAGTACTATTGGTGGCCTGGAATGAAAAAGGATATTGCCTTGTACGTCGGGAAGTGTTTGACATGCTCAATAGTCAAAGCTGAACATCAGAAACCTTCCGGGTTGTTGCAACAACCTGAAATTCCCCAATGGAAATGGGAGCAAATATCTATGGATTTCGTTACCAAACTCCCTAGAACTGCTAGAGGTCACGACTCAATTTGGGTCATAGTGGATCGACTGACGAAATCCGCTCACTTTCTCCCTATTCGAGAAGATTTCAAGATGGAAAAATTGGCCCAAATCTACATCGACAAAATTGTTTCTCTGCATGGTGTACCCCTATCTATCATTTCTGATAGAGATAGTCGTTTTACATCTCGATTTTGGTGGATGTTACAGAGGGCACTAGGAACCAAGATAGATTTGAGCACAGCTTACCACCCTCAGACAGATGGGCAAACAGAGAGAACAATACAAACATTGGAAGACATGCTACGAGCGTGTGTCATTGAGTTCAAAGGAAATTGGGATACTCATTTGCCCCTAATTGAGTTTTCCTACAATAACAGTTACCACACGAGTATCCAATGTGCTCCATATGAAGCATTGTATGGACGCAAGTGTCGTTCGCCCTTATGCTGGACAGAAATCGGTGACAGACAGTTGACTAGAGTCGAACTTATCCAGGAAACATCTGACAAGATTACTATCATCAAAGATAAGCTTAAAGCTGCTAGAGATCGTCAGAAAAGTTATGCGGATAATCGTCGAAAACCATTAGAATTCCAAGTAGGAGACAAGGTACTTTTAAAAGTGTCGCCTTGGAAAGGGCTTGTGCGTTTTGGTAAGAAAGGAAAACTAAGCCCGAGATATGTTGGACCCTTTGAAATCCTTGAAAGGATTGGTCCGGTAGCGTATAAACTCCAATTGCCCCAAGAGTTAAGCGCCATTCACGACACATTCCACGTCTCCAACCTTAAGAAATGTCTAGCCGACGAAACATTAATAGTACCCCTGGAGGAAATTAAGATCAATGATAAGCTGAGCTTCGTTAAGGAACCGATAGAAATCCTTGACAGGGAGGTAAAACAACTTAAGCGGAGTAAGATCCCGATTGTGAAAGTTCGATGGAACTCAAAACGCGGGCCGGAGTACACCTGGGAGCGCGAGGACTTCATAAAGGAAAAGTATCCGCAACTTTTCCCTTGCGATGACAAGCGATGACATAGAATGAATTTCGGGACGAAATTCTTTTTAAGTGGGGGATACTGTGACAACTGCCAATTCAGGTCATTCTTGGACTCATGCATCTTTATAATAACCATTCATGCACAACATGTCATGACCTAGTAGTATAAATTAGGTCAAAAATCTTGCATAAACTAGGATCCAACTAAGGTCTAGGACTAATATACTTGATACTTACAATTCTAGTAAGTTGCTTAGCTACAATAGGAAATGCCAATACTATAATTAGAATAAAGCTTCAAGCTTTGTTATAATTGAAATAGGGTATAAAACTCTAAAAATAAATTAAAACATTCTAATTATACTTCAACATGTTGTTGAATATCAATCAATGTTCCAAAAACTCTAAACAGCCAAAAATCCAAATTTATAAATCTTAAAGCTTAAAAACTTTATAAAATTTGGCTATAAACTTTCTAATATCAAATTTTATTAATCAAATTATGGATTATACCAATGAAATAGAAATATAAATTACAAGTATTAATCATAATTTATTAGTTAAAAACAAGATTTTTAAATAAATCAAAAATTGCTTAAAGAATCACTTTTATAAAAATTAGATTTTTATAAAAATTAGATTTTTATAAAAATTAAGGAGGGATTTTTTATAAAAATTTGAATTTAGGAGAGAGGAGGCTTTAATGCCTCAAAAATCTGGCCATCTCCCCTCTCCCCATGCACTCTCTTCCCAAAACTCATGATTAAACTCAAACCCACACTCCACCTCTTCTCTCTTCACTCTTCTCACTTCACTCTCTTCACACACTTCACCCTCTTCCTCTCTCTCTCTAAACTCACGAAATTTCTCTCATTTCTCTGCCAAATTTCAAGACTTTGAAGACCTTGAAGTGTTCTTACTTCTCTCAAGATCATAACCAAGGTAAACAACATCATCTTCTTCCATAGTTTGATGATTCTACTTCTTTTCCTTCTTAGTTTTCTCTTCTTTTAGGATTCTATGCCTTTCCATGGCTAGAAATCTTTATTCTCCCCTTGTGGTTTGTAGATTCTCACCATAACACAATGCATGTGTTTGAAATGGTGAAAATCCGGGATCAAACCCATGCAAGGAGTGAAAAAGATGCACATATGATCATGTGACATCAAAATCTAATATTTCATGTTCTTCTCCATCTCTTTTATGTTCATGCATGACCAAAAGCATTTAAACCATTTCTAGTACATATTGAATCCTCATTCATTCCATGCATGTGTTAGAAATCGGATCTTACCAAAGACATGCATGATGTTCTTGTTGAAATACCCTAATAATGCACACAAGCAAACATGCAATCTGCCAGATTACTTTGTTCGACTTTGAACAGTCATAACTCAGTCATTTCTTAACCAAATCATGATATTCTTTTTGTATTGGTTAGTTCCACGAGTTAACTTTCTAATCCAATTGGTCTCACTGTAAAATATTAAATATCCGATTTTTAGCAGATTTTACAAAAAGGTTGCGCATACAGCTCTTTTTCTGTGATCACTATTTTTATCTTGCTTAAACAATGGCCTTAAACCCAACCATAAATCTGAGGAAAAATACCTTAGAAACTTAACATATCTAGTGAATTATGGTTGAAATTTCGTGGCTTAAAACCTCACTGAATGGGCTACACAAATTCATGAACTTCAGCCACATTTACACTTCATGCATTATTGCATGCAACTTTTCTTAAATTGTTTGGAATCATTACCCTCATTTCTCTTCTGAATACATTTTTTTACATTTTTCCTTTTGAAAGCCCTTGCATGCATGAGATAATCTGGAAAATTTCAAGAGCTTTTGTTATTTATTTGATTTATTAGAATTATTGCTAAAACCAAGGGTATAAATCATATAAAATACTTCCAGAGGTCAATAAATCCTAAATAAATTCATGGATGATACTTATGGGGAATAATGACCCCTCACCAAATTTCAGCAATTTTTGTTACTGTTTCATATGATTTCTAATTTTCTTTTATTTAGGACATGATAAATTACAAAACCACTTTTTAGGATGTGAAAATTGTATCTAACAATTTTCGCATACCTTACTTGTGATGGGTGACTCAAGAAAATAATTTCAAGATTTTTCATCATGTCTAGCTATTTTTCCCAATTTTTGGTAATTATAATGGCTTAAAAATGGGAAAAATAGTTCTGATTATCCAAAATTCATGAAAATTTGCCAGGATATCACATTATATAGTAGGAGGTTACATAAAAATTTTGAATATTTTTCTCCACTGTAAACTATTTTTCCCTTATTTTCTAAAGTTAATTGCACTAAAATTCACTTAAATATACATAAATACCCAAAACCAGTTTATACATTATGAAAACCACTTTTGATATTTTTCCCAAGATATTTATACTGTAAATGATGTTACAAAAATTTATGGTAATTTATTTTAACTGTTTAATAATATTTCTTTAATTAATGACTATTTAAAGAAATAAAACAAGGAAAAATACAAATAACCACTGAAAAATATATTTTATATTTTTCCCAGCCTATTTATGTATAATAACAATTAAATAAAAAGTTTGGGTAATTTTGGAAACTGTTTACTATTTATTTCAATTTTTATTGAAATAAATGCTCAAAAATTATAAAATATAATTAAACAGCTTGGAAATCCATTTTTATAATTTTCCCAGCTTAGTGTTGTGTATTAACAGTTAAATAAAAAGTTTGAGAATTTTTATCCCTCGAATGCTATTTTTCGTGAATTTATGTTGTTATTGAGACTTAAAATTTGGAAAATTAACCTTCCAAGGTTGTAATTAATCGCACGACTTGTAAAATTTCAATACATCAGAAAAAGTGTAACAAAATGATATAAATCCAATACTAAAACGTAAATTGGCATTTCCCTATATGTAGAGTTTAGTATATTAGCATTAGATATCGACATGGAAACTCACTAGTGCGTGTGTTTGGTGTCGTAGGATCCCGGTAGTAAGACGTTGGTGCATCCCGAAGTACCGCTTGTGTCTACACAAAACATCGTGAGTATTCACGCACTCCCCTATTTTCGGTTTTTATGTTTTGGGGTGGAAAAGCATGTCCTAAACTACTTATGTTCGTTATATTTAATTGACTCGTATAAACTTGATTACTATATTTAGCATACTGTGAGTATTCACGCACTCCCCTATTTTCGTTTTTTTTATGTTTTGGGGTGGAAAAGCATGTCCAGAAAAACTATTGTTTGCATGTTGTACTTAAATTGAATTGTATCAAACATGATTGCTATTGTATTGCTATGTTTCTTTATGTATGTCTATGCAACACGGAACATGAGAACTTATCGTACAAAGGCCCTTCCCTTATCTCTAACCATTAACTCTTTGAGCCAATGGTCGTTATGGATAGCGCTATTAGGAATTGACAACTCCTCACTCGCCCGAATCGCTGGAGTGCATGATACCATATTCATCTATGGAACGATAAGCATAGATCTCGATAGGGCTTCAGTCATAGGTTTGGTTGAGACTCATTGTTTGCTCATACACATACAAACGCGTTTCTCGTTATAGCAATAAACTTGTATTCATTAATAGCAATCAACTTGTTTATCATTGAAGCAATGTACTTGTATTTACGAAAAGCCTTATTGTACGCTCGATTTTATAAACTTGTGATACTCACCAACTATTTTCATAGTTGACGCTCGTTTTACATGCTTTTTCAGGAAATAATTAGTAAGTGGATGTAAAGATTCATCATCATAGAGCATGCTGCATCGTGTTGAAGCTATTATGAAGCTATATTTTGAACAATGTTATTTTGAAAAACTTGTATTTTGTTCTTTTGAAGCTATGGGTTGTAAACTTTTAAATACTGCTATGGTGATGTATCTTTATCTTTTGCAATGAAACCGTTATCGCTGTCATACCTTGCGTTTCCGCTTTAGCGGGGTGTGACAATGGCGATCACCTGCGACAAGTTCTAGGAACTTTACGAATGGAGAAACTTTATGCGAAGTTCTCGAAATGTGAATTTTGTATCCGAAGAGTCGAATTCTTAGGACACGTGGTAAGCGAAGAAGGAATCCACGTGGACCCATCCAAAATTAAAGCCATTGATAACTGGTCAGCACCCAAGACGCCGACAGAAATTCGTCAATTTCTAGGTCTTGTTGGCTACTACCGCATATTCATTCAGAACTTCTCCCGAATAGCGAAACCTCTTACAACCCTGACCCAGAAAGGCGTGGCCTTTGACTGGGAAGAGAAACAAGAGAGAGCGTTCCAAACGCTCAAGCGAGCCTTGTGCACCGCGCCTATACTATCTCTCCCTGAAGGGATAGAAGACTTCGTAGTCTATTGCGATGCATTGAACCAAGGGCTCGGGTGTGTTTTGATGCAGCGAGGTAAGGTCATCGCCTACGCCTCCAGACAGTTGAAGACACACGAAGTTAACTACACGAACCACGATCTTGAACTGGGAGCAGTGGTGTTTGCTCTGAAGATCTGGAGACATTACTTGTATGGAACGAAAAGTACTATCTTTACCGACCACAATATTTTACAACACATATTCGATCAGAAGGAGCTCAACATGAGACAACGACGGTGGGTCGAGCTACTCAGTGATTACAAATGCGATATTCGTTATCATCCGGGTAAAGCCAACGTAGTAGCAGACGCCCTAAGTCGGAAGGAATATTCTGGCGCAAGGTCAAGTCATTGTCAATAACCATCCATTCACACTTTTCTAATCAAATTCAGGCGGCCCAACTTGAAGCCATGAAACCTGAAAATGTGACGAGTGAATCCCTCAGAGGAATGGACAAGAATTTAGAAGCCAAGGGTGACATAGCCTTATATTTCGTGGGCCGGATCTGGACACCGAAACACGGTGGTTTCCGAGACTTGGCCATGACCGAGGGGCACAACACTCAGTATTCCGTCCACCCAGGTTCAGATAAGATGTATCTGGATCTTAAAAAGCTATACTGGTGGCCTAATATGAAAGCAGAGATTGCTACCTTTGTAAGTAAATGCCTTACTTGCGCAAAGGTAAAGGTCGAGTACCAGAAGCCCTCCGGTTTACTGCAACAACCAGAGATTCCAGAATGGAAGTGGCAGCGGATCACTATGGATTTCATAACCAAGTTGCCCAAGACAACGGGTGGACTTGATACCATATGGGTCATCGTCGATAGATTGACCAAGTCTGCACACTTCCTGCCTATTAAAGAAACCGACAAGATGGAGAAACTTACGAGAACATACATTAGGGAAATCGTACGGCTACATGGTGTGCCTATATCCATTATCTCCGATAGAGATAGTAGGTTCACCTCAAGATTCTGGCAATTACTGCAACATTCCCTAGGAACAAGGCTGGACATGAGCACAGCCTACCATCCACAGACCGACGGACAGAGTGAGAGGACCATCCAAACACTGGAAGATATGTTGCGAGCCTGTGTGATTGATTTCGGGAAAGCATGGAATACTCATTTACCCCTTGTCGAGTTTTCCTATAATAACAGTTATCACACGAGCATAAAGGCAGCACCATTTGAAGCCCTCTACGGCCGAAAGTGCAGATCCCCTCTGTGTTGGGCTGAGGTGGGTGATACCCAATTAGCCAGGGGACAAGCTTCCGACAGTACTCTCACTGGTCCTGAGATCATTCGGGAAACGACATAGAAAATCATCCAGATTCGTGAATGATTGAAAGCCTCTAGAGACCGATAGAAGAGCTACGCTGATAAACGAAGAAAACCTTTGGAATTTCAGGTGGGAGACCGAGTCCTTATCAAAGTCTCACCCTGGAAGGGCTTGATACGCTTCGGTAAGCGTGGGAAGCTTAATCCTAGGTACATAGGGCCTTTCAAGATTCTTGTAAGAGTCGGCCCCATAGCTTACAAACTCGATCTACCCGACACACTTCGTAACGTACATTCTATATTGCACGTATCTAACTTGAAAAAGTGTCTGTCCGACGAGACTCTCGTAATCCCACTCGATGAGATCGAGATCAACGAGAGCCTCCACTTCGTGGAAGAACCTGTGGAGATCATGGACCGTGAGGTCAAGCAGACGAAGCAAATCCGTATCCCTATCGTGAAGGTTCGCTGGAATGCCAAGCGAGGACCAGAATTCACTTGGGAATGCGAGGTTCAGATGAAACTGAAATACCGTCATCTTTTCGCTTAGTTATTTGTAACTTCTTATTTGCTTAAATTCTAATTTCAGGACAAAATTCCTACTAATGGGGGGATGATGTGACAACCCGAAATTTCCATTTGTACGAACAATATCTATTCTATAGAAGCCAGTCCAGTTTCAGTGATTTTCAGACTTTTCCGAACAAGTTTGTGTAGATTAGGGTTTACGTTTAACAAGATATCAGGAGAGTGGATACTCCTGGGTTTGTGAAATTCGAACATTCCAAGTTTCATAATGTTATAGTCCAACTTCCGGAATAAAAATATTTTCTGTCAAAATATTTCAGGACAATAAATAGATTTCTGAATTTAATTAATTCATTATTCACAATTCCAACTAGAGAAAAGCCATTTTCTCTCTGATGGATCTTCGGGTTTTCATCCCGGATTGTGAGTCTACTTTCCTAATTGTGTTTTAATGCTTGTTATATGCTTTATAACATTGTTTACATGTCTAAAATACAAGATCCGGGAGCTTACGGCCCAAGAACGTTCTTGGGGTGTAAACTCCAAAACGAAGCCTAAAGGCTATCTAGTCCCGTTTCCTTGTTAGGTAACTAGTTAAGGACATTGTGTATAAACATTTGAGGCTAGAAATCATTCAAGAACACCAACCTTTTGGAGTTTACGGCCCAAGAGTTTCTTGGACCGTAAACACCATTTCCAAGGGCCAAAGTGAGCCCTAAATCACCCCTAAGGCTTAAGGCATTTACCCTCTAATGCTTGTAGCTAATTTGGACACCAAAACACTACAAGATCATCTAGTTTTAGGAGTTTACGGCCAAGGATATGCTCTTGGGTCGTAAACCCCTTTTTCAAGGGCTAAGAGTGCCCTAAACACCCCTAAGGCCTTAAGACAATTAACCTTGGATACTTGTAACTTGAATGGGGAGAAAATGACATTAAAATCATCCCTTAAAGGGAGTTTACGGCCAAGGAACATCTCTTGGGCCGTAAACTCCAAGTAAACGCATAAATGTGTGCCTAATGTCCCCTTTAGCCTAAATCAAAAACATAGAAGCTATCCTACATGTGCAAGTGACCTAAAAGAATTAAAACCAACACCCCATAGGAGTTTACGGTCGTAAACTCTAGGGGATATGGTCATTTGGCCGTAAACTCCCCAAAGCAGCATTCTAAGGCCTTAAACTACTTCAAGGATTATTCCAACAAGGCTAGGCTTATTGTAGGATCAATATAGCACTTCAAAACACCCAAAACCACCAAGTGAGGAGTTCACGGCCGTAAACTCATGGGTTCACGGCCGTAAACTCCAAGGGTGGGGTTTGTTGGGTGGTGAACTCTTATACAAGGTCATTGGTGCATTAAACCCCTTTTGCCTTGTCCCGTATCGACTTAGATGCAACCATTAAGACCTATAACACTTATACAAAGTGTTTATATGTTCCTAAATGTCTCAACTTATTTCATTAAGTTATTAATTGGCTAATTAGTTATATATATATATATATATATATATATATATATATATATATATATATGCTCATTATATGATAACTAGGCTCGTGCGTGTGAACAAGTCTCCGTTTGCCACCTAGCACGGTACCCGATACATTAATCCAATCTACTCACCACAAGTGAGTTCATACCCCTTTAATTAACCTTTGAAATGCTTTTAAAATGTTTTAAATACTTTATGGGGGGATACAAGTTAAACACGTACGGTTATTACATCAATCACATGTGATTACATTAATCACATGTGATTAATAACTAGAAAACCAATGATTTTATCACTGTTCAAACTGTTTATCAAACTGTTTCACTTCAAAATGTTTTACAAACTCTTTTTACTTATCAAATGCTTTTATTAAACTTTCTTTTACTTTTACTAAATTACATGCCCATATATGTATAGATATATAAGTAATGTTTAAAGGGCTTAGGAAGGCCATCCGCCCTATTTCCTTTTCGCGCATTGAGATGTGGTCTGATGGGATTTCAGGTGACCATCCGAGGGTCGTTGCAATATTAGTTATATATCATATATACAAGTATAGACATAAAAGTACTTCCATATTCATACTTAGCAGTACATCAATAATTAGTTACCATCTGGGTAACACAGAACATATACAACTATACTAGAAACAGAACATCTACAACTATACTAGAAACAGAACATATACAACTATACTAGAAACAGAACATATACAACTATACTAGAAACAGAAGATATACTACTACACTAGAACGAGAAACATTACATATACATGAACACGTTAACAATTATGATCCACTGTGTCGGAGCATGCCTTAAATGTCATGGCCCGAGTTCTAGCAAGAATTCTCTTGGAGGGAGAGCGTGAGTTTGCGTATAGATCTATACTAGATTGACTATCCTACACCTTGCTGCTAGCTACAACCGGACCAGCAGGTCTGCGGGTGCCAAACGTTATTCCGTTATTACAACCATTCATTAAGTCGTTGTTACCAGTCGATAGCATGGTGCAATTTATCACATTATACCTTAATATAAATCCGGTTTAAGGTAGTTAGTACAGCAGTAGTTCTTATAATACAAAACTACAGTACTACAATAATTTACCCATTACATATTTTAGTGATCACCTCACTTAAACGTTAATGTACAAACTATATTTTGTTAAATGATAGTTACACTTGGGAAATTACACACTTTTACATCAAACGAGCATACAAAACAGTTAAGCCTTGGTAGAAGGCTACTTTAATAGAAAATATAGGTTTTTCTGAGAGATTCAAACTTTTACAAACAATTACAAACCTTTACATACATTTTACAAACTTATACTTGATACATGTTCAAACATTTTTGGATGACAAATAACAACACTAAAATACTTATGAACTCATCAGCTTAATGCTGATAAACTCTTTCAAAATAACTTGTATTCTCAGGTCATCAGTAGACAGGTACCGAGGCCAGCTTTTGAGAAGATGGAGCGCATTTAAGACTCATCTTATTATTTTGATATACATTATTTTTGGTGTCTATACCGTACAGAACACGCTTGTATTAAAATTATATATTTAATGCAATGGATGATGTTGTTTGCTTATTTACATTTACTGTGTTGTGATACTTTACATGACGTCCTCCACCCCAGAACGCTTCTGCCGTTCTTGGTTTTGGGGTGTGACATTTGATCACTAAATTAATTCTTGATCAATAACAATTAAATAATATGATTCCCCAATTAATTATTATACTTATAATATATTAATAAATCATAAATAACCTCTTACTCAAATATCCATCTATCAAATTGTTCTGGTGAAGGCTACCTGAAATGGACCATGCTATTATCGGGTCAGGTACATACCAATTATAATTATGGGTTTAGACACCTAATCCAACAGATAATACATGCAACCATGTTGAATGTACCGTCGAGCCTTAGCTACCAAACAAAACCCTGACCCAATCCTGGTACCCTCTCCGAAAATGACTCGTTCTCCCCCACTTGGGGTTTAAACTATCACTCGCTAACCCACGCATTCTATCATAAAACTAAATTTGCTTAGCGAATCCATCCTCACTATCATGATATATCCCCCATGGGGTTAGGAATCAAATCAATCGGATAAGGAAACCCGAAAATCTCCAAGACATAACCCTGATATTCTTTGGATGCAGAACTCCCATGTTTGTTGGCGATAGAAACCCACAACAGACACTCCAACTCGCTAAGGGTCATATCAAAATTCCTACTAAAAGACCAAGACACAAAGGACTGACTCGCGCCTGAGTCGAATAACACAAGAGCAGGAAAAGAATTCAATAAGAATGTACCTATTAGAAACATTAACATGGGCATACCATAAAATAATCGAAAAATGATAAATAGAAACATACCGGTAACAATGTCTGGTGTCGTCCTAGCCTCCTCTGCCTTGAGTTGAAAAGAGCAACCTTGAGACCTCAGGGACTCCGCTATACCCTATTTCCCATCGGTGATCCTCAAAGTAGTTGGCACTGGAGCCTGTGTTAGTCTTGTAATGAGCAGAGGATAGTTGGACATTACATGGCCAACCTGCTGACAGTGAAAACATATACTTGTGGTCGGTGCTGGAACCTGATAACTACAGTCCTTGGCATAATGCCCCTACTTGGAACATTTGTGGCACCCAAAAGTAGATCAGCAAGGATCCTGATGAACCTTTTCGTACTTGCCACAAGTGCAAACCCTTTGACTCCCAAATCTCACATCAGCTGTCACACCCCCAAACCGAAACGACAGAAATGTTTGGGGGTGGAAGACGTCATGTATAGTATCACAACAATTGTATCATAGCAATCAAAGTAAATACGTCCATTACATTGAATATATAAATATTTACATCTACTTGATTCATTGTTTGTGTACATCAAAAGTATGACAAAATATGTAAAAAAAACGTATCTCTAAACACCCCGTCTTCTCAAAATGTTGGGGGAATACCTCTCTACTGATTTCCTGAGAATACAAGTGATTTCGAAAGAGTATCAGGATAAAGCTGGTGAGTTCATAAAATGTTTTGGTAATGAAAACTTGTCAATGAATCTGTAAAATGTATGTATGTTTCCCAAGAAAATCCAATATTTTCTTACATATATGCTTGTTACTGTGCTCTGAGTTGTGTATCAAGTAATGGTTTGTATGCTTGGCTACCACCAGTTGTATCATATATCATTGTTTGAATGAAAACCTTTTGTATGAAAACCCTGGTTACTACCAGTAAGTATTGTAGGTTCTGATTGAAAACCCTGGTCACCACCAGTATGTATAGTAGTTTTATTATTTAAAATAAAGTTGAGTTTTGTATTGGAAACCTCTAGTGTAATGTATAGTAGTTTTATTAATTAAAATAAAACAAACGAAGAATGAAATCCCATAAACAAAGGTTAGTTTATACTATTGTGAGTCGTATAACCATGCTTGATATGACTGATGACCTCAACGACGTTCTTCAGGCGTCGTACGGTATGATATTTGTTACCCCAGACATGTTTGCCTAACTGTAGCTAGTAGTTTAGGTGTGGGATTGTCAGTCCTGAATAGAACTAATCATAAAACACACGCTCTCCCTCCAGGAGACTCTAGTTACACTAAACGTTGAGGATTTTACCAGTACACCGAAGGGTACAATTGAAGAGTTGTCTCACAATCCTGTATTAACTAGTTTGCGTGTAGTTTTGTATCGTTTTCTCATATTTGTAACCATTTGTATACTTGGTAGAGTATCACTAGGTATACTTCAATTATTATTTAGTGTTATAATCTTGTTATCCAAATGTAGTATTGAATATCATAAACCTAAGCTGCCATATCTTATATGTTTGCCCATGTATATAGTCTGAATCGGTAAAAACTTTGTAATGAATTCCCCAAACTATACCCATTATAGTTTGCCTGAAATGTTATGTACTTGGTCTATGTATTGTTCTGAAAACTATGAAAATATGATTTCAATTTGAAAATATCCCTTATGCTCAGCATGTTACAAAAAGGGATAAAATATCTAAGTATTTTATAAAAATGTGGAAATCGTTTGACCGTATCAATTGCATATGTTTTAAACTTGTTGAAATTCATTTGTATTAATTCACAAAATCATTTGTGTTTGGCTTGTATTCCACCCTGAAAACATTTAAAACCATAAAAGTGTAGGGGTATGAGCTCACTGTTAGTTGTGTGAAAGCGTCAGACAACGAAACAGGAATTGAAGACCCTCGAGTTATTGTATGCAACACTTAACAGAATCCTAATAACAATGAAATACATATTTTTATCTAAATTAATAATCTCGTTAGATAAGGTGTTAGAAAAACACTTGCTTTCGGTTAAGGATTGATATCGGGACTCAATTAAATCGGGAAAAGCGGGTTTTCAGTCACGATTCACGGTTTTGGGAGGGTTTGCGGTCATGAAGAGGTTTACGGCCATGAACTATTCTCGACTGTGAATAGCCCCTTGAAGGGTTTATGTCCGTGAACGGTGTTCTTGAAGGAAATATAAATTTTTGATGGGTGTACGATCGTAAACAATTTGTGGCCCTTGAAGGTTTGAAGATTTGAAGGGTGTACGGCCGTAAACTCAAGAACAACAACACTTGATCTTGATGAAAAAATGATGATTTGATGCTTTAAGAAGAGTTCCAAGGTGGATAGAACAATAAATGAAGATAAATCTTGTGTTTCCTTGTGTTTTCGGGTGATGATTTTTAGAGAGAGAAAGTCTGTTGTCGGCCAGAAAAGTTCAAATGAGAGTAGGGATCACGTATATATAGAGCGGTTTCATGGTCGGTGGTGGGGTCCACCAGCCATAAACTAGTTTACGGTCGTGAACAGGTTTACGGCCATGATCGGGTTCACGGTCGTGAACACCAGTCAGGCTGGAAACTGTTGATCTTTCGAAGGAAACTTGGGGTTTTTTGCATTGTTTTGGTTCTGAATCGTATATAAATTTAATTATATAAAACTTAATGATTTTCCAAACAATAGAGTTTAACGGTACAAATATGAAATTTATTTAACGAAAAATGGCTAACTTTAACGGATAAAGGTTCGGGTTGTCACATCATCCCCCCGATAGAGGGAATTTTGTCCCGAAATTCAAACATAGAATACATATCATGTACTCAGAAAAAGATAAGGATGTTTCTATTTCATTTGATCTTCGAGCTCCCAAGTGAATTTATGTCCCCACTTGGCATTCCAGCGGACCTTCACTATTGGTATGCGACTTTGTTTCATTCGTTGAACTTCCCAGACCATGATTTTAACTGGTTCTTCCACGAAGTTTAGATTCTCGTTGATCTGAATTTCTTCGAGTGGGATCATAAGGGTTTCATCAGATTGACACTTTTTAAGGTTCGAGACGTGGAAGATGGGATGAATATTATTAAGCTCTTGTGGTAAACGAAGTTTGTATGCTATAGGACTGATCCTATCAAGGATCTCAAATGGTCCTATGTATCTTGGATTCAGCTTTCCACGCTTTCCAAAGCATATCATGCCTTTCCAGGGTGAGACCTTCAATAGAACATGGTCACCAACCTCGAACTCCAAGGGTTTTCGTCTCTTATCGGCATAGCTCTTTTGTCTATCTCTCGAAGCCTTTAGTTGTTCCCAGATTTGTATGATTTTTTCTATGGTTTCACGGATGATTTATAGGCCTGTGAGAGTGATGTCGGGGACTTGCCCCTGGGTAGCTGAATGTCGCCTACCTCAGCCAATTACAGAGGGGATCTGCACTTACCGCCATAAAGGGCTTCAAATGGCGCGACCTTGATATTGGTATGATAACTGTTGTTGTAGGAGAATTCGGCCAAGGGAAAATGGGTGTCCCATGACTTACCAAAATCTATAAAGCATGCCCTCAACATGTCTTCCAATGTCTGAATGGTTCTCTCACTATGCCTATCGGTTTGTGGATGGTAAGTTGTGCTCATGTCCAGCTTAGTTCCAAGAGCCTTCTATAGTGACTGCCAAAATCTCGTGGTGAATCTGCTATCCCGATCGAAGATAATGAAAACAGGCACTCCATGCAGATGGACTATCTCTTGGATGTATATCCGAGACAGTCTCTCCATCTTGAAGGTTTCTTTGATTGGCAGGAAGTGGGCGGATTTGGTCAATCGGTCGATAATTACCCATATGGTATCATACCCACTCAGATATTTGGGTAATTTAGTGATAAAATCCATCATAATCCTTTCCCACTTCCACTCAGGAATTTTTGGCTGCTGAAGTAGACCTGAGGGCTTTTGATATTCCACTTTCACCTTGGCACAAGTCAGACACTTGCGCATGAAAGTACCGATCTCTACTTTCATGTTTGACCACCAATAGAGCTTTTTGAGATCAAGATACATCTTATCCGAACCTGGGTGAATGGAGTATCAAGTCTTATGAGCTTTGCTTATGAAAACCTCTCTTTAACCACCGAACTGTGGGTACCAAATCCGATTCATGAAATAATAGACTCCGTCTCCCTTGATCTCTATGTTCTTTTCCATTCCCTTGAAGGCTTCATCCGACATGTTCTCTGGTTTCAAGGCTTCCAGCTGAGCCTCTATGATTTGAGCAGATAAATGGGAATGGATGGTCATTGTCAGTGCCTTCACTCTACGACCTGAATACTCTTTCTTGCTAAGGGCGTCGGCTGCCACAGTGGCCTTGCCTAGATGATAGCATATCTCACACTCATAATCATTGAGTAGCTCCACCCATCGTCGTTGTCTCATGTTCTACTCTTTTTGATTGAAAATATGTTGTAGGCTCGTATGGTCGGTGAAGACAGTGCACTTGGTTCCGTAGAGATAATGTCTTCATATCTTTAATGCGAACACCATTGCTCCCAACTCCAAGTCGTGAGTTGTATAATTTACTTCATGTGCTTTCAGCTGTCTTGAGGCATAAGTAATGACCTTTCCTCACTGCATGAGCACACAACCTAGGCCCTGATGGGATGCATCGCAATAAACAACGAAGTCATCTATCCCTTCGGGCAAAGACATGATAGGTGCGGTGTACAAGGCCTGTTTCAATGTTTGGAACGCAACGTCTTGCTTTTCTCCCCAACTAAAGGGTACACCTTTCTGTGGGCGTCCTCGGCGCCGACCAATTATCTATCGCTTTGATCTTGGAAGGGTCTATGTGTTTTCCTTCCTCGCTAACCACGTGACCGAGAAAAGTTACATTTCTGATCTAGAATTCACACTTACAGAATTTCGCATACAACATCTCTGCCCTTAGAGTTTCTAGCACTAGCCTCAAGTGTTGTCTATTTTCTTCCTCACTTTGGGAATAGACAGGTATATCATTAATGAACACTATCACAAACTTGTCTAAGAAAGGACGACACACCAGATTCATCAGATCCATGAATACCGTCGGTGCATTGGTAGACCAAAGGGCATTACCACAAACTCGTAGTGACCATATCGAGTCCGAAATGATGTCTTAGGAAAAACACCCTTATGGACTCATAGCTGATGGTACCCTGATCTTAGGTCTATTTTCGAGAAGTAGTTGGCTCCCTAAAGTTGATCGAAAAGGTCGATGATTCGGGGAAGAGGATAACGATTTTTTAGAGTAAGCTTGTTCAGTTCGCGATAATCAATGCACATCCGAAAAGATCCATCCTTCTTTTTAACAAATAAGATCGGGGCTCCCCATGGTGAGAAACTCAATTTGATAAATCCCTTGTTAAGTAGGTCATTGAGTTGGCTGGATAACTATTTCATTTCTGCTGGCGCTAGAATATATGGGGATTTAGCTACGGGGGTAGCTCCGGGGATCAAGTCGTTTCAGAACTTGACTTGGTGTTCGGGAGGGATTCAGGGAAGCTCTTCGAGGAAGACATCCGGAAAGTTGCAGACTTCGGGGATGCTCTCGAGGTCCTTAACTTCCTGCTTCTCATTAATGACATCGGCTAGGAATGCATTACACTCCTTTCATAGATATTTCTGGGCTTTGATGCATGAAATGATACGGAGGTTTGAGCTAAGTTTATCACCATAAATAATGAGGGCTTCGTCAGAGGGAAAATTGAGGTGAATGGATTTTTCATAACAAAGGATATCAGCACGATTGGGGATCAACCAATCCACGCCAATGATGACATCGAAGCTTTTTATGGAAACTGGCATAAGGTCGATTGGAAAGGAATGGTCGTTTAGGTTAAGGGTGCAACCGATGAATATGTCGTTAGTGCTCTCTTTCTTTCCATTCGCCATCTCAAAGGTGAATGTTTCAGTTAAAGGCTGGGGTTTATGCTTGAGTAGATGCTTGAATGCATGACTAACAAAACTTCTCTCCACACTAAAATCGAAAAGAATGCATGCATAAGAGTTATCAAGGAGAAACATACCCGTAATAACGGTGGGATCAGCAACTGCTTCCTCCTGGACCATAGCTAGCACTCTCCCTATGCTGTCAGCTGTTGTTGCCTAGGGACAATTCCTCTTGAAGTGTACGATCTCCCCACACCCAAAACAGGCTTGACCAACGACCTCTACAGGAGCCTGATTGGTTGGTTGGGCTGGTGACTTGCAAAATTGAGATGTGTGCCCCTTCTTTCCACAGTCATTGCACAACATTTCACTGCATTGCCTGTGATGATGATAGTTGCACTTGTCATACCTTGGAAGGGTACCAGGATATCTATTGGCAGGTGCTTGAGCTGCAGGAACAATGGTAGGGTGGTAGCAGCATGAATTGCTAATACTTGTTGTTTCTTGGAGGGCTTCTGTGAAGACTAGCCCTTACGCTTGTTCCAAAACTTTTTCTTCCCACCACCCGCCTTTGGTGGTTTGGGAACGGCTACCACTGCATCAAGATCGACCCCGTGATCTATGAGAGTTTGCGCTAAACACTTAGCGCTGTCGAATGTGAGGGGTTTTGCAGCCAAAACATTTCCTTGAGTTGGGGGCGTCAATCCCCAAATGTACCTGTCAATCTTCTTGCTTTTCGGAGTGACCATTCCCGGACAGAAAAGAGCCAGATTGTAGAAGCTAGCTGTATAGTTGGAAATTTTAGATCCCTTCATCTTCAGGTTCTAAAGCTCGTGTTCCAACTTCTGCATTTCGCCTCTTGGGCAGTACTCAGCAAGCATAAGTTCCTTTAAACTCTCCCAACCCATGGCATTGGCTACTGGCAGAGTTAGGGATTTGACTTGGCTATTCCACCAAGTCAGGGCTCTATCGGTGAAGGTGCAGGCGGCGAACTTCACTTTTTTTTGCCTCGAAGCACGCACAGATCTCGAAGATCGATTCGATCTTCTCGATCCATCGGGTTAGGGAAATGACACCTCCATTTCCGTCAAAAGATTTTGGCTTTGAGTTCATGAAATCTTTGTAGGAACACTCCTTCTAATGTACCTGACTACCATCAAGATTAAGGGGATGAGTAACATATCCCGACCCGCTAGAGCCACCAAAATTAATCTGCGACATTACAATAGCCACGACGGCTGTAACTGCTGCCTGGAACATGGCATGATCGAAATGAGGAGGTGGTGGTGTTAGATCCGTCGGGGGATTGTTGTTCTTTCTGTTGGTTCTTTTTCTTCGGGGGCATCTTGTTCTAAAAATAATCAGGAAGAAGAGGATGGTAAGTCCCCTAGATTTTAGAATCAAGAGATATGAAACAATATACATCTCAGCCTGAATGATAAAGTGTTCTACTAAGCAATATACAGAGAAAGGCTACCAATACAAGTAAACTATCGTTAGGAAGAAATAGTAGCAACACTTGAAATGAATTTCTATACTGTGTTCGGATCTAGCTAAAATACTCATATACTATCTTAATGTTGTATGCTCTGTTCGATATCTTGTTGTATTTAGTTTGGTAAGTTTTAGGCTTGCTGCAACACCACTGTCACTCCAAAACACATGTTGGTCATGTCTCAAATAAATATAGTTGATCAGGCTATATTGAACCCACACATGATTACATAATCTTATCCGAACCTGGGTGAATGGAGTATCAAGTCTTATGAGCTTTGCTTATGAAAACCTCTCTTTAACCACCGAACTGTGGGTACCAAATCCGATTCATGAAATAATAGACTCCGTCTCCCTTGATCTCTATGTTCTTTTCCATTCCCTTGAAGGCTTCATCCGACATGTTCTCTGGTTTCAAGGCTTCCAGCTGAGCCTCTATGATTTGAGCGGATAAATGGGAATGGATGGTCATTGTCAATGCCTTCACTCTACGACCTGAATACTCTATCTTGCTAAGGGCGTCGGCTGCCACAGTGGCCTTGCCTAGATGATAGCATATCTCACACTCATAATCATTGAGTAGCTCCACCCATCGTCGTTGTCTCATGTTCTACTCTTTTTGATTGAAAATATGTTGTAGGCTCGTATGGTCGGTGAAGACAGTGCACTTGGTTCCGTAGAGATAATGTCTTCATATCTTTAATGCGAACACCATTGCTCCCAACTCCAAGTCGTGAGTTGTATAATTTACTTCATGTGCTTTCAGCTGTCTTGAGGCATAAGTTATGACCTTTCCTCACTGCATGAGCACACAACCTAGGCCCTGATGGGATGCATCGCAATAAACAACGAAGTCATCTATCCCTTCGGGCAAAGACATGATAGGTGCGGTGTACAAGGCCTGTTTCAATGTTTGGAACGCAACGTCTTGCTTTTCTCCCCAACTAAAGGGTACACCTTTCTGTGGGCGTCCTCGGCGCCGACCAATTATCTATCGATTTGATCTTGGAAGGGTCTATGTGTTTTCCTTCCTCGCTAACCACGTGACCGAGAAAAGTTACATTTCTGATCTAGAATTCACACTTACAGAATTTCGCATACAACATCTCTGCCCTTAGAGTTTCTAGCACTAGCCTCAAGTGTTGTCTATTTTCTTCCTCACTTTGGGAATAGACAGGTATATCATTAATGAACACTATCACAAACTTGTCTAAGAAAGGACGACACACCAGATTCATCAGATCCATGAATACCGTCGGTGCATTGGTAGACCAAAGGGCATTACCACAAACTCGTAGTGACCATATCGAGTCCGAAATGATGTCTTAGGAAAAACACCCTTATGGACTCATAGCTGATGGTACCCTGATCTTAGGTCTATTTTCGAGAAGTAGTTGGCTCCCTAAAGTTGATCGAAAAGGTCGATGATTCGGGGAAGAGGATAACGATTTTTTAGAGTAAGCTTGTTCAGTTCGCGATAATCAATGCACATCCGAAAAGATCCATCCTTCTTTTTAACAAATAAGATCGGGGCTCCCCATGGTGAGAAACTCAATTTGATAAATCCCTTGTTAAGTAGGTCATTGAGTTGGCTGGATAACTATTTCATTTCTGCTGGCGCTAGAATATATGGGGATTTAGCTACGGGGGTAGCTCCGGGGATCAAGTCGTTTCAGAACTTGACTTGGTGTTCGGGAGGGATTCAGGGAAGCTCTTCGAGGAAGACATCCAGAAAGTTGCAGACTTCGGGGATGCTCTCGAGGTCCTTAACTTCCTGCTTCTCATTAATGACATCGGCTAGGAATGCATTACACTCCTTTCATAGATATTTCTGGGCTTTGATGCATGAAATGATACGGAGGTTTGAGCTAAGTTTATCACCATAAATAATGAGGGCTTCGTCAGAGGGAAAATTGAGGTGAATGGATTTTTCATAACAAAGGATATCAGCACGATTGGGGATCAACCAATCCACGCCAATGATGACATCGAAGCTTTTTATGGAAACTGGCATAAGGTCGATTGGAAAGGAATGGTCGTTTAGGTTAAGGGTGCAACCGATGAATATGTCGTTAGTGCTCTCTTTCTTTCCATTCGCCATCTCAAAGGTGAATGTTTCAGTTAAAGGCTGGGGTTTATGCTTGAGTAGATGCTTGAATGCATGACTAACAAAACTTCTCTCCACACTAAAATCGAAAAGAATGCATGCATAAGAGTTATCAAGGAGAAACATACCCGTAATAACGGTGGGATCAGCAACTGCTTCCTCCTGGCCCATAGCTAGCACTCTCCCTATGCTGTCAGCTGTTGTTGCCTAGGGACAATTCCTCTTGAAGTGTACGATCTCCCCACACCCAAAACAGGCTTGACCAACGACCTCTACAGGAGCCTGATTGGTTGGTTGGGCTGGTGACCTTCAAAATTGAGATGTGTGCCCCTTCTTTCCACAGTCATTGCACAACATTTCACTGCATTGCCTGTGATGATGATAGTTGCACTTGTCATACCTTGGAAGGGTACCAGGATATCTATTGGCAGGTGCTTGAGCTGCAGGAACAATGGTAGGGTGGTAGCAGCATGAATTGCTAATACTTGTTGTTTCTTGGAGGGCTTCTGTGAAGACTAGCCCTTACGCTTGTTCCAAAACTTTTTCTTCCCACCACCCGCCTTTGGTGGTTTGGGAACGGCTACCACTGCATCAAGATCGACCCCGTGATCTATGAGAGTTTGCGCTAAACACTTGGCGCTGTCGAATGTGAGGGGTTTTGCAGCCAAAACATTTCCTTGAGTTGGGGGCGTCAATCCCCAAATGTACCTGTCAATCTTCTTGCTTTTCGGAGTGACCATTCCCGGACAGAAAAGAGCCAGATTGTAGAAGCTAGCTGTATAGTTGGAAATTTTAGATCCCTTCATCTTCAGGTTCTAAAGCTCGTGTTCCAACTTCTGCATTTCGCCTCTTGGGCAGTACTCAGCAAGCATAAGTTCCTTTAAACTCTCCCAACCCATGGCATTGGCTACTGGCAGAGTTAGGGATTTGACTTGGCTATTCCACCAAGTCAGGGCTCTATCGGTGAAGGTGCAGGCGGCGAACTTCACTTTTTTTTGCCTCGAAGCACGCACAGATCTCGAAGATCGATTCGATCTTCTCGATCCATCGGGTTAGGGAAATGACACCTCCATTTCCGTCAAAAGATTTTGGCTTTGAGTTCATGAAATCTTTGTAGGAACACTCCTTCTAATGTACCTGACTACCATCAAGATTAAGGGGATGAGTAACATATCCCGACCCGCTAGAGCCACCAAAATTAATCTGCGACATTACAATAGCCACGACGGCTATAACTGCTGCCTGGAACATGGCATGATCGAAATGAGGAGGTGGTGGTGTTAGATCCGTCGGGGGATTGTTGTTCTTTCTGTTGGTTCTTTTTCTTCGGGGGCATCTTGTTCTAAAAATAATCAGGAAGAAGAGGATGATAAGTCCCCTAGATTTTAGAATCAAGAGATATGAAACAATATATATCTCAGCCTGAATGATAAAGTGTTCTACTAAGCAATATACAGAGAAAGGCTACCAATACAAGTAAACTATCGTTAGGAAGAAATAGTAGCAACACTTGAAATGAATTTTTATACTGTGTTCGGATCTAGCTAAAATACTCATATAGTATCTTAATGTTGTATGCTCTGTTCGATATCTTGTTGTATTTAGTTTGGTAAGTTTTAGGCTTGCTGCAACACCACTGTCACTCCAAAACACATGTTGGTCATGTCTCAAATAAATATAGTTGATCAGGCTATATTGAACCCACACATGATTACATAATCTTATCCGAACCTGGGTGAATGGAGTATCAAGTCTTATGAGCTTTGCTTATGAAAACCTCTCTTTAACCACCGAACTGTGGGTACCAAATCCGATTCATGAAATAATAGACTCCGTCTCCCTTGATCTCTATGTTCTTTTCCATTCCCTTGAAGGCTTCATCCGACATGTTCTCTGGTTTCAAGGCTTCCAGCTGAGCCTCTATGATTTGAGCGGATAAATGGGAATGGATGGTCATTGTCAATGCCTTCACTCTACGACCTGAATACTCTTTCTTGCTAAGGGCGTCGGCTGCCACAGTGGCCTTGCCTAGATGATAGCATATCTCACACTCATAATCATTGAGTAGCTCCACCCATCGTCGTTGTCTCATGTTCTACTCTTTTTGATTGAAAATATGCTGTAGGCTCGTATGGTCGGTGAAGACAGTGCACTTGGTTCCGTAGAGATAATGTCTTCATATCTTTAATGCGAACACCATTGCTCCCAACTCCAAGTCGTGAGTTGTATAATTTACTTCATGTGCTTTTAGCTGTCTTGAGGCATAAGTAATGACCTTTCCTCACTGCATGAGCACACAACCTAGGCCCTGATGGGATGCATCGCAATAAACAACGAAGTCATCTATCCCTTCGGGCAAAGACATGATAGGTGCGGTGTACAAGGCCTGTTTCAATGTTTGGAACGCAACGTCTTGCTTTTCTCCCCAACTAAAGGGTACACCTTTCTGTGGGCGTCCTCGGCGCCGACCAATTATCTATCGCTTTCATCTTGGAAGGGTCTATGTGTTTTCCTTCCTCGCTAACCACGTGACCGAGAAAAGTTACATTTCTGATCTAGAATTCACACTTACAGAATTTCGCATACAACATCTCTGCCCTTAGAGTTTCTAGCACTAGCCTCAAGTGTTGTCTATTTTCTTCCTCACTTTGGGAATAGACAGGTATATCATTAATGAACACTATCACAAACTTGTCTAAGAAAGGACGACACACCAGATTCATCAGATCCATGAATACCGTCGGTGCATTGGTAGACCAAAGGGCATTACCACAAACTCGTAGTGACCATATCGAGTCCGAAATGATGTCTTAGGAAAAACACCCTTATGGACTCATAGCTGATGGTACCCTGATCTTAGGTCTATTTTCAAGAAGTAGTTGGCTCCCTAAAGTTGATCGAAAAGGTCGATGATTCGGGGAAGAGGATAACGATTTTTTAGAGTAAGCTTGTTCAGTTCGCGATAATCAATGCACATCCGAAAAGATCCATCCTTCTTTTTAACAAATAAGATCGGGGCTCCCCATGGTGAGAAACTCAATTTGATAAATCCCTTGTTAAGTAGGTCATTGAGTTGGTTGGATAACTATTTCATTTCTGCTGGCGCTAGAATATATGGGGATTTAGCTACGGGGGTAGCTCCGGGGATCAAGTCGTTTCAGAACTTGACTTGGTGTTCGGGAGGGATTCAGGGAAGCTCTTCGAGGAAGACATCCGGAAAGTTGCAGACTTCGGGGATGCTCTCGAGGTCCTTAACTTCCTGCTTCTCATTAATGACATCGGCTAGGAATGCATTACACTCCTTTCATAGATATTTCTGGGCTTTGATGCATGAAATGATACGGAGGTTTGAGCTAAGTTTATCACCATAAATAATGAGGGCTTCGTCAGAGGGAAAATTGAGGTGAATGGATTTTTCATAACAAAGGATATCAGCACGATTGGGGATCAACCAATCCACGCCAATGATGACATCGAAGCTTTTTATGGAAACTGGCATAAGGTCGATTGGAAAGGAATGGTCGTTTAGGTTAAGGGTGCAACCGATGAATATGTCGTTAGTGCTCTCTTTCTTTCCATTCGCCATCTCAAAGGTGAATGTTTCAGTTAAAGGCTGGGGTTTATGCTTGAGTAGATGCTTGAATGCATGACTAACAAAACTTCTCTCCACACTAAAATCAAAAAGAATGCATGCATAAGAGTTATCAAGGAGAAACATACCCGTAATAACGGTGGGATCAGCAACTGCTTCCTCCTGGCCCATAGCTAGCACTCTCCCTATGCTGTCAGCTGTTGTTGCCTAGGGACAATTCCTCTTGAAGTGTACGATCTCCCCACACCCAAAACAGGCTTGACCAACGACCTCTACAGGAGCCTGATTGGTTGGTTGGGCTGGTGACTTGCAAAATTGAGATGTGTGCCCCTTCTTTCCACAGTCATTGCACAACATTTCACTGCATTGCCTGTGATGATGATAGTTGCACTTGTCATACCTTGGAAGGGTACCAGAATATCTATTGGCAGGTGCTTGAGCTGCAGGAACAACGGTAGGGTGGTAGCAGCATGAATTGCTAATACTTGTTGTTTCTTGGAGGGCTTCTGTGAAGACTAGCCCTTACGCTTGTTCCAAAACTTTTTCTTCCCACCACCCGCCTTTGGTGGTTTGGGAACGGCTACCACTGCATCAAGATCGACCCCGTGATCTATGAGAGTTTGCGCTAAACACTTGGCGCTGTCGAATGTGAGGGGTTTTGCAGCCAAAACATTTCCTTGAGTTGGGGGCGTCAATCCCCAAATGTACCTGTCAATCTTCTTGCTTTTCGGAGTGACCATTCCCGGACAGAAAAGAGCCCGATTGTAGAAGCTAGCTGTATAGTTGGAAATTTTAGATCCCTTCATCTTCAGGTTCTAAAGCTCGTGTTCCAACTTCTGCATTTCGCCTCTTGGGCAGTACTCAGCAAGCATAAGTTCCTTTAAACTCTCCCAACCCATGGCATTGGCTACTGGCAGAGTTAGGGATTTGACTTGGCTATTCCACCAAGTCAGGGCTCTATCGGTGAAGGTGCAGGCGGCGAACTTCACTTTTTTTTGCCTCGAAGCACGCACAGATCTCGAAGATCGATTCGATCTTCTCGATCCATCGGGTTAGGGAAATGACACCTCCATTTCCGTCAAAAGATTTTGGCTTTGAGTTCATGAAATCTTTGTAGGAACACTCCTTCTAATGTACCTGACTACCATCAAGATTAAGGGGATGAGTAACATATCCCGACCCGCTAGAGCCACCAAAATTAATCTGCGACATTACAATAGCCACGACGGCTGTAACTGCTGCCTGGAACATGGCATGATCGAAATGAGGAGGTGGTGGTGTTAGATCCGTCGGGGGATTGTTGTTCTTTCTGTTGGTTCTTTTTCTTCGGGGGCATCTTGTTCTAAAAATAATCAGGAAGAAGAGGATGATAAGTCCCCTAGATTTTAGAATCAAGAGATATGAAACAATATATATCTCAGCCTGAATGATAAAGTGTTCTACTAAGCAATATACAGAGAAAGGCTACCAATACAAGTAAACTATCGTTAGGAAGAAATAGTAGCAACACTTGAAATGAATTTCTATACTGTGTTCGGATCTAGCTAAAATACTCATATAGTATCTTAATGTTGTATGCTCTGTTCGATATCTTGTTGTATTTAGTTTGGTAAGTTTTAGGCTTGCTGCAACACCACTGTCACTCCAAAACACATGTTGGTCATGTCTCAAATAAATATAGTTGATCAGGCTATATTGAACCCACACATGATTACATAACTTTCCAGTTTAACCGCAGTGTCCAACATCCAATAACTTTTGTTTTGTTCTACTTACGATATTGTTTCTTGTATGTATATATACTTGTATACTTCTTATAAAATACTTCTGTTTTAAAAAAGTATACTTTTAGTTCAGAGCACTTCGGCCCCTTAGCGTTTATAGTTGTATACGATGTAAGGTTCGGTATACTTAGTTCAATATAAAAAATAGCTCTGATACCAATCTGTCACACCCCCCAACTGTAATCGCAGAAACGTTCGGGGGTGGAGGACGTCATGTATAGTATCACAACAATTGCATCATAGTAATCAAAGTAAACACCACCATTACATTGAATATATAAATATATACATATGGTTGTTTCATTATTTGTGTACATCAAAAGTATGACAAAATATGTAAAAGACGTGTCTCTTAACGCTCCATCTTCTCAAAATGTTGCGGGAGTACCTGTCTACTGATTTCAGAGAATACGAGCGATTTAGAAAGAGTATCAACATCAATTTGGTGAGTTCATAAAATGTTTTGGTAATAAATATCATTCAATGAATCTGTAAAATGTATGTATGTTTCCCAAGAAAATCCAATATTTTCTTACATATATGCTTGTTACTGTGCTCTGAGTTGTGTATCAAGTAAAGGTTTGTATGCCTGGCTGCCACCAATGGTATCATAAATCATTGTTTGAATGAAAACCATTTGTATGAAAACCCTGGTTACTACGAGTAAGTATTGTATGTTCTGATTGAAAACCCTGGTCACCACCTGTATGTATAGTAGTTTTATTATTTAAAATAAAACTGAGTTTTGTATCCTTGGAATCCTCCAGTGTAATGTACAGTAGTTCTATTAATTAAAATAAAACTAATGAATAATGAAATCCCATAAACAAAGGTTAGTTTATACTATTGTGAGTCGTATAACCATGCTTGATATGACTGATGACCTCAATGACATTCATCAGGCGTTGTATGGTATGATATTTGTAACCCCAAGCATGCGTGCCTAACTGTAGCTAGCAGTTTAGGTGTAGGATTATCAATCCCGAATAGATCTATTCACAAATCTCATGCTTTCCCTCCAGGAGACTCTGGTTACACTAAACGTTGAGGATTTTAAGGGTACAATTGAAGAGTTGTCGCACAATCGTGTATTAACTATTTTACGTGTAGTTTTGTATCGTTTTCTCGTATTTGTAACTGTGTTTATACTTGGTAGAGTATCAATAATTATTTAGTGGTATACTCTTGTTATCCGAATGGAGTATTGAATATCATAAACCTAAGCTGCCATATCTTATATGTTTCCCCATGTATATAGTCTGAATCGGTATAAACTTTGTAATGAATTCCCCAAACTATACCCATTATAGTGTGCCTGAAATGTTATGTACTTGGTTCGTGAATTGTTCTGAAAACTATGCAAATATGATTTCAATTTGAAAGTATCCCTTATGCTCAGCTTGTTACAAAAAGGGATAAAATATCTAAGTATTTTATAAAAATGTGGAAATCGTTTGACCGTATCAATTGCATAGGTTTTAAACTTGTTGAAATTCTTTTGTATTAGTTCACAAAATCATTTGTGTTTGGCTTGTATTCCCCCCTGAAAACGTTTAAAAACCATAAAAGCGTAGGGGTATGAACTCACTGTTAGTTGTGTGAAAGTGTCGGACAACGAAACCAGAATTGAAGACCCTCGAGTTGTTGTATGCGGCACTTAACGGAATCCTAATAACAATTAACTACATATATTTATATAAATTAGAGATCTCGTTAGATAAAGTGTTAGAAAACCACTTGTTTTCGGTTAAGGAATGTTACCGGGACTCGATTAAATCGGGAAAAACGGGTTTTCAGTCATGATTCTTGGTTTTGGGAGGGTTTGCGGTCGTGAAGAGGTTTACGGTCGTGAACTATTCTCGGCCGTGAACAACCCCATGAAGGGTTTACGGCCGTGAACGGTGTTCTTGAAGGAAATATGAATTTTTGATGGGCGTATGACCGTAAACAGTTTGTGGCCCTTGAAGGTTTGAAGATTTGAAGGGTGTACGACCGTAAACTCAAGAACAACAACACTTGATCTGATGGGTTTTTAACACTTCCTAAGTGTACATGCAACCCTAATAACCTTGGATATATGTTTGTCTAATTATCATGCAAAGTTGATTTCCAAGGCTATGATCCTATCTAGCATACATGGGGAACAATTTTAACTTGATTAAAAGATAGAACTACATACCTTGTTGTTGATTTTGATCCTTGAAACCTTTTTAGCCTAGTACCCCAAGTATGATGCCTCAAATGCTTCACACAACGCCAAATGTTATGGAGTAAACTTGGAGATAAAGTATAACACTCTAAAAATCGGCTCTGGCCCTCAAGTATGCATGTGTAGCCGATTTTGGGAGAAACATGAACTTTATATAGTTTTGACACATCTAGGGTTACACCATGTAAACACTAATGTGTCATGACTCTTCATTTCCATGACCCATGGGTTTGTAACTCTTATGGAGCATCCAAAGGGTTTAACCCAACTTGATTATCCATGGAGCCTCTTAGCCCACTATACAAGATATGGATGATTTACATAATCAACCCATATGTTTAATTAGTTATCTTTTGATCACTTAATTAGTTCTAATTAATTCAGGATCAAACTAATTAAATAATATTATTAATATATTAGAACTTATAATATATTAATAACCACAAGTGTTTTTTCTCTCATTTAGTCTATCCAATTGCATGGTGCCATGCAACCCAAATGGACCATGCCGGGTCGGGTCAAGTACATACCAGAAATAGTTATGGACTTAGACACCTTATCCAACAGTCTCCCACTTGGATAAGTCTAATAACTATAACTGTAATACTTCAGGAACCGATCAGCAATCGTAGCTTTTTTCAAGGTTTCTCAGAACCGAGAAGATGATGGTACGCCATTTTAGATAAGGGATCATATAATCCTATGTTCTTAGATATCAGTCGGACAAACACATGGAACATGGTCTTACTTATTGTCCAGCAGTTTGTTTCCCGATTTCTGATTTGTTTGACAAAGAACATAATTGAAAACATCAACTTAGTTCTGACCGGGCCCGGTACGTAGGTCAAAACAAAATCATCGAGGGGCCTAGATATCAGCTTCTAATCCAAGAAGGAACAAATAAACTTCGACTCGTATGCTTGTTCTACTACTTGTTAAATTACACACAAGTGCACGTTTTATAACATCGAGTTACTAATGCGGTTTCGCACGTTCAATGCATAACTAGCTCATAGTTAACAAGTCATATCTCTAGGTTTGAAGACTTATATGATATTACCGTCTCGCAATCACTCGAGATAAATTCCATGAAGTGATACAAGCGAGCGTGGGTTGAATCCAATACTCAGAACTTATGAGCACTCATGAGTGTTGAGGCCATGTCCAACATCTTAGACCTCTACAACCAGCTCATGACAGTCTTACTTCATATCTACTTCCAACATATGACTGACTGTGGATAATTTGAATAATATGTAAAACAACATAAATATTCTGGAAGTCAAAACATGCAAAAGAAATAATAGTAAACGATTGACAAGGGATAGCAACACTTTACTCATAAATAAACACACCTTTTATTCATCATCAAAAGTCAATTGCATTTTACAAATTTCAAAATTATCTAACTACTAAGACTAATATCATCCTTCAGCCCTATGCTCCTAGCATGCTGGAGATGCTTAACCCTACCCAGTCCCTTCGTGGGGGATCTACCGGGTTCTCATCCAATGATACCCTCTTTTCCACGAGGAGTCCTTCTTCTATACGATGTTTGATGAAATGATATTTTCTGTCAATGTGTCTGGATCTCCCATGATCCCTTGGTTCCTTTGCTAAGGCAACTGCACTTTCACTATCACAGAAAATCTCTATGGGCTTCGATATACCAGGTACAACTCCAAGGTCTCCAATGAAGTACTTTAGCCACATAGCCTCTTTTTCCGCCTCGCTTGCCGCTATATACTCTGATTCGTAAGTTGAATCAGCCACTATCTCCTGCTTGGAACTTTTCCAAGAGATTGCTCCTCCGTTTAAGGTAAAGACCCAGCCCAACTGAGAGCGGAAATTATCCCTATCAGTCTGGAAGCTAGCATCACTATACCCTACAACTCTCAAGTCATCACTCCCACCAAGGGTAAGGACCCAGTCCTTAGTCCTCCGCAGGTACTTGAGAATGTTCTTTACCGTTGTCCAGTGAGCCTTACCAGGATTCCCTGATACCTGCTAACCATGCTTAAAGCAAAGGCTACATCAGGACGAGTACAGGTCATAGCATACATGATCGAGCCTACTGTCGAAGCATAAGGTACCCGACTCATTTCTGCTATCTCATCCTCAGTACGCGGGCTCTGAGTCTTACTCAGTCTAGTGTTACTCTGGATGGGTAACTCTCATTTCTTGGAATCTTTCATGTTGAATCTCTTCAGCACCTTATCCAAGTATGTACTCTGACTAAGTCCAATTAGTCTTTTACTCCGGTATCTCAAGATCCTTATTCCTAGAATATAGGCAGCTTCTCCTAGGTCCTTCATAGCAAAACACTTCCCAAGCCAGGACTTGACTTCCTACAGAGTTGGGATGTCATTTCCTATGAGTAGTATGTCATCCACATACAACACCAAAAAGATAACTATACTCCCACTCGCCTTGACATATACACAAGATTCATCTTCACTCCTAGAAAATCCAAACTCTTTGACCTTCTCATCAAAGAAAGGATTCCATTTGCGAGGTGCTTGCTTTAATCCATAAATGGATTTCTCAAGCTTACGCACTCTATTAGGGTACTCTGTGCTGACAAAACTCTCTGGTTGATTCATGTAAACATCCTCAGCCAACTTTCCATTAAGGAAAGCGGTTTTGACATCCATTTGCCATATTTCATAGTCATGAAATGCAGCTATGGCTAACAATACCCTAATAGACTTAATCTTTGCTATTGGTGAAAAGGTCTCATCATAATAAACTCCTAGAGTTTGAGAAAAGCCCTTTGCAACCAGTCGTGCCTTATAAGTGTGTACATTACCATCCATGTTGGTCTTCTTCTTGAAGATCCATTTGCACCCAACTGTCTTACGACCTGGCACATTTTCAACCAAGTCTCAGACCTGATTCTCATACATGGATTGTATCTCGCTATCCATTGCCTCTTTCCATTTAGCAGACTCGGGGACTGCCATAGCTTCAGCATAACTGTTAGGTTCATCCAGACTTACCAGTGTCTCATCACTGATAAGTGTCTCACCTTCTGCAGTAATATGGAAACCATAGTAATGCTCAGGTTCATTCCTAACCCTTGTGGAATGCCTCAGAGGTACAATTGGAGGTATAATTGGATCAATAGGTGGTTCCTCCTTAAGTGAGTGCTAGGGTTTGAGGTTCCTTCACCACTTGACTCTTGTAGTTCTTCAAGGTCAATTAGCCTCCCACTGTCTCCTTGTCTTATGAACTCTCTCCCTCGAAAGACAACCCTCCTTGCTACAAATACCACATTCTGACTAGGTCTGTAGAAGAGGTAACCATACGATTTTTGTGGGTAGCCGATGAAAATACACCTCTCACTTCGAGGTTCGAGCTTGTCATGAGTCTCGCGTCTCACGAAAGCCTTGCAACACCAAACCTTGATGTGGGCTAGACTAGGAACTTTTCCAGTCCACATCTCGTGAGGTGTTTTGGTAACCTTCTATGTAGGGACCAGATTAAGGATATGGGTGGTAGTGTCTAAGGCATACCCCCAAAATGAGATTGGTAGCATAGCTCGACTCATCATGGAACGAACCATTTCTAACAAGGTTCGATTACGCCTCTCAGCTACACCATTCAACTGTGGTGTCCTGGGAGGTGTCAATTGTGAGACAACCCCACATTCTCTTAGATAGTCGAGGAACTTAGTACTAAGATACTCACCATTACGATCGGATCGAAGCATCTTAATGTTCCTGCCCAATTGATTCTCGACTTCCTGTTTAAACTCCTTAAACCTTTCAAAAGTCTCTGACTTATGCTTGATTAAGTAGACATATCCATATCTACTATAATCATCTGTAAAAGTCACATAATAACGATTAGCATCCCTTCTGGCAGTTTTGAAGGGTCCACATACATCTGTGTGTACAAGATCCAACAAACCTTCACCCCTCTCACAAGAACCAGTGAAGGGTGACTTTGTCATTTTTCCAAGTAAACATGATTCACAACTATCATCTGACTTTAGGTCAAATGATTCCAAAACTACATCCTTTTGGAGTTGGCCTATGTTTTTCTTGCTTATATGTCCAAGACGACAATGCCATAATGATGCTTTATCCAAGTCATTATTATTAGTAGAATCAATACACAATACATTATTTCCTAAATTATCTACAACAGACACAGCTTCATACACACCATCACAAGGTAATGCTTTAAAATAAAACACATTATTAAAGAAAGCATTTATTCCATCAATTTCATTATCAAAGGAAAAGGTAAAACCTTGTTTATACAAAGCATGAAAGGAAATAACATTTCTTGCCATTTCTAGCGAATAACAACTTTATTCAAATCTAAAGTAAATCCACTACTAAGAAACAAAGTATAAACTCCAATCTTGGTAACATGTGAAACTTTCCTATTCCCCATGATCAAGTTTATCTTTCCATGCTCCACATTCTCACTTCTTCTTAGTCCCTGCAATTCAGAACAAATATGAATACCGCAACCGGTATCAAGGACACAAGAGTTAGAATAGAGTGAATTATTAGATGAGATAGTGTAAATACCTGCATGGTTGGGTTTAACTTTCCCATCCTTCAAATCTTGCTGGTACTTTGGACAGTTACGCTTCCAGTGCGCCTTTTCGTGGCAGTAGAAGCATTCAGCCTCTTTGGGATCAGAAGAAGGTGTAATGAAACCCTTCTTGGTTCCACTAGAAGAGGAGCCATCAAGGGTTTTACCCTTGGTACCCTTCGAAGGGTTCTTTCACTTCTTCCCTCTACCTTACCCGATTTCCAGGACAGGTGCTGAGTTTGGAGTAGTAGTAGGAGTGGTCACAACCGACTTACCTTTAAGACCTGATTATGCGGTCTTTAGGAGTCCCTGAAGTTTGCTAAGTGTAACTTCCTCCTTATTCATGTGGTATGTCATGCGGAATTGATCATAACACGGAGGTAAGGAGTGCAAAATAATATCTATTGTTAACTCCTCAGGGAAGTTCACATTCAACTTCATCAATCGATCCACATACCTTTGCATTTTCTGCATGTGGCTTTTGATGGGTTCACCATCTTTCATTCAGGTTGTGATCATAGAGGAGATGATTTCATATCACTCTTGATGAGCACTCTGATGGTAGCGGTCCATCAAATCTTGGTGCATCTCAAAAGGATAGTAGTCCTCATAGGACTTTTGGAGCTCGGTTGTCATGGTGGCCATCATGATGCATGCCACTTTGGTAGCATCTCTTTCATGAACCTCATATTCAGCAAGCTCCACAAGAGTAGCAGTTGGCTCAGGAATCTTGACCTCCTTGTCAAGAACATATTCTTTGTTCTCGTAACGAGTGACCTTCCTGATGTTTCTGATCCAGTCAGTAAAGTTGGATCCATCAAAGATGACTCTCCCACAAAGGCTCATGAGAGAGAAGGAGCCAGTAGGGTTTGAGCTAGGAGTAGCATTGTTGGAAGACATCTGAAAGGAAGAAAGTAAGTTTAGTTTAGATATAGGGATAGTCCTTAATAAAACACCCAAATGTAATATTAAGGCTAGGATCCAATCACAATATATTATAACCTAGAAGAGGGATGTCATAATCCAAGTTATAACATATTTGAAAGGTAGGTGAATGACAATTCACCAACTTCCACCATGAAAACGAAACATAAATTATTAGGTTTTATTTGGCTTTTAGAAATTCCTAGATTCTTTGAGATTCACTGAACTTTTAAATGGCATGTTTCAATCTCAAGTGTGCCCTTCATGTTTTGTGACTGGGATACCGAGGATCACAAAACAAGGTGTGAAGTAATCATGCAAATTACTTGGTACCCTTAATGTTTTTCACTTAATCGTTGTGCCGGTAAACCACACGCGCTCCTTCCGACCTCATGAAAAACCTTAAGTCACCCTTTTCCTTCCTTGTTAAGTCCAAGTTAGTTTGCCGGTAAACCACACACGCTCCACCAATGCCTTAAACAAGGTGCAAAGTGTAATCTCATGGATTAGCACCTTATTCACATTTTTCCTAAAGTAACTAAGATTGGGTATTTATAAAACATTTAGTTACTTTATAATAATCATTATACTTTTAATGAGAATTTTTAAGTCATTATCCTACCCGTTCGGATAACGACCCTCCACCAGTCAAGCAAGCGGTGGGTGAGAGTGGACACCCATTAAGTTTCCAATTTATAGGCAACAACCTTATACCCACCTTATAGAATGGCTTCGTGAATGAGGCGTACTAGCGGTAAGACGACTTTGATCTTATACATACATATATATATATATATATATATATATATATATATATATATATATATATATATATATATATATATATTATTAACTTATAATATTATAAGTATAAGGGTTGAATTTTAATTTTTAAAATTCTAAGTGTTGGAACTAAAGTTGTAATCAAGACTTTACTTGTTCCAAAACTTGAGGGCAAGTTTTGTAAACTTTCAAAACTTTTCATTTCTTGTAACTTATGAGTTAATAGAGTATTAAAATGAAGAATCTTCATTTTTATAACTCATGTGTTATTTTAATGGTTTTTAACAAAGTGACTTTTGGTTTTCCATAAGTTGAGGACAAGTTATGGACTCCATTAAAACACATAATGATCATGAATTAATCTACCACATAGGTTACAAACAATTCCTATGATCATCTAAACATCATAAGAACAAGAACATGAATATGAACACTTTCATGAATCAAAAAATTACACTTAAAACTTGTAATTTTGATAATTGTCATTGTAAATGGATTAGCATAAACATTACACCATCTAAAACATCTTTACAAGAACCAAAACAATTTAGGGTAATGTTTCTAGTCCATTTCTAGCAACTAAAATCGAAATTTTAAAAACTGCAGCTTTTACTCGTCCAGTGCAAGAACAAACTCGACGTGTACCTTGCATTTGGTCATGGATTCGTCAAGTCCCCCCATGGACTCGGCGAGTTCATATGAGCAGAAAACATAAAAATCGTTTTTTTTTCAACAGTTTGCACAAATAATCAACAAACAAGCCTAGGCTCAGATACTACTGATGGGTTTTGAGCATTCTAACACTTCCTAAGTGTACATGCAAACCTAATAACCTTAAATCTATTTTGTCTAATTATCATGCAAAGTTGATTTCCAAGGCTATGATCCTATCTAGCATACATGGAGAACAATTTTAACTTGAATAAAAGATAGAACTACATACTTTGTTGTTGATTTTGATCCTTGAAACCTTGTGAGCCTAGCACCCCAAGTATGATACCTCAAATGCTTCACACAACACCAAATGCTATGGAGTAAACTTGGAGAGAAAGTATAACACTCCAAAAATCAGCTCTAGCCCTCACGTATGCATGTGTAGCCGATTTTGGTAGAAACATGAACTTTATATAGTGTTGACACATCTAGGGTTACACCATGTAAACCCTAATGTGTCATGACTCTTCATTTCCATGACCCATGGGTTTGTAACTCCCATGGAGCCTCCATGGAGCATCCAATGGGTTTAACCCAACTTGATTATCCATGGTGCTTCTTAGCCCACTATACAAGATATGGATGATTTACATAATCAACCTAGATGTTTAATTAGTTATCTTTTGATCACTTAATTAATTCTAAATTAATTCATGATCAAACTAATTAAATAATATTATTAATATATTAGAACGTATAATATATTAATAACCACAAGTATTATTTCTCTCATTTAGTCTATCCAATTGCATGGTGCCATGCAACCCAAATGGACCATGTCGGGTCGGATCAAGTACATACCAGAAATAGTTATGGACTTAGACACCTTATCCAACAATCTTGATAAAAAAAATGATGATTTGATGCTCCAAGAAGAGTTCCAAGGTGCATAGAATGATAAATGAAGAGAAATCTTGTGTTTCCTTGTGTTTTCGGGTGATGATTTTTAGAGAGAGAAAGTGTGTTCGCGGCCAGAAAAGTTCAAATGAGAGTAGGGATCACGTATATATAGAGGGTTTTCATGGTCGGTGGTAGGGTCCACGAGTTGTAAACTAGTTTACAGTCGTTAACAGGTTTACGGCCATGATCGGGTTCACGACCGTGAACACCAGTCAGGCCGGAAGCTGTTGATCTTTCGAAGGAAACTCGGGTTTTTTCGCACAATTTTTGGTTCCGAATCATATATAAATTTAATTATATAAAACTTAATGATTTTCCAAACCATAGAATTTGACGGAACAAATGTGAATTTTATTTAACGGAAAATGGCTAACTTCAATGGATAAAGGTTCGGTTTGTCACATCAGCAGCCTTGAACCACTTCGCCATAGGCTGCGACTGCACCAAAGCTTGCCTCTGCTCCCTCGTCTGGAGCTCCAACTCAATCTCCCACCGCCTATGGCCTCCTGTAAATCTATAAGTGTACCATATTGCTGTTTAGACACGAACTGGTGGATGTCCATCTTGAGCATGTTCAAGTACCAGGTCATCTGAGCTTGCTCAGAAGCAGAAAACTCAGGGAAAACAATGTTCTCTCAGTGAATATCTTGGTGATATCCATCACCAACTCGCTCTTCTTCCTCAAGTCCAAATACTCATGGGCTAATCTCTCCCTTTTAACCAATGAGACATATCTCATGCAGAACATCTCATAGAACTGCTCCCAAGAAACGTATACCATCTGCTCCGGAGTATAGGAGCTATTAACCAACCTCCACCAATCCTTCACTCCTAACCTGAGAAGGTTCACGACACACTTGACCTTCTGGTTAGCTGGGCAGGAGCAAGTAAAGAAACATCCCTCAACATCGGACAACCACCTCATAGCAATGATTGTATCCTTGACCCCATCGAACACCGGGGGATTCGTATTGTCGGAGTCCCGGTACTGGAAGGCTCGCTCTCCAAGAACCCCAGTAACCGCAACAACCGTGGTCAATGCACCAACAAAAACCTTAGTATGTACAGTGTAACAGTTGGCTAAGTACTCCATCATGGTGGTCTTACTAGACCCAAACAACTTTGGTATCTACCCCCGGACAACAATCAAAACCTCATAGTAAACCAACGCCCTAATCTCCTCCTCAGTCAACCATGACCTATCTTGGCCACTTGATCCAGCTCCTGACTCGAATCTCCTTGTAACCACCATGCTGAAAATAAATCTGAAAATATCATAGGAGATGCATTTCATACCATATGGGCTATTTCCGACAATAGAACCCTAGGGATTATGACTTTCCTGCCACATGTTTGGGTCTTGTTCTTCTAATAGTACAGGCATATACTACCTTACACACGTACCCGTATTTGTCTCAGAAGATCATCACAACAAACCTAACAGCACACACTAGAATACGCATACATCCTATTCCCCCTCCACGGAGAAAGGGTAGAAATTCCTCAATTGGAAGGCTACTCTCACATAACATATCCATGAAACTTCCACCAACCCTATAGCACTCACGTATACTAACGATACATAACATTTGTTCTTATGGACAGCTAAATACCTAATGCTACCCTAAGCCCTTCATCAAACAAGAACAAAAAATAAGGCTAAACCACACATTCTCAGGCTATAGAATCTTAGTTATGTACCACTATGATGCACTAAGAAACTTAAGTAATGATGTCAATTCCATACAATAAAGAAACCCTACGCTATAAAACATCAATTATCAGGAAATTCTATCATGCAATTCCTAAAGATCCCTAGCCTATCACTAGCATGTTGTTCTAACATAAAAATAATATCAAATAATAGTGTAGATAACTTGGGGTATACTTTCTTGCTTAGGTTTGATCGTACACATCACATTCTTCTTTATATACTTTTGAAAACAATTTTTGAAAATTAGTTTAAAACCTTTTACAGTTCCCTAGTTTGAGTATGGATTCACTCGAATGCTCATCCAATTCTCTCAAACCAAGGATCTGATATCAACTTGTAACACTAAAAAATCACAATAAATTTAAATTTTTCTAAACCAACCATTAATCAACATTATTTACAAAAATAGTCATTGTTTCAAAAGCATTATTTCAATGCAGATTTTTCCCAAGGCCTAGTGACATAAAACAGGAAGCTGTGTATGATCACGCATTTGTCATTCTATGATCCTCTGAAGTACCTGAAATGATAAACTAAAAACTATAAGCTAAAGCTTAGTGAGTTCCCCCAAAGTACCAGCACACACACACACACACACATATATATATATATATACTAGGTCTACAGCTAGAAACATTGGATTACCCCCTGATCCCACAGTATGAGACTGGCATGCTAATCGGGCCCTCAACTCATCTTTAGAATACTCTCGAGCCCTCAGTATGAGTATGGCATGACAATTGGTCCCTCAACTCATATATGGAATGCTCCCGTGTTTGGTGGCTACATCAAAAAGTAGTACAACCTCAACCCAACACAATATATCGACATATGTAACAGCTAAACATAAACACAGAACCAAAAAGTAGAGATAATCATGCAGATCTACTAATCAGTCACAAACTAGCAGATTACTATCCTAACCAGGATAAATGATCTAGTGGGCCGACATTGGTGTCTTCGACCCACGGTACAGTGAGAAGAAACTCACCTCACAAACTGATGAATAGCTGAAAAATCGGCTCTACATGTAATATGTTCAACATATAGAGACCAAGACTTAACTATTGCTTAAAATACCCATAAGTCAAAATTAGTCAACCTTGGTCAAAAGTCAAAGTCAACAATCAAGGTCCAAAAATTAAAATCCCTTCCCAAGAGTTCGCGTTGCGTACCAAGAGAGTGCGCCCCAAGCTACTCTAATGTTGACAAAAAAACAGAGCGTGACCGCTTACGTACAACGCACCACCAGTTATGCCTATCGTATGCAGCCCAATCCCAAAACTCCATTAAGAACTTATTTCATTAAACCTTTACGTCTAAAATGCATATCCAAATCCAAAATGATGTCCTAATTCATAAAGTTTCCAAGTTTATGACTTTGCATGGCTATAAAGTGCTTAATGTCCAAAAGCCTATGTTCTTAACCCAATAAGACAATCCTATACATGCATGAGTTACATACAACACTCAAGATCATACTTTTTATGCATCACAATACTCTGAAATGTCTAAGAGGATGACTCAAATGACTTAGAGTAACCCTTCCTAAGAATGCCAAGCTAATGTGACCAAAATGTTCATAACTTCAAGGCTAATAAGATCTTAAGCAAATCATCATCATGTTCAGAGCTTTTTACCTTGAAATGATGCCAAATGGTGATAAGATTCTGGATCTAAGGTGCCTCATTCTTCCAAGGTGGTCCTCTCTTCTTCTCCTTCATTCTTAATCACCGAAAGTAACCACAAAAGCTCAAGAACACTCTCAAGGAGGATTAGGGTTCTAGATGGACGAAATGGTAAGTGGATGATGAAATGTGAATGAGAAATGAGGAGTTAATGATGTATATATATGGACCAAACCTAAAAAATTAGGGTTTGAGGATCCTTCACATACGCCCTCAGTACGCAATGTACGCCCAGCGTATTAAGGTCTGCCCAAGTACGCCCAGCGTACACAACGTACCCCCAGCGCACTAAGGCATTGGCCAAATATGGGCCATTCTTGTAATCTTTCTCAAGCACAAGGGTCAAAATGCAATATTCCTTCATACACACGGTTAAAATTGGAAATACCTCATCATCAGGATGGTACAGAATATGTTCTAAAAAAGTAGCAACACATAGCAGTTAAAATTAGTATGCCCATTCGAGAATAAAATTAAAAAAAAAAATTGTTTTCTGTCTAATTAAATCACATTAAATCAGCTAATAAGTCTTGAAGTCTGCTAAAAAAAATTCATAGGTATTACTTTATCATATATTTTCCTCAATCGATGTTTTATGATTATTAAAAATCCTATGTTTCATATAATTATTTGAATTAACTATTGTAATTTTCATAAACGAAAAAACATAAATCTTTCAATTAATAATTTATTGAAAATAATTGATTAATAATTATGAGTTTTATTATAAAATTTTAATTATTTTTGTAACCGTGATTCCATGGGCTATATATATATATATATATATATATATATATATATATATATATATATATATATATATATATATATATATATATATATATATATATATATATATATAATTATATATATATATATATATATATATATATATATATATATATATATATATCATACCTAATAAATAAAGAATTTTTTGTCACACGTCCTCTCCTCTTTCATTTGGACAAATGACATTTTCTACAATTTTTAAATTTTCTATTTTCTATTTATCATTTTATTGTATTTTTATTTTATTAAATTAAAATACATTCAATATGTAAGGTAATATATATGTAAGTTATTCTTTAGAAATGGTTTATATATGTAATGTATTCATTATATTAAAGCCTCATTAATTTTAATAATTAAAAAAAATCCTATAAATTCAAACTTTTCAAATTGTTAAAATTTCATATTTTTTTTAAATAAACTCGTGTAATACATGGATCTTACACCTAGTTTGTGTATATATATATATATATATATATATATATATATATATATATATATATATATATATATATATATATATATATACATGTCCTCTCTCCTTCATTTGGATACAAGACATTTTCTAAATTGTTAAAAATTTTATTTTCCGCTTGTGATTTTATTTAATTTTTATTTTATTAAATTAAAATTCCACATTTAATATGTAAGGTAATATATATATGTAAGATATTTATTAGAAAGAGTTTATATATGTAATGTATTTAATACATTAAAGCCTTATTAATTTTAATATTTTAAAATTTTTCTCGTTTTTCTTATAAATTCAATTTTTCATATTGTTAAAATTTCATATTTTATTTTTTTTAATAAACTCATGTAATACATGGGTCTGACACCTAGGATATATATATATACAGAGAGAGAGAGAGAGAGAGAGAGAGAGAGAGAGGTGTTCCAGTTCTAAAACTCTCTTTTCGGTGAAAACTCGTTAGCACACTTTAAAAAAATTGAAAAAAAAATCTATAAAAAATACAAATCATAAAAAGCTAACATAGTACTATATCCAAGTGAAAAAAAATTGAAAAAATTTTGTGTCGTTAAAATTGAATCATTGATCATAAAAATGATCTATGTTTCAATTTTAATGATCCAAATTTTTTTCTAATTTTTTTTTCGCTCTCCGATGTAGGACTATGTTCGATTTTATGATTTGTATTCTTTGTAGTTTCTTTTTCAAATTTTTTAAAGGTGTCTTCATGAGTCTTTATTTTAAAAAGGGTCATATATTATTTTGAAAACATAATATATATATATATATATATATATATATATATATATATATATATATATATATATATATATATATATATGTTCAGGTTCATTTGAGACCATTCTAATTTTGTGAGACCATGAGATCAAATCTAAAAATAATTTTAAAATGCAACATAAATGGAAAAATCCAAAAATTCTTTTTTTTAAATATTATTTTCAGAACATTAATTAACTAAAAAAAATCTCGTTTTTTTTGAAAAATATGTGAAATATTCTAAAAGACTATTACACTGACATATTCCAAAAAATAATTTTAAAATGCAAAATAAATGAAAAAATCTAAAAACTCTTTTTTTAAATATTATTTTCGGAACTTGAATTAACTAAAAAAAATAAAAAAATCCCATTTTTTTAAAAAAATTCGTGAAATATTCTAATAGAATATTACACTATACATATTTTAACAAATAATTTTAAAATACAAAATAAATGGAAAAATCTAAAAATTCTTTTTTTAAATATTATTTTCAGAACTTGAATTAACTAAAAAAATAAAAAAAAAAATCTCGTTTTTTTTTTTTTTTTTTTTGAAAAATATGTGAAATATTCTAATAGAATATTACACTATACATATTCTAAAAAATAATTTTAAAATGCAAAATAAAGGGAAAAATCCAAAAATTCTTTTTTTAAATATTATTTTCGGAACTTAAATTAACTAAAAAAAGTAATAAAAAATAAAAAAAAAAGTAAAAAAAATATGTTTCACGGTCTCACAAAATATAGTTGGTCTCAAATGAACCTAACCCTATATATCTGTATACTAATAAAAGAGTAGCTCTTTTGTCATGTGTCACCATATTAAACATTTTAATTAGTGTGTTGTCACTTCTCAATCTATTACTTTTCCATTTTAAATTTATTAGACCTCCTCATTAATGTGATTATATTTTAAATTATTGTTTTCATTAATTCACAAATAAAAAATATCTAATATATATTAAGAATTAATTTTATATGTTTATTTGAATTAATGATCATAATTTCACATAAATAATAAAAAATATCTCTTAAATTAATAATTTATTTAAAATAACTTATTAATAATTTTCAGTTTTTACTATAAAAGTTTGATTAATTTTGTAACTGTGGTTCCCACAAGTTGTAAACTAGTATATATATATATATATATATACATATATATATATATATATATATATATATATATATATACATATATATATATATATATATATATATATATATATATATATATATATATATATGTTCAAGTTCATTTGAAACCATTTTAATTTTGAGAGACCGTGAAACCAAATCTAAAAATAATTTTAAAATGCAAAATAAATTGAAAAATCCAAAAATTCTTTTTTCAAATATTATTTTCGGATTTTGAAATAACTAAATTTTTTTTTAATAAAATAAAAAATATATTAAAAAAATCTCGTTTTTTTTTTTTTTGAAAAATGCGTGAAATATTCTAATAGAGTATTACACTGACATATTCTAAAAAATAATTTTAAAATGCAAAATAAATGGAAAAGACTAAAAATTCTTTTTTTTAAATATTATTTTCGGAACTTGAATTAACTAAAAAAATAAAAATAAATAACAAAAATCTTTTTTTTTTATAAAAAATACGTGAAATATTCTAATAAAATATTACACTGTACATATAATCTAAAAAATAATTTTAAAATGCAAAATAAATGGAAAAATCTAAAAATTCTTTTTTTAAATATTATTTTCGGAACTTGAATTAACTAAAAAAATTTAAAAAAAAAATACGGTTTTTCTTTTGAAAAATACGTAAAGTATTTTAATAGAATATTACACTGTACATATTCTAAAAAATAATTTTAAAATGCAAAATAAATGGAAAAATCCAAAAGTTCTTTTTTTAAATATTATTTTCGGAACTTGAATTAACTAAAAAAATTTTAAAAATAAATAAATAAATAAATAAAATTAAAAAATACGTCTCACGGTCTCACAAAATATAGGTGGTTTCAAATAAATGTAACCCTATATATATATATATATATATATATATATATATATATATATATATATATATATATATATATATATATATAACGATAGTGTTTGTATGGTGGAATGGAGAAGAAAAGATAATATATATATATATATATATATATATATATATATATATATATATATATATATATATATATATATATATATATATATATAGGGTTAAACCACACATGCTACCCTAAGCCCTTCATCAAACAAGACCAAAAAATAAGGCTAAACCACACATTCTCAGGCTATAGAATCTTAGTTATGTACCACTATGATGCACTAAGAAACTTAAGTAATGATGTCAATTCCATACAATAAAGAAACCCTACGCTATAAAACATCAATTATCAGGAAATTCTATCGTGCAATTCCTAAAGATCCCTAGCCTATCACTAGCATGTTTTTCTAACATAAAAATAATATCAAATAATAGTGTAGATAACTTGGGGTATACTTTCTTGCTTAGGTTTGATCGTACACATCACATTCTTCTTTATATACTTTTGAAAACAATTTTTGAAAATTAGTTTAAAACCTTTTACAGTTCCCTAGTTTGAGTATGGATTCACTCGAATGCTCATCCAATTCTCTCAAACCAAGGATCTGATATCAACTTGTAACACTAAAAAATCACAATAAATTTAAATTTTTCTAAACCAACCATTAATCAACATTATTTACAAAAATAGTCATTGTTTCAAAAGCGTTATTTCAATGCAGATTTTTCCCAAGGCCTAGTGATATAAAACAGGAAGCTGTGTATGATCACGCATTTGTCATTCTATGATCCTCTGAAGTACCTGAAATGATAAACTAAAAACTATAAGCTAAAGCTTAGTGAGTTCCCCCAAAGTACCAGCACACACACACACACACACACACACACATATATATATATATATATATATATATATATATATATATATATAACAATATATACTAGGTCTACAGCTAGAAACATTGGATTACCCCCTGATCCCACAGTATGAGACTGGCATGCTAATCGGGCCCTCAACTCATCTTTAGAATACTCTCGAGCCCTCAGTATGAGTATGGCATGACAATTTGTCCCTCAGCTCATATATGGAATGCTCCCGTGTTTGGTGGCTACATCAAAAAGTAGTACAACCTCAACCCAACACAATATATCGACATATGTAACAGCTAAACATAAACACAGAACCAAAAAGTAGAGATAATCATGCAGATCTACTAATCAGTCACAAACTAGCAGATTACTATCCTAACCAGGATAAATGATCTAGTGGGCCGACATTGGTGTCTTCGACCCACGGTACAGTGAGAAGAAACTCACCTCACAAACTGATGAATAGCTGAAAAATCGGCTCTACATGTAATATGTTCAACATATAGAGACCAAGACTTAACTATTGCTTAAAATACCCAAAATACCCATAAGTCAAAATTAGTCAACCTTGGTCAAAAGTCAAAGTCAACAATCAAGGTCCAAAAATTAAAATCCCTTCCCAGGAGTTCGCGTTGCGTACCAAGAGAGTGCGCCCCAAGCTACTCTAATGTTGACAAAAATACAGAGCGTGACCGCTTACGTACAACGCACAACCAGTTATGCCTATCGTATGCAGCCCAATCCCAAAACTCCATTAAGAACTTATTTCATTAAACCTTTACGTCTAAAATGCATATCCAAATCCAAAATGATGTCCTAATTCATAAAGTTTCCAAGTTTATGACTTTGCATGGCTATAAAGTGCTTAATGTCCAAAAGCCTATGTTCTTAACCCAATAAGACAATCCTATACATGCATGAGTTACATACAACACTCAAGATCATACTTTTTATGCATCACAATACTCTGAAATGTCTAAGAGGATGACTCAAATGACTTAGAGTAACCCTTCCTAAGAATGCCAAGCTAATGTGACCAAAATGTTCATAACTTCAAGGCTAATAAGATCTTAAGCAAATCATCATCATGTTCAGAGCTTTTTACCTTGAAATGATGCCAAATGGTGATAAGATTCTGGATCTAAGGTGCCTCATTCTTCCAAGGTGGTCCTCTCTTCTTCTCCTTCATTCTGAATCACCGAAAGTAACCACAAAAGCTCAAGAACACTCTCAAGGAGGATTAGGGTTCTAGATGGACGAAATGGTAAGTGGATGATGAAATGTGAATGAGAAATGAGGAGTTAATGATGTATATATATGGACCAAACCTAAAAAATTAGGGTTTAAGGATCCTTCACATACGCCCTCAGTACGCAATGTACGCCCAGCGTATTAAGGTTTGCCCAAGTACGCCCAGCGTACACAACGTACCCCCAGCGCACTAAGGCATTGGCCAAATATGGGCCATTCTTGTAATCTTTCTCAAGCACAAGGGTCAAAATGCAATATTCCTTCATACACACGGTTAAAATTGGAAATACCTCATCATCAGGATGGTACAAAATATGTTCTAAAAAAGTAGCAACACATAGCAGTTAAAATTAGTATGCCCATTCGAGAATAAAATTAAAAAAAAAAAATTTGTTTTCTGTGTAATTAAATCACATTAAATCAGCTAATAAGTCTTGAAGTCTGCTAAAAAAAATTCATAGGTATTACTTTATCATATATTTTCCTCAATCGATGTTTTATGATTATTAAAAATCCTATGTTTCATATAATTATTTGAATTAACTATTGTAATTTTCATAAACGAAAAAACATAAATCTTTCAATTAATAATTTATTGAAAATAATTGATTAATAATTATGAGTTTTATTATAAAATTTTAATTATTTTTGTAACCGTGATTCCATGGGCTATATATATATATATATATATATATATATATATATATATATATATATATATATATATCATACCTAATAAATAAAGAATTTTTTGTCACACGTCCTCTCCTCTTTCACTTGGACAAATGACATTTTCTACAATTTTTAAATTTTCTATTTTCTATTTATCATTTTATTGTATTTTTATTTTATTAAATTAAAATACATTCAATATGTAAGGTAATATATATGTAAGTTATTCTTTAGAAATGGTTTATATATATAATGTATTCATTATATTAAAGCCTCATTAATTTTAATAATTAAAAAAAAAATTCCTATAAATTCAAACTTTTCAAATTGTTAAAATTTCATATTTTTTTAAATAAACTCGTGTAATACATGGATCTTACACCTAGTTTGTATATATATATATATATATATATATATATATATATATATATATATATATAT